>NC_081428.1:20492333-21692333 GCF_949786415.1 Peromyscus eremicus | reverse complement strand
TGAGAGTAATAGTTGTCTTTTTATCCTATATTCCTACATTCTCTTAAATTATAACAAATATCCATAACCCACTAAATAACCAAATACCACCCACACCTACCAACTCTTGGGAACGTCGGCGTCATTTTCTCCATACTGCTTCCTGTTGTCTGTGGATGAAGTATCTTTGGGGTCCCAGAGAGAAAATTGCAGATAATGGCCAAGTCCTGGGAATACCAGCTATAATCTTTTTTTTTTTTTTTTGATATTTATCACTTGTCAAGATTCAGGAATTCTCTCTTGATCAAACCTGCTCCATATTATTCCTGAGGGAATCCACAACCTATTATCTCCTGTGGGAACAAAACTCAAAAGCATTTTTGATTTCCATTTGACAAATATATTTTTTCTCTTCTTTTTAAAGTTAAGGCATTCCTAAAGTATTTAGATTGGCTCAATTTAGCACTACAGTTCAAAATCCCATGTTTCTTAGCAGCTATTGTTTGCTTATCAGCATTCAAAAAATTCAAAATCAACACAATAACATGCACGATCCAGACTCCCTGTGCATTTCCCATCTTATGTGGCTTTTTTCTTTTATATTATTTTATTCTCTCTTTGAGGACTTTATTATTTTTTAAAATATTCATTTTTTCCCCATGACTGTACCATTTTCCTTTCTTTCTTAAGCCTATATACATTTTAAAACACACTGGAACCTGTTTAGAAGTTTTTTCCATCTGGACCTCCTTTATTGAGTATATCTATCCTTTTTTGACCATGTGAGCAAACCTTACACTGTTAGGCTACATCTGGATCCTCCATGGCTCTCTTGGGCTGGTTCCACCTGCTCTTGGGTCATGAAAGGCAAGCCTAAAGCTTGCGGCCTGGTGAAAGGTAGGAGGTGAATGACAGGAAACTACATTCAATCTTCCTAGAGCTCTAGAATGCTGAATCTTGCACCGTGGCAGGCATTTTTATTTTTATTTTTTATTTTTTTATTTTTATTTATTTTTGTTGTTGTTGTTATTCCTACTTAACATACTGTCTGCTCACCAGCGGGCAGAAACTCTTAAAGGAGCTGTATTCTCTTTTTTTTTTTCTTTTTTCTTTTTTTTTTCAGCTTTCTCAGGCCCTACATAGAAATTCAAGAGCCTTACACTGGTACACCAAAATGTTGTTGGTTATTTTTTTCTCTTTTGGTGGGCCCCCAAAGAGTTGAAAGAGCAAAAACCAACAGCAACAGCTTTTAACGGGGCATTCTGTTGACAGAGAAAGCGATTATCACTTGTCTGTCATGCCAACGGTGACCTTGAAATTGCAGTCTGGTGACTCCTTATTAAAATATTCCTTAGATGATTTATCTTTCTTGAGATGTTTAAACTTTGACTCCCTGGCCACAGCTTTCCAAGATTTCTTTCTTTCCTCCATTCAAAGCAACTTCCCTCAGTTACATGCTTGCCAGCACCTTCCACTCTTGTATCTGCTTTTCATTTCAGAATCTCAAAACCGAGGAAATCCAGTCTTTCCTGCTGCTACTCTGTGCCCCCATTTATAAAATAAGCCAGGGAAGAAATGTGATTTTCATCATCTAATTTTGTACATTTGATGCCACATGAGGTAGAAACGGGAATAAGGGAAGTGGGACTAAGAAACTAAGAGTTGAGCAATTTTCCTGGAGTCATGCACATAGGGACTCCCACCGTAGTCAGCTTCTGGTCTCACACTCACAAATCATGTCTTCATTTAGTCCCACTTCTACGAAAACATCAGCAAAAGGTTGGGCATGAGGCTACTCCCAAAGTGATTGAGAAGTTATAGGTTTATCTTTAACCATATCAGCCTAATAATGAAATATTCATACTTAACAAATTTCTTCATCATTTTCAACTTACAAAGATGATACACATATTTGCTATACAAATTTTGAAAAGACACATAAATGTAAAGAAAATAAAAATCACCTATAATTTCAGTATTCAATGTGCAACTATCTCAAAAATTGACTGCCTTAAATGTTATATAATTTAACAATTTAAAAAATAAGTTAGCCAGGCGATGGTGGCGCACGCCTTTAATTCCAGCACTCGGGAGGCAGAGCCAGGCGGATCTCTGTGAGTTCGAGGCCAGCCTGGACTACCAAGTGAGTTCCAGGAAAGGCGCAAAGCTACACAGAGAAACCTTGTCTCGAAAAACCGGAAAAAGAAATAAAATAACTTAATTATTATATTTGCATAATTGATATGCTGTTTTGAAAGCTATAAAAATATCCTGTGTACAAAGACCTTAAGAATACCATTCTAATAAAAAAGGATACAGTAATACAGCATGATAATGCTCACAGCATTGACCTTGAAATTAGGCTAGATAGTGATCACAAGGCAACTAGGCACACAATAATCACAATGATAATCTATACAGTATTTTCCTTTATATAGTAGTTAGCATATGCCATTGCTGTTTTAAGTACTTTGCCTAGTACATTATTAAGTCATACAGGTTTAGCTCAGGCTGGCTTTGACCTTGCTACAGTCATAATACTTCAGCCTCTCAAGTGCTGGAATTACTAATGTAAGCCACAGCACTCACCTGTCTAAGTTATATTCCTTTCAAACAAACCTATGAGGAAGTCACTATTAATTCTATTGTGGTATATGAGAATTTAAGCTGAAATTTTAAATGCTGATGAAGAACAGAATCATCATTTAAACCCACATCCCCATCTCCATGTGTATATGCTTAAGTACTCTGCTTTGGCATCCATGAAGGAAAGTATTTTCATAGGGGAAAGTCCCATGTAATACTCTGGAAAAAAAGGTGAACATTTCACAGTCTCACATGGATAAGTGACTTACAAAAAGAGTTGAAATAAAAACATGGGAGAGGGCCGGGCGGTGGTGGCGCATGCCTTTAGTCCCAGCACTTGGGAGGCAGAGCCAGGCGGATCTCTGTGAGTTCGAGGCCAGCCTGGTCTCCAAAGCGAGTTCCAGGAAAGGCGCAAAACTACACAGAGAAACCCTGTCTCGAAACCCCCCCCCAAAAAAAACAAAAACAAAAACATGGGAGAGGGACAGTTTGCATGGTAGAGTTAAGGAGAAAAAGTATGATTCCATTAATAACACAATTTATTACCAAACAAAAGAATTCTCCCTGGCTAGGTCTTCATTGCTTAAAGAAGAGGAATAACAAAAAAAAAAAAAAAAAAAAAAATCTCAGAAGGAACACATTAGCTACACGAGGTACATTAATCACATACCGATTGATAAACTACTGCTGCTAGCTGGGTTGCACCAGACCAATGTGAAAAGTAGCACCTAACTTGGGTAGAAGGTTTTAAAGGTGCACTTTATATGAGATGTTCTCAGGGGGAGATTGGCATGACTCACAAAGCAGAGATCTTTGATTGTTCGTGAGGTCCCCAGGCTCTGGGAAATCAGTTCCAGTGTCAGCAGGCCAGATTTCAGGGACAAGTCACGTCACAGTCTTCAGAGAAGTGACTGACAGCGCAGCCTTGTCACAGCATTCTGGGAAAGACAGCTGTGGGAACATACAGCCTGCCATGGCCCATGCTCTGACTGACTGTTAAACTTGCGTTTGAAGTATAGTAGTTAGGGCCAGTCACTCACACAGGGACACCTGCTGTAGTGTGATGCCAAGTCCCTAGAGGAGAAGAATATACTCCCAAGGTCTTGCATAGCAGTACATATAAACTATGTGTATAAAACAGACTACAAAAGCATTTGGAATCTTTTAAAAGCTACAGACAGGCCAGACTGAAGCATCCTTTGTATACAATTCGGAAACATAAAATAGTACCAGATTTCTTTCAATGATGAACCAACCAGTCTCTTAACAAAGTAAGTTAAATTAGAAATGATCCATATGGGGTAAAAATGAATTAGAAAACAAGTCAATGGGGGCACGGAAATAGGACAAAATGAAATTGTAAAGCCTCCTCCCCCTGCCCACTGATAATAGGGTGTCATAAACTCAACAGTACACTCAAATTTTTATGTCAAGGTCAACAAGGAGCAAAAATAACATCTGTGCAATATCCTGCCTTCTACTACAACAAAGCCCACAATCACCTTAATGACGGGAATGCACTTCCTTTCCAGGAAACTAGTCTCATTTCTAACCAGCCTCGGAGATTCTGATCCTGTCCCATGAGCCTCTTCTCAGGAGGGCAGACCGAGCTCACTGCAGTACTCGGACAGTATCTCAGAATTTCTAGAAAGAGCGATGAGTCCTGCCAAGTTGAACAATCAAATAATGTGACCTAAAATCTGCCGACCATATCCTAAGTCCGTATGTGCCATGATTTTCTGTGTGCTTGACAAGGGACGAGTGCGTTTCACAATCCAAGCAGAGTAAGAACCTGCTGAGTCAGAACATTGACTTCGGGGTAAGATTTTGCTTATGTCAGGTCTTTTTAAATTTCATATTTCCAATTCCCTCCACAACCTGAATATTTCACCCAGTTTTCTTTCAAGCAATGTTAAAAACTAAGTTTTATTGCCTTACAAAATTTCATACTTCTGCTCTCCTCTCATCATTCACCCCTACAACAGAGACATTTGGACACTTCAATGTGTGCTGTGTTACATTTTTCTGGGACTCCTAGAGATTTGTCTCTCAACGCTTGTGGCTAGGGCCTCCATCATTCAAAGCCCCCAAACACTCATCAGTTTTTCCAACTTGTGCTTAATTAACTTCAGGATTCCTACCTGCATGGGGTCATGTCGGCGGAAATACAGGACTGAACAAAACTCTCTGCTTCCAGTCCCAGAGTCAACCTTTCCCAAAGGGGTTTCTTCCCAGCGGAGGAAGAGAGATGTTGTGTTAAGAGACCTATCTTTAACTCTCTCTTCTTCCTGGATTTCTTCTCTGTGGCACATGTCAGAAAGTTCTTCCTCCCATGTAATATCACTGAAAAAGGCCCAGCAACCACTCCAAGCTCATGTCTTTCTCATGTAGAATTCAGGCCCTAGCCAGTGTGAAAGTGTAGTGAGAGACTCCTAAGTCAGGTGCTCATGTTGGTATGTGGGGGTTCTGAAACTCTTGGGAGAAGTAGGACTAAGATCCTCTGATGTGAGCTGCTTCCTCCATTTGTTGAGGACTAGTTTAATCAACAGTGCCATCTTTACAAAGGGTCAGACAAGCCAGGTCTAAGACAGGACTTGTGCTGTGTATCTGTTTCCTCTGAATTGTCACATTGCCTCCTGGAGTAGAGAGAGAAACTCAAGCATCTTCCGATGGCTGGAGAGCTGCAAGATTTACAGGTCCTTCCTCAACATCCCATAAGCAGCAACAGTTGCTGGAGACAGGAGACTTCCAGACCAGACAAGTTGCCCACAAGTGGTGCCGGGGCTGCCAGAGATGTAAAGTAAACTGGATCACCAATCCAGACTGGGATGGAGTCACTTTAATCAGTTGTCCATGACTTAACATGAGGTGAATGGAAATTTCATTTGTATCTCCAGCCATATAACAGATTCTCAAATTTTTCCATTGGTCATCTCATTTTACTAGAAAACTTTTACATGATCCCAGGCATAAAAGAATACAGATGTACAAAGCAAACATTTACTGATAATGAATCATAAATAAATATATTACATATATATATATAATTTTACTATTTATTAGAGAGGGAAATGTTTCATAATAGTGAGATAATATGCTTACTTATTTTGCACATAGAACTAAATCCAGACAACATTGTATATGGAAGGATTGTAGAGCATCATGAACATTTTTCAGAGTTAATATTTTGACTTTAAAATCATCAGTACTGAGAATGCCACTTCACTTCAATGTGTGCAAAATGGCAGAAGTATGTTGAGGGCCAACTCAGAAATTGTTAGAAATTCTATCTTAATTCCTAGTCAAATTCAATGACTTTTTCATGGAACTTAGGTCCACAACTCAAATCACAGTTTATAAAACTAAATATCGCAACACAATCCAGTCCAATGATATACTAAGTTGATACTTATGCCCTAATGAATAATAACAGGAAAATATTAAAAGTCTGTTTTACATTATTAAAGCATTATGTTTCTATACTAACAGAAAACCTAGGGTATGGAGGAAAATAGCATACATATCAAAGTATTAAATCTGATACAAAGTATTTTAGGCTGAGTGGTTGATGCTGCTTAGCTTCCTGGCATGTATAATGTAGAGTACACATGTCGTATGTTCAGAAACAAGGTTGTGGTGAAGGCATGCTACACAATACTGGTGGTGAGTACTTCCAGGAGCAACTGTAATTCACTATGTGTTTGATTTTGGCCACTGCATTTATTAATTACCTTTCTGTTACTATGATAAAACATTATGATCAAAAGCGACTTATGAAAGAAAAGATTAAAGTTGGCTTACAATTTCAGAGAATTAAAATACGTAACAGCAGGGGCATCATGGCAGCAGGCAGTTGGAGCAGGAAGCTCAGAAAGCAAACTAGAAAAGGGGTACACTTTTACATCTCAAAGTCCACTCTTAGTGATATACTTCCAGTCAGACCTCCCTATGATGTCTCTAAACAGTGTCACCAGCCGTGAAACAAATGTACAACTGCCTGGGTGTATACAGGAACATTTGTGATTTAAACCACCACATCCATACTCAGAAATTTTTACTGTTAGCACATTTTCATGACTCCACTATTCTGGTCATGGTTTCCATATATTCATTGGGTAAATCGTCGAAGTTGGAGCAAATTCTATAACCAAGTTGTGATACATCAATAAATACTTTTTACCAGAGAAGAAATCTCTGTTCTTATTGCTCTTCTCAGCATTTCTGTGTCAGGAAAAAGGACTGGAATTCTAATATGCACTGGAATCCCCTCTCTGCAGAGTCAGTGTCCACACTCAAGGACCTCTGTAACAACAAATCCTGGATCCTTTGTTGCTGTCTCCTCTTTCTTCACCATTCAGGGATCTATGATCTGCTTCACAGGTAAACAGGACTGACTGACAGAGTGTGACTTGCGTATAGGAAAGGCATTCTTCAGAGAGCACCTGGAACCTCAGAATCCAGACTGCTACAGTTCTACAACAGATCTCTGCAAAATGCCCTGTGAACAGGGTTGAGGCATTCCCACTCCTCCTACAAGAAGTCCACAGCCACAGCTCTGAATGTCAACAAACCCTGGAAGGTTCCAGGCTGCCAGGCTGGGGTTCCCGACAACACTGCCCTGCTGATTGGTGATTTTCCCAGGCCACGCTGCATTCAGCGACTGTGGCTTAGGGGAGTTTCCATGTCGCAGAATACTTGGTCAGATCTTCCTCACTCAGTTCAGGATCATGCAGCTCCCTGAGTTCAACAGGGAATAGTGGAATTTCCTGGTCCTTCCAGCAGACCAATAATGCCACGGCCACATGGCAACATATAGATGAATAGAAATGGGTTAATTTAAGATGAAAGAGCTAGCTAGGAAGAAGCCTGAGCCATAGGCTATACAGTTTGTAACCAATATAAGCCTCTGAGTGATTATTTTATAAGCAGCTGCAAGAGCTTGAATGGGAGAGATTCGTCCAGATCACAGGACTAAGTGGGACAGAGAAATTTCCACCAACAAATTCTTTCACAATTGGGGACAAATAACAGAGTGTTTAGTAATGTTGTTAGGACACTGAGGTCTAAGAACTACTGACACTTAATTGTGCTTTGCTCTAAGCCACATTGACCCTCTCTTTCATTTCCACAATAGGTGTCATGTACCATGACAGTAGTCAGAGAAATGACATTTGAATGTTGTGTTAGCCCTTTACCTAATGAAAAATCTGTTCCACTTATCACTACACAAGATTTACACATTGAAATAGCCCTTTAGACAAGTTGCTCTGTAGTACTCACAAAGAAGAAAGAGAGAAAAGGAAAAAGAGAGAGAGAGAGAGCAGAGAGAGGGAGGGCAGGGAAGGGGCAGTAGAAAATAGAAGTTGGGGAGGAAAAAGGAAAGCCAAATTTGGGGGATTTTGATCTGATCCTCTGTTCTAATCTAACATTGTTAGTAAATAAGTGTCAAATTAATAAAACAGCAACTATGACTAAGTATAAGATGGAACTATAAATGTTCGAAAATGATGATAAAGCCTGTAGTTGGTTGTTTTTGCTCTATTGGGGGTGCCTGCCAACCAGCTCCAAAATAAACCACACGTGGAGGCTTATTCTTAATTATAAATGCCTGGCCTTAGCTTGGCTTATTTCTAGTCAGCTTTTCTTAACTTTAAATTATCCCATCTACCTTTTGCCACTGGGATTTTATCTTTATTTCTGTATACCTTTATTTACTTCTTACTTCTTCTATAGCTTGCTGTGTAGCTGGGTGGCTGAGTGGCTGGGTGGCTGGGTGGCTGGCCTCTAAAGTCCTCCTCTACTTGTTTTCTTGTTCTTTCTCTTTCTCCTCCCAGATTTCTTCTTCTATCTATCCACCCCCCCCCCACCGCCTATCAGCCTCACCTATGTCTCTCTCCTGCCTCACTATTGGCTGTTCAGCTCTTTATTAGACCATCAGGTATTTTAGACAGGCAAAGTATCACAGCTTCACAGAGTTAAACAAATGCAATATAAACAAAAGTAACACACCTTAAATAATATTTTACAACAAAATTCTATGTAAAATATATTTACCCTTTATGAATTGAAAATAAATTTTTTCATATGATATATTCTGATCATGGTTCCTTCTCTGCCATCTCCTCTAAGATCCTGCCCAACTCCCCACCCATCCAAGTCCAAGCCTACCTTTTTTCTATCTTTAGAAAACAAGGAGAATATATATATATATATATATATATATATATATATATATATATATATATAGAGAGAGAGAGAGAGAGAGAGAGAGAGAGAGAGAGAGAGAAGAAAAAAACATACAGAAAGAGAGACTCATACACAGGCACACACACAAACACAAACACCAAATTGAAAACCATAATATACAAGCAAAAGATGAGGAAAACCGAAAGTCCCAAACAAATTAATGGGACAAAGAAGCTACAAAAATACCACTGAGTCATTTTGTGTTGGCCATCTACTACTGGGCATAGGGCCTGCTCTTAAGGGTGATTAATATACCCAGTGAGACTCCCCTGGAGAAAATAAATTTTTCCTTTGCAAGTGGATGACATTGGAAAATGGCTTCTTGATCAGGGATGGAAGCTTGTTTAAAATACCCACTTAAAAGCCTATGCAGTGGTAGAGTTTATAATAATATGCCTTTAGACTGTACAACAGAAATGACAGAAATGGTCAGTCACACCAGTTTAATGCCATCAGTGAAACAGCAAATATAACATACAAAATTAGTATATTATAACAATATGATGTGAGAAATTATTAACTCAAGCAATTGCTTCATCCCAAATTCTAGGCACCTCTTTCTGTAGGATTCAAACAGTTATTTCTTCACTGTTACTGAATGTTAGTAGCATTCATAGATCAGGATGGGATTCAAGAAATTCAATGTAGTAATTATCTTATCCATTTGTCATTTTTATAATGCTAAATTAAGAAAAAATGTTCACAGTTTCCAAGTATGTTGAAAACCTTCTATGGTTTTATTTCAAGGTTGACACTGCATTTAAGATATAATAGATCTCAGGTTAAAAAATATATCCTTCCTAAAAAAAAGATTTAAAAATATCAGTTGATGGTTCTGGCAGGGATGGGGAAGGACTCAATTTTCTTTAAGAGGCTGGCCATTCGGAGTTTGACCATGATCCAGTGAGTATATGAGCAACCCAAAATGGACTTGTTTTTTTTTTTGTTTTTTTTTTTTGTTTTGTTTTTTGTTTTTTTCCTCTTCTTCTCTGGGAAGAGGTCACAGGGTGTGGAATGTGGACCTAGGAGGACCGGGAAGTATGTGTGATAGGGTGCATTAAGTGAAATTCCCAAATAATCAAAAATATATATAAGGTTGGAAATAAACCTATATCTAACCTGTTCCCTAAGAACAGATCTTTATGACCGAGTTTCTAGGGCTGCATACTGATCATCCACAGAACGATCACAAACATTTCTTGTGGGTAGATAGTAACACTCACCGATATTTTATTTCTTTTATCCAAATCACCATCTTGACAGTGACACAAACTTTGAAATATAAAGATAAATTCAATATAGTTTATCTCCTCCAGAGATACTAAAAACAAGAGAGACACAGGAATTATAAGTTAGTGTTCGAAAGCTGGGCTACATTCAGTGACTTCAGAGCTGACATCCCCAGTCCCCTGGGGAAGGCTGTTTAGTTTCTTCAGTAAGACAGAACCACTGCCTGAGTTCTGAAGGCAGAGGAAGGGAGCACCAAAGAAGATCAGTAAGTTTTGAATAGGATTGAAGCTTGAGGTGGGAGGGATGGGGTGAAGAGTATAGGCAGAGGAAAGAACTCTCCACAGAGGGAGACAGTATGAAACAGGTCCAGAGTGGGGACTGTGGAGTAGAAGAAGACAGAATGAACTAACTAAAGAAGATCTAAACTTTAATACTTCTGAGGTAGAAAACGTTGAGAAAGATTCTTAAAGTCTGTGCCTTAGTTGCTATACCTGTAAATTGGGGATCATTTAGTATTTCCCTCAAAAAGTACGTTAAAGTTAGTGAGGTGGTATATAAGTAAAGAGTCTGGGATGTAGAAAGTGATTAAAAATGTGAGCTTTTGGATTTGTAGATATATTCCCTTTCCTCTGAACCTGCACGTCTATTTTGTCATGACTTTCTACATTCTTCCCAGGACCCTAACTGATACTGCTAGAGAAAGTTGGGGGCCATCAAATATTAAATAGAAATCACACAGAGGAGAAATGAAGCTCATTTACTAACACGGACAAATGGGACATTAGGTAGGAATCTCAATATTTAAATGGAAGGATGAAGAGTGTTCTGCAAAGGAAACTAAACGAAGGTGTTCAGAAAGGCAGAGAATGCCCAGGAAGAAGTGACTGACACATTGATGTCTACAGAAAGAGAACTAGTTAAAAGGATGTAAAGACTAGGGGTATATCTCATTGATAATGCACATGCTTTGCACAGAGCTGGGTTCAGTCCCCAACTCCAACAAAAAGAGGAGAGAAGGAGAGAGAAAGAGAGGGGGCACTAAGCATTTAAAGGAGTACCTTAAAATAAGGATGTATATTCAATATTATTTTTTATTTTTAAAAGTTTAGAAAAAATATATACTTAGGAAAAAATTCCTGGGTAGATGAAGCTGAATTTGATAATTCCAAGTAATATAAGAAAATGGTAAAATTCTTTATTAATTTGTAATATTAAAATACACACTAGACAAAAAGGAATGTTATTTTTCTGTGTAAGAGAGAAGGGGAGAAAGAGGGAGCGTGTGAGGGAGGGAGGGAGGGAGGGGGTGTTCAGAAGTCAGTATTTTGGTATCTTCCTCTGTTGTTCTCCACCTTTTTTATTTAGTTTTTTTTTTTTTTTTTTTTTTTGCTTTTACATCCCAACCAAAGTTTCCCACCCCTCCTCTCCTCCCAGACCCTCCTCCCATCTCCCCGATATCCACCATCCACTCCTCCTCTTTCTTCTCAGACAATGGCAGGCCTCCTATGGATATCAGCCAACCATGGTATATCAGATTACGGTAAGACTAGGCACCTCCTCCTCTATTAAGGCTGGACTTAGCCACCCAGTAGGAGGAATGGGTTCCAAAAGCAGACAACAAAGAGACAGCCCCTGATTCCATTGTTAGGAGCCCCACAAGAAGACCAAGCTACACAAGAATAACATCTCTGCAGAGGGCCTAGGTCAGTCCCATGCAGGCTCCCTGGGTGGCAGCTCAGTCTCTGTAAGCCTATTTCATCTGTGAATTGAAAGGCTCCTCTCTACTCTGGATCTGAAAACTACTCAGTGTCATTTTAAACTTATAGCTATCATAGTACTTAAATAATATCACTGAAATTAAAGATTTTAGGCTTTAATTATAAAGGTGGAAAATTATATGTGTACATACTGAATTTAGGAAGTATCATTTTGTGACTTCCAAAGTAAAAAGGCAAACTTAGATTAAAAAGAAAAAATAAGGTATAAAAAAGTTTATACTTAACATAACTTTTTGTCTTGAATTCTTTACATTATATCAATCAAACCAACCAATAAACTATAATCATTGACTATGATGTTTATTTTCTTCTTAAATTTAATGTTTCTGAACTAAATATGATGTATTTTCATAACAGGTTGCTCTTTGGAACTCTCACTGGCATGAATCCAGTTTGGTTTCTTAACTGGCTAACTGAACACATGCTGCTAAAAAAATTACTATTATTTAAGAGGATCTTCTTTTGAAAATAATGGTGAATTTTATTTCTGATCCTGTTTATGTAGTTACAGAGAAATGTCATTAATTCTTTTCTTTTTTTCTTTTAGGGATTATAATTTAATTATAATATTTCTCCCTTCACTTTTCTTTCTCCAGATTATCCCATATTCCCATACACCATTTCCCACTCTCCTTCAAATTCATGTCCTCTTTTTTAAAGCTAGTTTTTTAACAATTCTTTTCTGGACCAAATTTAACTATTAATCATTATGTGGTCATTTCAAGTAAAATATGCTCAGATGATACACTAGTTACAAAAAAAATTATATACTCACATCATAGTTCCTGAGGCAATAGGTGTCTAGATCATTTTGATGATCCAATAATTAACAAGATTTTATTTTAAAATAATATCTATCATTAATGCATAATGGCCATGGCCCTGGAATAATTTATATATGTCGAAATGTCTAGTAGTATTCTTTATGGACCACAGCTGGGTCATTATTTTAACCAGAGATACACTACCAAATATGTTCTGTTTTCCTTACACATCATTAAGTGCATCCATTAACTGTCCCATATTATATTTTTGAACAAATTAACTTCATTGCTTTCCACACAAAACAACCTCTCCTTTAAGAAATGTTTGAAAAATAATTAACATTAATACAGTAGATAAGGTTACTGCATGTATATGTCTTTCAAGTATTCAAATACTATTCATCTGCAAAATATACATTTTTGCCTCATCTTCCTAGCGAAAAGCCGATTTTTAGTAAGAAGCACTCTCCAAATAAAATGATGAAGTTAAAAATGGAGCCAAGGTAGTATATTGCAAGGGATTGTGTAACTTTTGTTATCATTGGTTTCTTCAGTATGTATTCTCATATAACTTTCCACCTTTATAATTAAAGCCTAAAATCTTTAATTAATTTTAGTGATGTTATTTAAGCACTATGATAGCTATACGTTTAAAATGACACTGAGTGGTTTTCAGATCCAGAGTAGAGAGGAATCTTTCAATACATTATGTAATGTTCCTGAAGCTTCTGGTGCTTGGTGTTTTGGTGAGCACGGATGCTGTTTTGCCTGCTTCAGATAGTTGCTAAGATCAGGTTCGTGGAAATGGGTGTCCTTTGGAAAAAAAATCTTATTTTTAAGAATTCTAAATGTATATGGATCCTATTGTTTTAAAAACAAAGCCAACAAAGAGATGGGGCCTGGTATAGGTGAAGGTTTACTTAATGAGAATATTAACCACAAATCCTGGTTCCTTTGTCCAGAGACCTCAGCCCTTAATGTAAAGGAACATTAATTCTTTCTTCTCTTTCCTGTGGGAGCCCACTAGGTTTCCTCATAGCTGTACCCATCAGGACTGCATAAGAGGTCGATTGGACCATGGGCCTGGGTACCAGGTGACTGTAACTAGCAAGGGGGAGGTCTTATGCTCCACCCCTTGGCATTGTTAAAACAGAACTTTGGAATAAAGTTCTGGACCTGTTTGGATAAGGATCCAGGCCTACCCGAGTCTATCCTGTTTTTTTCTCTCTCCCGCTATTTCTAACTACGTCTCTTATCCCTCATTCCTCAAGAGTTCCTGGGGTTAAATAAGTGTGGGGGCTGGTCCTCTACACTTTCCACAAATTCTTTTGGGAACAAGGAGGCCTATATGATGAGAAAACTTAAGCATGCCACAGACAGCATAATTTGAAGAGGTGGGACATAAATGAGGAGCGCAAAGTCCAGGTAATAAACTGTGAGAAGCACATCTTCAGCCTAAGTGCCAGCTCAAGATGTTGCATTATTTGGAAAGCCAGCGGGAAAGCCAGGGGTCACTTATCCCTGAACCAAAACCGCTGAGTTTAGCATAGTTCAAACTCGAAATGCTGAGACAGTAAATGTTATTAAAAATGGTTTTGTGAAAAAATCAATGCACTCTTATTTGGAAAATGAATATTTATTTTCTGGAATGGAGTAGAAGGATTTAATATGACATGAAAAGAGTCCATTGCTTAATATACTTATAAGAGTGAACTGTGGGAGATTGCCCAGCATACTGGAGCCAACAGAAACACGATTACTGAAAGTCCTTTCTTATTACATTTAAACTTTTTGTTAAATTTGAATTGTGATATGGTATGGCAAAAGAGAAGTAAAAATGAATCCAGAGGACACTCTGGTAACCACATGGTTTACACCCATCCCAGGGACAATCAGTTCCGTAACAATGACAATGAAATACCTGGACTGGGCCCTCTGCATAAGCCAGACAGTTGTGTAGCTTGATCTGCTTAATGGGCCCCCTGGCAATAGGATCAGGATCCATCCCTGGTGCATGAGCTGGGTTTTTGGAGCCCACTACCTATGGTGGGACACCTTGCACAGCCTTGAGGCAGGGGGAGAGGCTTGGACCTGCCTCTACTGAATGTACCAGGCTCTGCTGACTCCCCTGGGAGGCCTTACCTTCTTGTAAGATGAAATGGGGGGGTTAGGGGAGGAGAGACTGGAGGGGAGGGAACAGGGGGATCTGTGATTGGTATGTAAAATGGATAGAAGAAAATCTTAGTTAAAAAAAAGAAAGAAAGAAATAGTCCCATTTTAGAGTAGTACAATACTTTCTTATGGTCTCTTGAGCTAATACATTTTAACACGTATCAGCTAGAGAGCCAGAAGACTTGAGCTTAAATATAAATTTAATTTCTTACCCAACCTGTATTGTCAACATGATTAAGAAGTATATCTGCAATCAAGTAAAAGTGGATTTAGGTTCAAGTGATAGAACACCCAAATGGTAGTGGCTTAAACAAATGAGTATGGTAATGCTTAATTTCGACATAATGACATTTGGTCACAATAACTTAGCACAATGTTTTGATCTTATATTTGTATTGATGCTCCTGTAAATAATAATATTAAACAACCAGGCATATAAAATATGACATCATACAGATAACCTAATGATTGTTAATTATCATAAATAACTGGTACTGGTATATTATTTACTGTATGATATTTTAATCATTATATGTTGCTTCTATTTATTAAAAGATAAAAGTACAGTTGTAGTCTTTGAAGCCCTCACATTGTCCTTAAAGGCTTCATGTATACTGTATCATTAGTCAAGATGTGAAGGCCTAGACTTATCTTTACAGGCTCTATCTTAGGGAAAGTGCAACCGTCTCAGACCACCTGCTGTACTCAGTTCCAGGAAGGACCAGAGCAGTATCCTCCTGCAGACATCCTGTCTGCAGTTTATGGCCCTTGAAGGTATATAGATAATCCTGCTGAGCAGTCCAGATAATCCTGTTCAGCAAGTTGTGGTTCCCCACCAAAAGTCTAACCTCTCTACACCTGGGCTCGTGGCCGCCGCCACATTTCCTTCCATCTGCTGTGTGGTGGCCCAGGTTGAATCTGAATAAAAGGACCCTTATGTGCTTGCATCAGAAACCGGCTCCTTGGTGGTCTCTGGGGGTTTCGAGAAACGGGTACAACAAAGAGGCCATATCAAATGACTGGCCCACCTCATCTAGGTTTCTGTAATTACACACTATGATATGTATACAGTTTCTAAGTCCTAAGAACGTGTTTCTCACACTGCAACCCTGTTGCTAACCCTTGAATAATATTTCTTTCTCTATACTATTAACTAAAAGTAGACTGATGAACTACTTCAGAAATGTTATAAAGGTCCACAGATTTTTTCTATCTTCCCACTTCCTCTTCTTTTTATTTGGCTTTTCACAAACAGTAGCCAATACAGTGACAATCTACCTACTGTTGTGATGGTATTTTATTTGTGCTGAAATGTGATGATATTTTATTTGTGCTTTAATAAATAAAGCTTGTCTGGAAATCAGAGGAAAAGGTCAGCCATTATAAGTAAACAAAGAAGTCAGTCATGGTAGCACACACCCTTAATCTTATCACTTGGCAGGCAGGATCTCTGTGTGCTCAAGGCCACACTGGAAACAGAGCCAAGTGTGGTGGCACATGCCTTAATTCCAACACTAGTTAACCATGGAGGTCTGGAGGTCTGTACAGACAGAAAATAACAGAACTGTGTAGGAAGAGGAAGTTATGTAGCTGGACAGAGAGAGCAAATCAGATGGCAGAACAGCAAGGCATATAGACATGGGTAGACAGGAAGTAACACATTTGGAAGCTGCAGAGTTGGTGAGGTAAGGTTGGCTGTGACTTTCCCTATTTCCCTGATCTCTCTAAGGCTTTCACCCCTATATTTGGCTCCTTTTTTTTTTTTCATTTAATAAGACCACTTAGAAATTCATCTATATACTGTTATAATACAGTATCTCATACTCAATAAGTTATAAAGAAAAGATAGTTAACTCCACACTTTGGGAATTCAGTAGGTTGAAAAGTTTGGCCCCTGCACTTAGAGAGTCTCCATTCTGTATGATGAATTGTGAAGGACAAGTCAATACACAAGCTACACAGAGAACATTGGCCAAAACTCATCATTTTCCTCATAAACCTACTCCTTGTATCATTTGTCCACACATAGTGACAATAATTCTTTCAGGTTGGCAGAGCCCTTTCTGGCTGAATTACCTCTTAACAGACCCAGATCTTAGGCTTGTCAAAATGGCAAATCAACCCTAACATCCATTTTGGAGAAGACATCTTAGCTTTGCTGCATGCACCAGGAGGAAGTGGAAGGGACAGTGAGATGAGAAGTTCCTCCCTTTGAAGTTCTATACTTCCCTTTGAAATGATCTCTTCTAATCGTGTTCTTTTCCAACAAGAGATAAAGGAAATGGATCCAAAAGGGAGAGGAAGTGGGGATCAACTGAGAGGAATAGAGGGAGGGGAAATTATAATCAGAATATATTATATGAGAAAAAAATCAATTTTCAACAAAGGAAGAAAAATAAATTTAAATAAAAGAAAAAGAAAAAAAAAAGAATCTCTCACCAGACTATTCTGTGCGAGTATCATTAGCCATAACTGAGTTATGTTATTACTCCTAAGTGAAGAGTAATGAGATTACCAAAATTTACCTCACACAATTATGATTCATAACTCAGTTGTTGGGATAATGGGTTACTCTGAGTTTAGGAGAAATTCAACTCAGTAAGTATCAAATGTTTGTTAGAAGTAAGAAAGTAGGGCTGAAGGGTGACTGTGGGTATGTACAAGATGCTATTTTTCACAATAATATCTAGAGCACACCACACATTTTGTGTCTTAGTTCACATCTCAAATTAGATAATACTGTACCCTGTGATAAGCTCTTTGAGTGGAAGACGATGGAAACATTAAAATGTTGCTGCGGATTTTAAAATGGTATTCTACAATAGTTTATATTCTGTTGGTCAGACTTTAAGTAAAAAATATAAGTCATATGGCTGAAGTAAAAGTTTTGAGGGGTAGAACTAATACTCGACATGTATCTGAGATTCTTCTAATGGAAAAGGGACTTTTAAGTCTCATTGGAACAGCAGACAGGGGAAAATACAGAATCTAGACCCATTATTCATTTGGTGCAACCATAAATTGAAAATGTTCTTGGGTTGCTAAGTGATTAACTTACTAACCTATTACGAATGCTTGCTACTGGGCTATAGAAATGATTCAGTCAGTAAAAATGCCTGCTTCACAAATGTAAGCATCCAATTTTGAAATCCTAGAACAGAATTTAAAAGCTAGACATGGTAGTATATGTTTATAACTCCCAGAGTTAGATATGGGGGACACAGAAAGGTCCCCAATGTCCATTGGTCATTCAGCCTACTTGAATCAATGCACTTTCAGTTCACCCTGAGAACCTATCTCAAAAACAAAAAGTGAATAACAATTAAAAAAGAAAAGACATCCAACATCTACCTCTGAACTATACACACACTCATACACATATATTTACACTAATCAATGTATACTATACATACACACAGTAACACACATACAGAGACTAAAATTCTGCTATTTAAGTTTTAGTAAGAGAGAGATTCATGTTAATAGTGTGTTTTCCAGATGTGGGAGGAATAAATGAAGGTATAGTTTCACTGAATAACTGGGTGTTTTAACAGTTTAATTGAGTTTATTCTTTTACTATCTCCTTGTTTGGGGGTGGGTATATATTGCTAATAGTATAATTTCACCTTTACTCATATTAATTATCTGTAACTTTCTCAGACTTGAAATTTCTTCACTTTAAGTATCTTTGCATAGAGAAGTATGTACCAAGAATCCACCTCCACTCTGCTTTTTGTTTAACACACTTAAATGTGTCCCGAATCTAGTTGCTTTATTGCAAGTGCTGGCTGATACTTTTGTCCTTCATTAATCCACTCATTATGAACTAAGTGGAAATTTAAGTGGATTTTCCCTCCTCACAGGTGAATGTAAAGCAAATATTTCATCATAAAGATTCTTATAGACAAGAATAGCATTTCATTTAGAATGTAGACAATCCATTAGTGCTGCTGTGTTTTGAATGAGGACCATGATACTATAGTTGAATTCACTGAGGCCCTGCACTGAGTACATCTCTAAAATATGTGCATTCAAATTATATCATTACACATCTTCAGAAAAAAATCCAACCCTGAATATATATAAATTTCATTAATATTTTTCATAGAAAAGTATATCCCAAGAACTCAACTCCACTCTGTTAAATATCTTATCAAATATTTACATATATATGTACATATATATTCGTAAGAGAATTTATTACAGTAATTGGCTCAACTGCAACATGTGACCTCTACACACTTGGAGACCCAGCCAGCCAGGAGTCACATTCAGCAATCAGGCACTGAAGGCCTGAGAAACTAGAGCTGAGAAATCCAAGGGCAGTAGAAGAAAGCACAATTGCCTTTTCTCCACCCTTTGTTGGATAGCCAGGCTCAACTGGCTGGATGACACACTATGATGTTTAATTGGTCTTCTGGTTAAAATGTGCTCATCATTGTATCTTCTATCTGGACATCCCTTTACCTAGTCAAGTTGATACATAACATGAACAGCACTTTAATCACCATATTTAACCTTAACAACAATGAAGTGTATATATTGTTTTAACTATAATTATAATAGAGGCACAGAGGCAGTTCTAACCAATTTCTTTGATCTGTATAGATAAAATGCACCTGAATACTGAAATCCTAGATTTGATTCAAGTGTATATTTCCAAAATGAAACAATAAATATTCTCACTATATTTCATGCTTTTGAGAACTGAACTTGTAGGTAATAATTAGGTGTGTTTACATGTGTGTACTGAATATGTAAAGCATATAATAAAATATTACTACAAATTATTCTGAAATGCCTATGTATGTCTATGTACATTAATAGAGATAAATATTCATATGACATGAAGCATTTCTAAAATATCTTTCCACAAGAATTTAAAGTCACTTAAATAGAGCTCTTCCCAAAGTATGTCATATTTTCAAGAAATCTCTAACATACTTATAACTGTAATGAAAAAATATTTTACTTTCCTTATAGTATTTTTAATATTAAAATTTTTTAATATTTTCAAACTGTTAACTTTTCATGAATCATAATCATTAAATTTATGCACATAATCAGTCATGATTTATTTAAACCTGAGATAATACCTAGAAATACATTCATCCAATACTCATTGAGCACCTACTGCATGCAAACACTGTTGAAGACTGTGGGGACAGAGAAAAAGTCAAAGCATCCTGACACACATAAAGTAGAATTATACAATGAAATTAATAGACAAGGATAATAATATTCAGGCACAAATGGCACTTTGAGGAAAAGCAAACAAGGTACAGATCGAAAGTTATATTTCATGTAAAGTAAGCACAGAGCACATGGCTACTTAGAGTTCATTTAGAAATGATAGTTATTATAGTTTCTGAGAGTGGGAAAAGTAAAAAGCCATGAGCCAAGAGTGTCCTTGGTGTCTTAGAGGGCCTAGAAGAGGACAAGTGAGATTGAAGCAGAGATGCTGGGTGTTTGCATTGCAGTCAGATGGGTCCAGGAAAGAAAGCCATCTAGACGGGCTTATTGAATATGATGGGATTGTGATTACAATATGAAAGGAAAATCAAAATTTTGCAGAAAAAAAACATAATTCACATTAAATTTTAGAGGTTCACAGTGGCTGTGATTGGAAAGTTAAAAAGACCAAAATTATAAGAAACATCCCCAATAAGTCCTCTATTGAAAGAATCAAGACAAAATGCAATAATAGCTTCAACCAGGTGAAGGTAATGATCAAAAGTGAGCAGATTCCGGCTCTGGTTTAATGGTAGAGACAGCAGAACGTATTGATAAGTTGAATGTTGGTAGAGGGCAGACAGCAAGAGTCAAGAACGCTTTCAGGAGATTGCTTAAGTCAAAGTAATATAATTACAATAAAGAGTAATTTGAAATTTCAGTAACCATTGGGCTATAAAATGGAGCTTTCTTTTGTGTTTTCTGAATCTGAAGCACCTGTTATCTATTATGCATAAAAGAATTCATGTAGCAGACCTGAGCATAGAATTGAGAAGGCCAGGCTATGGTAGTGGTCTTATGATGACATATATGCTTACATTTCAAAAGAATTCTCATTCCTATGACTGATAGGAAAGAACCCATACACCCAAAATAGTTACATAATCAACATGGTATGTTCAACACCTACCTTTCTTCTAAAAGGGGAATGTAAGCAAAGTGGCCAGCTACCACTCAAAAACTGAAGACAGACTTTCAAATAAGTTTGACTGATATGGTAACCTTTAACACCTTGCCACAGCTATTTGCTAGTATAATTGTTTGTTTTTTTGGACTCCACCAGGAAAGGAGAAGAAATTTGGGATCTGTTGTCTATTTTCCCCAGGACATGGCCCCATGCACATTTTCTCTTTGCTGATTTTGCTCTGTATCTTTGCACTATAATAAATCATAGCCATAAGTATGACCATGTGCCAAGTCCTGTAAGTTCTCCTAATGAATCATTGAGTGGTCTTGCGGATTCCTGACACAGCAATTTAGATTACAGGTTGAGTAAGCAAGTGTCTGTGTATTACAGACTGGAATTAGGAAAGATATAGGCAAGGGTGATAAATTGGAATTGCTCTGAAATGGATTGAGTATGTCAAATTGTTTTCTTGGATGGAAATGTTTTAGCATAAGTGAGGAGAGGCAAAGATATCCACGAAGAATGAGCTTTCCAAAATGTAGAGTTAGTGTACATGGGGAGTCTATGAAGGTGAATGGTGGTTAGTGTAGAAGACACAGAATCAAGCCACCATGATGTCAGGAAATCCAAAGTAGTAAGGTGCTTGCTGCTCTTAGAGAAGTGATACTTTCATTTTTTTTTTAACCCCAAATCAACTCTAGCTCCATCGTCTGTAGTGTCTCAAAGCATAAGGTGAATATCTCCTGGTTTTAACCGCACAGACAAGACTTTCCCTTTTCCTTGTCTCTATTTCTCACTACTAACCAACATTTTCCTCTACTACCCTGATTTTATCCAATGCTATAAATTATCAATAGCGATACTCGGTGGGTAATCCATCAAAAACTGCATTATGCTCACAATTTCTAGGCTCAGAACTTCAGATGGGCATTGCCCTCTCTGTTTTACAATAAGTGTGAATGTAGCTAAGAATCTTGACTAGCTGGAGATGGCTGCAGCCTTTCACATACAGACTCGTGTATACTAACTTGATTTTGGCCGTAAGCTCAATTTCTTTTCTTTTTTTTTTAAATTTCCCTGTGCTAGAACATTACAAATGGTTTCATAAGTTCTTGATTCAGATGTCCAAGCTAAGATGACTTGATACTACTTGATTCTCTCTCTCTCTGTCTTGTCTGTCTGTCTGTCTCTCTCTCTCTCTCTCTCTCTCTCTCTCTCTCTCTCTCTCTCTCTCTCTCTCTCTCTCTCTGTCTCTCTCTCTCTTTCTCTCTCTCTCCCTCTCTCTCCACACACACTTATTGTGTATGTGCCTCTTTCTCTCTTATTCTGTATGTGTGTCGGTTTGTTTCTCTTTCTCCATTCTCCTCTTTTATCTTCCTCTCTGTATCTTCATCCCTCTCCTCCCAAACTCTAACCCCTACATTTGTGACTATCCTCTCTGTCTCATTCACTCTGCAATTCTGTCTTTCTGTGTGATTGAAGCTGTGTGTTTGTCTTTATCTCTACCTCTGTTTCTTCCGCTGTAGGTACTTCTCCCTTCCCTTTTCTCTCCTCCCCTCTTCTCATTCTCTTCCTCCTCTTTTCCTGCTCCTTCTTTCTCCTCTCCTCTCTTCTGTTCATATCTCCCCTCGCTCAATCTCTCCTCCAACTACTAGTGTATGTGTGTAAATCTCTCAGTCTGTTTCTATTTCTGTCTCCATTCCTTTCTCTACAACCACTCTGAGTGGCCATTCAGGTCTAAGTGTACCTGAATTCTTCATGGCATCTCTGTGTCCCCAGAATGAACATTCCAAGAGGCTCAAACAAGTCTTTACATGACTTAAGCCCTGAAAGCCCACAGCACTACCTCTGCCACATTCTTTTGTTTCAGCAAGTCCACAAAGTCTGCAAGAATGAAGAGGAAGGAAACCAGGGTCTCAGTTTCACGTTCTCTGTGGGGAGGACACAGTCGTGGCCCCTTTCAGGTGGGAAATAATTTCCCATTTGCTCAAATCCTTAGATAATAACTGACTCAAATGCATCCTGGATAGAAGAGGCTCTCTCTAACTGTGGGATTTGTTCTTGCAACACACATTAGACCATACTTATAAAATGAGACTTCACTATTGCATTGAGATGAGTCAGTCTTTCTGACAATGGGTTCCTCCATGCCGAGGATCTTGTGTTGCCCAGTCCTTAGTTCTCTCCACAAACCTAGCATGTCAAACTCACACAGATTTTCCAAATAACTCAGAATGCTGCACAAATAGGCTTACTTGATGTTATGCTTTTCTAAAAGATCCTTAGTTCTGAGTAATTTAATAACCTGAAATATCTACAATAGGGACAACTGACTGAAAGAATATTTTGAATTTGCATAATAACATCACCTCAAAGAAGTAAATTTATAAGCTATTTTTGAACCATAGTTTTTTTTTATAAGGAAAAGTGGTTAAAGAAAATTGTCTCAAAGGCTGAGTTCTTGGCATATTATAATGGCTGATATGCACTATCAACCATATAAAATAATGCTTTTATTTACTAAAAGAGATATATTTCTTGTTGACTTTTTTTTTTTTTTTTTTTTTTTTTGGTTTTTCGAGACAGGGTTTCTCTGTGTAGCTTTGCACCTTTCCTGGAACTCACTTGGTAGTCCAGGCTGGCCTCGAACTCACAGAGATCCACCTGGCTCTGCCTCCCGAGTGCTGGGATTAAAGGCGTGCGCCACCACCGTGCTTGATCTTTTCTCAACTTTATGGATCTTATTTGAAATCTGTCAAATTAATATTTATATCTGATGAGTATAGATTTATCATCTTCTCATGGCCCAACTTATTTTAGCATTTCATGCTGAATATCTGTGGGGCCACTATGGTCATTAGTAGTAAGTGTCCAATTCTATGACATTTTTGCAAAAGTCTAGAGTCTAATATTGGATGTCTCCACAATCAAGAAAATGGTGCCCAGCTTTCTGATTTTATCCAGTGGGCATGGGAAAATTTAATAAAATCATTCAGAAAGAATATGTTTCAAATAATTCTTAATAAAGAGAAGTCTCAATAATCATTTTAGAAACACTGGTAATAGCCAGTGATGTGGATTTGATTCTAAAGTATGGTTTTAATGAAGTTGATCAGTTGAAGTACGTGGTTGATAAAGCAATTTGAGTAACAAATCCATTACTTCCCATACTGTCTTTTGGGGGGTATTTTTAAACCCAAACTGGTTTTATTTACCACTTTGAATTTTTTTTCTTATTTTTTTATTTTGCAATACAGTTCAATTCTATATATCAGCCACGGATTCCCTTGTTCTCCCCCCTCCCGCCCCCCTCACATTCCCCCCAGCCCACCTCCTATTCCCACCTCTTCCAGGGCAAAGCCTCCCCCGCAGACTGAGATCAACCTGGTAGACTCAGTCCAGGCAGGTCCAGTCCCCTCCTCCCAGGCCGAGCCAAGCAACCCTGCATAGGCCCCAGGTTTCAAACAGCCAACTCATGCAATGAGCACAGGACCCAGTCCCACTGCTTGGATGCCTCCCAAACAGATCAAGCCAATCAACTGTCTCACCCATTCAGAGGGTCTGATCCAGTTGGGGCCCCCTCAGCCAATGGTTCATAGTTCATGTGTTTCCATTCGTTTGGCTATTTGTCCCTGTGCTTTATCCAAACTTGGTTTCAACAATTCTCGCTCATATAAACCCTCCTCTTTCTCGATAATTGGACTCCCAGAGCTCTACCCGGGGCCTAGCCATGGATCTCTGCATCCAGATCCCTCAGTCGTTGAATGGGGTTTCTAGCACGACAATTAGGGTGTTTGGCCATCCCATCACCAGAGTAGGTCAGTTCGGGCTGTCTCTCAACCATTACCAGCAGTCTGTTGTGGGAGTATCTTTGTACCACTTTGAATTTTTAAACTTTGTTTTATATAATAGTTGTTTTTTTTTTTTTTTTTTTTTTTTTTGGTTTTTCGAGACAGGGTTTCTCTGTGTAGCTTTGCGCCTTTCCTGGAACTCACTTGGTAGCCCAGGCTGGCCTCCAACTCACAGAGATCCGCCTGGCTCTGCCTCCCGAGTGCTGGGATTAAAGGCGTGCGCCACCACCGCCCGGCTAGATAATAGTTTTTAAATAAAATATTGTTTAAGAAAAAATAGATGTAGTCTTACCCAAGTAGATATAATTTTCCTCTGGTTATTATGGCGTGTGGATTCAAGCAAAATGGCTATTTACAGTGGAATTCTTGACTCTACAGAGTTCATGTTGAAAAAGGCACATTACAAACCACTTTTACCATTAATAAGAGGTAACTACTCAAGTAAACTAAGAATTTTGAGCCATGTTATATATAATATCTGAGCACACACTCAAACTGTTTCCACCATTATGCAGAGATCTACGGAATATTTTTACATTGATTTTATTTGCAGAGGTGTTTTTCAAAAGAACGAAGAAGTTCTGTATGTAAAATATTATTAACAGTGCACTAATAATTAATGGGTATTACAATTAATCAATATTTATAGCTGCAGGACCATAAGCCATTGAGATACCTTATGATCAGAAACACAGAAATGTTGACTTTCTTTGCCAGAGCATAGACTCTCATTATCAAAGCTGATGAAATATGGAAACAGAAGAGACAGAAATTGGATATGGGTGAAAGTAAATGTAAAGATGAGATATGACTCAAGCCTTCAAAAGGGTGTGTGTGTTCCATGGTAAGATATCCCTCACTTAAGCAGATGCAAAGATCCACAGCCAAGAACCAGGCTGAGCTCCAGAAATCCAGTTGAAGAGAGGGAAGAGGGATTCTATGAGAAAGGGGCATCAAGATCATAATGAGGAAACCTACAGAGACAACCAAACCAAGCTAGTGGGAACTCATGAAATTTAGATCAACAGCTATGGAACCTGCATGGGACTGGACCAGGCCCTCTGCATAAGTGAGACAGTCGTGTAGCTTGGTCTGGTTAAGGGGCCCTTGGCAGTGGGATCAGTATCTATCCCTAGTGCATGAGCTGGCTCTCTGGGGCCAAGTTCCTGTGGTGGGACACCTTGCACAGCCTTGATGCAGGGGAAGGGGTTTGGTCCTGCCTCAAACAAATGTACCAAGCTTTGCTGACTCCCCATGGGAAGCCTTACCTTTTCGGAGAAGGGGATGGGGTTGGGTGGTTGGGTAGAGGGGAATAACTGGGGGTAGCAGGAGGAGGGATTAGAGGGGGATCTGTGGTTGGTATGTAAAATGAATAAAAAAAAATTCTTAAAAAAGAAAAGAAAAAAAAAGATATCCCTCACTTAAATTCCCATTGAAACATTGCCTTGCATCTGAGAAAATACTCCATTTTTTAAAAGAGGATTTTAAAGTATGACCCTGTCAAGTGTTCTGCTGAAGTCAGACCAGAGGGTTAATGATTGGATGAGAGCTGGAAAACCTGTGAAAACAGTGCTTAACTGTGTTTTCTTTATCATCTAATGTTACAAAATAAGAAGGAAGAATATCTAACTGAGCATGTGAAAGAAAGGAGCACCTACTCTGTGTGTGTGTGTGTGTGTGTGTGTGTGTGTGTGTGTGTGTGTATGTGTGATAGTTTAATAATGCCTAACTCTCACCACGTTTAGTGGTTTACTTAAATGTGTAACATTTCTTACCTACTCTCCTTTTTTTTTCCTGACATTCCATCAAATGACCGTGCTCTGTGAATACAGCTCACATGTTGGCTGCAGTGGCTACAGTTACACAGTTACACTTCTTGTGGTCGTCTTTTCACAAACCCCGATCCTTCACCAATGTCAGTGCTCACCTCTGCAAGTATTAAAACAGCTCTAAAGAGACTGAGCTAAAAATGTAAAACGGCATTCAAGGACTGTCCAGTTACCAAACAGACTGCTCTCTAACACGATTTAAATATGGGAATTAGAATAATAGTATAGTATGTTAAAAACATTCTTAAGGCTTGCTTCGTATATACTTCTGTTTCACTGTTGACATAAATTTAGGTTACATCATCCCCCTTCTCCTATAGTCCCTACCACCCCCAACAAACCCCAACCCAGGAAATTAAGTGATGGCATTGTCCACTGTTACGTCAGAAAGTGATGGTTTTCATATTTTCTGTATTCGTGTATTCAGAAAAATGTGTTCCATTCTCACTCCACTTCTATGCCCTCTTTGTCTTGCTCCCCTGTTCACTTTCTTTTTCTGCAGCAAACTGTTCTTCTCCATACAGTACTGTGATCTGCATCTTCCACACTAAATTGGCACACCCTCATTCCCGTCATGAGCCTAATGTTTAAATTGATTCAATTTGAAAGCCAAAATTTATACTGCTTCTTTACCGTATAGCGACTTTATGTGCGTCACATTCGTAAACAATTGGTTTCCTTTCAACTCCCTTTACCCACCAGTTACTCAGCAACAAGTGTTCTTTGCCCTTTACTTTGTGCTGCTCTTAAACAGTGGACTCTCAGATAGCTGAAACAGAAATTTGTTTGCTTTTCCTATCTTCTATCATTATCATTTACGCCAGTGATTTTTTATCTGTTGACAATAGATGACTCAGTAAGTGAATGAATGAATGAGGCATGACCTTCAAGAAATTGGTGGGATGTGTTAGCACATATAATAAATGTGTAAAACTACATGAAACTTTTATTGGTCAGATGAGCAGAAAATACACAAGTGGCATACTTAGTGAAAGGGGTTTTCACATAAAGTCTCCAAAGAACCTCTGGGAAATGTGTTAAAATTATCTAGCTAGAAGGAAGTATTATAATTCTTCAGGAGCAATGGAGAGGTAGTTGCATACTGTTTCTCTCCAGCACCAGGGATTTTCCTTAAGGACCTCTACTCACATGTGCTTAGGGTCTGGATTTTTGTGACAGAAAAGAATTTCAGGATGATGCAAAATTGGGATTTATTTAAAAAAAAGAATGGATGGTGCATACCCAAGTGGTTGGCTATGAATATCTCAAGAGAGAGAGAATCTTCATTGTCTTAACATTTAGCGCGCACGCGTGTGTTTGTGTGTGTGTGTGTGTGTGTGTGTGTGTGTATACATGTCCACATAGATGCTTTCCAAGTTATATTCTTCAGAGTGCAACCAGAATGAAAATTAAGCAAAGTTTAAAAATTAGGTTGGGAAATATAAGTTGCTTTACTTGATTCTCTTATGGTAAAAGTTTTCCTTTTTGTGAATGAAATGTTGAGGTGGTTTATGTTGTGTGTTGTTTGTATTGGCAGATGAGAGAAGAGTCCTGATTAAGTTAAAAAAAAAATTGAAGGTCACAGTGTGTAAGATATGTGTTGGCTCGAAGCCAAATCTTGGTTGTCAACTTACCAAACCTGGGGAAAGAAAACCTCAATTTAGAAATTGGCTCCATCAGGTTGGCCTCTGGGCATGTCTGTAAGAGTCTGTTGTTGTTTTTCCCACTTGGTAATTGATGTAGAAGGGCCCACTCTTTTCTGGGCAAAGCCATCCCTAGGCAGGTAGGCTACTCTGTCTAAGAAAGGAAACTGATCAAACCACAGAAAGCAAGCTGGTACACAGAATTCTTCCATGCTCTCTGCTCTGGTTCCTGCCTCCAGGTTCCAGACTTGAGTTCCTGCCTTGGACGTGTACGTATGGGGACAATATGCATGCAAACTGTCTTCCTTTTAGTTTTGCTGAGAACTTAAATCTGAGGAAAATTAATTTTCTAATTTAAAAAGAGTGGATTGCAATAAAAAATTAATATAAGTGATCTAATATTTTAAAATCAAGGGCCAGGGGATTAAGAGTCTTGGATGAGTCCACTGCCAGGACTAATACTCCCTAGTGACAGAGGCTGTGGAAATAAAACTTTAAGGTTCAATGGAGGTTAAGAACAAAGAACATCAAACTATATCTATATCCAGCCCAGTAAGTGGCTCCTACTGTGGTGATTCACTAGATAGAAATACATCTCTGTGTGTTATTAATGGGGTGGTTGAACTGCCCAGGATTTAGGATTCTGATTTGTGTCATATGTATACATTTTCTGGTTCCTATGTGTCTCTCATAGCATGTAGTAGGTGCTCCCACAGACATCTGAAATCATCCTGCCTTCTTATGGACTTGTTGCTAAAGCTGGCCTCAGATTCTGTTCTTGGTAAAAAGTGGAGGTCTGGGGACTTACTTCTTTTATGCCATGCATATGATTCCTATTATTTTGGAATAATATTCTAAGAACTTTTATTTTAGGTTTTCAGAGAAGATTATGGACTCCCTTCACTCTGTTGCTATGAGTCTCAAACGTCATGTTTTGTTACACTTTAGTTCAAGGATGTAGACTCCATTAAAATTTCTTAAGAACTTTGAAAAAGATACAACTCAAATATGAAATAAGATAGTCTTAGACCTAATATGGGCTGGTATTAAAGGCATGAGCCACCACATCTGGCTTCAGCAGCTATTTTTTTAAGCCAGGAGTTTACTCATGATAGTACATGCATTCTCACATGTAAATGAACTTTTCTACATCCCTAAGAGACACTAGTTTGCTGTTTAATTTTTTCCAAGACAACACAAACTTCGAGTCACCTGGGAAGAGGAGATTCAATTTCAGGAACTACCTGCATCAGCTTGGTCTGTGGGATATTTTCATGAATGATTGATGTGGGAGCACCCAGCCACTGTGAGCAGTTTTGCTTCTGGCCTGATGGTCCTGGGTTGTATAAGAAAGCAGGCTGAACAAGCCATGGAAAGGAAGCCAGTTGGCAGCATGGGTCTCTTCTTCAGTTCCTGACTCTAGATTCCTGCCCTGGCTTCTCGTCATGATAGACTGTCAACTGTCTGCTGACATAAACCCCTTATAGTAAGTAGTCCCTAAGTAGTTGTTGGTCAAGGTGTTTATCAAAGTAACAGAAAGCAAACTAGGACAACTAGTCAGAGCAAATATAAACCTTACTCTCTAGGATATACTGACATGCTTTTCAGGGGCTTTAATCATGAAGGAAAGCAAAATCATATGTGTCAGAATGGACATACACAGCCCAGATAGGAACTGAAACTTCACTTCATTTATTTTTAAAGATATTTTAATTTTTATTTTACATGTATATGTAAGTGCCTGCATGGATGGATGTGGACCACAGCGTGTCTGGTGCCTGCAGAGTCTACAAGGCAGTATCAGGTCCTCTTGACCTGGAGTTACAAGCAGTTGTGAGCCACTCACTGTGTGTGCTGAGAACTCAATGTGGGTTCTCTACAGCAGCAAGAGCTCTGGACGGCCAGGCCATCTCTCCAGCACCAACTTCTCTGTTTTAAGGAAACGATGAATGGGTATACATTTTAAACATGAGCTATAACCCTAGCGAAATTCTGGAATGCCTTAAAAAAATCTGACTACATGGTCTTAAGCATGTCCTGATGTCTAAGATGTGCAGTTGCATGATGTGGACTACATGTTCATTTTCTCTCCTTTCAGCAATGGTGCTGAATTTCAGTTAAAAAAAAAGTACTAACATTTTTCTCTAGTTTTTAAGTTTGAAACATATTGTGGTAAGCAATGAATGTTTTTTAAAGGATGTATCTTTATTTTGGGGTGTCTATGGCAATCTTCAGTGTCTATTTTCTACTGGATGAAGAAGACAATTTAACAGCCATCCAAGTATTCACCTCTATGTCTTTATTTAATATTTTCATAATTCCTATTTGTTACCAGCCAGGATCTCAATGGTGTTCCAGGTACATCCAAAGAGCAGTTAAACTAAGGATCATTTCTCTCCTAAAATCTGTGCATATGGTAACATTATTTTATTTTATTTTATTTTTAGATTTCTTTTTTTTGTATGCAGTTAACACTGCATTCAAAATTAGTCTCTCTGAGTTAAATGAGCCATATAGAAAGTTACAGATTTGAAGGGATCATGTATTTATTATTTATGTTTAGTCTTATCAAAAGAGAGAACTGTTTCAATATAACACATTATTTTCATTATTAAGATTTGGTTGCTTTTCGTGACTTTTTGAAAGCTGGAGTTGGCCACTGTATTTTCACAAGTCATCAACTGACAGTGGACAATTAGGTGCCGTGTGAAACTGGACCCCACTGTCTCCCCAGGGAGTCAGCCACAATCCTACTCCACACTGATTGAGGGAGTAGAAGCAGGGACAGTGTTTGGCTACTGTCTCCAAGGAAAATACCTGCAAGATCCCCAGGTCTACCTGTTTTAGTTGTAATTTCTAATCCCTGGAAAGTATTTAGATACTATACCAAGTAAAGTGATTTAGAAACCACAGGGATCCCCGGCCAGTGCCTTCCTTGTTCACCCTGAAATATGTACCCACTTAAATTTGGGGATGCTGTTTGTGTTCCTTTAATACATCCTCCATTGAAGCCTTGCCCTCAAGTCTAGTTCCTAACAGAGGGAATCTCTACTGACTGGAACCAATTAAGTCATTTTGGCATCAATTGAGTCATGTTGTTAATCCTTTCACGTTCATGTTCTTTACTTACAGCCCCCAGCAGAGGGCAGGGAAGGACTACCAAGGCGATGCTTGGATGTCTTGTTTACACAGGTCACTGCTGCAATGAAAATGTCACTTCTTAGAGGGGCACTTTTGTTTTGGTTTTTAGATCAGAATCTAGCTACAGAGTAGATATCTCACAGTGTTCTCCAACACTTGGTGATTTACTATTGGTCTCAATAAATAAACAATATCCGTGCTTTTAGGCAATCAGTGATTGAGCTGGCATAAAAAGGGTGATATGCGGGAGGTAGGAGGGAGATAGAGAAATATGGATGATATAGATATAGATGATATAGATGACTTATATAAGTACAGATGTAGATAGATATAAATACAGATATATACATAGATAGATGTAGGTATAGATATAAATGATATAGGTATAGATAATCCATTCCCAAGTGTATAAAGATGAAGAAATACAGAAAAACAAACAGAAGATATGTGTACTGACATGGTACCTTTGATAAAGAAATGCACAGCCCATTACTCCTTGTCTGTTAATTATAGCACAAAATAAAAAATGAACTACAGATTTCATGCATGTCATTTTTGTGACAAAATGTTTTGCCTTATTTTTCTTTATTGTATTTTAATTTTTCCTACCTGCTTTAGAATAATTTTAGGTCATTATTGCCCAAACTATTGTTCTGGTTTTCACTGGAGGCAGGATTTGGCCATAAATCTTAAAGTTTCTTTTAGAACTTAAACTTTCTAGATCACAACTCCATCCCGTAGCTCTCATATCAGTAGGATGGCTATTTTCAAAAGGCCAAAGCATTAGCAAGGGCTGGGGAGACTGTGAAGAAGGGGAACCCTTGCACCCCAATGGTAGAAATGCCAAATAGTGCAGACGTTATCTAAAACTTGGTGGATTTCCCCAGAAATCCAAACAATGGCTGGCATGTGGTGCGGTCATCTCACTGAAGCACTATGCACACTAGCCAAGAGAGAGAAAGCCACCTGTGTGTCCAGCAGTCGGGGATGAGATAAGAAGGTGTGCGCCACACAGGCATGTTGGGATGTTAACTGGTCCTAAAAACAAGGATATCTTGCATTTACAACAGGGCATTGTTTTACACCGAGGTTTGATAAGGCTCAGAAAGACAAACACTGCATAGTCTACCTGATAGGTGCAGTGCATGATAATTATAGAATCAGAGAATACAAGGTGGTACAAGAGGTCAAGGGATACGAAAGAGGGAAAGGAAAAATGGTGATGTGCTCTGGAGAGCCAATGTGCAGCAAGGGGAATGTCATCAATGGTAATGGAGAGTGCATGTGAAGTTTGCCTAGAGATCAGATATTAAATATTCACACCACACTGGAAAGACACTGGAAAGTGATTGTTATGGTAATTAGCTTAATTGTTGTGATTGCTCTAAAATGTATACATGTGTATATATATATTGTATATATATATATATATATATATTTGTATATATTAAATATCTGTAACTTTCTCAGCTATACATCAACAAATCTGGAATGTTCCAATGTTCCTACAGTTACTAATTAACCAGTTATGTGTAATACAAATCTTAAAAGGTCTTATAATAAAAAACCTACAGCCAGATATCAGGGTGAAAGCTGAAAGATCAGAGAAGCAGAACAGCCAGCCACCAGCTGCTACCTCTACAAAATCCTCAGCCTAAAGAGAGTGAGTTCCTGTTTCCTCATACCTTAAATACCTTTCTCTGCCCAGACATCACTTCCTGAGATTAAAGGCTCCTGTGCTTCCCAGTACTGGGATTAAAGGTGTATGCCACCACTGCCTGGCTCTGTTTCCTGTGTGGCCTTGAACTCACAGAGATCCACACAGATCTCTGGCTCCTGAGTAATAAAATTAAGGGTGTGTGCCACCACTGCCTGACCTCTAAGTCTAATTTAGTGGCTGGCTCTGTCCTCTGATCCTCAGGTAAGCTTTATTGGGGTACACAATATATCATCACAATTATGATTTTTCGAGAATAATAAGGAATATTTCCTGCTTCTTCTCATGTTTTTGCATGGATATTTGTTTTGATCCTTGGTCCTTGAAATCACGTTTTTCTGATAGCTCTAATTGATGAACTTACTTGTCATTTTAAAACATTTCAAATTATCTGGTCTATAGATATATAAATACTTTACAGTTACACAATAATATTTAATCACACTATAAACCATAATAAATCCTTTAAACTTTACATTTTAAATAAACCCTAAATAAACTCCGTCTGTTTAATTTGATAGACTAACATTGAGCCATTTGTAAGACTTCCTGAACTCTGAGGAGCTTTTTCCTCAAAATATTGAAACAAACTACACAGGAGGTCAGCACTTACTCACTGCATTCAATATTTATTGGACTTCTGGGTGTAAGGTAATTGGTTCTAATATAAAATGCATCAGTGAATTTGTCTTTCATCCTAGATCATGCCATTGGGTCTACTAATGCGTCTCTCTCCTGGGATAAAACAGGGCTTTCTATACTAAGAAAGAGTATGTCTTCATCCAAGGAGATTTTAGAAAGAATTTTAGTGTGGAATTCTATAGTAAGGTTTGGAGTGTGATAAGATGAGTATACTAAAACTAATAACATTCTTTACACTGTGCTCACACTTTTCATTTTTATGGTATTTTACTGACTTATTTGTTACATGTTTCCTATATTTGAAGCACCTTTTATTTATTCATTTGCCTATTTCAAAGTCCAGATGTATATAGAAAAAAATGTGAAATGTATTTTCTGTGCTTTCTACAATGACTTTATCCTGGACTGCCCATTAAATGTGATCATAACCAAAATGAGAAGTCCCTTGTCGTTTCTCTCCTCTTCTCGTCGTACAATTTGAACAAAGAACAGAAGATTTGGTGTCTGTCATAGGGCTGGTTGGTTCTGGAAAATTATCAGTGCTGCCTGCCCTTCTGGGAGAAACGGGAAAATAGTCAAGAGTTGTCCAAGGGAACGTAGTACCAACTACCCAATTTTTACCATTTCCTAGTTGAAATGGCAATAACCAACTTGTCATCAGTGTCGAAAGGAAGTTGTCAAGTTGATTGAAGAGCCAAAGACTTAATAGGTACCCATAGTTTATAAAAAACGTTTGATATCCATAAAATTGATGGATTATATGGATGGATTAGTAGAATTCTGCTCTCCAAATTCTTCAACAAATTATTTATGAAGGCTCATAAAAAATGTTTGATGATTTTTAACTGAAATTTAACCAATTATCAACAAGTGAGTATGACTAATAATTTGATTAGCTTTCTAATTCTCATTATTTACAAGGTTCCCTATGGCTAAGACTGCTCTAAGATATTTTGAGCTGCTCATGAGGAGGATCTCTGATCAAAATCAAAAAATTCAGAAAAACAATAATACCTTACTTTAAGACTTTGCATTACGGGGTTATGTTGTTCCAGCCATTTGTTCTGTTCTTAAAGACTGAGATACTGTGAGAATTCAGCAAATTCTTAATCAAGTGTATTGTTTGGTTTGAAACCTGAGATCTTCCAGTGAGTTTTTCCTTAGGTGTAATTAACAATTAGGTTAAACACAATCCTCATAGACCCTCATGTGTCTGAAACCAGTTTCTCCTCATCCTTAGCTTATTTTCATCTCTGAGAAAAATAACTCCTTTCCTTTCTAAATAATATCTCCTTCCTCATAACCTTATGTACTTCTTGATTCTCAGCCTTTAGGAGTAGTGGTTCTCGACCTATGGGTTGCAACCAAGGGTCCTTTTACAGGGGTTGCATATCAGATATTCTGCATGTACGATATTTACATTATGATCCATAACAGTAGCAAAATTACAGATATAAAGTAGCCATGAAAATAATTTTATGGTTGAGGGTCAGTACAACATGAGGAACTGTATTTTCTTTTTTTAGACAGGGTTTCTCTGTGTAGCTTCGGGGCCTTTCCTGGAACTCACTCAGTAGCGCAGGCTGGCCTCAAACTCACATAAGATCTGCCTGGCTCTGCCTCCCGAGTGCTGGGATTAAAGCCATGCAGCACCATCACTCAGAGAGGAACTGTATTAAAGGATCACAGCATTTGGAAGGCTAAGAACCACTGCCTTAGAATCAAGGATTTAAATTTTTCATTTTTCTGTCTCATCATTTCTGATACCTAGCCCCAAATCAAATGTGATTCCTGTGAAATTTTTCTGAGAACTGTTCATGAGCAGCTTTTTAATCTACTAATGTAATACACATATACTTTTTACTCATGATGCTAGCTTTATGTTCTTCATGATTATAATTACTCTTGTTTATATTTTAAGATGACTGTAATTTTTTCTGGGAACACATAAGGAACCTATTTATTTTGTTTTTGTTTAGTGCTTTGGGCTATTTATTTTCACTAGAAAAATTATTGAGTATGTAGTATGTTCATCTAGAACTATAGCATGAAATGAGCATGAATAAGACATCTCTTCTTTCACATTTTACAGCCCAGTGTGTTAAAAACAAAACAACAAGAGCAATCTTGACCAATATTTAAGTAAGCTGTTACAAATGAATAAAAGCAAAAAGGCAACAAAAATCTGGTTCATGTAGGAAGAAAATAAAGAGTCTGGAACAGGACATACTTTTACTTGATCTTGAAAAATAACTAGGAATTGATAAAGCTAAAGATGAGTCCAAGCACAGGCTTCACTTGGTGCATTTGCTATAAACCCTGGGGTAAGAACTGATTAAGATGACTCACAAAGACATCCTCAGTTCCCAGAAGAGACAGCCAGTCCCTCAGAAACTTAACTCTGCCAGTGCTTCCTTTTGATGATTGCATCTTTTACTGCGACATTTACGGATTGTTTCTGAAATGGTTAGGTGCTTGTAATCAAAGAGGTCATGGTGATTAAAAAAAAAACCATAACAATACCATTGCTTCTGATCTGTCAGTAGAGATACTTTGTTATGTTAACGTATAGATGTCCAAGTGAAAGAGGCTATGCGTTTTGTGGTTGTTTGTTGGTCTTCAGAAAGCATTTGATATTAATCAGTGGCAAAATTTGGAGTATGTCACCTTAATACATTCCTTTTGTTTTTAAAATCTTGACTTTAATAGGTTTAATCTTGATAATATCTAGTAGCAAAATGACTGTTATAATGAAATGAACCACGTATCATTTATAATTTTTGCACACAACTTTCTGTATTTCATTGTTTCAATTCCATTTGAAAGATCCCCAGCCTCCCCGCCTAGCATAGCTTAGTTTAGCTGTTTTTGAATAAAAGCCTGAGAGGTACTGAGGAGCTCAGTTAGCCACCTGGCCCCAGAGCGGGGGAACAAAAAGGTCAGAAAAACACCCTGTACCCTAGACAGAAGCTAGGCGTGGGCGAGCTCGGGGAGAAACCACGAGCTGACCTGGGTTGAATCTGGCCTCATATGAATCATCCAATCAGAACTGGCCTCATTTGCATCATCCAATCAAAACCCTGTAACCAGGCTTCTTGCTTCTGTACACGAGCTTCGGCTGCCCCATCCCTATAAAAACCCTCTGCTCCAGCCCGTGGGCGCGCCAGTCCCTTGAGCTTCTCGAGAGTCTGTGTCGCCCCGGGTACCCGTGTTCCTGAATAAAGCCTCTTGCTGTTTGCATCTGATTCGTGGTCTCGGTGTGTTCCTTGGAGGCGAGGGTCTCTCCTGAGGGAAGACTGCCTTCGGGGGTCTTTCACATTAAGGCACAAAGTATATCAGTGTTCAAAATCCGAGGCCACTAATTCTCTCTAGGACAACTGGTTCCCCCTGTTTTGCAAACTCACATCAGGCACTGTTCATGCAGACTAATCATTCAGTACTCAGTGTTCCTTGATGAAACAGTGACTTGGTGGCCATTTTTGAACTTTCAAAAATTCCATTTTAATTTATTTCATGATGAATAAGGCCAAAAAGGAATTTTGCTTTACATGTAGAAAGAAAACAAGTAAATAGAAAATTTTGACATATCTCCACTCTTGTAGTTTCAATAAAAGATCATGCCCCTTAAAATAGTAATTTTTTATTAACATTTTTTTTCCTTTATTTTCCATACAGATCACATTTTCCCCTCTCCCCTCTCCTCTCATCCCCCCCCTTGTCTACCATCTACCCCCATCCCCATCTACCCACTCCTCCTCTGTCTCCATTCAGAAAGGGGTAGGCCTCTCGTGGGCTTGAACATAGCATGGCATATCAAGTTGAGGTAGGACCAAGCGCCTTTCCCTGTATACAGAAGGCTGGGCAAGGCAATCCAGCATGGAGAACAGGTTCCCAAAACCCAGCTAAGTGCCAGGGACAGGTCCTAGTCTCACTGTTAGGAGCCTTACAAACAAAACAAGCTATACAACTGTCACACACATGCACAAGACCTAGGTTGGTCCCATGCGGGCTTCCTAACTGTTGGTCCAGAGTCCATTGTGCTCCCACAAGCTCGGGTTAGCTGTCTCTGGGTTTCTCCATCATGACCTTGACCACCCTCTCCTGCCCAGCTCTACAGGGGACTCCCAGAGCTGAGCCCAGTGCTTGGCTGTGGATCTCTGCATCTGCTTCCATCGGTTACTATGGTGCTATTTTATTTGTGCTGAAATGTGGTGATATTTTATTTTTATGTTAATAAATAAAGCTTGCTTGGAGATCAGGGGCGAAAAGCAGCCATTTTAAGTGAACAAGAAGTCAGACAGAACAGGCCCTTAATCCCAATATTAATCATAGAGGCCTGGAGGTCTGTACAGACAGACAGAAAGTGACATAGCTATGTAGGAAGAGGAAGTGAGGGAGCTGGGCTAAAACAGCCAATGAGAGGGCAGAACAGCAAGGCAATAAAGGCGTGGGTAGACAGGAAGTAAGTTGCATTTGGAAGCTGCAGAGTTGGTGAGGTAAGGTTGGCTGGTGGCTTTTCCTATTTCCCTGATCTAAGACCTTCACCACTATATTTGGCTCCGTGCTTTTTATTTAATAAGACCATTTAGAAATGTGTCTACAAGTTACTGGACAAAGGTTCTGTGATGACAATTAGAGTTGTCATCAATCTGATTACAGGCGATGGCCAATTCAGGCACCCTCTCCACTATTGCTAGGGGGTCTTAGCTGGGTTCATCTTTGTGAATTCCTGGGTGTTTCCCTGGCATCAAGTTTCTCCCTAGCCCTCCCTCCTGCTGCCAAACTGCCTCCTGTACCTAGCCCATCCAACTGGATCCCTCAAGTTCCCATTCCAACCTCCCTCACCCCCACCCCCAGTTTACCCAGGGGATCTCTTCTACTTCTCCATTCCCAGGAAAACCCATGCACCCCTTTTTGAGCACTCATTGTTATCTAGCCTCTCTGGAGCTGTGGATTGTAGGTTGGTTATCCCATACTTTACTCCTAATATCCACTTATGACTGAGTACATACCATGTTTGTCTTTCTGGGTCTGGGTTACCTCACTCAGAATTATTTTTTCTAGTTCTATCCATTTGCCTTCAAAGATCATTGTTTTTTTACTGCTGAGTAATACTCCATTGTGTAAATGTACCATATTTTTTAATCCATTCTTTGGAATGGAGAGATGTGGGTATCCAAATTTTGCAGACAAAATGATGGTCTGAGTATAGGATAATTAAGGTCTTTGCAAAGGTTGAATTTGGGAGAAGATGAATTTGTAGGTGACAAAGAGAAGGCTGACTTTGTCCATTGTTAAAATGGTGGTAAATACTCTTTGTTCACTTTATTCAATACCGCCCCTGCCCCGCAACCTGTGGGTTGGGACTATCACAGCAACATACAAATGACTGCAAGTCACATACATATGCCACATTGATTTCTACATATTTTCCTTATGTTTATCCAATGCTAAATCATGACCTCTTCATTATAGAGACTCTATTTCACTTGTATTTGAGTCTCAAGGGCTAGCATATCACCCAAAATGTAGTCATCTTGAGATACTTGTTGAGTGGAAGGATACAAAATACAAAGAGGCAGTGTCACTTTATACGTATGGGTGATTGACTAAGCCCTTTGATGCACTAAGAGCTTCAAAACAAGATCTGTAAGCACAAAATATGAGCTGAATCAGGCGCCACCCCACAATTCCCCATGTGCAGCTATACATGTCAACTTTAATTTTCACATGGTGATGTATATTCATTAATTTAGCCTCTTAGAGTTGCACTGTTGCCAACAAGACTTGTCCCAATCCTTCTATGTGAGAAAATGGGACATGCTGATTACTGCCTTGGTAATTTAGCTATTATTCTCAATTTCCTATGTGTCAATTTAAAAATGATCACTGGTGTCTGCATGTGTAAGGTTGGCAGCTAAGGCTTTTGTTTAGTATTCTTCAGGCATCAGTGTCAAAGGGAGACCTTTGCAAATCTTTTTCTCATTTCTTACCAAATTCCTTTTTAAAGTAAGCAGTTAAAGGAAAGTAAGCATACTGGTTAGTTTGCACAAGTCACCACACCTAGAAAATCAGGCGGGTTAGGCCTAGGAAATCTCTAGAACATTTTGAGTGTTCCTCTTAGGTTATTATCTGGCCATGCCTTCAAGCAGTATTTAGCCATGGCTCCATGTGCTTTCAGAAAAACACTCTTCCTCTGGGGTTTTCCTGTTCCTTTTTGAGAGTGTGAGTATAAGTTGGGGCCAGAAGCATTGTGTGAGTGGGGCCGGGGCTGTGTACAATAGGGCTGACATCCACCTCCTGATGACCCCTTGTCTGCTGTGGATGTTCACGTAAGAAAGCAGAGCTTTGAACAATCAATAGGGTCCCCGTGAGTTTTGAAAAACTAGGTACCTACAATGTCATGTGCCGCTTTTTAGAAGGGTGGGGAGAGGGTCCTGACCCAAAACTTGGAGCCACAGCTAACCTCACCTCACCAACTCCGCAGCTTCCTGTCTACCCATGTCTATATGCCTTGCTGTTCTGCCATCTGGTTTGCTCTCTCTTTCCAGCTACATCACTTCCTCTTCCTGCCAGCTCTGTCACTTCCTGTCTGTCTGTACAGACCTCCAGACTTCCATGGTTAACTAGTGTTGGAATTTAAGGCATGTTCAACCACACCTGGCTCTGTTCCCAATGTGGCCTTGAACTCACAGAGATCCAGACAGATCCCTGCCTGCCAAGTGATAGGATTAAAGGCGTGTGCTACCATTGCCTGACTACTATATAGTGGCTGGCTTTTTACTCTGATCTCCAGGAAAGTTTTATTTTATTGGGAGACACAGTATATTGGGGGACACAATACATCACCACACATCAGTCTCTCAGAAAGACTTCAGTTAGTATTTATAGATGAACAGGATTTGTTTTAAGTTCATGCTTGTCACAAACAAGTATATGTAATTGCTTTTTCATCAGATAGTCTAAGTGAATGTATGTGCCATAGTGAATTCTTTATAATCTGTTTGAATTATGTTTTGAAAAGTGGTATATTGGTACATACTACTTGTCAAAAAAAATTTTATTTCTTGTTTCCAACTTAAAATTTAATATTATTAATATTGAAATGATGATGCAATTGTCTTATAAGGGGACCAAAAATGGGGATTAAGTTGCCTGTGCTTACATGTTGTAATCTTTCCCAACTTTCTTTAGTTCTAGCAAGCTTCTGAGACAGGCAATATTTTTGTTTCACACACAAAGGAATTTCAGGTTCATAATGTCTGAAGTGAGCCTATTAATCTAAGAACTGGAAAAGGTATTAGAAGCCTTATCTAACAACAAACCCATATGTTTTCCTCAAAATGTTTATAGATTTGGTAATATAGAGGTTCTGCTAATTAATACACAAGTCATAAAATGGGTATATCCAAAGAAATAATGTACAGATATCTTTACTTACTGAGATGTGCCCAAGATAAAAATACTTAGTTTAATTGTATTTATATGTATAAAATAATAATTAAAGTTTTAAAAAAGACAACAAATAATGGTTTGGTTTAAATATTCCATTTATGATAGTACCAGGTACTTCAGAGAAATAAGCAAGAATGTAGATATGAAAATGCTTTGAATTTTTTTTTTAAATTTTGATTCATTTTGAATGAGTGAAAAGTACCTGAACTGAAGGACTTGCACTCTATCTTCTAGTCTTGCAAGAGGTTATCTTATGCTGAGAAATCTATAGATGCTGAGTGAGACTATCCAGTTTCTGTAACCTATAGAACGGAATGCTTGCTTTTCATACTCACATGTTAGTGACTCACATCTGCCGCTGCTTGTTCTCACTGTTGTCTTATAAAGTGGCAGCATGGTCCACATGGGAACATGCTAGAAATTCGAGGACAAAACCAAAATCCTCATTAATTTGCTTCAGGACTTCAGTGAACAAGAAAAAGCTAAGGAAACAAAAAATTAAATAAATAAATATAAATAAAATAAAGCTAAGATACAATCTGCTTGCCAATCTTCAAAGCCCACAAATCACCATATTTCTTGCTACACATTTTTCCTTCATTCCTTCCACTTAAGATGGACACTGAGTTTCTTTCTTTCTAAAGTAAAGAAACAAATACAGGATGTGTTGGATATAAAACAAGCTCGTGGCTTTTAAAAGCAAATTCAATGCTTTGCTGCCTGTTTCTTTGTGTATAAAATAACAGATTAGGTGATTTATAAATTCTCTTCAGGTCTAGAACACAATGAGTTTAACAACTATAGTATCAACATTTTTAGTAATAATACGAAGTGTAAACCCACATAGACCAAATGATAAATATATCAAGCATCTGAAATTCAAGCATCTGAAATATAGTACTGCATGTTGAAAGAGAGAGAAAATATTAAAAAGACAATGGAGAAATTATTTGTGTATGTTTTAAGACATAGAAATTTGATCTTTCCTACTAATTTTATAACTATAATCCTAGGATTTGACATTTGGATTCATAGAATTTTCAAACTCAAGGAAGTGGGTCAATCCTCACCTAATACTTAGAACCCAGGGATGTTGAAAATCCAATATCAGTCTAACATCCTGAAAGGTAGATGTCCCATCATCTCCTGTACAGCTAGCAATGTTTTCTTGTGCCCACCATACTACTGTAATGAGATTCCTAGAACTTCCTAGAAAAGTACTATAAAATGTAAAACTGAGTAACTATTTCAAGTTTCATGAGATGTAACACTATGTCTCAGCATTTTCTACATGAAGTCATATTTATTAACTCACTTTATAGCTTTCCTGGACATAAGGGTCATAGAATATGAAACAAGCTTATAACAAAATGAGAAAGATTTATTTTATTTCTGTACCCAGTCATTGGCTGCCATATTTTTCTTTCAGATATAATCGAGTGGACATTAATTGCTTATAATTTTTACTACCATTTTACTTCTTCGCATATTACAAATATTCCGTTTGTGGATGTATTATAATATGTGATAAATCATTGGAAAGAGGGGTTCATTTTCTTCATCTTTGCCCCTTTGGTAGCACATGCCCAACAGACCAAGCACTCTGTAAATCTTTGTTCACAGCTGTAGTGGCCACAGTACTCCTGGGAGTCAGCAGAGTGATATAAATTGGGAATATTATGAGTGGGTGTATCCTTTTTACCATTTATTTTAAAGGCTACATAAATTATAGGTTGTATAGCATGGGAAAGACAGATCTAAAAGCATGGAGAATGTAAATTCTAGGTTTCATATTTAATTTACTGTGAAATATGAACAAGATGTCATATTGAAGTTGGTGGATTTGCTACTGTTTAAATCCACCTTTCCATGCTTTCCTGGCATTTGAAGAATTTTTTTCTGTCTAGAAGAACTCTCTTTTTAGTCTAACAGAATAAAACTAAGACATTTTTTGAAGATAAGCTAATCAATGTAGGCTATCACTTTACCCTAAGAAATATGGTAGAGCTGTAAGAATGTAATTTAACTTTTTGTCAAATCACCAATCTGGAAGGTGGAAAAGAGAGGTAAATTTTGTTCTAGAAATAGAATACACCTTTTTGAAGTGTAAGTTTCTGGGATTTTGAGTTTTGGGCTGTAAGATAGAACTTAAAGGATTATAAATATCAACCCCAAAAAATTTTCTCACAGAAAGAGGTAGAAGATAGATGGTTGATAGATAAAGAGATACTTACAAATAGATACTTGTACCTTAGAATATAATACAATCATACATTTCAATGGTCTAAAACAACCCAAGAAAGAATAGCTAAGATCCTACTTATCATTCAATGTGATATCCCTGCAGCAATGACCTGGCCCCTGAGCTAACCTAGCCATGTCCCATATTCCTGGCCTTAGAAAAAAAGCTACTCTGGCTTTCTCTACCCATCTGTGTAGTCACGTGACCAAGGGATTTGCCAACAGTACTATCCTTTACATCTCACATTTTGTGATCAAATATGGAAGTTCAAGTATTCTTGTCCAAAATGATTTAAGAATCCTTTCCCCTACCCTTACTCCATCTTTCTCTGTGACAACTCTGGATTTCAGGCAAGTCATTTATCTTCTTTGGGTGGTAATTTCCCTTCTGCAAACTGTGAGTGTGTTTGTCTACTCTCTTTACCTTTTGAGCTCATTTTGCTCTACTGTTTGTACAATGCATGTGAAAGTACACCATACATCACAAATATTTAAATTTAAATATTATTAGAGCCCGGGGCAGAAAGCCTGAAACATCTCCAAATTGAATTGTCATTTTTCTAACCCGTGCTCCCAAACATGTTTTACTAAATTAGTGGAGTTCAATCAGATTCTTTCCTGGAGAGGGTGGGCTAGATGATTGTTCTTAGAAGTACAAATAGCCTGCCCTAGACTTCATAGATGAGTCATTGAAGATCTCCCAATCTAAGTCCTTTTTATATGTAGGAAATCTGAAATTCTAGTAATTTGGGCATTATAATATGTGGTTGGAGAATCTACCTACCTGTGGGGTATTTGCCTTACCATGAAATTTACTAACAGATACTTGAACCTCTGTCCCAGCTAGTTCTAGGTGTGAAGCCTTGGTTTAGGTGACCTTAACCACTCAGTGTCTGTCTTTTAGCTGTAGAGTAAGGAAAATTAGTAACTTCCTAATAGGGTAGGTTTGAGGATTAGGAGTTAATTTATGCATGTGGATAAATTATATGAAGCAAAACAGGTTTGGAGGATTTGCCATTCTGCTTTTTTTGAAATTCATAATAATAACCACATATATGTGAAATTTGGTACAATTATGATTGTAGTGTGCATATGAAGGAAGGAATGCATGTCCATGGCATACATGTAGTGAGAGAACAACTTTTGGGCACCGATTCTCTTTTTCCATCATAGTTTCACAGAATTAAATTTAGGTCATCAGGCTTCTTCAGCAAGCTGGTTTCCCCTCTGAGTCACCTTGCTAGCCTAATATTGTTCTTTTTAAGGCTATACTCTTGTTTTTTATTGACCAGTACGTGGCCCTTCTAGGAAAGAACATCACTCTAATGTCCCAGTAAGAACTTCTCTGTGAAGTTTTTCATTGTTAGATTTTAATTTTATCAGTGCATTACATTTTGGGTGAAATGAAAATAGGGAAAACAATTGGGCTTCCAGGATGTCCTGGGAGCTAACTCATATACTCTCTCATCATAGTTGTACTTTATGACATAAAATCACTCACCATCTTCCTCTCCAGCTCATGTATGAAATCAATCAGGTTAGTCAACTCCAAAACTACACAAAAATACCAAATATTGGGATAAAATGGTAAGTGAGTATTAATATATTACCAGGCTTGCAGGAATACTCTTCAATTTACTTTATTTTAGCTTTTAAAATCCATCTTGTAAAAAGGCTACAGATACTAAAATGGACATAAAATGTGCTTGCTTGTTTCTAATTCTAAGCTGTAAGTTACAATGAAGACATTTAATTTTTAAGTAAGATGGATCTGACTTAGTTTGGAAAACATATCTTCATTAGATTGTCAGCTCCCTTTAGTCAACTCCAGTAGCATAAAGCTAATATAATTGGATTTATGCAAAACAATCCCCATTTCCTAGGATCTATTTGCTATGCAGATATGAATTTAAAAATGAGCTTGGGACCTACAAATTCCTCAATGGTCTAGAACAATTACCAGGTCAGGGTAAATGATATAGAAATGTAAATATGGATTTTTTTCTTGGTCCTGAATTGCTCTGCTTCAAACAAAAAAGAGTAGAGAGATAGAAAACAAAGAATATAGAGTAGGTAAGGGAAATAGTACCAAATTGGCATATATGTGTGTGTGTGTGTGTGCATAACTGGATTTATAAATTATATTGTGACTCTTATTTTATATCCTTGATAGACAATTAAAATGAGAAACTGAACAAATTATGCTAATTATTAAGTTATTTTTTCCCAATTTTCTCCCTGCAGTTGCTCAAACAGAAAGTTGACTGACAAAAGGGAATTCTAGAAAAAAGGGAACCCAAAACTAAATGGTTAGAAGCACAGGGTACAGTCACTAGTAATAACTGATAAAATGGGAAGTTGATAAAGGTTACATGGAAACAAGTACTGCAATATCCAATAGCTCAGAATTGTATAAGGTTAAACTTCAATATAGTATTAGCCATTCAACTTATTACTTTTTGACAGGGTCAGATGTGCCAAGGGTATGTGGGTATTACAATTATGAAAGGGTGGAACTCTAGTCTCTGACTCAATAAGGCACGGAGTCATTCCTTGTTGGTTGCGAGGACCTTGGATTGCTCTTTGTTATGGGCTGCATCTGTCCTGATGTCTACATCTTGTCATCCAGTTCTATGTCTTTAAATATGTCCTCTACATGTAATTATTCCAAATATGTGTCCTGAGTATTGCTCTCTCCTCTGGGGTTAGATGACACTGACATTCTTAGTCCCTTCTTTTCAATGTCTGAAGAATACTCAACTTACATGCTCAAAATAGAACTGTTGATTTCACAGGTTGATGCTGGGTCTGTCTCCTAATAAGAGCTAAAATGTATTAACTTATTTTTTGCATGTACAAGGTATGCATTGATTATTTCCTTAAATCTGTCCTAATATCTTTGATTAAAATCAAGTAGAATGCCACCTTAGCATCTAGACTATCACTTCTAGCTTTCCCCCAGGCTTTCCTAATCATTCATCCATCATCGTCTCTACTTCACAACACATAACTAGTGCAAGGATAACAATTTCAGAATCTTACTCCCTTCATACAAAAATACATTGGTATGTGTTATGCAAGTTTTCCTGAGGTTTTCAGATAAATAGAATAAGATTAATTTTAAATCTTTTACCAGAATAAAATAGCTTGCTTTTTTTAAAAGCCTCAAATAAAACCTGCTATTTACAGCAAAGTTTCAGAGTCCAGTGAAATGTTTTTATGGGGGAAAAAAGGCATTTGTTTTAGAAAAGCTATACTTTCTGTCTAGTGTCCAATAAATTATTGGTTTTTGTTAGTTAAATCTAATTAGGAAGACTTAATTCCCTTTTAACAGTTGGATTCCATAGCATTTTATGTCCAGCTACATTAAGAATTAATTTTTTGGCTTGACACCAATGCTAAATTTGCTTATCCAAACAGAAGCCATGCCAAGAGTTTGAAGGATGATGACAGTAATTAACCCAAATCATACACCAGGAGCTATTCCAAAAACAAAAAGTGCCTATAAAACAGTATCTCTTTCTCTGATGCTGCAGTTGACCTACACACTGTGTGGATCACAGCCTTCAATACATGAATTCTTGGTGTTGGTGCCATAGGGAAGAGAAGAAACAAAGAACATCTCATTACAGTAAATAAAATACGAAAGTAATGAAGTGAGAGCATCTTGTGGTTTGCTGAGACATGCATACAGAAATCAGTTTTCTAAAGAATAGCATGACAGTATATGAAGAAATATAGTAAATATACTTAGACTTAGAATGTGTCCTGCTCCTGCATCTATAGAGAGACATTTACAAAACAGGCACACAGTTTCTTCTTTTCAAAAGTTAAATATTTTATTTAATGATTTAAGTTTTTCAGAGATGAAGCATTAGATACTCTTTCAAACTTGTCCTAAAAATAGTCATATTGAAGCAGAAAAAAATCTGTAAGTGGTATAAAGACTTTGCCAAAACTTTTATAGTAAAATAAAATTTTTCTACATTATAAAATATGTTATATTAAAAAATCTAACTTTATTAAGGAAAAATATCAATGTCCTTTACACATTAAATTGAAACTATCAGGTTAAAAAATGTCCGAAATTACATTAAATACAAGTTGTAGAATAATATTTGTATTTACCAAATACATATGGAACAAAGAAGACAATATTCACAAGCATGTCACAACACCTGGTCTCTGAAATATAGATTGTAAATCTGTGTTCTCTTCCAATTCTTTTTCCTCCTCTGTCTTTCTCTTATCCTTTCTGCCTTTCTCATTTTTCTCTCTTTTCTCCATGTGGTCCTTTCCAAGTATGTATTCAGTAGTGTAGCTCTCAATGATTAGGTGGTGCTATTGACAAGGTCTTGTGGATTGTTCGGAAATGCGCTATGACTGAGTCAGAGGATATACTGGAACTCTTTGTAAAGCCAGAGAAAAGTTGGGAGAAGATAGAAGATTTAAGAGAGGGGGTCGTGGATACTTTGCACTCAGAAAGCACCTAAGAGCAGACTCTGTGTACTCAGACTGGAGTCACTACAAGAATGCCATGAGAAGCCATTGTGTGAAGCTGTGAAGGCAAAGCCTGGTTTGCAGAGGAAGTGTGAGACGTGTATTCCAAGGAAATCAGTATACAGGGAGCAGAACCAGCCCAAGTGAGAGATGTGTGCTGCAGGCAGCAAAGCTGGAGGTGTTGAGCCATCTAAAACCCTTCGATATGAAGCTACACATTTGGTGTTATCCTTGTTGGATTTTCGTTTTCCTTTAGTCTAGTATTTCCTCCTCTTTGCCATGAGAATGTATAGTCTGTGCCACTGTATGCTGGAGGTATGTAATTTGTTTCGGGTTTTAGTTTAACAGGTGTCTTAGTTAAAAGAGCCTAGAATAGACTTTAGAGTTTTGAACATTGTTGAGACTGTTAAAGGCCATGGGAACTTTTGAAGTTGGACTAAATGCATTTTGCATTAGGATACGGCTATTACCATTCTGTCAAGGGCAGATGGTTGTGGTTTGAATGAGAAATGTCCTCTATGCGATCATGTATTTGAACACGTACACACAGAAGCACACATGTACATGAATCAAGTGGATGGATATATGTATGTAAAGCACCCGGTAGAACAGAGATGACAAAAGAAGAAAGGAAATCTGCACTGGTGGGAAAGAACTCGGCTGCTCAGTTTTGAGCACACTTACAGACTGTTCATATATTTTCCTATAACAGACAGTGTTTTGAAAGTTTTACAAGTAGTTTAAACTATCTGTAAGATAATTAAGTTATGCTAGGTAATTTTTATATTCCCTTGATGTTCTAACAGCTTATATATTTGAGGTTCTCTTAGAACATTCTAAAGACACCACAGAGTTTTAAAGATCCATGACAGGTAATCCTAAACTCATCCATAGAATCAGAGTGGACTGGCTTTACCAAAGCTAGGCAGAGCTACCTTCCTGGTCAAGAGAATAGACAAATGTTCAGCAATCACAACAGTTGAATGCTTGCTCTGTGATAGAAAACCAAGGGATTCCAACCACAGAGGAAGAGCCCCATTAAATTTCCTATATATGACCTTCTTTGGCTCACCAAAATGGGAGTTTGGGCACTGGGGAAATGGGTCTTTCTGGAAAGCATTTGCTATGCAAGCATGGAGACCTGAGTTTGGTTTGCCATCATCTACATAAAAAGCTCAGCATGCTCATGTGTGTTTATAATAGCAGTGCTAAGGGTGGTGACAAAAACAGGCTGATGGTTGGGGCTTGCTGGCCAGCCAGCCTGCCTGAAAAACAGAGAGATCCAAGTTCAATGAGAGATCCTATCAGAAAGGAATATGATGGAAAATGTTTCAGGAGCTTACCCAACATCTTCTTGTAGCCTCCACTCATGTGATTACAGGCACATACACATGTTCACACACATGAACACACAGATGTATACACACACGTGAATTAAGAAAACATGCCAGTTTCATATGACTCAAACCAACAAACTAGTTCACTAGACCTAGATTCTGATGAGAAGCTCCTTAAGCTTTGGCATTATACTTAAGCTTTTAGTGTCACCCCTTATAGAATGTGGGTATTGCTAACATCATTATTGTTCAAATATTTGAAATAGATTTATGCTCAGGGTATGTAGAAAAGTTCTGAGTAGAAGGCAGAAGTGTAATGAATGTAGTTATTACTTATCAGCAGTGATAAAGCAAATAAAATGACCAACGACATTTTGGAGTTAGGATTTGACATCCTGTTTGCTTGACTTCCAAGCTATGTCCTTAACTGTTAGGTAAAATTTAAAAAAGGGTTTTAGAGCAAACGGTGTGTCTTCTCCACAAACATAGCTCTGTGGTTTAGCAGGTTTAGGAAACATAAATGTGTTTTTCTATGAGCCTGAAATTTGTATTTCCTTAGTTAAAGGCTTTGGGTATTTTACAGTAAACAAAGCTATTTAATTCTGCTTAGCAAAATGCTTTTCAAATCCATTTGTTGATGTAGATACAGATACATATGTATGGGTGTGTGTCCCATAAATATGTCATTAAATATACTTTGGGAAGCTCAGTGGTGTGATACACTGTCATCAAAATAAGACAAAATTATGCTTTAGAAGAAAACACAAATGAAAATGAAACATGAAGATTTAGGGTTTTTTAAAAAAAAGTTCCATTCTGAAATGATGGCAATATGTGAAAAGCAAAGAAAGTTGAGGGATGACCCACACCTTTAGGTATGGAAACATAATCAAGAGAGGGATGGGGAAAGAAAACAAGTTGCAGAAAATTATGCAAATGCTTGAGAATTAAAGACTAAAGAATAAGTATGTATGATGTGCTTGTGTGGGTGTGTAAAATCCTTTAGAAATGATCCTCAAAAGTATAGTAATATTAAAGAAAAACATAGGTAGAATCATTGCATTGCTGTGAGAACAGGAATGTAAGAAGAGAAAATAATAGAAAACCAATAAAATAACAGAGTCGTCTATATAGATGTTGTAATATCTAAAAACAGTAAGAGAAAAACAGATCAATATGCAACAGAGTAATGCAGAATTTTTTCTCTTTACTATTAGAGTTTCTCTTTGATTTGTTAATGTTTTGTCTGTTTTTATTTTATGTGTATGAGTGTTTTGACTGTGTATGCCTATGTAGCACATGTGTGTGCCTAGGGCCAATGCAGGCCAAAAGAGAGTTATTGGTTACCCTAGAAGTGGAATTTTAGATGGTTATGAGCTGCCATGTGTGTCCTGGAAGCAACTCTCTACATGAGCAATCCATGCTCATAATGGTGAGACGCCTCTCCAGAGCACCCTGTTACAGTTTCTTTTCAGCTAGTCCTAAGTGTTAAGGTGCTATAAGACAGATGAACACAGGTGCACGCGTATTGAATAGAAGTTGTCGTGGAACAGGAGCCTGCATACAGTTATGAAGCTTTCAAGAGATGATTCTGGTTTATATACTAATGGACAAAGAATAGTGAGTTGTGGCAAAGCAAGGAAACTATAGAGTTTCCTTAAGTTGCCTTAAGGATCAGAGTTGTGAGAGGTCTGAGTCTAATTGTCTTGAACTTGACTACCTGACCTTGAGCCGAAGAATCAAGCTGTGCTTCCAGCGGTGGTGGTGGTGTGGGGGACACGACACTGCACTCATCTGATGGGAATTCATCTGCTGCTGTGAAGAAGCAGGACCCTGTGAATACCCTTCTTCTACCTTCTGCTTTCAAGTGCCTGTAGCGTAAAACAGCTAGTATGGCAGAGTGGGGTATTTTTCACTCCTCCACCTACGTTTGGTGACTGAAATTTAAAATCAAAGAATACAAAACTCATTAGAGGTCTTGCTTCTTTGTGTTCATCTCTCATTTCATTTCTTTTCCTTTAAATGTGAGACTGTGGAACCACTGATAAGTGACTTAACATGAAGATAAACCAATACTGTGGGACAGGTGTGTCACTCGGCTGATGTGCCCTGTTGGTTATTAGCATGTGATATGAGGATTATCTGTAATGTGAAAGATGGGGTAAAGGGTGTGTTTGATTTTAGACCATTGAGTCAAATTTATTGACTTCAAGGTTTTTCAGTCCATGTGGAAAAAAAGGTAAAGGTGTATAATGTTTATAGGCAAAGGAATCTTCTTTATACACTTGAATCTGTCTGCTTGCGTCTGTCCCTGCATCCACATGAATCCAATGAATCACTTTAGAACATCAGGATAGATTCACTATCCTTTGAAGAACATTTTAAGTGCACTCTTTACATTACTTATTTGACAGAAGACATGAAAGTTCGGTGCTCAAAATGTTACTGTCAAAACATAAACTCGTATTTTCAATGAAGCAGTGGTGAGCACAGGAAGCATTTGTGACAAAGAGAAGAGATTATGGCCTTACCCAATGGAACATTAGGATTTTGTCCTGTTTGGCTAGCTTTCTGTTTAGTGCGGTTTGCCATCACTAGAATATATACATTTTCTATTTTTTCATTTTTAACTCTTACATTTTAAGTCATTTACATTTTCTTAAGGTTATTTTGTTAAACTCCAATAGAAAATTACATTTCTGTCAATGGACAGTGTTCATAAAATGAAAACATTGAATTTCTGGCTTTTTTTTTTTTCAACAAAATGCAGCTTCGGCCTATGGAACTTGATCCAATGAAAGGCTCATTGGTGTCCTCTTAGCTCAATTTAAAAAGATTAAACATAAAAAATTTAATCATAGGCGGGCCGGTGGTGGCACACACCTTTAATCCCAAGCACTTGGAAAGCAGAGCCAGGTGGATTTCTGTGAGTTCAAAGCCAGACTGGTCTACAGAGTAAGATCCAGGACAGACACCAAACTACACAGAGAAACCCTGTCTTGAAAAACAAAACAAAACAAAGCAAATTTAATCATAAAAACAGTGCTGGCAAGGTAGTTCAGGAGTTAAGAGAGTTATTCTTCTTGCAAAGGACCCAGTTCAATTCCTAGGACCCAAATCAAGAGGCTCACAGCTACCTATAACTCCAGTTCCAGGGTCCTATTTCTCCTTCTCGTCTCTTCAGGTTCCTGCATGAATGAGATGCATGTAAAGTCACAGAGGCATGCGCACATGCACACACACAAAAATAAATAAATAAATAAATAAATAAATAAATAAATAAATAAATAAATCTTTAAAGCTCAAGTGCCACTTTCACATATTAATAGTAGAGGTTTGCTATGAATATCACAGGAGCCTAACATTCAACAAAATTGGACTACTGAAGCAGAAAGCTTTACATTTATATTTTATAACAATAATAAAGATCTCACCTCATTTTCTGAAAAAGAAATAGCCCTGAACATTTTTTTCCCACTGGGTCTCACCTATTTGCGTTTGATTCTCGGGGACAGTCTGCACATCCTAAGCTATTGAGCTTTATGCCTTACCATTAGGAGCTTCCCTTTTCTAGGACAACGTGTAAAATATTGATACCGCATTTTCCAAACTCAGTGTTTAAGGAGTGTGCTTTGCTTCCAGTTTAAAATGACTGAGTGGATCATTTACTTTACTTACCACACAAAAGTCTAGTGAGATGACAGTGGATAAATATAAAAGGGGATGCTTCAGGGCATTTCAGAGTGATAAATATCTATGTAAGCGATTATGTGGTTAGAGAACCAAGGTTAGAAGGATCTGTAGCCAGAAATAAATACTGGAGAAGCTGTCGCAGAAGAAGGAGATGCTTAGTCAAGCAATGGAAAAGTGTGAAGCTCATGGTCACAGCAGCAGAGAGCGGAAATGAAATACATGAAAGTTATCAAAGGAATTCATTGTAATATTTTCTGAGTTTCATGCTTCCCTACAGTGCCCACCCACACCAGGGTATCATTCCACAGTCATAGTAACTGCTCAGTGAAAACTAAAATAAAGGTGTTTCAAGAATAAATCTGGATTTCTAAAATGTCTAATAAATACAAAAGACCTTCTGAAAAATGACAGTCTGCGTGTATGCAAGTGACAGTCTCAATCAATAGAGGTATGCAAGACTTCCAGTAACCTATCTTCTAAGTTAAATGGAGCTTGATGCAAGATCTTCCATTAGAGAAAGAGAAACATTAGGAAAATTAATGTGTGCAATAGCATAAGAATGTCACATGAAATGCCCATATCAATCAACTGTGTTTTCCTCATAGGTTTAAGCTGACAGTGATGAAGTACCTTGCATTTTAATCAAACTAACTCAAAATAAAATTTAATAAGTAAAGTGGGCGAGCCTAGAAGTAAAACAATAATATCTGGAATTAGAAGAGAAATTTAAATCTTCTAATTATTATCTTGAAAGATTAAGAATATTGTGTCCATAAAAAAAGGGAATAGTGTGCTGAAATAAATTCAGACTAAGAACAAGGCACCTCTTTTTTCTTTTTCTTTTTTTTTTGGTTTTTCGAGACAGGGTTTCTCAGTGTACCTTTGCATCTTTCCTGGATCTTGCTCTGTAGACCAGGCTGGCCTCAAACTCTCGAAGATCTGCCTGCCTCTGCCTCCCAAGTGCTGGGATTAAAGGCATGTGCCACCACCGGCTTGGCACCTTTTTTTTTTCATTATTGAAAATAGATTCTTCTTTTCATACAACGTATTCTCATTACAGTTCCCCTCCCTCTACTCCTCCCAGTTCCTTCCCACCTCCCCTTCCCTCCATATCCACTCCCTCCCTGTCTCTCATTAGAAAAGAACAGGATTCTAAGAGATAAGAACAAAACATGGCAAAAGGAAATATAAAAAGATGAAGTAAAAACTTCCATATCAAAGTTGGACACAGCAACCTAACAGAAGGAAAAGAGCAGGTAAAACAGTCAGAAACCCACTCATTTGCACAGTCAAGAGTCCATAAATATAATAAGCTAATGGTATTAATATGTACATAGAGGACCTGCTGTAGACCAGTGTAGGCCCTGTGCTCGCTGTTTCAGCCTCTGTGAACTCATATGTACCTTGCTTAGTTGATTCAGAGGGCCATGTTTTCCTTCCCCTCAGACTCTTGCAAGCTTTTTGCCTCCTCTTCCACAGGATTCCCTGAGCTCTGAGAGGAGGGATTTGATGGAGCACTCCAATTTAAACTCTCTGCATAATGTCTGGCTGTTGGTCTTTGCATCTGTTCCCATCTGCTGATGGAGGAATCCTCTCTGAAGATGGCTGGATAAAGCACTAATCTATGAGTAGCTCTTGAGTGATTTTTAAGAATTTCAAAAAGATTTATAGGTATAAAAAGATATATTCTAAGAAATCAAACCAGAGGTACAATAGCAAAAGCAGACATGAAAAATGATAGATGAGACCAAATTAGAGAAATGGTCCAGAAATTCAAGCAGCATATGAAAAACATTTCAGTAAGCAGAAGAAAAAAAATACTAAGTGCAAAATATTCTAAAACATTTCCCGTAACTGAAGAACACAAATGTCTGCCCCAGCAATCCTTCTAGTTTACAGTAGAAAGACTGAGGATCCCAAGGGCGTACTTAGTGTTTCAGATAGGAAGGAGCAGGAAGAGAGAACCAACAAAACAATATCTGACGACTTTGCTGCAAACAGCCCCAAGGTTGGCCAGCTTATTGGAGTGACTGGAAATTAATTACTAGTCGCTGCATGAAAACAGCTAAGACATGAGAAAATGGTGGGATAAGAAGCGTCATAAATATCATAAACTCCACGAAGAGTAGGTGTTTAGTGATAAAGAGAACACTAAGTGTTTATTTAAGAAGAAAGTTAGCAGGCTGGTTTGGTTAGGGTTAGTGGGAAGAGAGTGATAGAGGGTAGGAGGAAAACCAAGAGATTCAAGTCAGGTATTAGTCACTGGAAGATTATGACGTTGTTCTAAATATAAAGAAACCAAGTGAATGAATTTAAAATAATGAGGATCCACTCTTTTCAATCCACCTCATTTCTAACACCATACTTTCAAAGGAAAATGGATCACATTGAAGTACACTTTGCGGGGATTTTTTTTTAAAGTGTGCAATGCAGTATTTCCAGGCCCATGAACTCATCACTGTAAATGTAGCTGCCTGAACAAAACCTGTCCAAGATCAAGCCAGTCAAAATTCTGATGTGGGTGAAGGAGGTGATTCTGTGGTCCCACTCCTAGCTCAGATCAAGCCAGTCAAAATTCTGATGTGGGTGAAGGAGGTGATTCTGTGGTCCCACTCCTAGCTCAGATGGCTGTTGAAGGACAGTTACTTTTTTTTTTTTTTCAGGATATGGCCAGTGGTGGGTTGAACACGCTTCAGGGAATGGCTCTACATCTGTGCACATAGGAATGACACTAGTTAGACTCAGTGGGTTATGGAGGAGGAGAAGGAGGAGGAGGAGGAGGAGGAGGAGGAGGAGGAGGAGGAGGAGCAGCAGCAGCAGCAGCAGCAGCAGCAGCAGCAGCAACAGGAGGAATGAGGAAACAAAGTTGGGAGGGAGATGGGTTTTGGGTGTGTGGAGGGAGAGTGGAGTTTGAAGGGGGCAATTGAGTGGATACAACCAAAATACATTGCATACATGAATGAATTTTTAAAAGAATGACTAGATTATATGATATTTAAAAGATTTAAAAGCAAACTGGCCTTATTTACTGACACTCAAAATTGAAAACCATAGCTCTTTAAAAAAAAAAAAAAGAAGTAAGTAAGGAGGGAGGCAGGGAGGGAGGGAGGAAGACAGAGAGAGAGAACCATAGCTCTTTCGGCATGTCTAATCTGAAAGTCCAAAGTGTCACAGGCTTCTTCATTTCTCCACTCTGTTTCTTTTCCTCGTTGATATCCTTCTCACACGCTGATGAAATTGTATCTTTCAAAGAACGCCCTTCCACAGACAGCTGTTAAATTTCTCTCATTTGAACAATCTCATCATATATCCATTCTTGAAGCAACCACAGTAACAAATACCTCTTTATCTAGCCCTCCCAGTTTCTCCATTTTGAAACTTTTTTTCATTGTTCTTATTCATTGAAATTCTTTATGGAGTTTTCCTTGTATTTTATTTTGTTAGATGCAACTAGCTCTGTTCTCTCCTCTTCCGATAAAGCTGAATATCTTCTTTTTCCTGCCCAACAAACATGCTCACTCTTCGCTCATACCACATGTGCCCCGGTAGGTTAGGAAAGGAATGTTTCTTATACTAGGAACCATTTTGAAGAAACGACTCATCTACCATTTAAATGTTGATAGGCACTGCTTAATAAAATAAAAACTTCTCATGCAATGAGCACAGGACTCGGTCCCACTGCCTGGATGCCTCCCAAACAGATCAAGCCAATCAACTGTCTCACCCATTCAGAGGGCCTGATCCAATTGGTGACCCCTCGGTCGTTGGTTCATAGTTCATGTGTTTCCATTAGTTTGGCTATTTGTCCCTGTGCTTTTTCCAACCTTGGTCTCAACAATTCTCGCTCATATAAACCCTCCTCATTCTCGCTAACTGGACTCCCAGAGCTCCACCCGGGACCTAGCCATGGATCTCTGCATCCAGATCCCTCAGTCGTTGGATGGGGTTTCTAGCACGACAATTAGGGTGTTTGGCCATCCCATCACCAGAGTAGGTCAGTTCGGGCTGTCTGTTGTGGGGGTATCTTTGTGGATTTCTGTGGGCCTCTCTAGCACTTGGCTTCTTCCTATTCTCATGTGGTCTTCATTTACCATGGTCTCCTATTCCTTGTTCTCCCTCTCTGTTGTTGATCCAGCTGGGATCTCCAGCTCCCCCAAGCTCTCTTTCCCTCGACCCTCGCCCTTCATTACCCCCACTCATGTCCAGGCTGTTCATGTAGATCTCTTCCATTTCTCTGTCATTGGGCGATCCCCCTGTCTTTCTTGGGGTCCTGTTTTCCAGAACCTCCCTGGTCATGTGAGTAGCAGTCCAGTCATCCTTGTTCCACATCTAGTATCCTCCTATGAGTGAGTATATACCATGTTTGTCTTTCTGAGTCTGGGTTACCTCACTTAGGATGATTTTTTTTCTAGATCCATCCATTTGTCTGCAAACCAGGCAGTGGGACCGGGTCCTGTGCTCATTGCATGAGTTGGCCTATGCAGGGTTGCTTGGCTTGGCCTGGGAGGAGGGGACTGGACCTGCCTGGACTGAGTCTACCAGGTTGATCTCAGTCCGTGGGGGAGGCTTTGCCCTGGAGGAGGTGGGAATGGGGGGTGGGCTCGGGGGAAGGTGAGGGGAGCCGGAGGGGTGAGAACAAGGGAATCCGTGGCTGATATGTAGAACTGAATTGTATTGCAAAATAAAAATAAAAAGATTATCACTCAGAAAGAAAAACTTCTGCAGTCCTGGCACCAACAGTTAAATTCTTTAGCTCACCAACCACAAGAGGGCAAGCAAGGGTGCAAACACATCAATTGCTTTAAAACCCAGAGGGCTTGGAACTGTTCAGGTAATAGAACTAGTGATCACTGCATTGTTCTGCAGGACATCCTGTCATTCATACGCTGTGGGAATTCTCTCATCTTCTTTGCATTCTTGTGATCATGAATGCGGAGAGCTCTGCACTGGTGTCATGGAAATGTCAACATCAAGGGCGTCATAGACATCTAACTTTATTTTGATTTATAAAAGTGCACTTTAGAGTCTGATATTTGGGTTTTCAATTTACAAATATGTCATTGTAAACAAACTTGTTTTGAGAACCAAAACATGAAATTTCTTTAAATTTTGATTCTGACCTGGAGGATCCTTTGTGTTTGTGTCTCTTTGTCTGCTCAGGAGCCTATGTACTCACCAGAGGACCCCTGGATGCCTCTGGAACTTTGGAATCTCAGCTGATGGACAATGTGTTGCACCTCCATCCTCAATATTTTGAACCCAAACCAGTCATCAGTCTGTTACCAAGGTATGGAAAACTTTCCATTGTTAAATAGCATGTCTAAAGATGATAATATGTATAGTTGTTATGATATCATTTGTAGAAGTATATTGTTTATAGATATTAGTATAGATTACATAGGCAAAGATTTTAATAATTTTTAGGCCATGTATAATTGATGTATACAAATGTCACATTCCCAAACATATAATTAAGAAAACCTTGAAATGGTTAAAGAAGTCAGAAAATTCAAATTCTTTGATATCTGAATTTCTAATTTTCATATGCATTGAGTTTTACAATCACTGATTTAGAAGAGGAACGAACATAAAATAGAATGCCTCATGGAACTATCTGGACTTTGATGAAACCCTGTCTATAACAAAACTTCAGAAATCACATATGGTGAATGAGGAATGGGTGAAGTTTTCTACCATGCACTTGCTTGCCTTAGAGATTTCCTTACTGTGTTAACTCTGAAGGGCTTACAATTATATTGTACAATAGATAGAGTGCAAACAGAATTAAAATTTTCTTAGTAGCCACAAAAATAAAAAGTCAAAATAATTATGAGAACATGTTATGAAATGTAATATATGTTTACATCACAAATTGTAATCATTATAAAAGTAACAAATCAAAATGAACTAATAAGATCCTTAAATATTGGCTTGTGTTATGTATGTTTAGCAAATTTCAATTGTTACTGGCTTATTTTAAATGTTCACATCACTATATTAGTAATTGTTTCTGCATTAGATAATGTGGGCTTTAATCTTAACATACGTTAATATGACTATGTGTACGTGCAAAAATAGCATGTCTATGATGAAAGTAAAATAATATGAGAATACATATAAAATATATTTCAATTGAATATTGAATTTTGCTAAACTATATTAATACACATAAGATTCTTTGCCAAATTAAAGAATTTTCTAGCAATCCATCATTCCCAATGGTTGCTTCCTACTACGACCTTACTGAGTAATTATCATTTTTCTCCAGTAAGACTTAAAGTGCTTATGTCCATACACCAATGAAACTTCTGCAGGATAAATTCGGAAGCAGTCAAAAAGCTGAATATGGGAATGATAGTTTACACTACTTGGTGTGCAAGACAACCAGGGATACTGCAAAGCAGCACTAAGGTAACGAAAGGTGAAGATGAAGACATGGCTCAAAGGATGTGAATTTGGATCGCAACATCCTCTTAAGGCAGCTCAAAGCCACCTGAAATTCCACCTCTGGAGGATGCAATGCCTCTTTTCTCTGAAGGCACCCACACTCATGTTCACATGAACTTCCCTCGACACACACACACGTACATGCATACACACCATGAAAAAGGAAATGACTTTTTTTTTTACAGTACCATTAAAGTTCCCTATCTACTTTGATACTAGTTTTGTCTCAGACTGACTCATCCTTTTAAGGTTCTGAGACTTTTAGCTCATGGATCTCTTTGGTTAAGCCTTGTACTGCAAACACATTTGAATAATATATATTTTAAAAGTATGGATCAATACTTTCTCATTATCCTTCTCTCTTTCCTATTGTCTTTCACTTTCACTTTTGTGAAAGAAGGTAATTTTTTTTTCAGATCTCTTCTGATAAATCTAACATCCAGCACTTCAGAAATGCACTGGGCAGTCTGCTAGAGGATGAGTGTCATTGGGGTACTAGGAGTATTTCAACAATTTTTGAGTCATAACCAGAATGGAATCCCAATGTTCCAAATACTGGATTTTGAAAATGTAAAGACTGGAGTTATAGATTTTAGATTTTATTTTTTCACACAAAATATTGACTTTAATTGTATAGATTTAATTGATAGAGCATTGTCATTAAAATATATAAATTGCTTCACCATAGACATCTTGTTACTAGAAAAGTCTTTTAATTTTTACAGTTGAGTGTAGGAATAAAATATGCTGGTGTGTGCAAAGACCATGTAGTTAGACTAAAGATCATAAAATTACTATATTGGGTAAGTATTTTGGTTTTGTTTTCTGTTAGACTATATATTTTTTCTTTCTCTCTATCTAAACTGTGAAAAGCATAAACTAAAGTTGCCCACTGGGGGCCATGTCTGGGTCTGTGGTCCTGCTGCAGTGTGGGCTCATATTAATGTCCATGGTCTGTGTCACCAATGAAAGACATGTGGATGTTTGTGGTCTGTGCTTCAGCCTGAAGCCATGTTGATGTACGTGGGCTGTGATACTACCCAGGGCCATGCAGATGTGAGTAGCCTTTGCTGACCATGTTGATGTTCATGGCCAATGCTGCCACTAGGAGATACGTCTGGGTTCATGGTTCTGCTATAGCTAGGAGCCAAGTAACTACAGAAAGCAATGTGGATGTCTTCCCTCTGTGCAGTAGCCTGAAGCCATGTTGATGTCTATGGGCTGGGATGCCGGTGGAGGCCATGCTGAGGTCTGTGGCAGGGGCTGACACTGGAGGCCAGGTGGATATCTACTATCCATGCTGTTGCCAGATACCATGGAGAATTCCCGAACCATGCGCCCGTTGACTGGACAGGACAGGGAAGTTTCTTCTGCAATGATATGGAGAGCTGCAGACTCACAGTTGAGAAAGAGGGACATAGAGGGCTTTTGTGACAATCCCCACCCCACCCCAAAACAAAGTAACAACCTAGACAGAAAGCCATCGAAGAAAACTCTTGAAAACTGTGATAAGGATGCTGAAGTGTAGCTCTTCACAATAGATTGCTACTGGCAGGGGTTGGGGTGGGGAAGGACTCGGTTTTCTTTTGGGTGCTGACTACTAGGAGTTTTACCATGCTCCAGTGATTATGTGGATAACACAAATTGGACTTTTAAAATCTGTTCTTTACAGGAGAGGCCACAAGGGTCAGGAGGGCAGACATTGGAGGAGTGGGAAGTAAGAGTGATTGGGATGTATTATGTGAAATTCCCAAACAATCAATAAAAAATAAAAATGAAAACTATAGAGGCCCAGTATTAATTTTCAGGAAGTACTTATAAATGGTACATGCTTCCGTTCTTATTTAAGGACCTGGTAGAACTGTCCACTGTCCACTGTGGGATCTGCACAATTCTGGTCACTGGGGAATTCTACCATTCTTCGTCATGGGTGTTGTTCCTTTAGTTTACTTCTACCTCATTATGCAGGGAAGTAAGTGAAACTTGAATATTTTTATTTGCCCTAAGCTTTTAAGTCTACAGATTTTAAATCTGATTTTAAGCTGCTTGTTAGTCTGTGTTCTGCAAGAAGCAGAGTCTAATAAGCGATGAGAACATCAGACACTTTCCGGATGAAAGGCATGTAATGATAATGACGAGGGCCCATCCATTGCTGTGTTATGGGACTGAGGCAAATTCATGATAAAAGAGCATATATCATGTAGTGGGGAGAAAAACGTTCATCTCACGGCATCCAGGAAGCGAAGACAGCAAGAGGGCCAGAAATAAGACATTTCCAATATAACTAATTATATCACTAATCACACCCCATCAAAAATTTCCTTCTTCTCCAATGTTGAAAAAATTAAGAATTCATCTATGAATTAATCCATTGATTATATAAGAATCCCCATGACCCGATTACTAGTTGAATTCACCAGCTCAGGGTGAGTTCGTCAATGTGACTGTTGAGAGAGATAGTTCATACCTCAACCCTAGTTAGAGAGGAGACAGAAGGTGGGCTGCCAGAGTTTCACACCATGGTGCAAGTTTGGTTCCTGTGATGGAAAAGTTGGAAGGAAGAACAAGGCAAAAATACTTAAGGAATGCAGGTATGTCCATAAAGATGGTAAAATCAAAGGAAAATCATCAAATCAAACCAAAGTCATCAATTAGAAAGTCTCACTTTTCCCTAAAAATGGTTTTCCACCTGCCTTGCTTACTCATTGCCTTAAAACAAACATATAGAAAGAGTGGTCTCCATGTTCATGCTTCATTTTTCCAGAGCGTCAGCCTCAGGCATTGTCAATTACATACACTTCATGTACCACAAACCTCTATCTTGTGTGTATGTCAGCAGACGTTTCATTTGCCTGCTTACCCGACACAAAACAGAGGCGATATTTATATTATTATATCCCAGTCATCACCACAGATTTTCTGGAAGTGCTAAGTTTGTCTTTCATGATACTTAATGTTCTCTCTTCATGTTAAAATGTCACCAGTCCATTTGACTTCCAAAGTTAATGTCACGGTAAAGCTACAGTAGAAAATAAAATTTCTCAGTGTGAATTTTCAATTAAATATAGAAGTATTCTGAGGCTATCTTCTCAAAAGATGGAAGTTTTTGGAAACTAGTTCTTTCCAAACATTTTAATTCTTTAAATTTATATTGCAATTTAGTCTGCTCAAGACAGAATTACTGGTAATCATCACCTTCTGTGACAATGCTATTATTATTCCTCCAACATAATGTATTTTCTCTCTAAATCTTACTTAACTCTTCATACACTTGGTAATACTCCATTTTTATGTAATTTATTCTTCAAAACAGTGCTAAAAGATCTGACTCCTTACTTGATCTATTATAGGCCTATTGCATTGCTAGTAAACAATATTTTAGAAAAACAAAAACCATCTTTATCGAATCTGTGCATTTTCTTGATATAGAGATCATGTCTCATATTTTTAAAATAGATGTAGATATAAAAGAATGATAATAAGTATTAATATTTTATGATTTAAAATAGGTTGCAAGTACAATTTATTTGGTAATGTCATGGTGATGTTTTTCCACCAGCAGTGGAAAGAAGTTTAATGATCAAACCTCATTGGCAACAATGAGCCAAAGAAGCCCTAAATGTCTGTTCAGGAACCCCGAGTTCTAGTCACCTTCCTGATCCCTGTGTTGGCCATTTCGTGTTCCTTTCTGGGTTTCATTTGTCTCCTCAGCAGAAAAAAAAGACTTGGTTTAGATACATGCTGTTCAATGTGTTTCCAGCCATCCCTCTGCCTACAGAATCAAAGTGGCAGTGTGGGAGCCAGGAGTTGGCATTTTCACAAGGCTTCTGTGTGACTCATCTGAAAGTATGAGAAATGTTGAGCTATGCTAAAGATTCTCGAACTAGATTCCCTCGAGTACGTGTGGAAGTACCCCATAGCTTCCACAGTTCATTTAAATTTCATGAACCCTATACACATGTGTACTACTTATCTTTAGAAAACTGCCTTCCCTTGAATTAGCTACCCTAACGATATGCATCCCCCAAATCATTTCCAAATTACACAACCTATTAGGGATACTTTCATTTTGAAAGCCCTTTATGTTCTCCAGGGCCCTTAGCACCAAGAAAAACCTGGGAACCACAAAATAGTAGTCTGTGTGTAGCTTGTTTAAATTATTCTGTAAGTTTGTCTTACCAAAGAGCCTTTTAAACTTTACATAGATTTCCAGGTCTGGAGATTTTCTTTAAAAATGTGGCAAAATTTGATAACCCCTGCTTTTCAATTCTAGTTGGTCTCAGTTGTCTGGAGTTAATGAATAAAGATTCCATTAACTAGAGGTACTTCCTTCCAGCTCTCCACAGTCCTAAGTAGACCCAGTTGTCCCCAGCCTGAAAAAAAAAAAGGAGAGTAGCATAATTGTAGTCATAGTTGGACATGTGTACTTTAGTGAAGGAAAATGAATATTTGCATAATTGTGTATAAGTGAAAATATTGTATGTACTCTTGGTCCTGTCCCTCATTTGATGTATAGACTTCATGATCATGTTTTCAACAGGTGCCACAGAATTATTTCCATAGGAGGTACTCAATAATTTCATCTGAGAGAACTATCAAAGTGAAAGTTTGCTGAATTATGTTCTGGTTGTTCTTATTGTTCTAATGGAGGATTTACTTAACAAGCCTCTCATCCACTAAGTACCACAGAAATCAGACTCTCACAATTCTGGAGAAGAGAAGTCCAAAATCAAGAGGTGAGCAGGTTCTGGAGGCACTGAGGGAGAATCTGCTTTGTCTAGTCGCTCAGCTTTTGCTGGGCTGTTGTCAATCTCAGGCATCTTCTTGACATGGGGATAAATCTCTTTAATCCCTGTCATTGTGTTCCCATGGCCTTCTCCCTGTGTGTCAGTCTTTTTTTTTTTTTTTTTCTGTTCATTGATACTTAGTATTAGGGATCAATCTAAATCTGTAATGAACTCATCCTGAGAACCTTTCTTATGCCTGCAAAAATCCAATTATTTCCAAATAAAGTCCCATTCATCATAAAAAGCATTAGAACATGCTAGACTTTTTAAGGGTCTTACTCTTTAGCTAACTACACAAGGGTGATCCAGGTTTTTTGTTTGTTTTTTTTTAATCAGCAAAGCAAATTCTGGCTAATCTATCTAATTGCCTCTTCCTGTCTTCTGACTAGATATTCTGTGCTGCAAGCTCTCCACCAGTCCTGCTGTTGTGGGGAGCAATCCTTTCTCCTATCATTTCCCACTTTACTGAGAACTTATGGAGAATATCTATTATTAGAGCATATTGACATCAGAACTTAATCCCTCAAAACAAAGAGATAGTGAATGAGAACATGGTCTGTAATTTTGAACAGATAAGCCACATTAATACATAAAACTCAAGATGAGTCTCTTAGATACGGTCACTGATTTTTTTTTAAGTCAAGGAGAGTCTGGGTAGTTTATTAACTTAAAATATACATTTAAGTCCTAAATATTTTAGTATATATGAAATTATATTGACTTAAATTCATGCAAAAGTGCACATTACTTTGTATGGAAACAAATTTTGAAAGAATAAATAAACTATTATTGAATGTTTATTAGGAGTGCCATAACACTTTTCACTTAAATTTATAATCTCATGTAAAAGGAGAGTGTAAAATTATATATATATATATATATATATATATATATATATATATATATATATATATATATAGTAGCTGGGCACATTTTAGTTTACAGAGAATAATTTTATTATGAATATGTAATGCATCTAATTCTGTAGTAAGTATAATTGGAACAGTGATTGATTTTCGCAGTAGTTTTTTTTTCCTCTCCAGTGTCATCTATCATTTTAGCAAGTGTTCTTTCCTTTTACTTTTTAATTCTGATTGCCTTTTAAAGCCAAATTCTGCAAAGTAAAGTGCATTTTTTTTTATGCAGAAGAATTCTTTAAGCTGTCATCATTGTGACAATGCTCTAGCTGATTGAGTCCTAAATAACTGGGAAAGAAGCAGAAGGCAGTTCTTGGTGTTTATTTTTCAATTTCTTAGAGAAGAGTTTGGACTAAGTGTACCCAAAATTAGGCATCTCTGCAAGTCAGGCACTCATCCCGTTGATTGCAGGTGGCTGTCTTTTGGGCTTGAATTCCTTGGCAGCCTACTGGCCTTCTTTGCTGCACTGGGGCTGGGCTGGCTTGCAGTTCCTTGGACTCAGCAATAGTTGCTTTATCTATGTCCCATACCCCAAATGTAAGTAATAATGATTTTGTGGTACATGGTATGTGTATAACCCAATTAATTAGACACTCATCTCCATTGCTTGTCTGAAATATAGATTGCATTAACCAAATAATGAGAGATAAAGCTGTATTTCCCTGGAGGCTCATTTCTTTTACTTCCTGGATACCAGTAGCTGACTCAGCACTTCAGCTCACAGAAAGAGTAGGCTAATGCCCATGATCAGCCCTAAAGGGCCAGAATGCTCCTGTTGCAGCACAGTTACCAACAACTCCCCTGCTCCCTTAACTACATAGATTTATAGACTGTTTCAAGATTGGGCCTTTCTCCACCAAGACTGGCACATTCATGTCATCTCACCTGAAGAGATAACTTGAGCTCTAGGGACAGTATCTGCTCTGGCTTCTGGCTTGGAAAGATTTTTCCTAGTAAGTTCTACCTTATGTGAATTCAAAAGCAGTAGTGAGATGAATATTCCTGAGCCCCTTTTATAAACAACCAAATACCTTAAAGTGCTCAATTCCACCAGCCATTCATCTAAACCCTTGAGGCTAGTCATGTTTCAGAACTAAGAATTTAGGTGTCTAGAAAATTAATATGGTACATCTGCACATGTAGGGTCTGTAGCAGATACCCATAATCAAATATTAACATTTCTATGTTTCTGATAAAAAATATATTTCTAGTAAAATAATTGTCTTTGGTGGGTTAAATAAAACCTTTAAAGAGCCTCAAATCCATACTGTTCAAGTTAAATGAACCATCAAATAGAATAGTCTCAAATTCAACCAAATAAAAACCCAGGCTGGTAGAGCACTTACAAGCATGTGCCAGGTCTTCAGTTTGGTCCTCAGCACTCAGAAGAAGTCAAATGGTACAGAGAGGGAGCAGGGAATGGTGGAGTCTATAAAATCTGTCCTCTACCAATTCAGGGTAGAATATCCTATGCACAATAACAATTTCTTTGGGTTTTACATTGAGGAAATTGCCTTAATTTAGTCAAAATTATTCAATCTTCACAATTTTTAAGTTAATTTATGTGGTGTTGCCCACACTGACAGTTCCATAGATACATCATCAACATTTGGGAATGAGAAGGACACATAAAATAAATCAGCTTATTTTGTTCATCTTAATTAACTATCAATTAGAAAAGACAAGAGTTAGAATGTTGACAACATATAATATGTAAGTTATCCATATACTTTTGCTTGTATATAACCATTTATTAATAAACCAAATTTTCTTAAAGACAGGCTTGCATATGTAAATTTTTGGAACTGAAAGCATGTGAAATTGAAACAAATGCAATTTCCATTCAAAGAGTATGTGAATTTGAAAATATGGATGATGAAGTAAGTATTTCTGTAGTTTGATTCATTTTTTGAAAATGTGGTATCATTATAGAGTCCAGATTGGCCTGAAATTCACAGATCCTCCTGCATCTGTAACCAACTGTGGGATTACAGGAATGAAAGTGTGTGCTAGCACAGCCAGGAATTCCTAAGTAATCAAGAGATGACAGTGGACTTAAGTGTTGTCACACACCTTGAATTGACAGGTTAAAAGTATATTTTAAATAAAACATACATTCCTAATTTTCTGACATAATATTCAGTATTTCAATGTCAGTCATGAAAGCCAAAATAATTGTAAAATAAACATATTACTGAAAAATTATTATATTAGGACACATACTAAATTATATGTCAATGAATTATTACTACCCTGTTGATGTTGCATAAAACACAATATTATAACTTTGTGCAGATGTTACACTGCAAAAAATTAATATAGTCATCTAATAATTATTAGAATCAGTACAATTTTAATTACACAATTGCTTATATATTTGGCTTTATGTGTACAACATTAACATATAAATGAGTGTATTTTGATTATTTTAATTAACCACAAATAGGGAAAACAAAGAGACTCTTGACAGAGACTCTTATTTAATTTATCTATTTAATATTTAATTTATCTATATCTTTTGCTCATAGGTCAATTCTGTCTCCAACTTCCAATAACTACAGGGCAGATGAAAACAAGCTAGTTAGGGTTTTGTATCTTCCTCAAACCACTTGAGTTATTTTTCTCTTTTGCACAGTAGTCTGAGGAATTGAGAGCTACTGCCAACTAAACAATCTAATACTTCTGTAAAGGGATTGTTGGTGCCATGTGGGCCAGAGTCCAAGGTGTCTGGTTCTTCTCAAACAGAAAATTGGACACCCAGGGAAAAAACTGGTAAAGATACAGAAAAGGAGAAAATGGTGTTTATTGAGGCAGAAAGCAAAGAGCAGAAAGCATCCAGTTAGGAGGGGTGGGTTCTCCAGAGCCTTGTGGACCACCTAGTGGTCTCTGAGCAGGCCTTTTTATGGGGCCCCAGAGCCTTTTCCTTCATTTTTCCCACGTTTCATTTTCTCCTCCTGGACTGAAAATACTCCAAACAGATGGTGTTGTTCAACCCAAACAGTCAGAAAACCACAACTTATTGTCCAAAGAAGGGCCTTGATTTTGACGGATGGTCCTGTGTGATTGATGGCCTTGTTTTCTAAGCCCATTCCATGTGGCGTGCGGGAAAGCGATCGCCTTCTAAGGTGGGAGTGTTATTCTCTTTCCTGTCGGACTGTTATCTTTTTGCCCCCATGTCTCCTGCATGCCTATCCCCTTACTACCTCCTCATTCTTCCCGTATTATTATTTGGTCATAGCTCTCACTGTCTCTCTCGGACCTTACTCTGTTAACCACCTGTTTCATTTCTAACCTTTAAGCATCCCCACCCTTTGCTCCTCCCAGCATGGTAACATGCTGAAATATCCTCTACATAGTCTCCCTTTCACTTAAGTTTTACATATCCCTGCAGATTCTCTCTGGTCTTGCCTTTCCTTATACGTATGAATTTCACAACAATCAGATCATCTTTGTATTCTGCAGTGTCCAAAAATCAGCTCACCCAGTCTATTGGCTATATGGTCTTTGGCAGTAGTATTTTTCAAGACTCAAATCAGGTTACATACAGAGAGATTTTTGTTTATAAAATGTATGTATGCTTTCATTGGACTGTTTTCCATAGTAAGGAATATATATTCTGCTAAAACTATTGATGTGAAAGAGGCAAGTTTATTCAGAAACCGTAGAGCCTCCTTTTCACGTTCACTTTGTAGAAGATTCTGAAAAAAGGTTGTTGTCAATGACTTCCTTTTGCAGTTTTTGGACTCTGTCATTGTTGGACTCTCTCTAACTGGCGTTTGATGTTGCCATTCTACTGGTCATGCCTTATGGAGTTCACAAATGGCCCCCATTCAACCTTCACTTTACCAGACTCGGCATTTGACATTAGCAATCTCTCTTCCACGAAATGCTTTGCCTCATTGCTCAGGCACCTTGCTCTCTTATGTGTTCTTCCACTTTCTGATATTCTGCAGGTCTGCCAGGAAGGCTCCTGTCTTGAGTCCTTGGCACAAGTAGCTAGTTCCCTTTTCACAGAGTGCTTACTTACTAAAATCTACAATGCAGACTCCTTTACCATGTCAAGACTTTTCTAACTAACCTACTGAAAAGAAAACTCTCCTTTCAATAACTTTTCCTCTTTCTGGTCTTCCAAAGCTTACCATTACTGAACACTCTTGTCGCGTCCGCCTCGACCAGCAAGGAAGACTCAACACCAGGCTCTTCTCCAAGCAGTTTATTCAGGAACCTTGAACAATCTTCTGACCCCGGGGAAAGCCATCTTCTCACTCCGGGGAAAGCCAGCCCACGCCCTTTATAGCCACTGGGCAACCAACCCCGTAGTGCCACGTGGACAATGCCGATAGGGTCAGACATAACGCAAGCAAGCCAGATTCCATGTCCAAGCCAAATAAGGAGTTGTTTATCCTAGAGAACACCTGCCATCAGGAAGGTGGAAGCCGGACGCCGGCACCATCTTTGAGGTGCAGCTGTGCACGGCTCTCTACACACTTTGTCTATTTACTTATATGGCTTCTGTCTCATTCTATCTCTCCCCCCTTGGCATGCATATTGTATAAGGGGAAGATTTTTCAATCTGTTTTCTTGAATGATGACCTCTAGTACTTTAAATAACTACAATCATTATAAGCACTACCTAGTGCAGTGGTTTGAATAAGAATGGCCCCCATAGGCTCATGTATTTGAATGCTTGTTTCCAAGTTGGTGGAACTATTTAGGAAGGATTAGGAGGTGTGACCTTGTTGAAGGAGGTGTGTCCCTGGGAGCAGACTTTGTGGTTTCAAGAGCACACGCCAGGCCCATGTTGCACTTGCTCTCTGTGTCCATCTTGTGGATCAGATGTAAACTCTCAGCACCATGCTGCCCTACCTGCCACCACACTTCCCACCAAGATGATCATGGACAAAATCTCTGAAACTGTAAGCAGGCCCTAATTAATGATTTTTTGTTCGTTAAATAAGCTGACTTGGTCATGTTGTCACTTCACAGCATTAGAACAGTCGTGAAGACAGAAATTGGTTCCAGGGAGTTGCATATTGCTATGCTGCCTTTTGAAAAAATTGTAGACTTGGATCTCTTGAAGCAGTTGAATGTCAGAAGTGGGGCTTAATGGGCCTCAGTATTATGAACTTGGAACAGTAGTGCTGAGAGCAATGTAGACTAGGGACTACAAGCTCAAGTAGTCTGAGGGGAATAATATTAGTGATCATTCTTGTGATATTTTAGCAAAGAATGTGGCTGCTTTCTGCCCTTATCCAAAAGAAAACTGCCAGAAGCTAAATTGAATTTTTGGATTAAAATCATTGGCAGAGGAGATTTCAATACTGCCTAGTACTGATTGTGCCATTTGGCCATTAGTGATTACTCCTATGCAGATCTACAATGAAAAGGAAGAAGCTAGACAAAGAGAAATACAAACTAGTTTAAAGAGACAAAGAGCACCAGTGAATGTAGTGTTGTAGCCAAGTACTGTGCTCAAGGAAATCAGAAGTTAAAAGAAAGGCCTGATGCTAAATGGAATAAAGGGAGTGGCGCCTTCAAACAAGATCCTACACAGCCAAGCTTCCAGCTCTTGAAAAGAAAAGCTTATTCAACCAAGGAAACCATCTAAAAGCCAAGGCCTATGTAAATATAAGTCATGGAAAGGGCCACGTTTCAGCCCAAGCATGCAGTAGAACTTATTATGATTTTTTTCCCTAATATGCTGCATCCTCTTTTTTTTTCCCCCTTGAGTGTTATCTTTGCACAGAGATTTTCATGTTTAATTTCTTTATCCTTTCATTTTTAAGTGTATGAGGGTTTTGTTTTTTGTTTTTTGTTTTTTGTTTTTTTTTTTTTCTTGCATGCATGCCTGCAGACCACATCCATGCAGTGCAGTGCCCTTGGAGGGTGTCAGGTCCCTTGGGACCAGAGTTACAGATGGTTGTGAGCTACTCACTGTGTGGGTGTTCAGTCTAACCCAGGTCCAATTGAATTCAGGTCCTTTGGCAGTTGAGTGGGTGATCTTAATGGCTGACCCATTTCATCAGCCTATTTTTTGTTTGTTGTTTGTTTTTGTCTCTTTTATTGACCATTCCATCCCCAGAACCTGGATAATATCTGATATTCAGAACTGACATAACCAACACTTTTGAATAAGAGAATAAATGAAAAAAAATGTGGCCTAAGAATGAGTAACAGTATCTGGAAATTAGAACTGGAAGTGGTTATTATAAAGATGACCATTGGAATTATTTTACTTTTAATTTGGTCAGAGTTGGACAACGGCAGCTGGTCTATCTTGTTTGTGATTTCTTCTTAAAACAAAGTTCTCATTTTAGGTGAAGCAACAGCCTCCACTGATTTTAAGATAAAAACTTGGTGCTGAACACAATCAGGAAATAGTTGTTTTTTTTTTTTTTTTGTTTTTTTTTTTGTTTTTTTTGCTGTACCATCTTGACAATTACTCACAGATTACATCCTATCATTGATTCAGGCAAGTACATTTTCTTTCTTTGTAAAAACAAAACGAAAGGAAACAAAAAAACCCAATTCCTTGGCAGGTTGATATCGAACATATGGAATACACTACTTACCATGGGGCAAGGATTTTTGTTTATGCACAAAATGAAATGTTCTTCCTAAACATATAGAAAACACTTTCCAAAATAATTAGAGGAATATTTTATTGATAAAAGAATGCTAGAAAATTGTTTCCTGCACTAAGTAATATCTGCATTTGGAACCGAAATAATTCATGTGGTAGCTTAAACTTTTCCTTTGGAAAGGTGAGGTGGAAAATCAATTACGGTTTATTCAATTCTATTTTCTTTACATTGCAGGATGGTTGTTCTGGAGTCCAGAATTATGGAATTCAAGGTGCCACAGAATTTGACTCATTGTTAAGGACTTTTCTTTCAAATGACAATAGACACTAGAATAACAATACTCAGGGACAAAGAAATGAGTTGTTTTAGTTGTGTGTTGACTATCCTGAATGAAATTACTGTAGTGCATCAATATTTAAAAATAATGGCAGTGAGAGATGCTCAGAAGCACGTCTCTGGGTTTGAGCTGGTGCATGTACCAGTTAAGTGTCAAACTTCACAGCCATCCTGGTCTCTGCTCAGTCTTCTTAGTTCTGTTCAAACCATCTTTCTTTACATTACTCAAGGTTCCGTCTGCATTCACTTCCTCAATAAACCCGTCCTCTCAACCTCTTACCTGCCTGCGTGATCTAGATGCAACTTTTCTGTGTGCATTCATCCCATGCATATACTTTCATCATGCTTGGACCATACATAGTTTAATTCCTTAAGTTTTAGTTTAATTCCTTAAGTTGATGTCACTTGCTAGAAAAGTACTATTCAAAGTCAAGTGCCTGGTTTCAATCAAACTTGGTATGACATGTTAGCAGCACAGTCTCTGTAGCATGTATTTTGGATTCCTAGGCTGTAAAGACTTATGTACGCATATGTGCTGAGCAACTGTCCAATTTATGAGATGAAAGGGACTCAGAAAAGCCCTTGAGCAGCTTTTATAAAAAGAGGCATTGGCTTGTAATTCTATTCTTACTGAATCTTACTATGTTTAAAATAATGTTTTATATTAATTACTTGCCTTTGAGTAAAACAATATTATATTAACGTTCAGGCTGGATCAACCTCAGGGAGATACTGTCAGTATACATTCGAGAGAAAATTGTTGGCTTGTAATACTTACCATGGTTTGGATATAATATTTTAATAAGCATATTGTTTCTGTGATAAAAGCAACACTGTATGTCTAAAATACTAAAATATGAGGTATTCAAACCCCTATGATATTTTTCTTTCAAGAGTATTTCAAAAATGTTCTCAGTATTTACCAACTTCTCTTTTTTATTTCCCTTCCTCCTTCCTACACAATCTTCTAATATAACTTGGAAGTCAGAGGAGGGTGTTCCAATACTCTGAGACTAAAGTGACAGAAGGCTGTGAGCCACTATGTGGTGCTAGGAATTGAACCAGGTGGTCTGCAAGAGCAACACATATTCTAAATCCATTCAGGCCTCACGGCCTATTTTTAAGATACAATGAAATGAATTTCGTAAGACAAGAAACATGTTTTTTTGTCCAAAAGATTGACACAAACTTTATTAGAAAATTATGAAGTATGAACTGTCAACTGAAAGATGACATATGGTATGCAGATTTATTAACTGTGTGGATCAAGTCAGCACTTGACTCCACTAGTTAAAAGCGATGGCTTGTTAATCAGAGTTCTAAAGAAACTGTTCACAGAAGAACTAGCTCTTCTAAATTAGAAATATGCGGAAAATATAGGAGAAATCCCAGGAGATGTATAGGATGCAGGAAGATGTGATACTTCCGGAATTAGATCACTCTCTACAAAGTCTGTACGCATTGCATCAGCTCTATCTTCTTCTGTATTTATATACATCAAAAATATACTCCACCCCAGTCATGGGTGGAAAATAAACAGTTTAAAAACAAAACTGCAAAATGGTATGCGTTTACAGCAAAATGTGAATTACCTGTACACACATATTTAAGAGGCACAATCTGTTCTATACAGTAACTGTCATACTGAGTTCATATTATACACAGTGGTATTTGTTAAGTTAGTGGTTTGAGTGAAAACACAGTCCCAAAACATGGATACAAAATAAATTACTTATCACTTAGTATTTTTAAAGCTACCTACTTCAAAAAAACAGTAGCCAAATGTACAACTAAAAGGCTCATTTTATGAAAACTGATCTCAGATTTTAACATTTGTACCTTTGAAATAAACTACACTGATATCAAGATTAGGTATACATAACTCTGTCACCTATGACTGAAGACAATTCCCTTCATTTTTTTAACATTGTAACTATACTAGAGAAGAGGATGGAAACTACTTATCCCCAACTCCAACACCACTATTCTATTTTTTCACAGAAATTATTTACCTTCCCATTTTTGTATTATTTATCTGGTCCATTCTGCAAATTGTTCTTGTTCATGTCTTGAGAACCATCAATTATCTGAGATGTTCAAGTTTGCTGTCTATAACCCTACATGGCTTAAGAGAAAGTTGAAAGCGCATATGGAGACTGTAGCATAACTTGAATACTTAGTCTCAAACATGTTCACACAGATACTTTTCAATATAAAATCAAAGATTCGTAGTCTTGAATATTTTCAGAACGCTGTTAAGGGCTTGTCTTTGGCATTTTCTCTACTAGTTCTAAAAGAAAGCACAGAATTTTCTATTTTTCTCTGTACCTAATGCATACTTTTGGTGCATGAAAATGATTGAACAGCAACTTCACTATTGAGCAACACTTTTCTTCATAAAGCTGCAAATAATAACACCTTTCAGCATTATACTCTAGGAAGCTGAAGAGCTTCATCTTGTTGAAATTGTCTCAGTTCTCACAACAGTGTTAACAGGCTACACTTTAGCTTAATAAAATAGCCAGATTATAATTCTTACATGCCTTCATTAAAGCAAAAAATGATCCGTACCTTCCAACACGGCCAGCACAAAAACTGCTGGGTTTCCTTCGCTGGCCCCTGTGTCCATCTGCCTTGCCTTTTCTCTCCTCCGATCACTCCCTACCTCCCTCTCTCCTCTTCCCTTGTTATTCAGAGATAGGGACAGGGTCTCACTAAACTGCCCAGGATGGCCTAGAACTTTCTGGGTAGCCCAGACAGTCCTGGAACTTGGTATGAGCACCCTGCCTTAGTTTCCAGAGTAGTTGGATTATATTCTTGCACTTCTAAGTTTGGCCCTGGGAAAAAAGGAAACAAAACAACATAACCAGATACAAATAACTGCTACAATATTTGATCTGTGCAAAGGTCCTGGATAGCAAAAACCGAGAGGAATGCAGCTTTATTGTGACAATAGCACTTTGAAAAGGCAACTGATAACACCCTACTGTTTTCTTAACAAGCAGAATGGTAAAAATCCAAGCAGAGAATGACACATTGAAGATAAAGGAACTATAATATAAACCGGGAATTTCTACTATCTGGCAGAAAAGATCTGAATAAATCTGTAGCTATTTTAGGAAGAAAAACTGGTCTTTTAAACACTTTAAAATCGGTAGATTAGGAGAATATAACACATAAAAAGTGAATTTTTGAAAGTACAATTTATATGGCAGTCGATGAATACTATCTATGCAGTTTAATAATACTGCTAACTCCCAGCCAATGTAAAGACCTGACATCAACAGTCCTTCAAGTATAGACCAAATTAGGAGTTACATGTAATAACCAAGTAAAGAACTATCAGCCCCTAATAAAATTCAGTAAAAACTGGGGGCCTTACAGTTGGCACTATTTACTGTTTCCAGAATAGTGTGTGTGACTGGTTACCTACTTCCAGAATCCAGAGAAGCATCTAACCTCAACTCTGTCACTTTAGAAATACGATGAGAGTTCTCCAAACACAAACAGGACTCATCTGATCATATTCGATTCTAAAATAAAACTGTATGCAAAATTTTCCTGTATAAATGTCCTCAGGGTAATCTTGTGAGCTGTTTCATGTACTTCTTTTCAGGAGGAGGCTTCACAATGGACAGCATCAAAATCACTAGAGCAGATCACAGTTACCAGCACTCCCCTGAGTTCAGTTGAAATTGGTTTTCTGTAAATGCTTATTGGGAATTTCTAAAGCACTGACTTGGAGAGGCCAAGAGCCGCCGTCAATGCCCGCCTGGATGGCCACTCCCGTCACCACTGCCAGGTCCGGGTCTACAGATGTGTTGGGATCCTTTCCAAAGAACTCTTGGATGACTTGGCGGATCCGGGGAATCCGAGTCGAGCCCCCAACCAGAACCACCTCATCAATTTCCGTCTTGTCTAGGTGGCCTTCTTTTAACACTTGCTGAATGGGCACGAGGATTTTCTGAAAGAGATCTTCGTTGAGGGTGTCGAAGAGCTTGCGTGATACTTCTGTCTCAAACAACACCTGACTTTTTCCACTCTTGCTTTCGGAAAGGCCAGATCTAAACACTCTGTCCACATGGTGACCATCCCCTGGGGTAAGCTGGTCTTTTGGCAGATTAGTGTCACTATCCTGAGGTGCCTGGCTGTCCTTTTCCTCAACAGTGAGTAAAACCGATACCTGGGCGGACTCATGAAGTGTCAAGTTTAATTTGACCATTTCCACAGCTTGTCTTAATCTGTGGATTTCCTCTTTCCTGGAAGGAAGAAAGCCGTATGTTTGATAGATCTGTTTATATAAATACTGAAGAAGCCTCTGATTGAAGTCTTGTCCCCCAAGTTTATTGTTTCCTACAAGAACAATTAAATACTTTGTTATTCATATGTGCACATAAATATGTACTCTGCATGTTAGCATATTTTAAGAATAATAAATCCTGTAATATATTAAGATTTTATTAACATATGTATTGACTAAGAAGAACGATGTTAAAATCATTTTAACTTAAACAGTAAGGACAGCTGTTATCTGCTTCTACAGATCTAGAAGCAATTTTACCTCACTCCCACTGTGTCTATATCCATCATCTACTATTGATAAACAAAGCCAGCAAGGTTGGAAAATCTCAATGATTTAAGAGGAAGCATCTCAATGACATCAAATAATTTTTGACAAGAGAATGATGTCATAGACTGCCTTGTTACACAGCTATCTGAAACACTAACATCACTATTCTCAACAGAAGAAAACGATTTTTAGGGTTAACAGTGAACATACATTTTATCTCATTGTTAATGATTAAAAGCTTAACAGAAATAGTTCTATAGGAAAGAAAAACATAATATAAACTCAATAGGTATCTTGGCTCTAGTGAATCTGGTTAATGTTAGAACAATTATACAATTCAACATAAACACCCTTACATTTATAATCTCAAAAGCACAAAGCAAAAATCTTGAAAAGATTTAAAGGGAAAGAACTTATTTCTTCAGTGACATTAAAATTGCATTTCTGAAGACATTTACTTCATGAAACATAAAACAGATGAACTGATCTGAAACTCTTCACTTTAAAGTTTTCTTCCTCAATGCTCCTTTCACCCTCACAGGAAAGTCCTGAAGGAACTTCCTTATCTTCTGACTTGTTGGAAGTCTAGCCATTTGATTTTGACAGTTAGCTGTGATCTGCACATAGATAGGAGCAACACTACACAGAAAATCACAAAATATTCTCAAAACCAAACCAACCTGCTACATGCTAGGCGTACTAAGGGCCACATGCCTGGCCCTCTTTAATTCTGTCTTTGTCTTACCAGACATTGCTCGTGTTAGAAACATCCCTCCTTGTTTATTCAGCAAGGACACATCAAGAGTTCCTCCACCCAAGTCTATGACGAGCACGTAGAAGACATCGACCTTGTGGAGCCCATAGGCCATTGCTGCTGCCGTCGGCTCGTTTATCACTCTCAAGATCTTCAGTCCTGAAAGACCCCGGAGAGCAAAGCTTTCTACTCAACTTGTAAGAACAACATGCTTGTTTCCCCTTTAACATGCACTTCACCAAGCAGCGACAAGCGCAGTGGGAAAGACAGGGCTATGGAAACAGCAGTTCTTCTCACTAGTGTAATTCAAATTAGTATTACAGAGCACAACAGTAAGAAAAGAAAAGCCCGAGTTTAGTAAGCTGACACTTTATTAACAACTGAAAAAAATCTCTTCCAACCTTTTCTAATATTGATAGTGTACAGGGAAATATAGAGTATGGAACTGTGATAAGCTGATCTTGTGAAAAGATCACGTTACCCTGACTAAGATCCCTGCTTTGAACTAACTCCACCCTTCAAGTGTTCTCTGTGAAATAAGGCATGAACTTCAGGAGCCACATCAACATTTCAAAGTCTAAGAATTCTACCAAGGATTCTATGCCCTTCCCTTTAGTTATAAAACTCAGTAACTCTGCTCTGGTCATGTCAGGGTCCTGTAGTCAAAGACTTAAGTGTCCCTCTTTCAGTGGGGCACACCTGATCGCTCTATAAGGCATCCCTGTGCTGACTACCCTCTGGCCCTTTCTTCTTCCACTCATGTTATTTTCTGTTAAAATCTGCATCAGGAGCTCTGAACAAGACGTGATTTATCCTTGTGTGTGAGTGGGAATGAACGTGGACACTTGACTGCCATCCATCAGGAGCGGGGGATACAGCTACTATTAGTAAAGAGGTAAGGATGAGTATAAGAAGTTCCCAGAGTAAAAAGTGACATTTCGCCGGGCGGTGGTGGCGCACGCCTTTAATCCCAGCACTCGGGAGGCAGAGGCAGGCGGATCTCTGTGAGTTCGAGGCCAGCCTGGGCTACCAAGAGAGTTCCAGGAAAGGCGCAAAGCTACACAGAGAAACCCTGTCTCGAAAAACCAAAAAAAAAAAAAAAAAAACAGTGACATTTCAGGCTTATTCTATGCTTCTTGCTAGTTGAAAACAAGCACCACAAAAACAGATTTTTGTAGGATGGCGTTACATTCTTTTCATCTTGGAAAGTCTGGAAACATAAGTCACCTTAACAACAAAGAGATCATATCTTTTAACAGAAGTATAGAAGTACTCATGTTCTCTCCCAGTCTTTGTCATATACCTCATTAACTTAATTTTTGTTCGTTTGTTTGTTTTCTTATTTTTTTTATTTTTTGAGGATATGTGTGTCCTGGAGGATTTAACCCTGGCCAGGCCTTATCTGCTCTAGAATGTAATCTACGAGAAAGCTACATCCCCATCCCCAGACTGCTTTCCCCCCATAATATAAACATTTAATATTATACTACAGGGTTTATAATTATTATCTGCAAATATATATAAGCAGACAGCTAATTCATCTGTCACGTAGTTTATGTGCCTACAGTTGATTTACAAAATGGTAATTCTTGCTACAGAAGACTTTTGTCCTAACAAAATCCTGAGAGAAATACACATCAGTCAAGGGTGCTATTACCGGCAAGGTTGGCAGCTTGAACTGTTGAATTTCTCTGTTTTAGGTCAAATTCTGCTGGTACAGAAATGACAGCATTGGCAACTGGCATTCCAAGGTACTCCTCTGCCATTTCCTTCAGTTTTAGCAATAATCGAGACCCAACATATTCTGGAGAAACGACGATGGTTTCATTACTTGTTACAGAAAACTCAGCCATTCCATTTTTGTGTAAAACCTGTGAATAAGATTTGGAAAACAAGAATGTCAAGATATACATGTATACACATACATGCATTTACTTTCACATGTACATACTGGATTTATTCAACAAAAACCTTTATGAAGTTATACAATCCACTAGAATCTATCCAGTACGTTTTTCCAGATTAGCGTTTCCTGAATGTTGACACTTAAAACTTTATAAAATAAATCCATGTTATGGCTTTCAGTAATAACCAAATGAAAGTCAAGAATTTAACAGGAACCTAGAACCCTCTCACTACATACTTATTGGAAGAATGAATGACAACATGCAGGAGACTCGCTTTATTGGGAGCTGAATGTTTCAAGACCCTCAGTGGAAACCTTTTCACTTAGCCAAAGCACTTTACAGCTTCTCATCAACATATTCAAATAGCTGTTATCACTAATACTGCACTTAGGGCCATTACTTGGTTAAAAAAAAAATCTCAACAAAAACATTGCAACACCTGATAACCAGGACGGCCGCTAAGTGAGTAAAGGCCAGACAAAATATGCAATGAACAGGTGAATGATACGCAGTCTGGGTAAGAGTAAAAAGAGCAGAGAAAGAGTTCATCACACTCCTCTTAAACAATGTACAGACTGGTGATTCTGGGATAGTGTATTCTGTATTCTTACCTAGTCACTGAGTACAGCAAATTAAAACCACAGGGAAGAAAACTATAGGAAGCAAAGCCACAAAGGAGGCGAGAATTTATTCAGTAAGCTGTGATGATACAACTGTCTGGGGACTCTAATTCATTTGAAATAGCACTTCATAATTTGGAATAAAAGTCCCACACGGGATAAACAAAAACAAATTAAATGTTAAAGAGAAACCACTTACAAATAAATACATAAAAGCATTAAGATGGAAAAGAAAAAGAAAAAAAAAAAAGATCAAACCAGTGAACCAATAGAAAGGATGAAAGTTCCTATTGATTACCATAAGAATCAAGGCCATTCTTCTAAAGTTGAGATTTCATGAATGCCTAATACTTTGACAAGAAACAACAAATTATGCAACATAAAGACAATAAAGTGAAAAAAAAACACGTAAAAACATATTTTATTGTCAATAAAGAAAAATGAAACAAGTCCAAACAGGACAAAACAGAAGAAATGCATCATTAAATAAAATAAAAATACAGGAGGCTGAGGCAGGCAGATCTCTGTGAGTTCTAGGCCAGACAAATCTACAAATTGAGATCCCGCTTCAAAAAAAAAAAAAAAAAAAAAAAAACCCAGTAACAAACAAAACACCATTTTGCTGGAAAACAAAGGAATAACAGTTAATCCAAAAAGCCATTTTTCATTTGAGGATTGGCAAACAAAATAAACTGGGCATGGTGGCACAGGTCTATAGTCTCAAAAGGGTAAGGCTTTCAGGTTCAACAACACCCTGGGTATATAGCAAGACCTACCTCAAAAAGTAAATAAAGTCATACTACCTAACTCCATAAAAAAGAATGGGTAAGAGCATGTAATCTTTCTGGTTTACAGTTAAGGAATATGAATAAAATTCTTTAAACACACACACACACACACACACGCACGCACGCACGCACACGCACACACACACACATCCAACTCATCAATTCTACATGGCAGACAATTTCTGACTTACACAGGTATATCTATATCTTTATCTATCTATATACATATATATCTTACGGAACTTCAAAAGTTAGTATGATACCAGGAAAGTACGATAATGTAAGAGATACTGATGAGTTAGATCAATTATGTAAGAGAAGTCGTAGTTCCATAGTCATTAAAAATAGTGAGGTGTGCTGGGCGGTGGTGGCGCACGCCTTTAATCCCAGCACTCGGGAGGCAGAGCCAGGCGGATCTCTGTGAGTTCGAGGCCAGCCTGGGCTACCAAGTGAGTTCCAGGAAAGGCGCAAAGCTACACAGAGAAACCTTGTCTCGAAAAACCAAAAAAAAAAAAAAAAAAAAAAAAAATAGTGAGGTGCATCCACTTAATGCCTGACACACTGTTGCATTTCAAATATGCCAGAAAACACTAAAACAAGTGTACACAGTTATATGTATACAAATATGTACATAGATAGAAAATCTCCATTCACAGCCTAGGAGGGTTCCTCACCCTTCCTAAAATATCTTGAAAGAACAAACAGGTTATTAGGAGGATGGCAGAACAGGCACACAGCGAGTCCCATTTCCTTGACTGGGACATTATTGAGTTTATCCACCCTGCAGCTGCTGTGAAATTTCTTAGTGAGGGAATACAACTCCCTTACAGCTAAATCCAGTTGAGATACAATGATGTGCAATGTGCAGCCAAAGCATTAACAGAAATCATATGATACACTGACACAGAGTTTAGATTAAATTCATACCTTAAATGGATATCTGCCAATTTCAGCCTCCAACTCTTCCGGGGTGAAAATCTTCCCTATAAACCTTTTAGCATCATATATTGTGTTTTGAGGGTTTGAATCGGCCAGCTCCAGGCTCTCATAGCCCACATGCACATCACCATCAGTAAAGGATACCATGCTGGGTATGCTGATATGCCCATTTTCATCGGGAATCACCTTTACTTTTCCTGTCCCAGGAAAAAAGACACCAACGGAACAATAGGTGGTACCCAGGTCAATGCCAATCACTTTTGGAGTGGGCAATGGTAAATACTGTTGTGCCAAGTAGCCAGCCAAGAGGAGAGTCAACACAGCTGAACCTGAAAACAGACCAAGTCAAAGACACATCTTTATCGAGCTACTACTATGTGCCGTTCCTACAGCAACATCTCTTCAATAACACTCCTGAAGCAAACAAAATATTTTACTTTGTAGGATTAATAACTACTTTTCTAGATATTAAGTCATACATATTTCAATGGGTTATAATTAAAAATAAAACAATCGAAAGCCCCCAAAACTGTATTTCTGTGTATTTCATTGTATGAGAATAAAGGAATAAAATGTAAAGGTATTTCAGTAATAGTTAGGCTGTTGCTGAATGGAAATATAAATATGAAGCAAAAGCTGGCTACAATCCACTTTTCTTGACCTATTGCTATTTAGATTGATAGCTTCATAAAGAGTTTTATCTGTCATTACTAAAATGAAATTCCATTATAAAATTCTCACAGCAAAAGCTTTGGTATTGTAAGGTTAACCTCTTTGATTATCATCTTTACCCACTGAAAAGGATAAAATAAATAAGTTGGATGCACTGATTTTTTAAAATTGTTTAGGTATTACTGTTACCTCCAAACAGAGCTCACTGAGTGCTTTGCATATTTAAGTATGAATTAAGGTCATATTTCTCAAAGAGGTAGTATTTAGATAAGTATACAAGTGCTAACCCTGAGAGCAACAACATGGAAGTTTTCTGAAGACAAGTTTGTTCACAAGTGTGTGTGTTCCACGGCAAGAGCAGAGGCTCAGCAAATATCAATTAACAAACAAACAAACAAAAGATCCAATACAAACGTCATGCATATTGTACCCCAAAGCCAGTAAGGGCATCGCTCTGAATTCGGAATTAATGTCTTACTCGGTTTCACTAGTCTGTGTTATACATCCATTCCCACTCAGTCTCATGCTAAGAATCCAGAACGTCAGTCTGTACTGCTTGCCGTTGGCAATTGCGAGCTCAGTTCAAATCAAAGCCTGGCTCATAGCAGATCAAGAGCCTACCCACTTGTCTCTTCTAACCTAGAGACAAATCTTCAAAGCATTTCACCGCCACTAGCAAGGGAATGCAATCCCCAAACGGTTAAGTTCGGAAAGAGAATCCAGCTACACAGCACAAGGACCAGAATCCCCTCCCAAATCAGCATCCCCGAGTGCAGCCCAAGAGTCTACATCTGGAGATCCGTACCCCCCTCTCAATCCACGACGGGTTCTCGCAGCCTCCAGAGAACCGAATCCAGCTACTAATTCAAGACGGAGGTCTTCTGCAAAGAACTCATTCCTAGGCCCGGGTCCCTCAGAGATGAGGCCGGCGGCAGGACCCCCAAGAGGCCTCCATCAGCCAGACCCCCGGTTCCAGGCGCCCCGCCCCCACCAGCTCAAACAGCCTCAGCCGCCTTTTCAGGTTCCCTTCGGCTGTGTGACCTGGGTTCAGGAGTTGAGACAACCACCTCCTCTGCCCATCCAGACCTCCTCAAACCAACCCTTCGACTGCCACGGCAGCAGGGACCCCGGGACACAGACCTAAAATCGTCATCTCTCCGGCCATCAGTCCCGCCGAACCAGCAGAGAGATGACTGTACCGACGGGAGGCACCGCCCCCTACCCCCCGGCCGTCCCGCAGCCTCCTGGGAAGTGTAGTCCGGCCGGTCCGAGGCAGACGGAGGAACTACGTCTCCCATCACATCAGGGACTCCATCTACCATGAGGCCGCGGGGTGGAGTCTTCGCAGGCCCGTGAGGAAATAGTCGGCCTCCCCACTCACGAAGGCCCAACAAACCAGGCTTCGTTGGGGAGCCGCCTCCAGGAAAGGTCAGAGTTTGTCATTCATTAAACCCCAAACGCCGCGAGCCTACTGGCCTTACCGCAGTTCCCGTAGCCCCTCCTCGCCGCGTTGTATTGTGGGAGTTGTAGTTCTGGACTGCCCAGAGGTTGGAAGGAGAAAGAAGGAAGCTAAAACCTGTAAGAGTCTGAGGTGGGTTGCCTTGCCAGCCTGGCGCGGGATTCAGACCTTAAGTTTTTTTCGTTCCGCCTCCTTTTACGGTTTACTCCTTTGCTCGAAATCGAGATTCTAGATAGCGTTCTCGTAAGCCCTCCAAAGTCCCCTTAGTATTTCTAGAAGAGGCTCTGTAGTGATGCAGTCCTATAAGACTGTCTGGTATACCTGCTCCTTGCACTGTGATTCCTACAACAGATTGAACTGTTGTCAAGTGGAACTTCTTGAATCGCATCTAAGATAGAAACAGATTTAAGCCTCTAGGACCTTAGACGTTCATGAACTTTCCCAATATTAATAGTAAACTCATTTTCAGAAATTCGTTAGATTATATCAAATATTTAGACATACCAGTCTTAAAATCATCGCCAGCTGGGTGCTGTTGTTGACAGTAAATTAATTCAAGTGATGTTCAGGAATGAGGTTTATCCAAGACAGCAAGGGCACATTTTTGAATCTAATACTAACATTCAAATACGCTGTTAAAAACAAATATGAAACAATAAACCCTACTTCTGCTAACTATATCATAAATGGACAGAATTGTCTTCCTGGACAGGTCCTATCACATGTGCTAACTAATCATATTAGTTACTTTTCTCCTTGCTGCTACGACATACGTTATCAAAGCAATTTGAAGAAGGCAGAAGGATTTATTTCGGCTCAAAGTTAAAGGCTACAGTTCATCACATTGAGGAAGTCATGGTAGCAGGACCTTCAGCCAGCTGTTCACATTGTATCCAGAGTCAGAAAGCAGAGAGAGGAAATGTTTCCATGATGATTCTGAATCCTATCAAGTTGAAAAGAGTAACCACAGCTATTGAGGGTACTTGTGGTTTTTAGTGTATAAAACCTGATTTTCACGTCTAATATTTGATATAATCTAATGACTTTCTGAAAATGATTTTACTATTAATATTGGGAAAATTCATGAAGACTTAAGGTCCTAGAGGCGTAAATGAGGTCCTAGAGGTGTAAATCTCTTTCTGTCTTAGATGTGATTCAAGAAGTTCCACTTGAACAGGTCAACCTGTTGTGGGAATAAGCCTGTACTGGCATTCTGCTTGTGTAAAATCTCCTGTTTATCTCTCTGTTATCTGTCTAGCTATCCCCCTGCTTTATCATATTTTAGCCTATCTATCTATCTATCTATCTATCTATCTATCTATCTATCTATCTATCTACCTATCTATCATCTTATCTATCTATCTATTTATGATCTAAATAGACATTATCACATATACATACATTATGGTTTTAAGTCTGAATTATGGCTAACAGAGATCCCTTATAAAACACTTTTGTATTTTTAAACACTTTGTTATGTGAAATATGAAACATGTGAATTTATAAGTACTATTCACCAAAATTCTTATGAAGAAAGCATAATTCAAACATCCAATTGATGATTTTTATGGGTAATGATAGTTTGACAAGTAAGTTTCCTTATTGCGACTTTCCCTTTATATTTTTGATTAACTTTAACAAATTTGTCTCTATTGTATATATACTATAACTTGATAGTTGAACAAGGATGGTTTTTCTAATTGATTTTTTCCTTTGATTATGTATTTTTATATTAATGAGGATAAAATAAGTTGAATTTCTAATACTAAGTACCTGAGAATGTGAATTTATTTGCAAATGGGGTTGTGGAACAGGTAATTAGATATTATGATATAGTTGTCCCTTTAATATTAGTGTCCTCTTTAAAAGAAAATGGCTAAGACATAGGTACAAGAGATTTAATGTAGATGTAACCAACCGTCTTATTAAATAAGAAACACAGAGCCGATTCAGAGAAGAAAGCCAAGAGGTCAGAACTAAGAGCCTTACCCTTCCTGTTTCAGCTATCCTGCTTCAGCCAAGAGAGCTCTCCGAAAAAGGGGCCTACTTCCTGTGTGTATGCCTTTTTATAGTCTAGCTGTTCTGTCTTCTCATTGGTTGTAAACCTAAACACGTGACTGCCTTGTCATTGTCTGTATGTACCGTCCTCCAGGTCCTTAAAGGCCTGCGCCACCACCGCCACGCACTTGTTATGGCTCTAAAACTCTGACCCCCAGGCAACTTTATTTATTAACATACAATTAAAATCACATTTCAGTACAAGTAAAATACCACCACATTTTCATATGATAACCAATGGCGTTAAGCATTGAGTGGCTCATGCCAACGTAACAGTAGAAATGAGGAAGAAAGAATGATCCTATGGGCTTCAGAAGGACCTGAGGCACTGGTGGCATTGACTTTACACTTTTTCTTTATAGTTCTGCAATGATAAGCTTCTCTTATCTTAAATCATATAATTCTGGGCCCTTTATTATAGAAAATCCAGAACAATCTACATGATCTAAAAGGAAAATATTTCAATTACAGTAACCTGTCCTTGTGAGTGGAGTCGCAGCTGTTCACTCAAGGTCTCTAGGGAGTGCATGCAGGAAATGGTCATATTGACTCATGGATGAAGACATAACCTTCCAGTTATTGCCATGATGAGAATAAATGATATTGCTTTGACTCAGGGATGGACAAAAAAGAACAGAATATATGGAACAAGTTTCTGACTTTGGAAAATAGGTAGAAAATGACATTGATGTCTGCATTACCTGACTAGAGGATTTGTTCATTTTCCCCTTATTTGGTGAAGTAAGAGTCACAGTTTGCCTCCTCCGTTCTGCATGCTACTCCGAGACTGAAATGTCTACGTTATCTTCTTTCTTTCTTATTAGAATTGATTGACTACTGTAATGAAAAGGCTTTTAAGAACACTTCAAGAGTAGAATAGCTACCACAATTAATTAACAGTGCCTGCCATGGGATTGGATAGGAAATGTGGCACACCTACTGTTCCTGTGTTTAACTACACTATTTCTTTACTAGTTATAGAGCATGCCCAAGTTGAAGGAGAAAGTAGACTTAAAAATACAGTTGTTTTGTTTTCTATTGTGTCATCATTTCCTAGAGTACGACTAACTTCATTGTGAATGTTTAATATAGTCACAAAAGGAATGAATAGAAATAGTAAATACAAATAAAAGGGTTTACATATAAAAGCATGTTAAGTAAGATCTTTAAGTGTTTGAGTGATGGCTGCTTATAGGATCTAGCATATTTAAGTATTTCCACAGCATGCCCTACTCGCAGATTAGATACTTTTAAATGAGTGATTGAAGGGATGTGTGTTGATGGAGACCATCATAAATGTTTCTAAAAGAGATTTTTTTATATCTATTCTATGTGCTTTTTTCTAATTATCTGTGTTTTCAGACACTGGATTACTTCAATATCAAATTTATGTAAGTGTATGCAAACAAAATGCTTATAATATAAAGATAGCTAAATTTGTTCTTCCATTTCATGTATGACAGCTGCTTTAAAGAAACACTTATTTTGTAAAAAGAGACCTTTTGATATGATGTTAGGTTATGATTTACATACAATTCTTGTGGGATGCATTATTGTATTGGAGGTTGTACCTAGGACCTCACTTATGCTAGGTGAATATTCTAGCACTGAGCTACAACTATCCAGCTCTACTAGATTTGTTAAAGAAAATATTTTATTCTTTTTGAGTTATTTTTACTGTAGCAGGAAAGAGAAATGTAATTGTTAGTGAGTTGATTTCAATATAAGTAAACTACCTTTAACACTACACATTTATTTATTTCATTAAACTTAAATTTAATATTTATATTAAAATATATAATATAATAGTGTTATATCATATATAGATGCTAATAAAAGTAATTGTATTTTTCCTAGAACTTACCTTCAGCACTATTCCAGAGATGATAAGCTTATTTCAGTGCTGTCTACTTAAAGAATTTCAAGTATTAGCAATGAGTTGTATTATTCATGAAGATGATGAGCTCAGAGTACCTAGTAAACTAGACTGATGCCATAGATTTATTCTTTTATTGGTGTGGATTTTTTTCTTCTAAATTTTAGGACAGCTGAAAACATTTATTTAGATAACATATTGTAGAAAGTTTAGACATCACAGTCAAGAAGACTCTGAAACTAACCTGCTTCCCTCTATGTTGTATTTTCTTGATTTTCTTTTTTGTGGCACAGATGTATGTAACATATCTATACAGTTTTATCAACAGTTGTGCTTATAATACATACGATACATATTTTTCTATAGTTTGTCACACTTCTTATGTATTTATTATGTATCTTGTTCAAATTACAGATTTAACATAAGAATATTACAATATATTATGAGATTTATCTTTAAGTTTTCAACAATCTTCTTCAATATTTGCTAGTTATATTAGTATTTATTGATTAGTCTTCCTTTCTTTTTAATTTAATAGCTTATTTTCGATTCATTTCTTATAATACTTTTTGTTTGTTTGTTTTTGCTTTGTTTGTTTGTTTGTTTGTTCGGTCTTGTTTTTGAAACAGTATTTCCCACCCAATCACTCACTTGATCCTCCTACCATAGCATCCACTATGTGTAAACCACCACAACCAACTTCTCACTGATTATTTTTGAATTATTTTTGAGATTATAATATAATTACATTATTTCCCCTTTCCTTTTCCTCCACCTAAAACTCCCCCACAATTCCCTCCTTGTTTTCTTTCAAATTCACAATCTTTTTCTTCCATGAATTATTGTTACATATGTACATGTGCATGCATGTGTGTTCCTAAATAAATACATAACAGTATGTCCAGTCTGCATAATATTACTTGTTATATGTTTTAATGCTACATAGGCCATATATATAATTTCCCTCTGATGGGACAGGCCTGTAATCCTGTGTACTCAGGAATTTGAGACCAAGTTGTGCTATACAGAGTAAGTTCAAAGCCATCCTACATAACTAAGCAGGATTCTATCTCAAAATAAAAAAAAGAAAGAAAGATGCAGCACAGTGGTAAGCTGCTTGCCTCAAAAGGAGGATCCTCTAGGTTCAGTTCTTAAGGGAGAACCAAACTAACACACAAAACCACATACTTAGTCATGCAGACCTTTTCTTGATATTTGTTTCATTTGATTATTGTAGGGCAGTAACATACTGCTTTAATCAGTGGAACTTTATCATAAATACTTACATCTGAATGGATAAAATATGCTTAGTTTTTCTTTTAACGTTTTTCTCTGATTTCATCTATTTTTCTGCATAGCTTACAAATCACTCAGTTCCTTTCCTTCCAAATACTGTTATAATTCCTTTAAAATTTAGAGTAAAACTTGAACTTCCCGTGTTGATTAGAGGAAAATGCACATCTTTACAGTGGTGGAATGTCTGTCTGGGAAAAAGGTGTGTTTCTGCTTTAATGAGGACTTCTAAATACTTTTCTTCAATGGACATTACACACTTTGTTACTTTTATTCCAAGGTACACTAACACTTGGGCTGTTGTGATATAGTGTTTGTTAGAATCACTTTACCAGTTAAAACATTTAAACTATTAAATTCTGATACATGCCTTTAGTTTGCTTCATTGATCAAAATAGCTGTCACCTCTAGATGCTAAGAATTAATTTCTGCTCTGGCATGAGAAAATAATGACAGAACAGCAGCTGTAGATGCTTACACACATTTTTTTTTCCTCTCTGTGTACTATGATGGAAGAGAGTGGGATGGGGGCACTATTCTGTCACATTGCTGGCTATGAGGACCACTGTTATCAAAAACAGAATCTTCTCTAGTTGTGGCTTTAGCACATATGACGGACAAGCTGTTCTGTTATAAACTCAAGGGTAGAAGAACGTGTTCCACTCCTAAATTATGCTGATCACTCTGTGGCTTCCTTCTGCGTCTGCTCGTGTGTCTGCCCTTTGCAGTTTCAGAGGATGGTTTTCTTTTAGAGATGCCTCAGAAAATGGCCGTGCCTTCTGCTCTGCTCACTAGAATTACTGAGATTTTTTTTTTCTTAGACTGTTTTGTTTTCCTTTCGCTCAGTGCTTACATTTGTTTTGCTGCGTGTTTTGTTGATTTTTTTTCTGTTCTGTTGTTGAGACAGTGACTTGACTCCATAGTCCAAGCTGGCCTGAAAAACAGTGCTTACTAGCAGACTGCCTGAAAACTCACTGTAAATGTCCTGGCTCCATGTCCCAGGCTGGGATTACAGGTGTGAGCCACCACTCCAAGTAGCATTTTTATGTTCCTCTTTTATAATATTTTATACATACAAGATTATATACATGGCTTGACTTAGTTAGTTTTAACTGTCAACATGACACAGCATGGAGCCATTTAAAAGAATAAGCCTTCACTGAGGAATTACCTATATAATATTAGCCTTGGGTAGGTTTGTGAGATTTGTCTTGATTATAACTAATTCAGGAGGGCCTAGCTCATTCTGGTTATGCTGGAACCATTCCATGGGCAAGTTGTCTGAGCCATATAAGAAAAGTAGCTAAGCATGAGCCTGAACCGATGAGGGAGCCAACAAGAAGCATTCCTCCATGGTTCCCGCTTCCAAGATCCTGCCCTCAATAATGGGCTATGACTTAGAAGCCTAAGCCAGGAAAATCCTGTCCCCGATAAGTTGTCTTTAGCCATGGTTATTTATCACATGGTTATTTAATCTAGCTGGATTCAGCTAGAACAGAAACTGGGACCAGGAATAGGGCATTGCTGTGGTGGACGTGACCACATTCCTTTTTGTACTTGTATCAGTTACTTTTCTATTGCTGTGAGAAAACACCATGACAAAGGTGATTTATAGAAGAAAGGGTTTATTTGGGCTTATTGTTTCACGGGGAGAGTGCATCATCGGGAGGCCAGGCAACAAGAAATAGGCAAACTTCCAGACCAGGAAGCTGAGGCAGCACATCTTCAGTTACAAAGACACAGAGAGAGCCAAGTGAAAGGCCTTCAAGGTGTGGAAGCCTCCATATCTGTTCCTGTTAGTGCACTTCCTCCATTAATGCTACACCCCCTTATGGCCTCAAACCAGGGGTCAAGCTTTCCAACAGACATTGTGTAGAAACTTGGAAGATAAGAATGCTAAGAGAAATGTGGCCCATTGAAGCTTGACTGGTAAGGTTTCAGAAGCAAGGAAGGACTCTATCAGAATGAGGGTTGGGGTCCTTTGTGTGGTATTTTGCCTAAGAATCTGAGTGTGCCGATCAGCTGGGACTAAAGAATAAGCTGTGGCTGCTAAGACATTAGCACCACTGAAGTGAAACTTTTTGTATATCATTGGGAAAATAGTATTTTCTCAGAGTCATAGCACACAAGTGGTGGGTGGTTTTTTTTTTTGTTTTGTTTTGTCTGTTTGTGAGTTTTGTTTTGGGGGAGTTGCTAGGCTACATTTCAAGCTCACAGCCAAACTTGGTAAATACTATGTAAGGTCACACAGATGGTTTTTTTTTTTTATGTTAAGAAAACATAATATAATATTTAATATTAAGCATGACACATCCAATAAGCAGTATTAATGAAAGATTTTAAAATCTCTTCTTTGCACTAAATATTTTTAAATAATGTTCATTTTATTACATATATTAACTGAATGATTTTTTTTTAATTTTTATTTTGCAATACAATTCAGTTCTACATATCAGCCACGGATTCCCTTGTTCTCCCCCCTCCTGCCCCCCTCACCTTCCCCCCAGCCAGCCCCCCATTCCCATCTCCTCCAGGGCAAAGCCTTCCCTGCAGACTGAGATCAACCTGGTAGACTCAGTCCAGGTAGGTCCAGTCCCCTCCTCCCAGGCCGAGCAAAGCGATCCTGCATAGGCCCGAGGTTTCAAACAGTCAACTCATGCAATGAGCACAGGACCTGGTCCCACTGCCTGGATGCCTCCCAAACAGATCAGGCCAATCAACTGTCTCACCCACTCAGAGGGCCTAATCCAGTTGGTGACCCCTCAGCCATTGGTTCATATTTCATGTGTTTCTGTTCGTTTGGCTATTTGTCCCTGTGCTTTATCCAACCTTGGTCTCAATAATTCTCGCTCATATAAACCCTCCTCATTCTCACTAATTGGACTCCCAGAGCTCCACCCAGGGCCTAGTCATGGATCTCTGCATGCAGATCCCTCAGTAGTTGGATGAGGTTTCTAGCACGACAGTTAGGGTGTTTGGCCATCCCATCACCAGAGTAGGTCAGTTCGGGCTGTCTCTAGACCATTGCCAGCAGTCTGTTGTGGGGGTATCTTTGTGGATTTCTGTGGGCCTCTCTAGCACTTGGCTTCTTCCTATTCTCATGTGGTCTTCATTTACCATGGTCTCCTATTCCTTGTTCTCCCTCTCTGTTGTTGATCCAGCTGGGATCTCCCACTCACCCAAGCTCTCTTTCCCTCGACCCTCGCCCTTCACTACCCCCACTCATGTCCAGGCTGTTCATGTAGATCTCATTCCATTTCTCTGTCATTGGGTGATCCTCTTGTCTTTCTTGGGGTCCTGTTTTCCAGGTAGCCTCCCTGGTGATGTGAGTAGCAGTCCAGTCATCCTTGTTCCACATCTAGTATCCTGCTATGAGTGAGTACATACCATGTTTGTCTTTCTGAGTCTGGTTTACCTCACTCAGGATGATTTTTTCTAGATCCATCCATTTGTCTGCAAACCTCATGATGTCATTGTTTTTCTGTGCTGAGTAGTATTCCATTGTGTATATGTACCACATTTTGTTTATCCATTCTTCAGTTGAAGGGCATCTAGCTTGTTTCCATGTTCTGGCTATTACAAACAATGCTGATATGAACATAGCTGAACAAGTGCTCTTGTGGTATGGTTCAGCATTCCTTGGGTATATGCCCAAGAGTGGTATAGCTGGATCTTGGGGGAGATGGATTCCCAATTTTCTAAGAAAGCGCCATATTGATTCCCAAAGTGGTTGTACAAGCTTGCATTCCCACCAGCAATGGAGGAGAGTTCCCCTAGCTCCACATCCTCTCCAGCATAAGGTGTCTTCAGTTTTTGATCTTAGCCATTCTGACAGGCATAAGGTGGTATCTCAGAGTTGTTTTGATTTGCATTTCCCTGATGATTAGGGATGATGAGCAATTCCTTAAATGTCTTTCAGCCATTTGAGTTTCCTCTGTTGAGAAGTCTCTGTTTAGTTCTATAGCCCATGTCTTAATTGGACTGTTGGGCATTTTGATGTCTAATTTCTTGAGTTCCTTATATATTCTGGATATCAGTCCTCTGTCAGATGTGAGGTTGGTGAAGATCTTTTCCCATTCTGTAGGCTGTTGCTTTGCCTTGTTGACCGTATCCTTTGCTCTACAAAAGCTTCTCAGTTTCAAGAGGTCCCATTGATTGATGTTTTTCTCAGTGTCTGTGCTACTAGTGTTCTATTTAGGAAGTGGTCTCCTATGCCAATGCGTTCAAGACTACTTCCTACTTTCTCTTCTAGCAGGTTCAGAGTAGCTGGATTTATGTTGAGGTCCTTGATCCACCTGTACTTAAGTTTTGTGCACGGTGATAGATATGGATCTATTTGCAGCCTTCTACATGTTGATATCCAGTTTTGCCAGCACCATTTGTTGAAGATGCTTTCTTTTTTCCATTGTGCACTTTTGGCTTCTTTGTCAAAAATTATGTGTTCATAGGTGTGCGGATTAATGTTAGGGTCTTCAATTTGATTCCATTGGTCCACATGTCGGTTTTTATGCCAGTACCAAGCTGTTTTTATTACTGTAGCTCTATAGTAGAGCTTGAAGTCAGGGATCGTGATGCCTCCAGAGGTTGTGTTATTGTACAGGATTCTTTTGGCTATCCTGGGTTTTTTGTTTTTCCATATGAAGTTGAGTATTATTCTTTCCAGGTCTGTGAAGAATTGTGATGGTATTTTGATGGGGATTGCTTTGAATCTGTAGATTGCTTTTGGTAAGATTGCCATTTTTACTATGTTAGTTCTGCCTATCCATGAGCATGGGAGATCTTTCCATTTTCTGACATCTTCTTCAATTTCTTTTTTCATGGACTTAAAGTTCTTGTCATATAGGTCCTTCTTGGTTAGTGTTACCCCAAGGTATTTTATGTCATTTGTGGCTATAGTAAAGGGTGATGTATCTCTGATTTCCTTCTCTGCTTCTTTGTCCATTGTATATAGGAGGGCTACTGATTTTTTTGAGTTGATCTTGTATCCTGCTATGTTGCTGAAGGTGTTTATAAGCTTTATCAGTTCCTCGGTGGAATCTTTGGGGTTGCTCAAGTATACTATCATGTCATCTGCAAATAGGGAAAGCTTGACTTCTTCCTTTCCAATTTGTATCTCCTTAATCTCCTTATGTTGTCTTATTGCTCTGGCTAGAACTTCAAGTACTATATTGAATAAGTATGGGGAGAGCGGACAGCCTTGCCTCGTTCCTGATTTTAGTGGAATTGCTTTGAGTTTCTCTCCATTTAATTTGATGTTGGCTGTTGGCTTGCTGTAAATTGCCTTTATTATGTTTAGGTATGTTCCCTGTATTCCTGATTGCTCCAAGACCTTTACATGAAGGGGTGTTGGATTTTGTCAAATGCCTTTTCTGCATCTAGTGAGATGATCATGTGGTTTTTTTCTTTGAGTTTGTTTATGTGGTGTATTACATTGATGGGCTTTTGTATGTTGAACCACCCTTGCATCCCTGGAATGAATCCTACTTGATCATGGTGGATAATTGTTTTGATGTGTTCTTGGAGTCTGTTTGCCAGTATTTTATTGAGTATTTTTGCATCAATGTTCATGAGGGAGATTGGTCTGTAGTTCTTTCTTTGTTGTATCCTTGTTTGGTTTAGGAATCAGGGTAATTGTAGCCTCATAGAAGGAGTTTGGTAATGTTCCTTCTGTTTCTATTGTGTGGAACAATTTAGAGAGTATTGGTATTAACTCTTCTTTGAAGATCTGGTAGAATTCTGCGCTGAAACCATCTGGTCCTGGGCTTTTTTTGGTTGGGAGACTTTTAATGACTGTTTCTATTTCCTTAGGGGTTATTGGACTATTTAAATAGTTTATCTGGTCTTGATTTAACTTAGGTATGTGGTACCTATCCAGAAAATTATCCATTTCTTTTAGGTTTTCCAGTTTTGTGGAATAGAGGTTTTTGAAGTATGACATGATGATTCTCTGGATTTCCTCAATGTCTGTTGTTATGTCCCCCTTTTCATTTCTGATTTTGTTGATTTGGACTCTCTCTCTCTGTCTTTTGGTTAGTTTGGATAAGGGCTTGTCTATCTTGTTAATTTTCTCAAAGAACCAACTCTTTGTTTCATTAATTTTTTGTATTGTTCTCTTTGTTTCTATTTTATTGATTTCAGCTCTCACTTTGATAATTTCCCGGCGTCTATTCTTCCTGGGAGACTTTGCTTCTTCTTGTTCTAGAGCTTTCAGGTGTGCTGTTAAGTCACTAGTGTGAGATTTCTCCATCTTATTTATGTGGGCATTTAGTGCTATGAATTTCCCTCTTAGTACTGCTTTCATAGTGTCCCATAGGTTTGGATATGTGGTGTCTTCATTTTCGTTGATCTCTAGGAAGTCTTTAATTTCTTTCTTTATTTCTTCCTTAACCCATTGGTGAATCAGTTGGGTATTATTCAGTTTCCATGAGATTGTAGGTTTTCTGTAGTTTTTGTTGTTGTTGAAATCCAACTTTAGACCATGGTGGTCTGATAGAACACAGGAGGTTATTCCAATTGTTTTGTATCTGTTTAGATTTGTTTTGTGGCCAAGTATGTGGTCGATTTTAGAGAAGGTTCCATGGGGTGCTGAGAAGAAGGTATATTCTTTTTTGTTAGGATGGAATGTTCTGTAGATATCGATTAAGTCCATTTGAGTCATGACATCACTTAAGTCCTTTATTTCTCTGTTAATTTTCAATTTGGGAGATCTGTCCAGTGGTGAAAGTGGGGTGTTGAGGTCTCCCACTATTAATGTGTGAGGTTTTATATGTGATTTAAGCTTTAGTAATGTTTCTTTTATGTGGGTGCCCTTGTGTTTGGGGCATAAATGTTCAGGATTGAGACTTCATCTTGGTGGATCTTTCCTGTGATGAGTATGTAATGCCCTTCTTGATCTCTTTTGATTGATTTTAGTTTGAAGTCTATTTTGCTGGATATCAGGATGGCTACACCCGCTTGTTTCTTAAGACCGTTTGATTGGAAAGTCTTTTCCCAGCCTTTTATTTTTAGGTGGTGTCTATATTTGAATTTGAGATGTGTTTCTTGTATGCAGCAGAAAGATGTGTCCTGCTTTCATATCCATTCTGTAAGCCTATGTCTTTTTATAGGTGAATTAAGTCCATTGATATTGAGGGATATTAATGACCAGTGATTGTTCATTCCTGTTATTTTTTGGTGGTGATGTGTGTGTACTTCTCTTCGTTGGGGTTTACTGCTGTGGCTTTATCTATTGCCTGTGTTTTCGAGGGTGTATCTAACTTCCTTAGGTTGGAATTTTCCTTCTAGTGCTTTCTGTAGGGCTGGGTTTATGGATAAGTATTGTTTAAATCTGGCTTTGTCATGGAATGTCTTGTTCACTCCATCTATGATGATTGAAAGTTTTGCTGGGTATATTAGTCTAGGCTGACATGGTCTCTTAGTGTCTGCATTACATCTGTCCAGGTCCTTCTGGCTTTCAAAGTCTCCATTGAGAAATCGGGTGTTATTCTGATAGGTTTGCCTTATATGTCACTTGGCCTTTTTCCTTTGCTGCTCTTAATATTCTTTCTTTATTCTGTACGTTTAATTGTTTAATTATTATGTGGCGAGGGGACTTTTTTTGGGGGTCTAGTCTGTTTGGTGTTCTATAGGCTTCTTGTATCTTCATAGGCATTTCCTTCTTTAAGTTGGGAAAGTTTTCTTCTATGATCTTGTTGAATATATTTTCTGTGCCCTTGAGTTGGTATTCTTCTCCTTCTACCCCTATTATTCGTAGGTTTGGTCTTTTCATGGTGTCCCAAATTTCTTGGACATTTTGGTTCATGACTTTGTTGGCTTTAGTGTTTTCTTTGACTGATGAATCTATTTCTTCTACTGTATCTTCAACGCTAGAGATCCTCTCTTCCATCTCTTGAATTCTGTTGATTATACTTGCATCTGAAGTTCCCAATCGTTTACTCAGATTTTCTATTTCCAGCATTCCTTCTGTTTGTGTCTTCTTCATTTTTTTCTATTTCCCTTTTCAGGTCTTGGACTGTTTCCTTCATTTGTTTCATTGATTTTTCTTGATTTTCTTTCAGTACTTTATTGTTTTCTTCCAGGACTTTATTGATTTCTTCTAATTTGTTTGCCCTTTCCTCTAGTTGTTTACAGCATTCTTCACATTTTTTTGTCTTTTCCTCTACCCAAGCCTCTAGCTTCTTCATGATGTCATTCATAAGGCTATTTTCTTCTGCTTCTTCCAATTTCTGATGTTCAGGTCTAGGTGTTGGAGGAGGGCTAGGGCCTGGTGATGCTGTATTGCTATTCATTTTGTTGTATGTGTTTCTGCCTTGACATCTGCCCATCTCCTTATGGTTCGTTCTTGGCCTTATCTGCACACTTGGTTCAGACAGAGCTGACAGATTCAGGAAGTCTCTCTCTCTTGTCCAGATGGGAGCTCTCTTGTCCAAATTGGAAGTCCGGGGCAGGATGGGAGCTCTTGTCCAGAAGGGAAGTCCGGGACAGGATGGGAGCTCTTCTCTCTCTCTCTCTCTCTCTCTCTCTCTGTGTGTGTGTGTGTGTGTGTGTGTGTGTGTGTGTGTGTGTGTGTGCTCCAGAAGGGAAGTCTGGGGCACGATGGGAGCTGGGGGCCGGCCTCTAAGTCTCAGGAAGAGGCTTGGGCATGGAAGCAGGGCGTGGAGATTGCAGGGTCTGCCAGGGGTAGTGGAGAAGGGGATCCTTCCCGGTGGGGCTAGAAGGGAACCTGCCTGGTGGCCAGAACCTGGGGCCAAGTTGGACAGGTCTTCCCCGGAGTGGCTGGTGCCCAGGGATGGGGTCCAGGGCAAGCTAAGGGACTCACCTGTGCTCCAGAAGGGAAGTCCGGGGCAAGATGGGAGCTGAGGGCCGGCCTCTAAGTCTCAGGAAGAGGCTTGGGGCTCCGGTTTTGAAAGCATGAAGGGGTCATGCAGAATAGTTGAGGCCTGCCCCCATGTGGTAGAGTCAGAACCCCTGTGGAGCAGTGGTGAAGATGCATCCTTGGTTGATGTGGGGACTACAGGATGCTGGAGATGCCAGGAATGTGGGACAATCTCTAGGTGTATAGAGGAACAGGCCTCTTGCCTATAAGTCAAGTTATGTTTGCTGTGGATGGCCAGAAGACTGCCCAGTGAGTGAGTACCACAGCTTTGGGTTTGCTTTGCTTTGGTTTGTTTCTATGCCTAGGTTCTTTTATGGAATAAAAAGTATTTAACTTGTATTTTATTTTATCGGAGCCCAAGGTAAAAAGACTTTGGACCTTTAAAAAGACACTAAACTTTTTAATCACTGGAACTTTTAAAGACTGTGGCACTTTTAAAGGTGTATTATTTTATGCTATTATAATAACATGGGACTGGAGGACAAGGAAGTAAAGTGTACGGTTTAAAGTGGTATGTTTTTGTGTCAAGTTGACATTGACAGCTTTAGCTGTCAACTTGACACAGCCTGGAGTCATCTGAAAGGAGAAACCCCAACAGAACACCATCGTATTCGCCAGTATTTTCTTCTCTCCTGAAAGGAGAATGACGGGTCTCTGTGACATAAATTTGAATTTGCCTAACTTTTAGGGAAAAAAAAGTATTTTTGTGTTTATTTTCTTTTTTCCTTGTCTGTTCATACACATTTGTACAGTTTTCTAATAATTTTCCTTTCCAAATTGTGGCAGCTCTTTATATTTTAAGTACCAGTATTTAACAAACAATATGTGTTGTAAATATCCCAAATATTTTCATGTCTTTTAAGTTTATTTAAATTATTAATTATGTAATGTAGTTGAGTTTATAATTTTTGCCTTTTGTATGTCATTAACTATTTACCTCTACCAAAGTCACCAGGATATTCTTCCATGTTATCTTTTTTCGACTTTCATATTGGGTCTTTAATCATCCTTGGACTGATAGTGTGTTAGGATGCTACTCCTTTTTTCTTTATAGATATTAGCCTAGGACTGTTTACTGAACATAATTCCTGTAGTGTTTTAAATGGCCTTCTTTGTTATCTACCAAGTTGTAGGGTGCATAGGTCTGTTTCTAGCTCTATTCTGTTTTACTACCCAGCTGATCTAATATTTTTATTACAGCTTTGTACTAAAGTTGTGCTGTTTCTCTGGACAAATATATTTGCTTTATTATTTCTAAGACGTTTGTTGTCTGGCTTTATTCTGTTTTGTTTTGTTTTTTAATTCAAAAGGAATGTGAGAGATGATCCAACTTGATGAGGGCAGGAAACTTGGACCCACATCGTCCTTCCCAAGGTCCCAAGGTTTCCACCTAATCTGTGAGTCTTACCATCATCTTCCTTGCCCCTGATCCAAGATCTGATGTGTTGAATTTGACGTTGGCCTTCAGGGCATCTCTGCTTTTGTGAATTCTTTTCGGCTTTCCTCTTGAGTTTCAGAATATTCAATTTTTTAGTTCCTTGGAGATTTTCTTCAACTTCCTAGGAGCTTAGAATTTAGTGCAGCAGGACTTTAAACCTGTCTTTATTTTCTCAATAAGAGGCTTTTTTATTTTATCTAAGATGTGCTTTTCTAGAGGTATAAGTTCCCCCGATGTCGTATGTCACAACCTTAAAACTCGGTCAAATATGCAGTAATTTGGACTACTTGATGATGTGTGAAATATCAGTTCTTATTTATGGGTTAGGATCTGTAAGAGGGATGAGAGGCTTCATGTTCTGCCATTCAAGTCAACTGACTTATCTTCTCTGTATTGCTTTTTATTATAGAAATCATGAAGGATTGTGCACCTGCTTATTATTATAGAAATCATAAAGGATTATGCACCTTTATGATTTCATAAGAAGCTCTCACCCTTTTCCTACTTATTTAGAAGCTATAAATCAGAGATTATTTGCTATACTAATAAGAATATCATCATTATTAATAGTGAAAATCATGAAAAATGAAAGGCAGCCTTGAAAAGTTAGTCAGTGGTTAGTATGAAGTACTGTGGAACTAAGCCAGAATGTAGAGTTATGGGAGTGATACCTCCAAAACGGAGAAGTAACTAAAGCAAGCCTAGAAATGTATCAGACAGTTTGGCTGTTCTTATCTGGTATTCAATGCCAGGCTCCATTGTGTTTCTAGAATGCATAGAATGAATTTTGTAATTGTGAATTGGAACTCTGCCATTTGACTCCTTGGCCAGACTTGGCTATCAGTACTCATGCTTTCCATGATTGGTGCTGGAGAAATTCACCCTCAGTTTGTCACAATATCAATGTGGCTCAAAGTAACTTTTGAGTTTGACATGTGACATTATGCTAATAAATCAAGAACAAGAATCATTGTCTGGGTAGGATGATGCAGGAGACCACAAGCTGTGGGACCAGAAGGACCTGGCTTCACACCCCAATATCCAATAGGAGGGATCTTTCATTCTCTTTCATTGTGAGCCTCAGAGAACTTATTTCCTAAACTGAAGATCGTAATGCTTCGCTGGCCCAGGTATTGTAAGATGAAGTGAGATGGTATGTGTGCTATACCTGAGAACTATAACAGGGATATAATTATATCCCTACACTTCCTAAGGAGATTAGATGAATAAAAGCAGAATGGTGATTGTCCTGTTTTCTTCTATCACAGAGTGAAAAAAGCAGGCAGAAAAGTTTGGGAATCTGTTTTTTTGTTTTGTTTTGTTTTGTTTTTGTTTTTTGGTTAAACTTCTTGTTTAGTTGTCTTCCTCATTTATTATTCATGGAGACACCAAATAAATAATTTAACCATCCTGTAAAATATATAAAGATATATGAAATGCTTTCTTTGTAGATGAATTTTGAATCCAAATATTATTAGCAAAGTTACTCAAGTGGAACCAATCCATATTAGACCACTTATGGTGAATGTTGCTGCCAAACTAATCTTCCTTAAGGACTAAATTTATTAAGTTTCTCTCCTTGAATTTATCAAAACTCATCTTATACTTTAATGCATCAAATATAAATTTTACTGTCAGGATTTCAAGAATTCTTTTCATTGGCCCACTCTTTCAAGCCAAACATTGTAGCTGTAAGTTTTCCTGTGTTTCGGCTGGCCAGCGGTCAGGACAAATCTCTCCCACTCGTGTCCCCCAAGTAAACACACAGAGGCTTATATTAATTATAACTGCTTGGCCAATAGCTCAGGCTTCCTACTGACTAGCTCTTACACTTAAACTCAGCCCATTTCTGTTAATCTATACCTTGCCATGTTTTCCGTGGCTTTACCTGTGTGCCATTACATACTGCTCCCTGGACAGCGGGCTGGTGTTTCCTGACTCAGCCTTCCTCTTCCCAGAATTCTCCTTGTCTGCTTATCCCGCCTATACTTCCTGCCTGGCTACTGGCCAATCAGCGTTTTATTAAACCAGTGTACAAAAGCATTATCCCACAGCAAAACATTTCTTATTAGACCCACAAACCACTCTCTGCTTAAAGATATATACTCCTTACCCACAACATTTTTCGACAACTGTCTCTTTTCTGTAACTCCTAGTGTTTTTTCATAACTCCCCTTCAGTTCCACAGTGAAGATAAGATTCTGGAAATCACATGAAATAAAGTTCCCTAGATGTTCTTCCACACAAATCTAGCTTGTTCTGCTCATGCCAAGAGCTCAGAGCTCATTTCCACTGGGACCATTGCCCCGAGTAGCACAGCACTCATGTAGGAGCTTCTACGTGGCTTTGGTGAATCATCGCTTAATTTAGTTGATAATTAAATACTGACTTTTATTGCACACTATTATTAATGTGAAATAAGTGATATATCCAATTAAAACCTGGGCTCTTTGAAAAGAGAGTTTCTTGTAATTCTTCATCTGTGTGTAAGTGCAGTACTGAACACAATGTGAATAAATACTTTTTAATTGATGAGTTAGTTGATTAAACTAAGCAACTTCACATGTGTACACTATGAATCTAGTCAGGTATATTATCTGACTTACTAGTTCTGTGTGTTGTTCTAGATTGTGAAAAGCAAGTCAGTTTGTTTACTCCCCTTAAAATAGTATAAGATGGACTTTCAGTACTCCTGGGTATTCACAGTTTATATTGCTTTCAAACACAAAAGCTCCTAAACAAGTGACTTCGAAATATTTGTTGTATAATTTTTCATTTTTGTCGACCATGCTGTTACTGTATGCCTCCAGAAATCAAAGCAGTAGCTTCCCCTGTGGTGGGCTGAAGTATGATACACTGTTATATGTCTTCTGGAGGGGTTCTATACAACACAGCTTCGGGAAAATGGAATTAGCATAGTTGTTTAGCTGGCAGAGTCCACTTCCCCTTCATGATGTGGTATAAAAATACATGAAATTCATTTCATTATTATCTTTTTCCTGTGGCTTGCTCCTCATGTTTATGCTTTGAGTTTCCAGGAGATTAAAGACTTTGTGTGGGAGTGTGGTAGGAAGAGCAAAGGATCAAACGTACTTGGGCTTTGAGCAGTGAACTATTTAGTGACCAGCAGGTGTCTCTGTTACACAATGAAGAAGGCTTTCCAACTTGACCCTATTCCACATCTAAGATCCCTTTTCAATTTTCAGCTATTTGTTCTGTTTTTCGTGAAGAATCCTTGTTCCTCTTAAGTCCTTCATATCAAAACTCAGTTTCTTTTAAATGCTGCATCTAAAACTATTTCTTAACATCTAATGTCTTTGTTTATCTTGTATCAACTTTTAGAATGGAAGCTACATCAGGATCTTTATTTAGAAGCCCTAAGAACCGAAAGGATCACAAAATCATATGTGTGCAATTAAATAAAAACAGTGGCGTCCTGTAAAAAAACCAGGAAGCTTGGCAGTTGTTTTTTCCCTTTAGCTAAAACAGCTGAGTAACTAAAATCTTTAACTAAGAGCTAAGTAACTATAGCCCTCTCTCTGTCCCTCCCGCTCACTTTCTGTTGCTTCATGACAGTATCTCACTATATAGTCCAAGCTAACCTTGAACTCAACATCTTTCTGCTTCAATATCCCATAGGCTTGTGTCACCATGCCTGGCAATGGTGGTTTTGTAATATACCAAATATAAATATTTGAGATATATATATATATATTTGGCATATATATGAAAAAAGTCTAGTAATACTATACTCAAGCTTTTTGAAATTTAGTCTTCATTTTGCAGACCATGTAAAGGAGAGGTCTACACTCTAGTTCTTAGTAGCATCAAATACTTGTCTGTAATTGTCCCACAGTTTTCCCATTTTAATGGTTTTCTCCTTCTTTATTGTCATTGTTTGAGGTTTCCCAAGAGACTTACTTCTGCTTATTCTTTGGAGGAGAACAGAGTGTATATGTGTTAAGCAGAGACCTCCTATAATTCTGTTTCCTTTACTTTTGTTCCTGCTTGTATGAACAGATATTCAGGCTGATTTAAGGTATGTGAATTATGCCATGAAAACATGTGAGAATTATTGGATAAGAATCATCATCATCATCAGGTTTGAAGTCACTGAACACTTTGGATAGTTCAAATCTCTGCTTACCTCATAAATTTAAATTGCTTTCTCTATGTGGGAGGAGCTTATTGAATTTCCAAGAATGTATGAAAATAATAACATATGTAGAATGTTTTGCATTTTGCAATTTCCATTACCAATGTTTGATAGTAATAATGAATTTCCATAAATAAAATCGCTGATTTTCCTGCATCTAATTCATAGTCAATATTTTGGAAGTATTATCATTAAAACACATCATGAAAGAGCTTATATGACAATATGTATGGGGTCATGATAAGGCAGTTCAAATTAACACTGCAGTACCTTGGCATCTGAAGGTCAGCTGACTATGCCGATATATGACCTGTAGTTGTCCAGGTGTCTTATTAATAGAAAGTTATTTGTGGAGAATAAATGCAGTTTTTAGCCTTCTTTTTCTCCTGGTGGCTAAGAACGATCCAATTCACGTAAACTTCCTTAGTCCACCAGAATATCTACAGGAAGCATATTTGAACATCATAGCTGAGCGTACTTGGAGGTTGATGAGGTCAACTCCTCAACAATGTTAATGAGGTCAGGGAGATGGGAGCTTTGTTCTCTCCCTATCTCCATGCCCACACCATACAATTAACTCCATTCCTTCATTTGTCAAATGCTGCAAGATAACTAGGCTGAAGTTTGTTTACAAATCAAAGAAATCTAGTACCTATACATGTACACACTCACACCATCTCATATGACAGCCAGAGCTTTGTATGCACCATGCAATCAGTAATTTTGAAATAAATACATCTCTTTTCTAATAAAATGCAATATGAACTAAGGCAGGTGAGAGTGGCATTAGAAAACACTTAAATCTAGGAATCACTTCATATTTGCTGTGCTTTAAAATATTTAAATATTTAAATCAAATTTACTAGTGACTCTTATATCTCTTGGAGGCTGTATCTCTCTCCTTAAGACAAAGTAGAAAATTACTATTCTACATAGTTTTCCTTTCTCTTTAATAATTTTAATTGTATACCCTTTAGAATAGATAAAAGAAACAAGTTCGATTTTCATCTGCTTGCATTCTTTTTCCAGCAGACAGAGACTATTACAGAGAGCTGTGGAAGTGCCAACCATAAGTCACCATGGAGTGCCCATCCCTCAGTGGACATCTACAGCACCACACTTACACCCAAGGGAAAGTCACAGAACAGGGGGCAGAAAGATTGTAAGAGCCAGGGGACTGGGAAGACCGCTGTAAAATAGTGTCTTCTGGGCATGACCGGGATGTTGTGCCCATAACTTTTGAGTAGCATGATTGCTTGTAGAGGAACATACCAGTCAACAACTAGCTTGTATAAGGAAAGGCTCACAAGGCCCCACCCCTGGTTGAAGAGCCATAGGCTGTCAATGGGTGCAGGGAAGGGGAGGAGGAGTTTTCTTCAGGAGTGAGACCCCTTATAGGTTGATCACAACCACAGAGTCAGCCTTATATTACATATGGTCAACACTGTCTAGATTCAATAGGATCTCTCTGTCTCTCTCTTCCTCTGTCTCTGTATCATCTCTCTCTGTGTATATGTGTGTATAAAAAATAATAATAGGGATAGAAAAAAAAGATAGGAATTAAGGAGGGTAAAGTAGAAGATGCAGGAGGATTTGGAATGAAAAGTGTGGTTGTGAAGAGAATACATTATAGTCATGTATAAAATTCTCAAAAATAATAAAAACATTTTAAAATGCCTTTAAAGATGTCAGGTTCTAGTAAATCATAAAATGCATATTTTATTTTGTACTTGAAAACAATTAAACAGAAAATCAGTCATTGAAATAATATGTGACTATGTTTTTATCTCATGCACATAAATTAATGTACATTAAATGAATGAAAATAATCTGCACTTCCACAAGTCTAACTGCAAGAGTAAGATTGTCACAAAAATATTTCAAACACTTTCAATTTTGTATAATTTGAAAGTATTTCATAAATAATTTTTTCAAGTTGTTGGGTTTTGCTGTCATATGGAGTCCCTCCAAATTGTTGTAATGTGCATTCCAATGTGGAAAGCAAATCAGTCTGTATATCACAGTTAAGTGCAGTAAGATGTTTCCATCAGCATACATAAAGAAGAGAACAAAGCATCACATATAATTATTTTGCTCCTGCAAACAAAAATATAATATTTTTAAATACCCAAAGGTTCCTAAAAGGAACAGATTTGCCATAGTGCCAAAAATGAAGAATCAGCTGATCTCCAGGGTGTAAAGTGCATCCATTTACCAGACAATTTTCAGGAGTTTTGTAATTAAGATTGTACTTAAGACTCACCTGGGAACTGGACAGAAAGCCTGGCATCTGACAGGCCTTGGAATAATGAAAATACACAAGCTGAAACCCTTAAAATTCTAGGACTCAGGGAAGTATACAGAAGGAGGAAAACCCGTTTCCAGGATCTAGAAATAATGGAGTTTCCTCTACCTGGGATTGAGTGAAATGTAAAAATGAAACAATAACAATTGTCTTTAGTACACAATTAAAATCCCTGTCTCTGCAATGAATAAGTTACACAGACACAGACACACTTTATTATTAATTCTGAAATGATAGTCAAACTACACATGTTAGTCCTGGCGTGGGAATACCAATGATTCAATAACAGAATTCTTTGCAAAAAACACTGAAATAGAATACATAATCCATGGTTCCATGGAAATATGCCCCTGAAATTGCAAAATATAGGAGGAAGTAGAGAACTTTCAGACAATACACAAACTTGAAAGAACTGTAATGTCATTTTCTTTCTGTAACACAAAAGAAGGGGTTGAAACCACAAGAAAGTAATACTGTTTTAAAAAAAGCAGCCAAATGAAGCTTACAGGAAAAGGCTTGTTTCACCTGTTTCTAAGAATGACAGATAAGGTAAAAGATATTTACAGAGAGATATATCCAGATAACACCAGGATTTTGTTATTCTGTCCTCTGTCTTCCCTTTCTCCCCTTTCATATACCTAACAATTTCACTTTTACATCCATGTCCTTTTTTTTTTTCTCCCCTAGATTCCCTAAACGAGAGAACTTGTGATACTTATCTTTGTGGAACTGCCTTTTTTCAAGTAAAGGCTAATCTCTAGTTCTATTTGTTTCTCTGTAAATGACAAAACTTTACTTTGTGTGTGCGTGGGGGGGTTGGGCGTTCAAGACAGGCTTTCCTTGTGTAGCCCTGGCTGTCCTGGAACTAGCTCTATAGACCAGGCTGGCCTTGAACTCACAGAAATTTGCCTGTCTGTGCTTCCAAGTGCTGGGGTTAAAGACATGTGCCACCACTGCCCTGAAAAATTTTATTCTTTATGGCTTAGTAGAACTCAGGAAATAAGAACAACTACTAACGATGAGCCAGTTAAGAAGCTTCTGTGACACAAGCATATGGTCTCTTCAGCAATTGGGTCTCAATATCAGGTTCTGGATGGTAGCCAAGAGTATTGGTATGCATGTTATGGGAGTAACCAACCATTCTCTGATTGGATCTAAGGCCCTCTACATGAGTTGGAACTCATAGCTAACACTGTTAAAGTGGCCAAGAACCTTTGGCTTCATAGGTTCTAGGCCCTAGAGGAGAACTCAGTACTGTTGTTCTTGTCACTGGATATAGTACGACAGTGACTCCTGATGACTTATTGCTGTACCCACAGATCAGAGAATCTCTCTATCCTCATCAAAGTAGCTTCTCCTTGCAGTTGATGGCAGTTAACACAAAGATACTTAGTGAGTCAATGTGCAGAGAATCAGAGACTGTAGACTGGTCAGCCCTAGATGGGACATACACCTGTCCCCTCATTGCTCAGAGATCTCTACAGAAGAAGTGGCTGTAAAGATTGTAAGAGTCAGAAGTGGAGAAGAATATCAAGGAAACAGGCTTGTTGTTGTTGTTGTTGTTGTTGTTGTCATTTTCTGGACATATCAGGGAAGCTGCACATATGAACTCACAGTAATTGTGTCCACATGCACAAGACCTGTGCAAGCTCAAGGAAGAAAGGTCCCAGGATAGAGGGGTCATGTGGGCATGAAGTCCCACTGCTAGCTGAGGAGCTATGGGAATTTGATAGCGGCTGGAAGAGGGAGAGTCAGTTTCCTTTAATGGTGTGATGTCAGGGTGAGCCCCACTCAGAGGACTAGTTGCGCAATACAAACTGGACTCCACATCCACAAACGAGCACACATGTAATATTTTAAAAGTATGTTTTCAATCATAAACAAATTTTAAAACTACAAATAACTCAATATTATGTAGCTAAGACCACTAATGAAATAAAAATAAGTCTGTAGTACAAAAATGCTATCAAGAAGAGCCGTGTGCAATTGAAAGTTTAAACATATAAATAATTCATTGATTAACAAATCAGAACGTAAATAGAAATAGAAAATGTTTTCTAACAGGTAATAATGAACATGTTGTATAACAAAACCTGGCAGAAGTAAATAGTATAATTAAAGTGTATAGCTTTAAATGCATTTAACGAAAATTTAGAGTGGAGAATAATGTCAGTAGTGCTGAACCGCCTTGTAAATATGTATGGATACGCCCAGAGACAATTACCACTCTCCGCCTTGATGAGAGATGCCTCTCTTTTTAGTATAGTGCAGGACGTATGGCTTCTCAGGATGCTGAAAATAAGTGGCAGTTGAGTGCTCACCCCTAAAGAAGACATTTATATAATTCTTCCCAAGGTTCAGGGAATACTGTTAAAGAGCAAATCAGAAAGATTTTAAGAGCCAGATTATAGAGAGTCGTTGCCTCTTCTGAATAAGACACAGCTGTTGCAATCATGATTCTGAAGGACTACTGTAGAATATTATTTTAAGGTGTGTTACTTTTGTTTATGTTGCATTTGTTTAACTCTGTGAAGCTGTGTGCCTGTCTTAAACACCTGATGGTTTAATAAAGATTTGAATGGCCAATAGTGAGGCAGGAGAAAGGATATGCAAGGCTGGCAGCAGAGAGAATATATAGAAGGAGAAATCTGAGAAGAGAGGGGTAGGAGCCAGAGAAGAAGGAGGACTCCAGACGCCAGCCACCCAGCTACATAGCCAGCCACGGAGTAAGAGTAAGATTTATAGAAGAGAAGGGGAAAAGCCCAGAGGCAAAAGACAGATGGGATAATTTAAAGTTAAGTAAATCTGATTAGAAATAAGCCAAGCTAAGGTTGGGCATTTATAATTAAGAATAAGCCTCTGTGTGTGATTTATTGGGAGCTGGGTGGCAGGCCCCCCAAAAGAGTGAAGAGCCGAAACAACCAACAACAGACTGCCGATGAACACAAGGGGCCTAAACAAGAATGGGCCATCAACAGCCAGGTGTTGATGGAAGAGTGGCTTTTGGGTCTTTACCCCTCATTGCTTAATTGCTTGCTCCTGAGCGGTTCAGGGAAAGGAAGAGTCATTGACTTTAGTTGTGTTTCCATGGTTACTGTACCAGGCTCAAATGCACAGTCACAGCCTAGTGCTCAAACAGGTATGGTTAAACTGAATCAGAAATAAAACTACAAATAGGAATCTGGGAATGTGGCAAGGAGGAGGGAAGATTTGAAAAGATGAGCAAACGATAAGAGAAGGTAAAGGGGGTGAATGAAATAACCAGAACACATATTATTTATGTATGAGATTGTCAAAGAATTAATTAATTAAAAATGCAAAAAAATTTTTACACGTATAAATAATGTAAGGAGCTGTGGTGATTTGAAAGAAAATGGCCTCCAAAGGGACTGGCACTATTGGGAGGTGAAGTTTTGTTGGAGTAGGCATGGCCATGTTGGAGGAAATGTGTCACTGTGTGGGTGGGTTTTAGATTTCCTATACTCAGGATACTGCCCAGTGTCTCAGTGGACTTCCTGTGGCCTGCAAATCAAGATGTAGCCAGCATCATGCCTACCTGCACGCCACCATGATGATGATCAATGGAACCTCTGAAACTGGAAGCCAGCTACCCTAATTAAATATTTTCCTTGTAAGAGTTGCTGTGGTCCTGGTATCTCTTCACAGCAATAAAATCCCTAACTAAGACAGAAGCGTAATAGAAATATAATGGTGTAATAACATTCAGAAAATCCATAAAATGAAACCTTAAAAAGAAAATACAATCAAATGGATCACCAAATGAGCACACTAACTCCTCAGGTTTGCTTTCCCCACTCTAATCTTTTCTGAGGTTTTAATTTTAAGAGATTGCCAGTAAACTCTGATGTCATGAAAACAGCAAACAGCATATCCTCACATCAATACAATGCAAAAGGATTATTTGATAAGTGGTTTTAGAAATTTAAAAGTATCTATGGAAATATAGGTCTAGGTGTGTACATCTTATTTTATATGAAAATACTCTATACAGGAATACTGTTAAAAGCTCCATGTGAAAAATAAAATAGGCATTTTAGAAAAATATACTTAGATTAGTGTTGTAGGAAACAACTTATAAATCAGCTACACACAGAAATTTTAAGAGTGAGATGTAAAAATTTACAAATATTCTCAGGATAATTAGAGGATATAGATGTTGCATAGAACAATGAGAAGCTGGTATTTTTCTAACACTGACTAAAATCTAAAGGACCTGCCAAATCTGGATGTGGGATTTCAGTCACTTCTGTGCTGTTGGGAATGTGACATGTGATACTTTGCAAACATAGTAGCAGTATCTATTCTAAATTAATGCCTATGTTATAGCCAAGAAGATCCATACATTCGGCACTGTCAATCGCAATAAATGTATTAAATTATGATATTTTTATCATTTTAAACCAACTATCCCAGGTATGGTGGCACAAGCCTATAATTCCAGCATTGCATTAAATCCTCCAGTATAAGGAGGATCATAAATTTGAGGGCAGCTTGGGCTAGCTGGTAATACTGAATCTCAAAAACGAAAACTAACTGAAGAATGATCACCAAAATGAAAGTAGATTAGCTATATAAAGAATGAACACCTCTGCTTCCAACCATATGGATGCATCTTACAACATGGAACAAAAGAAATTGGGTACATAAGTAAACGATTGGTTGCTTCTATGACATTTGCTATTGTTCTGATGTGGTGTGAATGTATTACCAACAAAGCTCCTACTAATTATCTTTAGTACAGATGGTTTAAGTTCTCCCCTCAAAAGACAAAGAATGTGTGAATTAAAAATATTTCACTGTATGCAGCCTACAAGAGAATCACACTAATTAAAAAGTGCACAGCTTAGAAGTGAATAGTATAAAAAGATACTTAATGCAAATGATCACTAATTGAAAAGAGAGGGCTAAAACAAAATTCTGATGAGACAAAAGTTACTGGTAATGAGTTAGCAAAAAAATATTATAATTGAAATGTTATATGCCCTAACATCAGATCTTTTAAATACACAAAGCAAATATAAGGAAAAATTGCAATGTAGTAGTATAGTGGACTTTAATACTTTGACAGTGGATGGATCTTTCAGACAGAAAATCAATAAGGAAATGTTGGGTTTTAATAGTAGTTTAGAACAAGCAGACATAACATACAGGCACTGAATATTCTGTTCAACATCAGCATAATGCACCCTCTTCTCAAGCACACACCAACATTCTTTGAGAGAAATGATAAGTTAGGTCATAATGAGTCAATATGTTTAAGAACATAAAATTGTATTAAGCTTATTCTCCAACCACAATGTTATGAAATTGGAAATAGAGTATAGGAGGAAACTTGGAAACTTCATAAATTTGTAAAAAATAGTCAATAACATGCTCTTGGAGAAAAATGATTCATAGAACAAATTCAAAGAGAAAATGTAAAAGCCTTGAGACAAAGGTAGAAATGCAATATACTCAAACCTAGGTTGATGCAACAAGAACTGTCTTTTTTTTTTTTTTTTTTTTTTTTTTTTTTTTTTGGTTTTTCGAGACAGGGTTTCTCTGTGTAGCTTTGCGCCTCTCCTGGAACTCACTTGGTAGCCCCGGCTGGCCTTGAACTCACAGAGATCCTCCTGGCTCTGCCTCCCAAGTGCTGGGATTAAAGGCGTGAGCCACCACCGCCCGGCCAAGAACTGTCTTAAGAGGAAAACTGATACCTGTGTCTAAACAAAGCTGAGAAATATGAACAACCTTACATGTGATAGAATGAAAAAGAATCCAAGGAAAATCAGAGGAAGAAATAAGGTGAGTAGGAAAAAGCATGATTTTCTTCTTGATTAACCTTCTCTGCAAGCACCCATGGTCATGACCAGAGTTGTAGCTCTTAGTGGATTCTGAGTTCAATCAAATTAACCATGAAAGCTGGTCATTGAATCCCTTTCAGTGCAGCACACATCTCATGGCTTTATTCTATAACATTCTTCCACTAGCACCTCAAAAGGCTCGTGGCCATCACATGATACAAAATGCTTTTAGGTCATCTCTAAAAGCCCTGCAAGTCTTCACAGATTGAACGCTGCTCAGAAGCCAGAAGTGCAAGGTCTCTTCTGAGACTCAAAGCTACATGTTAAGTGTGATCCCATATAGAACAGAAGCACAAGTGACATGCTTCCAGGATCCAATAACGTATAAAAAACATTCCTTTTCCAGAAGTGAGGAATGAATGTATAGAAAGAAAAGATTAGACTAAAACAGACTGAAACCCAGAAAGGAAAGCATTCCACCCTGCAGCTCCATTTCCAGACCTAGGGCTCTGGTGGCATAAACTAGGCTCCACAATTTTTGGGTGGCCCTTTCCTTCCAGTTCTGCTGCCTGCAGCACATGTGATCTCTTTCTTAGGCCAGATCAACTGCATGTCTGCAGCTTTCTTTTGTAAATATCTCATGCTTCATATATTTCCAATGTTCTGGAATCTCCCTGACAACTTAGCCCTTGTCTTTATAGATTAATGGAAGGTCTTTTCATGGCCTTCTTGGAAGGAATATGATCCTACTTGTATAGCCTAATTGCTGTTCTGGAACTATGATACAAGTCTCCATGATCCTCTTTCTCTTACATTTTGAATACCAGCAAAGCCAGCACCCTCTGGATGATCCTGAGAAGTTATTTTGCTAGCTCAAGATGTAATTTGTTCCCCTGATAACGCAGTTGAATTGCCCCATGTATCTCCCTTGGTAAACATAAGAATACACTTCTCTAGATTAATCACGGAAGCCCTTCAGTGGCATGTTTAACCCATTCTCTCTCCTTTCAAGTGAGTTTTCACTTGTATAAGCTGGGGCCTTCAATGGGTAGAATTTTACTCCCATAAAGTTTTTCCTATTTTCCCAGTGCAAAGCATGAGGTCTCACCTTACTTGTTCTTATTTCTTAAACATTTACAGTTGCCTCAGTCACCCATCTTGTCCACAGCTTAAACTTGCTCATGCTCTTTTCCACACCAAACTGCACATTTTCATATCGATCTTCTCTATTGCCCCTCGCTTCTTTATAACCCAGAAAAGAGCCCTGAGTGGTAATCAAGACACAACCTGAATCCTGTGCTGTCTTGAAATTTCCTTTGCCAAGAAATTATTCTATTACTTTTAAAATCCAACTTTACAAGTTTTCAGGACAAATCATTCCAGAGGGAGGTTTCATAATGATGGGGGAGGCATGACAGCAGATGGCAAGGGCAGAGAGTTGAGAGATCACATCTGCATCCAATGCAGGAAGCAGAGAGTGAGCTGGAAGTTGGGTGAGGCTATAAACTTTCCAGCCTCACCGCAAGGGATGGATTCCCTTCAGCAAGGCTGTATCTCCTAAACGTTCCATAACTTCCCAAACAGTACTACCAACTGGAGACCCGGTATTCAAAAACATATGCCTACGGGAAACTTTCTTATTCAAGTCATTGCATAGGCCATCCAGTCAATTAAGACACGACAACAGGAGTATACGATTGCTTATGGACATCATTTTGGTGAAAATCAGTAAAATCAGTCATCATGAAGCAGAGAACAGGAAGTTCTGGCACTGGTGCTTCCTCTTTTAATTAGAAATTGAGGCCATTGATATTTAAAGTTATGATTGAAAGGTGTGTGTTCATTGTAGTCATTGTGCTGTTGATTTTTGGTGGTGTTAGTTTTGTTCTCAATAGTACTTTGCTTTTCAGTAATTATACCTTCCTATGTTTAAATTCTGTAGTCTTATGGCTTTGCTCATTCTGAATATCAGCTCCAAAAATTCTCCCTTGTTTTCTTTAGGTTTGGTCTGTTGAGTTTAATAGTTTTAGGTTGTTTATATCCTGGACAGTTTTTCTATCTCCTTCAACTATGGCTGGTAATTTTGAGAGCTGCATTAGTCTAGGTTGACCATCATGGTCTATAGGATTTGGAATGCATTGCTTCAGAGTCTTTGGTCTTTTAAAGTTGCTATTGAGAAGTCAGTTTTTTTTTTTTCTGATGGGTTTTCCTTTATATGAGACTTTTTTCCCTTCTCTAGCTTTCCATACTATTTTGTTGTTTTTCTGTATACTTAATATTTTAACTATGACATGCTGTGGGGAGTTTCTTTTCTGGCCTGACTACCTGGTGTTTGTGTGCTTGTTGTATCTGTTTGGGTATGTCATTCCTTAGTTTGTTGACATTTTCTTCTATGATCTTATTGAAGACCTGGTCTGTGCCACTGACGTGGGAATCTTCTCTCTCATCTATTCCTATAATGTAAAAGTTTGGTCTTTTTATGGTGTTGCACATTTCTTACATTTTCCTTTCATGTGTGTGTGTGTGTGTGTGTGTGTGTGTGTGTGTGTGTGTGTGTGTGTGTTTAATTTTTCATGTTCTTTACTAATTTCGACTAGATCCTCTACCTTATCTTTGGACCCTAATAGTCTATTTTGTGTTTGATTTATTTTACTTATAAGGTGTTCCCATGATTTTTCTCGTTGGGTTATTGAGGTTTTCATCCTATCTTTATTTTATCTACAGTTCTCTTCAATCTTTCTATTTTTTTTGTTGTTGTTGAATAATGTTTTCAAGTCTTGGACTCTCTTCATCATTTCTATCAATCTTGTATGTACTTTCTTGTCTTGGGAATCACTAATATATTTATTAGTGATAATAATTTTTTTCTTTTAAATTATGAGTTCTGAGTTCATCTAGATAATTCATATTGGCATGCATTTCTAAGACTGAGATATTTGGGAGATGGGGAGACATTGCCTTGATCTTTCATATTCTTTGCATTTTTGTGATGGTGTTTAGGTATGTGAACTTCTTTTGCTAGTTCTGCATTTCATATGGACAGAGCAAATTTGGCCTGAAGGTTGGATATGGCTTAGGTGGATTGGGGCCGAGGAGACATGCTAATGCAGAAATGGGAAAAATCTTAGTGGGTTCTACCCCTATACAAAGAACTATGGGCACTAATGACTACTGGGAAATGGAGAATTAGCCTTTTCCAGGCGTAAGCCGCTGGTTGATTTTCCAGACAACAAAATCAGACTCAGCAAGTTGTATTTATTCATTTGTGTATATAGTTGTGTGTGTGTGTATGTTTGTATTTAACAATCATAATTAACAAAAAGAGACTGTCTATTTGAGAGTAGGGGACATAGGGGGCTGGAGGTAAGAAAAGGAAGGGGTAAGTGGTATAATTATATTTTACTTAAAATGTATTTTACAAAAATTAATTAAAATCACCAACAGATATGTGAAAAGTAATTCAATGTATCTAATTCTTAGGGAAATCTAATCAAATCATTATGATATTCCACACCATGCCTATTATAATAGCAATTAATAAAAAAGTAGGAGATAATAGGTGTTGGGGAAACTGTGAAGAGTGAATTCTTATACATTATTATTACAGTCGTCACAAAAGTCTATGTGGAAGTTCCTCACAAACTTAAAAGTGGAACTTTGTTATAACCCTGTAGTTGTCTCTCTAGGCTTATCCAAACTAAGTCAACACAGAGATATTCTTTCCCCCATACTTACTGCCTTGGTATTCATAATAGAAAATCATGTAAACAAACACAGATATTGTGAATAGAAAGGCAAGTTCACAAATCAAGACATATGTTATGGACTATTTGATGTTATACAGAAGGTGGGCCTGCCATTTGAGACTATATGGATTAAAGTGGTAGACCTTATTCTGTGTGAAATAAAACTGGGACAGAAAATTATTTATCTTCCTTACCTGTGGAATCTAAAAATGTGAAACAGATTCAAAAGTATTTTAAACTCCAGTGATAAGGGAGAAGAGAAAAGAGATATAAGGTGAAGTCAAAAGGTACAATGTTATAGTTATATAAGATGAATAAGTATATAGAATGAGTAAATCAAGTCTGTTTTTGAAAATTGTATTACAATTAATAATATTCTATTACATATTCAAAATTTAATGAGAGTAGAATTTAGATCTTTTTTTTTTTTTACAAAATGTATAACTGAGATAATGGGTATGCCAATTTTCTCGACTATAATAGCTATTTTACCATATGTATGTAATAAATCATGTGTCATATCTTAAATAAATACAATAACCGTTTGAAACATGTCACTCTTATAACCAACAAAAGGTGGTAATGTATAAAGAATACAATGTTAATACAAGTAAAAGTTCTCACAAACCGTGCAAGAAAAAAGTAGTCAAAGGACACGGATGAGATCTTATCAGAAAAGAGCTTAATGCCCAGTAGACTGCAAAGCTAGCTACTCAAGCTAACCACTAATTAGGAAGTGCAAATTAAACCAAATTGAAATATCATTTCACACATATCAACTGGACAAAAATAGTCAGGTAATACAAGTCTTGGCCAAATATAATTTTCTAGAAACTCAGAAAAACTACTCATGGGTAGATATACTGATATGCTTGAGATAGTAATTTGAAAGTCCAGGAAAATGTAAGATACACATAGCATTCAAAGGGTTATTTTTCTTTTTTTAAAAAAAACAAGGTTTTTATTTTGTTTTTGTTTTTTTTTTTAGATTTATTTATTATGTATACAATGTTCTGTCTGCAGGCCAAAGAGAGCACCAGATCTCATTACAGATGGTTGTGAGCCACCATGTGGTTGCTGGGAATTGAACTCAGGACCTCAGAAAGAGCAGCCAATGCTCTTAACCGCTGAGCCATCTCTCCAGCTCCCTCAAAGGGTAATTTTATTTCTATGTTTATAACACAGAAATATTTTCCAAAATATTCCCAAGGAAGTATATAAGCTATAATAAAAACGTGGAAAAATTTATACCAATGGAAACAAACTTTTTTATCTTTATAAAATATAATACAATCATCCAGTTAAAATAAATGAAAGTCAACCTCTACCGGCATATATGTTTATCAATCAAAGTATGTAGAAGAAAGATGAAGTAGAGCATGATACTACTTATGTAAATTTAATACAAATATTTATGTACATACACATATATTTACTAAATTGTGAGAATAGTATACATACATTCATGATAGTAAGTCTTTAAAAGAAGACATTGGAATTTCGAAAGTACAGTTTTTTTTAATATAAAACAAAATAAATATGAAAGCTTTTTTGTGGGTTTGTTTTTTTAAGACAGGGTTTCTTTATATAGCCTTGGATGTCCTGGAACTTGCTCTGTGGAGCAGAGATCTGCCTGCCTCTGCTTCCAAATTGCTGGGATTAAAGGTGTGTGCCAACCTTGCCCAGCCTAAGAGCTTTTTAATGCTTCATTTCTTAGCCTGCATGTATGTATGTGTACTGTGTGCAAGCAGAGGTCAGAAGAAGGTGTGGGATTCCCCAGAAATGGAATTACAGATGGTTGTGACATGCCATATTATTGCTTGAAACTGAAACTAGGTCTTGTGTAACAGCAATAATTGTTCTTAACTACAGAGTTGTCTATGCTGGTTAGTGTTGTTGTTGTGTTGTATCTCAACTTGACCCAACTGAGGTAGTCTGAGAAAATGGAGCCCTAGTTGAGAATACTTCTCTGTCATATTGGCCTAAAGACAATCTGTGGGCCACTTTTTGAATGATGATTTTTGTGGAAGGGCCCTGCCCACAGTGGTACCACCCCTGCGTAGGTGGTCTTAGGTTATATGAGAAAACAAGCCACGAGGAGCGAGTCAGTGACCAGTATGTATCCACAGTTTATCCATCAGTTCTTGCCTCAAATTCCTGCCTTGACATCCCTCAGTGACCAACTGTGATTGGGAAGTATAAGCCAAATAATTCCTTCCCTCTCCAAAATGCTTTTGGCCATGGTATTATCACAGCAATAGAAAGCATACCAAGATATCACCTTTATAGCCCTGCTGCAAATTTTTAATTACTAAAAAGAGATAATACCTTGAATTTCGTGTAAAGTTAATTTGTTGGACCTAACTATCAATTTTAGCAATTTTTTTTATAAAAGGTGACAGAATATTAACATTACTATAAGGAAATTTGCATGCCCTGCACTATAATCACCTTTATATATTTTAATAATACAATAGCTTCTTCTTGAGCCAGGATGACAGTGGAGGAACCCAAGCCTTGTGAAGGAGTTAGCTTCTAATCTTAAGTTTTTATTATTCTTGATGAATTACATCCTCAAGGCTTTGGATTCTCTCTTTTATAAAATGATGAGTTCGGACTGCACCAAGGACTTAATTGTGTTCCTTGTAAGTCAAAATATCAAAGCTATAGTTCTAGTGTATAACATTTTCAAATTGTTCATCAGTGTGTGGCTGTATTTGGGGAAAGCCCCTTTCAAGAAGAGATAAATGAGGCTGATGGCATGCACACTAAGCCCTTCCGTCCAGTCTCACTGATGTCTGTATTATAAGAAGGAATTTAGACCAATTAGGGGAACATACCCATAGAGGTCTTTTTGCCCTTTACCTCTTCTCTAATGATTACTGGTGTATTAGTTCCTTTTGTGTCATTTTGATTATAGTACTCCACTAAAAGCATTTATGAAAGCCATGACTCAGTTTGGCTCATAGTTCTCAGGGGTGTTAAGTGTGGCATGGTAGAGTGACTCAGTTAATGGCACAGGAAGTATGTGTGTGGTGGAGGTTGTTCACTTCGTGGCTGGTAAGGAAGCAGTGAGCAGGGCTGTGGTCAGGAACCAGTCTGGTACTTTCTTCATTTCTTTCCTTTTTTATATTTTATTTTTGTTGGACATTTCATTGGCAACGTTGTATTTGATTTTTTAGAATTTTGAAGGTTAGAGTCAAAGACCTGTTACCACCAGCTAAAGTGATATTACTTATTTTTCTCATCTGTGTCACAAAGTTCCTGACAGATTTAGCTTTTATTCAACATTGAGTCCCTGAAGTCCTAACATTCCCAGTACAGTTCAAAATTCCAGCATTCAGTCTTTTCTGAGACACAAGACAACTCTTACCCATAAGCCTGTACTAACTCAAAAGTAAAATTATATTCTTTTATTATAAAGTAGCCCAGGATAAATATTCCCATCCCCAAACAGAAGTGCAGAAAGACAGCAAGGGAAGATTTGACTCAAACGGTACCCAAACCCAGCAGGGCAAGCACTAAGTTCTGTATCTCCACAGTCAGGGTCCACAGCATTTGGTGTCCTGTAGGCTCTAGTGGCTTAGGATGCTCCACCCTTCCAGGATGCTCCACCCTTCTAGGATGCTCCATCCTTCCACTGTTATCATCTGCAGCATGTGGAACCTCTCTCCCCTGAAGTTGCATTTGGGACCTGCACTTTCTTTTGTAGATTTTCTATGTTTCTGGTATCATCAAAATCTTGGGGTCTCCAATGCACTTAATCTGCATCTACCGAGCTTCACCTGTCTTCCTGTTGGGGTCTCCTCATAGGGAATCCGTCTCCATTGCAGACTGCTTGACCTTCCTGGCTTTTCTCAAAACCCACAGAAGCAGCTCCCATAGCCCTCTAATTCTGCTTGCCTATAAAGTCAGTTGTGAATAGAGAGCAGACAGCAAGTAGGCTGCCTGCTGGAATAGCTTGACCCGCTTCATTACTAGACTCATCCAAATTTATCCTGAAAACCCGTCTCCAGAGCCCAAGAACCACATGGTCAAGTTTATTTACGGTAGTAATCCAACTGTGTGTCAGTGTCAGTTTGCATCTCTGTGGCTAAGACACTGAACAGAAACAAACTGAGGAAGGAAAGATGTATTTCCTCTCATCATGGCTGGGAAGGCATGGCGGAGTGGTTCAGGTCATAGTGTGAGGACTGTGGCCAAAGCTATTCATGTCATAGTAGACTAGAAAGCAGAGTGGAAGGATAAAGCCACAATGTGGGGAGTAACTTTCAAAGGCCTCCCCTAAGACACCTCCTTCCATCAGCTAGTTCTCAACTCCTAAAGGATCTATAGTCTCCTAAAAGAATGAGACCAGTGATGGCATCATCTTTCAAAGCATGAGTCTGTTGGGGACATATATTTAAGCCTTAACAACGGGTACCAAAAAAGCCTTTGTAATAAAATCTTTATGTATCATCATTTAATTTCCATGATGTCAGTTTCTTTGGCTTTCCAGTATATTATTACCAGATCATTATCAGTTTTCCTTCTGCATATAATAAATTGTAAGAAATTTCAATGTTTGTTTTATTCTGTGTTAGGTTGTACAGCCAGGATGCTTAAATATATTACATGTTTTCATAAAAACAACTTCATGATAATTAGTAATCCTTAGTGAAATGATTAATTCTAGAATTTGGCAGGAAATATTGAAAATGAGACTAAAGAATACTATAATGCCATGTACATACTGATGTGTACAGGAACCAACTGGAATAGCTGGATTCATTTGAGAAATAATATAACACAGTATTAGATAACAGTGACTTAAGAGCTTTGCCATGACAAATTATTAAGTCAATTAGTCAATCAATTAGAAGCGATATGTCTATTCTAATATAGAATTGTGAATAGTTTATATAGATAATCCTTTCTTAAAGGAATAAAATAATAAACTCTCACTAAAGTGTGAACTGCTCATAATAACTTCTTTCCAAAGGATACAGTACAAGAAATCGAAAGCACACTTTAGAGTGAGCATGCTTGGTGACAGTTATCTTACTACAGTTATCAAAATCACATCAACAGTCATAGATCATATTGTTAGTATACATCTTGACATACTGTGATAAGAGCGGTACTTATGTGATATCTCTATACCCAAACCCAACAAGTTCAGGACAATCATGAGGAAAACACACAATGAATTTCGTTATAGAAATAGCTCATAAAATACCTGGCCAGCACACCTCGAAGCCATCTAAGTCATCAAGTAAAAACCAGGTCCAAGAGCCTGTCACAAGAAACATGGGTGAAAGGTGACAGATCCAACAACCAGTTGTAATATGGTATCTTAGAAATAACTTAGAAGGAAATATAAAATCATATGTTAGGAAAAATCTAGGAAATGTGAGCAAATTAAGAACTTTAGTCATGGCCGGGCGGTGGTGGCGCACGCCTTTAATCCCAGCACTCGGGAGGCAGAGCCAGGTGGATCTCTGTGAGTTCGAGGCCAGCCTGGACTACCAAGTGAGTTCCAGGAAAGGCGCAAAACCACACAGAGAAACCCTGTCTCGAAAAACCACAAAAAAAAAAAAAAAGAACTTTAGTCATTAGCAATGTGTCTATTTTGGTTCATTGATTGTAACATGTGATATTAAAAATTGGACCACTAGGCACAAGACACATCCAAACTTTTATACTGTCATCTGTTTTTCTGTGAATCTAAACTTGTTTTTAAAAATAGTCTATTTTTAAGAAACTGAAATCACAAATCAAGGATTCTAACATTTTGAGCATGCTGCTGATACTAATATGAGATAAGGATTAAAATATTTCTAAAATGTTGTGAGAGATGATGTGAGTGCATACTAATGAATTTTAATTAACTTAAACTTTGGCTTAGTTTTTGAAGCCTATAAGGAAGCTTACTCTGATTCCCTGCATGTTTTTAGGCTTTTCTCCAGCATGATGACTGTATGGGAAATGTAACTTAGTAGGACATTTCACTTTTCTATTACTTCTGTTCTTTGAAATTTGCCATTAGGGAGGTGATTTGATTATTGTTCTGACCTTGCAGACAACAGAACTAGCACAGTCCAGTGAGGTGCTTAATGTCCTAAAGCTAACAGTGTCAAGTCAGACCTGAACCCAGCCCTAAGGCACACAGCCAAAAGTTCTTTTTAACCACCAGAAATCTCCAAATATTGTATTGCATATAATTACCAGAAAAATGTTCTAAGAGACACTTCCACTGTATGTTTACATATTTATAAATTACTGGTATTTATTTCTGAATTAATTTGAGGTACAATATAGTCTGGTAAATTTTAAGATTATTCAATAACAAGTACAATGATTTCTGTTGTTAGCTTGAATACCAGGTAATTATTTATGTGACTTTATTAATAAATTATTTCTGAATATCAACTGTGATTATTAATCTGAGAGGATTTTAAAAATGCATTTATTTATTTTGTTTCAGAATTCATGTGGCAGGTTGGAGGTATGGAACTCAGGTTTGTTAACAAGCACCCTTAACCTGATGAACCCAGCTTGACAGGATTTAGGAACTCCTAGAGACTAAGCTGTGGACATGACTGTGAGTATATTTTAGAAAGTTTTGGTTGAGATAAAACAATTGACCTTGCATGTTGTGGATAGGGTCCGAGACTGACTGAAAGGACAGGACCAACCTGCTGCCCCTAGCGCTTGCTGCCACAACTGATCCTTGCCACCTTCGGTTCCGCTGACAGTAGAATGCACCTTCAAACTCTGGCCCAAAGTGAACAACTCCTCCTTTAAGTTGTAGTAGGAATGAGGAATGTAACTAATATGTGAGCATTCTGATTATTTCTTGACACATAAACTATCTCTAAATAGTATGGTGGCTCTTAAAACCAACACATATTTTCTTAGCATCTCTCACAGATCTCTGATTAGCTGTGTTCAGCTGAGAAGGCCTCACATGTGCTGGGGTCACATGGTGACTTTTGAGTCACTTGATTTCATGCTCATTAGTTCATTGCTCCTGAACTTGGAAGATTCAGAACTCCAATGGCCTTAGGGTCTTTGAAGTTCTTACATGGTAACTCAGAGTTCCCAGCCATATGTGTCCCAAGATAGAGAGAGCTGGGCATGTTTTCTTTGCTCTTTTATCTGACCTAAATCCAGGCAGCATCATGGTTGTTCTTGTTTGTTGAAAGAATTGTTATGTACTCAAGGTGGAGGAACTTGGACTCCTACTTTGTGATGGAAGGAACATCAAAGAACTTACAGGTATATTTTTAAGTTATCAAAGTGAGAATCTGAACTCAATTTTCTTTTATGAAATAAAGACCTTATCTAGCAATCCATTGGTTCAGGGAAATAATCCAAATAGCACCGTGTGTTCCTTATTGTTACCTGCCGTAGCCACATCTATGGACATTCTCCTGTATTTATTAGAGAAGAAAATGTACCAGGCTTTTTCTTTTGGGCCACCAACCAGCTCCCAAATGATGACACAGAGACTTACTAGTTTTGAATGCTTAGCCTAGCTTAGGCACATTTCTGGCTAACTCTTTTAACTTAAACTAACCTGTTTCTCTTCATCTACCTTTTGCCTCGGGGCTTTTTACCTTTCGTACTTCTGGAGATCTTACTTTCGCTGCTTCTCTATATCTCTCTGTTTGGTGTCTGCCGGGCTTCTTGCCCTGAGCACCTCCCTTTCTCTCCTTTTGTTCTTCTTCTTGAGCCTAGATTTCTCCCCCTATTTGTTCTCTCTGTCAGCCAGCCTCACCTATCCCTCTTCTGCCTAGCTATTGGCCATTCAGCTTTTTATTAGACCAATCAGGTGCCATAGGCAAGGTAAAACAGCTTCTCATAATTAAACAAATGCAACATAAGCAAAAGTAACATACCTTTACATGGGTGAAACAATATTCTGCAGCATAAACAAATGTAAAACATCTTTGCCGTGTTAAAATCATATTCTACAACAGGGAAAGAAATCTCTGTCCTCATCTAAGCCTAGGAAGGCCTTCTAGGGCCTTTCCATCCCAACTCTAAGCTGTCTTTACCCTGCACCAAGACTATAAATACTGTCTTGGGTGCTCCCTTTCACTAAGTTTTAATGTTTATTCTTAGTGTTGGATTAATTATGGGCTAATCACCCTTCATCACTCACTCATCATATCCAGGGCATTATTTTCTAGATTGTTTTTGCACTCTCCTAAACCAGAAACAATCTCAACAATAGAAATTTCAGGCAGCCAGGCCATACTGATGCATAGACATAATTCTACCACACATTGTTCTCAGTGATGGTTTATTCCAGGGTGCTGTGGTGTACACCTGCCCTGAGGGTGCTTGGAAGACATAATGAGTATGTTTTCCTCTACTGAAGTTCCATTTTGTTTTTATCTTCTTTGCAATCTTGTGCATCTCTAATAAAATTTGTAATATTGTACATTGTGACAGTTAAAAAATGCCTCATTTTAATAACTAATTTAATCCAGTTTATTCATATGAAAACTTCATATATAGCTAAATACTGTTTTTTTTACTCTGACCAGCTACAATCTAGAAGTCACGTAGAAGGTATAAAGCCCATGTCATTGAGCTCTTCTCTCATACCCTGTTTGCAAAATTTAAAGTACTTATAATATCAACATTTTAATCACTAAAATATTATTTACTATTATTTTCTGTCCACTCTTCATTGTAGTCACTGGAGAATTACCTGATAATTATAAACTCTTTCTGGGGTCTTTTCAGAGATACTTTTATTCTTTGTGCCCCTATCTTCTCTGGACAGTACTACATGGGTGTTGACCTTGGGATGCATTTCCTCTCTCTGCTTCTTTCTCCATTTTTAACCATGTATTTATGGTATGTTCTGGGGAAATTTTTCCACTTCTGTCAATGTGTTTATCTTCCCTTTAGCTTCGGTTATTGAAGTCATATATTAAGGTGATTTTGTTCTTGTTGTTTTGTTTTAAATAATATTTTTGTTAATTCTTTAGGAATTTCACCCAATGAAGTTTTGCATTTGTTTTATTTAGTTTCATAAAACTGGTAATACATTTTCTATAATCTATCCATATTTCTTAGATGAAATATCTACCTGAATCATCTTGAGAGTCTTATATTTTAAGTATCTTTTCTTGTTGTGTAAGCAGTTATTTTTATTCCTTTTGATTTTATTCTCTCCACCCTAGTTTTCATTCAAAACTTATGTGTAGATTTGCGAATTTTTGCTAAACTGTCAGAAGTCAGCCTTGCGGGGAAGGGTAGAACCTGTCAAGGGTGTAGAAGGCACTTGGTTTTCAGTTAGAAAGGGAAGGGGTTAATATCTCAATGCTGGTTTTCAGTTCTAAAATCTGTCCGTCTTTCATGGCCATCATCTATTGGAATTACAACCAAGCTTCTTTGTCCTGAATGGTGTTCATTTCTGGAGACAAACACAACTATAACTGTAGAAGCATCAGTGGTTGGTGAGGGCCATATCAATTAATCTTCTCCGTCTCCCTGTAGTAACCAACCAATATTACCCATAGTAGCAGGCTGGATAATAGGGGGAAGATTTCTCTTAGATTTTTGTTTTTAATTTTATTTGTTTTATGTATATGGATGTTTGTTTGCGTGTGTATGTGTACTATGCAACTGGACTTACAGATGGTTGTGTGATGCCATTTTATTTCTGGGAATTGAACCCTGGTCCTACAGAAGAGCATCCAATGTTCTTAATTGATGAGCCATCTCTCCAGCCCTTACATCTGGCTTTCAGCAGTATATTGAGGACATATTTGGAGTTAACTTCTTGATTCTTTTTGATGGTTGCACATTACTCTATTCTTAAACTGTATTATGATTTAATTACTCCTTGCAGATTTTTGTTTCTAGGATTATAATCTTGAATCATATTTTTACTAAATATTCATAAAACAGAATCTTACAAATTAAATTACTGGATTATAATGTGTGCATATTTAAAATTATTTTGTATCTCCACCACAAATATAAGAGAATATGAAAATACTTATCAGTTTGCAAGCTGATACCTGAATTGTGCTGTGTGGCTGTTCTGACCTGTATTGCTTCTATTATAAATTTTTTATTTTATTTTTCTTTCCAGCATTACTAAAATTGTATTGTATTGTATTGTATTTCATTTATTTATGTATAGATTGATACAAAATCCAATTATTACTTTCCTATGATGACTAATTTTCTTAATTCTGTTTATTGAGTAAAATATTCATTTCCCAGTGATTAGAAATGTCAGATTTATCATTTCTAGATTCTGATATATACTTGTATGATTTCTGAACTTTATTGTGGTCTACTGACTTGCTTGTCTGTTCTTGCATTTAATCCAGACTTTATTTTCACGACAACAAGGAAATCCATTTGAATATCTGACAGGCTGCATAGCTTCTTGTTTTTCTTTTTCAATATTTTGTAGCTTTTGTGCCTCCTTGTCTATTTCAAAAAACAAAAACAACATGTCAAGCTTCTCTTTGGTGTATCATTGGGTTTATTTAAAGCTTGGAAGGGATATTGTATAAATGGAGTTAATTCTTCTTACTTGGGAAAATTATTCTTTTTCTTTTGCAATGCTGTATAGATTTTTCTTAAGAGATTTGATTGTTTTCTTGTTAGTTTCATGCTATCAATGTTTTGCACATGTAAAGTGAATCCTTTCCAACATTCTTATACTTTTTGATTAATAAAAAACTGTTGGTTCCTGTCAAAGAGTTGATGAAGAGTTGATATGACCCTATGAATTTTCCTTTTGATCCTCTATTTTATCACTTCTATTTCACAACTTATTTTATTGAAAATAATTTCATTTTGTCACAAACTCATAAAAGTTACATGATCTGAAAATGATAGTAGCTTGTTTTTTTTTTTCTTTTCTGAGGTTTAATCACTTAGAGAAATCTTTCCCATAATTGTAACATAAACTGAACTCTCCAAACTACTTGGATCACTTGGCTAATTCCTGTCTTCTAGTATTTATTGGAAACTCTCTTAATACATGACTTATTTATTTGTCTGTTTTCTGATCTACATATGTGTGTGTTCCTGTGTTAAAAGCATTTAGAAATATCTGACATATTTCTCTGAAGAACTAGAAATAATCTCACATCTGCTGAGAAAACACATGCGGACTGAATTCTTTTGCGAGGTGACATGGAATTCAGTTTTCCCAAGTGGTCCTCAGTATGATATCTACCACTTAATGTTATTTTGTTGTTACTTTTTACTTTATTCTTATATCTTTAACCAGAGTTCTCCAGATACTGAGACTTTTTCAAATGAGTTCCTTTTGAATGCTTGGTTTTCTTCAAGATTTCACCGAACGCTTTCTGTGGCCATGTGATACTGTGACACTTGTCTCCCGTTCCAATCCTCCATCTGGATCTATGCTCTACTTGGCAACTCTTCTCTGTGGTAGCAGCAGCCTCAGCAGCACTGGGGAGGGAAAGGGAACTTTACATCTTCTTTGGCAGGAGTAAACATTTCCTGCATGGTGTCCAAAATGAAAATAAATTACCCACTGTGCAGAAACATGGAAGTCATGATATTCTCGATGAAATATCATTAAGCAGTCTCCTGGCAATCATGCTTTTGGGTGTTACTGTTTATAATACCATAAAGCTTATATTTCTATGAGGTATAGAATGATTTAACAAATAAATAAAACTTGTTTATTTTGTGAAGTTTAACTTTATTTTATACACTTTATTTACAATTGAACATTTTTTTGAGTGTTCAGGGATGTCATCCAGTATATTTGTGTCTAACTGTCATTTATGGTAGTGGTGGGGCACACAGAATAGAGGTGACTCAGGCATATGTATCAAGTAAGATGCATTGCATATTATCATAGCCATGATTTTCAAGTTAGTTCTTCAAAATGAGACCTTTTCACACTCAAATAAAATTGGATAATTGACATGCCCTTGTGCATTTTCTTTTGCAACAATAAATCCTATTAGTAAGATCATTAATGCATGATTCTTTGTCCTTTGCTTGAAGTATAAGCTGATTCTAAATCTTCTGTCTTCCCTTGACCTTTTGCCTTGCTAGTTATTTTGTTTTTCTTGTAAGTAAGATCACCCTATTCTCACAACCCTTCTTTATTTATTTAACTTTTTAATTTGGTTCCAGCTTCTTGGTGTACTTTAACAAAGAAAACCCAAAGAATACTGAAGGCTTTTAAAATACCAAGTAGGGCAGAAAAATTACCTCACTTGTTTTTATGTGTGATACTTATGAACAATCATCCAATTCAGTATTTGTTTTTCTGGCAGGAATATTCATTATTGACTCATCCTTTCTATTCCCTCCCTTGTAACCTTGAAGGTAATGCACGGTGAATAGAAAATGAAATTTAAAGCATAGAGAAGAGATTGGGGGTCACAAGAAGGTGGTATTATGGTTTCTCAAAATTAGCTTAGCATCTGTGATATTTGTTAGGCAAACAAACTTTAGATATTAAATCAACAGTATATTGACAGTGGTTCAAAATTCAAATGCCACCCAGACACTCTTGTACTTCAGCAGCAATGTAAATAGGATCACATTAAACATTCTTATTGCTGATGTTATCATAATTTTGATTTAGTTCCTACAAACAATTTTATAGCTTTTATCTTTACACTTCAAACTAATCACCTCATGCTGTCGTTTCAGCCTTCTGGGTAAGAGTTCCATATTTGAGTATAGTGTGAATTCAGAGGTTTACATCACTTTACAGTTTATAAAACTATTTCATACACATATTCTCATTTGAATTTTACAGCCTATATGATAGTCATAGAAGAGTTTGTAGATCCATTTTACAGTGAAGCATGGATGATCCAGTGATTTGGGAAGTAGTCTAGAAGGTTGACACATAGTCTAGAGGCTAAATCCTCTGGGCACCCAGGGCCTCGGATGGTACATATGTCCATTGTTTCCTTAGTCTGTTGTTTTATTAAAGTAAAACATGGTAGAAAAAAAGTTCAGTCATACTGTGTCTGTTGGTTTCATTTTTGAACTTTGATTGCAGCACCAGTCAATGGCCGTGTTCAAGACTATATGGAGTGAGTGTGAGCTACAAACCTGAAAAGGGAAGGAATAAGGAGAGTGAAGAGAGGAAGCTGCACGAGCACGATGTGATGCAAATGGCTGGGAGCACCAGAGATGCCATCATCACATGTTGCCACTGCTGTTTTAATAACCAGTTCTGTGGAGGACATTAGCGTTGCTCAAGTAGAAGATAAAAGTAGGGCATACGTGGGTGCCTTTTGTTTCTAAAGCTAATATTCACAGTATGCATGTGCGATTTGTATCTGTAGTGATGACAAGATTGGCCACTGTTATAAGATAACCTTCATCTTGGGGCTGGAGAAGTAGATGGCTTAGAGTTAAGAGTACTTACTGTTCTTACAGAGGACCTGGGTTTGTTACCCAGTACCCACCTCAGGCAGCTAGAAATTACTACATTTCTAGGAGTTAAGATGTCTGGCATCTGAGAAGATCTGCAAGCACATGGTGTCCTGGTACACACAACACAACTTACGCACACACACACACACACACATGCACATATATAAAAATATTTTAAAATGTGTGTTTTTAAATGAAACAATAAAAGCCTTCCCTATAGATGTCAGAAGCCTGCTGTAGAGCCTACTTCTTTGAAAGGGATACGTGGGACTCAGGCACTCACTCTAATAGTACTGTAGGTGCTACAGACTTGGGATTGGCCTGGGCATGGTGCCTCCACAGTGAGCTCTTGCCTCGTAGCTTCGTTGCTATAATGGTAAGCCACTCTATACTGTTTCTTTCCATCTACTTTTGTCAGTGTGAATGTTACAAATTTTTGATAAAAATGAAACACTTGATTCATGTCAAGTATAATTCTTACTTTTGAATGTGGCTATTTGAATTAAATCAAAGAACTAAAATGCAGGGATTTCCTGGAGGTATGTTTAAACTTATATTTTACTCTTATATTTTAGTTTGTAATGATCCTATAAGAATATTGCAGAACTGAAATATAACTAATCTATAACTTTAGTAGTAGCATCTAACTTTGAGTGAGTTATATTTATACTAGTTAGACATTAGTCTAATGCAGAGACTTCTCTTCCCTGTGATGTTCTGGCTTCCACTTCTGGCTTATTGCCACCATCTCCCATGGCCAGGACCCAAAGCCTTGGGAAGAAGGGAGAAGATGCTATCAGTTCTCAACATGCCTACCTTTTGCACCTGAAAAATCACAAGCATGCTAGCAGATGTTTTAGTGAATTGATGAAAGGCGAAAGCCAAATTGCATAGCAATCCTTCTTTAAATGGAATGAGTTCAACTGAACACACCTATATCGGCAAGCACTCTCTAGGTCTGGCACAAAGCGTATGGAAACGAACAATTGTTGGCTTTAGCAGAGGCAATGATAATGGAGGGACATTTGGTTTACTTACGAATAAGTATTCTTCTGAGAAGACCATCATCACCCCAAAGGGAAGATTGCCGCTGCATCTCCACTTGAATTCTCAGTCTTTTGTCATTGTAGGAGGTGGCATAAGGAAGGGCTAAGGTGTTCCTGTACCTCCACTTGGAGTTTTAGCACTTCCTGCAGGTAATGTGGATTTGCCTAACACTCTTCCATTTTGGGGACAGTTGACAGCTAACAGTACTAGGTGTTGTGGAATATTAGTTGAAGATGTATTACATTTGTTTATGCTGTGGAACATTTGTTTCATGATGCAAAGATGTGTTGCATTCTTTTAAGTTGCATTTGTTTAACTCTGTGAAGCTCTGTTATTTGCCTGTCTCAAACACCTGATTGGTCTAATAAAGAGCTGAATGTCCAATAGCAGGGCAGGAGAGAGAAATAAAGAGGAGAAGAGAAGAAGATCTAGGAGCAAGAAAAAGGAGAAGAGGAGGACAGCAGGGGTCAGCCACCCAGCTACATAGCAAGCCACCAAGTAAGAAGTAAAGAAAAGATATACAGAAATAGAGAAAGGTAAAAGCCCAGAGGCAAAAGGTAGATGGGTTCAAGTTAGTCACTGAGAGATGGAAATGAAGAGTTAGGGGAAGATTTAAACACAATGAAGTTACCCATGAAGGAGCTACTAAGGAAGCTACTGTTTGCAATCCAGATGATAATAAAGATGAGATAGCAGAACATGTGTGATATGAAAGAGCAATGGGAGAGAGAATACTGAGAGCCAAGGGACTCAAGCAGGAACAGGGAAAAGGAGGGCTAAAAGGGGGCTAACCAAAATGAAGGATGTCTGAAGTCTTCTGAAGCCTCAGTAGTTTGTAAGCTAACTAAAAATAAAACGTTTTAAAGGAATTTGAACAGAAGTGTCCAACTTTCATGAACAATTCTCTTTTAAGATGACATGGGTTATTAAGTAAAAATCTCAGTGCTAAGCACTGGGTATCTCCCTACAAATTTTTGGTCAAAGTGGCCCCTGTGACACTCAGAACAATACTGGCTATTGCCATTGTTCTTGATTGCCCACCATAACCAGATCATAATACTCTATTACTGAACACACCACAGTCTTTGGTTGCAGGACACAGAAATCAGTCTTGAGCTGATCAGGAAAATATCCTTGCTGGCTAGCTTTCATAATACTGGAAAGTATTATGTAGGCTTCTGTGGGTGAAAAGACATCAGTGGTCATACCAAGTCCTGAATGCTACATAATATAATACTGACCTACTACTGTTATAGTTGCAAGACTTTATAAGGTTAAACCAACCACTCTCTTGATTGGATTTGAGGTCTGCTCTGCAGGAGGGAGTTCATGCCTATTAATATCAACTTGGTTAAAAACCTATTAGAGAAATCATAGGTCCTAGGGATGATCATATATATTAATGTTTTTCTAAATGGCCATGTTGTCAAACTGTCTTTGAAATATTTCTGTTTGAATCCATAAGTTTGTGTTGCTCCCAACCTTGGTCAGAGAAGCTTCTTATTGCAGTGGGAAAGGGCCAATACAGAAGTGCATTGCTGTTTAAACTAATGGGATTAAATGAGTGTGAGGGCTCAGGACTAGATGAGACTAGACTAGAGTAGACTAGATCTACTCTCTTCCCCCAGTGCTCAGGGAACATCATGGAAGAAGGGACAGAAAGTGTTTAAGAGCCAGAGGATGAGGAGGAGTGCTGTGAAATACTGTTCAGAACAGTATTTGTGGACGGCTGTTGGACACATGAACTCACAGCAGCTATGGTTACCTTCCCAAGTTACAGTTAAAGCTAATCAAAATTCAGATATGGATTGAGGAGGAGGCCCCGATGCTGTACTCCTAATGAAGAACTGTTGGCAGTGGGTGGCTGCTGGAGAAAGAAGAGTCACTTTTCACTAGGATTGTGGCTACTGGTAGGTGGTAGATTTCCCATACCCCAGTGGATAAACCCGCACCTATATGCACCTGGGCAGCACTAATTGTATTTGTGAGTTAAAAATAAACTAACAAAAGGAGGGCATGAACTTTGGACATATTATCTAGGGGACTGGAAGGGAATTGGAGGTTGTAACTGAGTGGTAGATATGATCAAGATACATTGTAGACATGTACAACATTTTCAAAGAATAAATAAAAAGAAAATGTTTAAAAGCTCTCATAGACAGATATATTTGCACAGCACTGAACATAATAAGCAGACAGAAAAGTTTCTTAAGATGACATTGTACTATTGAACTACACCAGGGATTTACACAAAAGGGTATTGTAAATAATAACCAATTAATTGTTGCAGAAACTTTAAGTATAAATCAGTGAATAGCAGGCTTACAAATGAGTGATTCCATGAGTCTGTTCCATGCTTATAAACAACTTCTAGGTCCTCTGTTGTCAGGGTTAAAGCTGTATTTGTAGTTCTGCTGGCTAGAGGCCATGGAACATCCTGCCTCCCTGTCCTGCCTACAGTCAGGATACACCAGAAGCACCTACCCTTCCTTCTTTGCTCACAAACAAAGCCTCTAAAACCAGGTTGACAGGAGGTGAGTGCCTCCTCCTTCCGTGTTCGTTTTGCTTGAGGAAACAACCAGAAGCCCCTGGTGAGGAGGTGAAGATCTATTGTCCATGAAGGATCTGAATTTCAGCTTCGTGCTCAGCACTCCTGCAATTTGCCTTCATTTTTACAAGATGCAAATAGCACTCACTGGCTTTGCTGACTTTCTGTTGCCCTTGTCATTCCTGCAGTCATGTTAAGAAGATGACATCTTCACAAAAGGTCAGACATTTGCTGTGTGATAAACTGCATTTCTTTTGCTCAGAATTATTTCAAACTATAAAGTACAAAGTTAGGTTACCCAATCTCTACAGTCCAGATTGTGGGAATCGTAATCAATGCACCCACGGTGTGGACACTTAGAGCTGGTTTCCTGGAGGTGACCTCTTGTTGGATGTTTTCAGGTTTGTTTACACTGTCATCTTTTTGGACCTCTAGTGGGCATTCACAAGTCTCCCATTTGTGAAGATTTTATAGGATATGGCAAAGCATTCATTCAAAAAATAATAAGAGGAAAACTACAGCATCTTCAAGGACATGTGTGGACCTAAGGAAAAAATTTAAGTGTTCAGAATTAGCTACCTCCCTATTCATTTAGAGGACAATATATAGATATTTGCTCTCTTGGTCCATTTAATGTTGTCTATAACAAAATATCTGGCTGGGGTACTTTGTGGAGAAAAGAACTTTGTTGCTGTTATGGAGACTGGGAATTCACCAGCATTATGGTCTAGGGAGGATCTCCTGGCTGTATGACAACAGGGTACAGAAATGAGGAGGACTGGCCTCACTGTAGATGGCCAAGCACATTGTGTGGCTAGCCTTACTTTATAACAACTGAGTCTTAAGAGAGCTAACTTTTTTTTGAAATGACCATCAGTTCCCTCTAAAGGTAATAACTCTAAGCTCTATTCATTTCCACCAGCTCACGTCTTTAAAACTCTATTTTTATTCTTTGACAATTGCGTACATGCATACAATGAACTGAAATTCCTCTCATCTTCTCTTGCCCTATCTAGCCCTCCCTTATTCAAATGCCCTCCTACTCTCGTGCCTGTATCTATGTGTGACCTACTAAATTAAAATGAGGTTTCCTGAATGAGCATGCCTGTGAGGTTATTTACTGGAGCACCAGCAGCTCTTCCGAGGTTACAGCACTAAAGAAAAATGACACCATTTATCTCACCTGTGATTAACTATCAGCAGTCCCTGAGGTAGGGGTGCAAGCTCACAAACCCTTCCGTCTTCCATGATGAAATGCTGACTCGCCCAATCTTGGTCAGGTAACAACAGGTGTGGTGAGTTCATGAGTGTGTTGGCTGGCTCATGTTCAAAAGACCATGCTTTGGAGCAGGCCTCTCCAGTCTCTGTTTCTTACATCATCTCTGCTCCCTTTCTGTGATGTTTCTTGAGCTTTGGGGCATGTGGTAATGATATAGATGTTCGAGTTAGAGCCATGCACTCCAATCGTTTATCCTCTACACTTTGTCAAGTTGTGAGTCTGTAACAACTGCCATCCACTGAAGAATAATCTGTGATGAGGGATGAAATCTGCACTCATCGATGGGTGTAAAGAGAAGTAGTTAGAAGAGCGTTTGATACTGTGTCTATTTAACAAAACAAAGCAGTTGATTTCCCCCACCCCCTGGCACATTTGACTTTCCTAGCTATGGCTTCTTGGCCAGGTTCACAGTAACAAACATGAATTTCACCTGTGAAGCAGAAAGTAATGGGTTACTCCAATAACATTCATGCTGTTATTGTACCAATAGGCTGGTCTCCTCACACAGTCATTATTGTAGATCATAGGGTTCATGACTGGATAAGACTGTTGACTTTTGGTTAATACTCTGGGAGTATTTGTCTCTTTTGGCTTCTGGGAGGAGCATTCTCCTATGTATCCAATACCATTATCCAAACTCTTTTTATTATGATGATATGTATGTTTTTAGTTAGCTTATAAAATAGCAAGTTTTTATATTGCTTTTCAAGCACCCTTGGTGTTAGTTATATCTCCTATAAATCCCTCTGTTTTCTCCTCCCCTTGTAGCTGAAGTTTTCCTGGTCCTTCCCAGCTCCCGAAGCCCTATGGCCACTTGGACCCAAGTAAACACACAGAGGCTTATATTAATTAAAACTGCTTGACCATTAGCTCAGGCCTACCACTGACTAGCTCTTACACTTAAATTAACCCATAATTCTTATATATGTTTAGCCACGTGGCTTGGTACCTTTTCTCAGTTCTGTCTTCACATCTTGCTTCCTCTGTGTCTGGCTGGCGACTCCTGACTCAGCCTTCCTGTTCTCAGAATTCTCCTCTCTGCTTATCCTGCCTATACTATACTTTCTGCCTGGCTACTGGTCAATCAGCGTTTTATTTATCAAGCAAATCAGAGCAACACATTCACAGCGTACAGAAAGACATTCCAAACATCCCCTCCCCCAGTTTAAAACTTCTCCTCCCATTCCTCCCTTTCCCCAGTTTATACCCACTGTGTTCTACTATTCTCCCCCCCCCTTTAACTCCCTCCTCCATAGCCCCTTTGTAGTTTTCTGGCTTCTACAGGTGCTTCAAATTAAACAGACAAATTCTGGAGTCAAAGTTAGGATCTGTTCATGAGAGAAACTATGTGATATTTGTCTGTCTGGATCTGGGCTACCTTACTCAGTACAATTTTCCAAACTTTATCCATTTACCTGCAAATTTCATTTTTCTGTACACATGTATAAAATTCCATTGTGTTTATGTACCACATTTTGATTATTTGTTCATCAGTTGGTTGGCACCTAGATTGTTTCAGTTTCCTAGCTATTGTGAATGCAGCAGTCTCTCTGGAGTAAGATATCAAGTCCTTAGGGTATATGTCCCTGAGAGGTATAGCTGAGATACATCATAGTTCTGTAACCAGCTCCTTTGAGGAGTCTCCATACTGACTTCTGTAGTGGCTACATGAGTTTTCACTCCCACCAATAGGGAATAAGTCTTCACCTTTTCCCACATCCTCACCAGTACTTGTTGTCATTTGTTTTCTTTCTTTTAAATATAATGTTTTAAATTTAGATTATAATACATTACATAATTTCTTCTCTCCCTTTTCTCCCTCCAAATCCTTCCATGTACCTCCCTTCTCTCTTTTAAATTCATAGTATCTTTTTTTGTTATTACACATATCCATGTAATATATAGATATTCCTAATAATATATATTCCTGAATATAGAAATACAACCTGCTGCATCCACATAATGTTAGTTACATGTTTATGTTTACAGAACTGACCATCTTGTGTTGGCTAAACAACTGGCTTGACCTTAGCCATTCTGACTGAGATAAGAGGAACTCTCTCTCACCTACCCTGGTGCACGAACTGGCTTTCTGGAGCCCATTACCTGTGGTGCCACACCTTGCTCGCCCTTGATGCAGGGGGCTTGGTCCTGCCTCAACTGAATGTACCAGGCTTTGCTGACTCCCCATGAAAGGCCTTACCTTTTTGGAGGAGGCGACAGGGAGCGGGTGGGTGGGGAGACTGGGGAGGAGAGAGCCAGAGAGGGGGATCTGTGGTTGGTATGTAAAATGCATTAAAAAATTAAATAAAAAAGAGGAAGTCTCAGGCCAGGCGGTGGTGGCGCTCGCCTTTAATCCCAGCACTCGGGAGGCAGAGCCAGGTGGATCTCTGTGAGTTCGAGGCCAGCCTGGTCTACAAAGCGAGTTCCAGGAAAGGTGCAAAGCTATACAGAGAAACCCTGTCTTGAAAAACAAAAACAAAACAAAACAAAAAAAAAAACCAAAAAAAAAAAAAAAGAAGAAGTCTCAAAGTAATTTTAGTTTGTAGTTTGAATTTCTATGGTGATGAAGGATGTTCTACCCATTGAAAATTTTATTTTGGTCATTTGTATTTCTTTTTTGGGAACTTGTTATTCAGTTCCATTTCTCAGTTTATTTTGTTTTTGTTTTTGTTTTTGTATATGGGTGTTTTTGTCTGTATGTGTATACATGATTCATGTGCATGCAGTAGCCCATGGAAATAAGATGCCATCATATCCCCTGGAGCTGTAGTTATAGACAGTTGTGCAGGTCCTGTGACTCAAACCTGGGTCCTCTGGAAGAGTAGATCCTGCTGATCCATTTCTTCAGCCCTGTAGCCCATTTTTATGAATTGGTTTATTTTCATGATGTTTAGTTTTAGAGTTCTTTAGGTATTCTAGGCCCTAATTTTCTGTAAAATGTATAGCTATGAAAATTTTCTCCCATCCTGTGGGCAACCTCTTCACTCACTTGTCGTTTTCCTTTGCTGTACAGAATCTGGAAAACTTCATGAAGCCCCTCTTGGTGATTGTTTAGCTTCTTCTCCTTTTAAGGCTTTGCTACAAGGCCATGTTGAAGAGCCAGTTTCCACTCTAGGAACTTTGGGAGAAATGATTCAAACCCAAACCATACAGCCCCTGTCAGGGCAAAACACAGTGATTTCAAATAATTTTAAAGTGTTGTTGTATTCATATTCATAATAACAGTTCAGATACATTGAGCATTTCTTACGTTCATTTGATATTCACTGTCTTATTAATGCATTATATGAGGCTGTTGCTCGACCTTTTCTTAAATCCTCGTGTAATTTGCCTATGAATCACTTCACCTTTACTGTCACCGCTGGTCTGGTGATTCTGCCTCCAGGAAACAAGTCTTACAGGGTGCTTGGCCCCACATTCAAGGTCAGCTGGCTAGTTTTGGTAGCTGTCACCATTCGTCTATCCTGCAATAAGCCAGACATGAGCCTGGTCTAGAAAATATGGAGATGTATGTAACTTACTGGGTTGTTTTCTGTTACATTTGTCTTTGTGATCATGTGTTAGTGTCTCTGTCCTTACTAAAATCCGTAATAACAGAAACTATCCCAGGTGTGCTCAGAGGAACACTTCTGATGCTGACTCATGAAAATAGATAGTAAGTTGTTCTTGAATAGAATGACTTAAGATGCCAGAGTGTTAACACAGATACTATGCTCAGGGTTTTATTTTCCATGGTTTTGGTTGCCAGTAATTAATCATGATTCCGAAATATTAAATGGAAAATCCCCTACACAAGCGATCGATGAGTTTTAGGTTTCACATTGTTCCCAGTGCATCATTATTTATTTCCTTTATCATCATGTAGGATGAGTATGGTGCAGTAAGATGCCTTTGAGAAACCATATTCACCTAGCTTTTATTACTGCATTTTATGTGTTTTGCTTTATTATTAATTACTGCTCATCTTTCTTTATGTAACTTGTAAATGAAACTTTATTATGTATCTATATAGGGAACAAAAACCCAATATGTATAGGGTTTGGTTCTGTCTACAGCTCTAGACTATTGTTATACACCTAGGAAACTATCCTCCGCAGGAAAGATGATTTAAAAGATCATGGTCTTTTAAAATAATGCTGCAAAATCCATGTCTGGTTTAATTATTTTAGAATATGTTGGAGATATCTTTAAACCTTAAACAGAGGTAATTTTTTGTAAGAAATACATAAAGTATATTTGGGGAATATTTTATATTGGTGACAAACCTTAAAAAACACTCAGACCTAGCCGGGCGGTGGTGGCGCACGCCTTTAATCCCAGCACTCGGGAGGCAGAGCCAGGCGGATCTCTGTGAGTTCGAGGCCAGCCTGGGCTACCAAGTGAGTTCCAGGAAAGGCACAAAGCTACGCAGAGAAACCCTGTCTCGGAAAAACAAAACAAAACAAAACACTCAGACCTAAAAGTTGAGCACAGAAGAAGCCATCATGAAACTTGTGGATGTGCTTTCCTAGGAAGAGAACTACTAATCATTTTTCGTCCCACCCTCTGCCTCTGCTTATCACATTATCTAAATCTACAGGGTGGAAAAAAAAAAACCACCCCATGATCATAAGACAAAATGATGCCCAATAAAGTTGAAATTTCAAGGAGTTGAATAGCAATTCCCTGTCATAGCAAGAGAAGATTTAAAGGTATGGACTCCTGGCTGTGAATACCCTGTCTTTACAGAGAGGGTCACATGGCCTCTGAGGTTCATGTGCAGTTATGCATCAAAAGGATATTTGAAGGAGACACACAGAAGGGATGATGTGCGGCAGTGGTCTGGCCTTGCCACTGTGAAAAAAAAAATGCTGCCCCAAGGCATTCTTTGTGATTTCTGAGTGAATCTGTCATTCACACTCAAGGAAAGGAAAGTAGTTTTTGAAAATTGCCTGTATTTCTCAAATTATCAATGGTGAGCCAAGCCCTTACTAATGTACCCCAAATGACTCCCAAATTCATTGATAGACCAAAGTAATATGATCAGAAGGTATACTTTCCCCTCAATTTAATGTTAATTAATAGGTTAAATTTTAATATATGATAATTTACAACATTTGGAACATAAGAAACATGTCAAGGTTATTTTAAAAAAGATCTCCACTGAAATTCCATAGCTATTATTTTAATAAACGTATGTGAAGAGGGTATGCATTTCAATATTCACTCATATGTTTACTACGTAACTTAGGAAATGGGAGCTTCATTTTTCTGTGGAAGATGGAATCTCATATAAATGGCAGTGCTTCATTCTGAATAGAGACCCTTTTATCTTTCACTGGATGGGAGAATTGTCATTGGTTCAAATTATACCAAAAGACTACAGGGAGAGCTTGCTTAATGCCAAACTTTTTAGGTATTCCTAGGCTACTGTCTGGCATCAGGGCTCTTGTCTCCATTATGAGACTACATGAACATTTATGAAATTGCTGTAATTCACTTCTACTGCTATTTTGCAACCACAAGACTCTTCTTTATTCCAAATCATATACTTTCCAAACGAAGAGAATGAGACAGAGTTCCAAACAAGGCTGGAATGTGAAGATTTTGGCTCAGCTGCAAAAATGCTGCATTTTCTTTAGAACCATGACGTAGCCCATATTTTTACAAATATGTAACTACCTTGTTGGACTGCCTATTTGTGACAAACTGTTCTTCCTTCAGCCTTCAGAAAATAAAAGAAAAATGGCTATAATAATTTAAAGGTGCATCTCATCAAATTTAATTTGGATGACATAGTTGAGGTTATCTAATTAGCAGTTTTCCTGGGTTGTTACAATAAGGGAACACAGACCAAGTGCCCTAAGTAACAGAAATGTACTCTTACAGTTCTGTAGGCTAAATGTGAAGGATCACAGTATGGTTTATAGATGGATGCTTTTTCTGATCATCCTGTGATCGTCCCACCTTATCAGTGTTCTAATTTCTTTTTCTCATAAGGAGCCTTTAATCCCAGCAGGCTGGATTAGGACTCACCAGTGGGCTTCTTTTAGTTATTTATTTACAGACTGTAATTCTAAATGAAGTTACATTCTGAGGTTTTGGAGGTGAAGAATTCAACACATGACTTTGGGGAAAACTTCAGCGGGATAAGGCATCTTATAAATGGAGTTTCTGGTGTTTGAATGTTGGATGTTTGGCTTCCAAAGTCCAGATTTCCCCCATTCACAGCTCCCTGGACCATTCATTCTTTTCTTTGCTGCTTTCATTCCACCTCATTAAGCGATTTCATTTGCTACCATCCCAAGGTGCTGCTAGTAGCTCGTTTGAAGGAATTAGAGCCCTTTGTCTCTTGAGTAGACAGAGTGGAGGACTGTAAGAGAAAGAAGCAGTAGTCTGCAAGTTAAATTCCTGGAGTAAGAATTATAATGGTTGTGTACACAGTCTGAAAAGTCCATTTATTAAATGAATATGGATGGTTTGAAATTCTCAACTAATGTGCTCTAGCTTAAGGAGACAACAAAATCACCAGGTCCAAGTAGCCATTGCATTATTTGTTCTGCTCTCTAGTCCTCTAGGTAGGGAGGATTTATATTTTATCAGCGTCAAGACAAGGAGTTGAAGCTTGGAGAGTTTGTATGACTTGCTCACGTGGGACTAGGACTGCAAGCTGCTTCTTTTGATTCCGAGTGCCATGATCTTTGCCTGCATTAGCTCTCCCTTCATTCAGTGAGCCTGCAGGATGCTGAGTACAGTTCTGTAGGTAACATGGAGATGCACCACAGGATATGCTCTCAAAGAACTTCCTTTATAAAAGATCAAACAAAGCCACTCCTCACCCCTTCACTCTGTTCCCACTGAAGCCCCAGGGCACAGAGACAGATCTACAGATCCCTACTCACAGAGTCCCTACCTGGTGTCATATTGCTTTCCATTTTCTGCAAGTGAGACTCTTATGTGCTTGTAATGAGCTAATACACAGGGTTATTGGACCATTCCAAAGACAACATCCACCCTGTTATGTATGTATGCTTATGCACTTAGATTTTTACACCTTCTCTTTTCAGTGGATGCTAATGTCATAAATAAAATTGAAGAAAATGATTCTCAGTTGTTGATGTATCTGTTCCTTTCTTTGGAGTAGTGTGAAGTAAATTCTGTGGATCAAATATTTAAAATATAAAGTAAAATAATACAAGCTAAAAGATGAACTGAAAAGAAATAATTTATGAAACTTTTTTCCCTTAATTTTTGGGACCTGCACAGTAGATTCAGATGAAAAGATTTTCTTGTTGGGTGGCAGTGTAAAAAGTGGTTAAGAAACCATTTTTGTAAAGATTAACTATGAGTGGTGGAATATAGTTAAATGAAGGAACACTAGCCTCACCCGTTCAAGACCCTGGGATTCGATCCCTAGTGTCCCCAAAAGAATGGAAAATCTACACTATTTTATTTAACTGAAGATTATTTTGATAATATGATACAAGCCATGTCTCCTCAAGATAAGAGCAGAAAATTCCAGACATATGCTTTGGCTAAAATTTGAAAAGGTGTCGACTACATATGACTACCATCCATGAAGCTCACATTAAGGACACTTGGTCTAGCTAAAATAGCATAACTTCCCTCAAAAGAGAAGAAATGGCCCAAGAGATTATCTCTAATATCTTTCCCCAGTCTTGAAGTACATCAGCCGCAATGTCTTTAGCATTTTCTGGCTAAGAAACAACAAAAGAAGAGAAGAAAAGTCCACCTCATTGGGTTAAAAATGTTTTAACAATAAACTAAAGCTAAGCATACAAGGCTGTGCATACCAAAGCACAGTAACTCTGTGTGGCTTACTTTCAAAAAGACAAGCAAGACAGTAAGCAGCTAACAAGTGAATGACTTAACACTTGTCAGTAGAGTTTCTGCCTATAATAATTAAGACTGGAGTGGAGAGATACACACTAGAAAGGAGGTTGGATAGTTGAGTTATGGCCATTGATTTTGTTTTGATGTTGGGGAAAATTGTTTTATTCGATGAATTGTTATATATTTGGGGTCATGTTTCCTCCACTTCTTTAAACCTGCGTTTTACAGTATTGCAATCACTTCATGAATAGTTATTGATTTGTAATTTTATTTAAATTTTCCAGGATTTATTGAGAAAACAATCATGGCTCAGTCTCAAGGTACTGGCATCAGACTGCCTACACTAAACTCTTTGCATGGTCCATCACTAGATTGAGCACAAGATGCTTGATTGTGCTGACATTAAGTTTCTTCAGCTTTGTGTCTAAATTGAATAAGAGACTGAATTCACCTACATGAATTGGGATATTATGAGAATTGAATAGATTTACTCATGTGAGGACCTCATACACTATCCCTTTTGACGTCCATCTCAGACAGGCAGCATTAAACATCATTTTTATGAAAATGCACAATTATCTGCATCAGGACTATAGACAAAGCTCAAAGGGACAATTCTGCTTCATTCTTCAGCTTCACTAGCTTAGGTCACATTGTGGCAATTAGCTAGAAGATGAGCTAGTTGAGGGATGGCCCCATGACTGTCCTCATATTTGTGATCTTGGTGGCATTGCTGGATGGCTAGAGAGGTTGACCATTGCGCTACAAACTTATTCACCAAGCCCTATCCAGGTAGTTAGGAGACTCCAGGCTCCAAAAGAGTGTTCTAAGGAACACAAGCAGGTGTGGAGAGCTTCTTGGGAGCTCCATCCAGAAATAAACCCAGAAACATTTAAGCTATATTTGGTCAGTCAAGGCAGTCAGGACCCACCCTGATTCTGGAAGGAGCAACAGGCTCCTCCTTGGCATGCAGTAATAGTACAGAATTTATATTTATCTTCAAACTTACACATCTTCCACAATATATAAAAATGGCTTGAGATGTCTAATTCATAATTACTATATCTTTATTTCCCACTTAAAATCTTGTCATAGATTTGTTTCACTTTGTTATGCAAAACTAAACTTTAGTCTTGTCTTTCTTTTATCTAACTTTAAAATGTGGGATGAGTATGTGCATGTAAGTACAAGTGCCCATAGGGGCCAGAAGATGGTATTATATTGCCTGGAGCTGGAGTTACAGGTGGTGGTGGGCCACCCAACGTGAGTGTTAGGACCTGGACTGGGGTCTTCTGCAGAAGCAGCAAGCACTCTTAACACCTGAAGCATCTCTCTGATCCCTTTCCCTAACCTTTTAAATAGCTCTCATCAGTAGGTGTCAGTGGAGATTTAGAGACATGCACACAGTTCTGAAGCCACTAGATTAATTATGTACATGTCCCTCCTTTGATAGCAGCCAGTTTTTTGGGTTTTTTTTTTTAATGCCACAAGATCCACAAAACTCAGTTTCAGTTTCTTCGCTGGTAGCTCATAACCTCATTAATACAGCCTCACAGTTGTGTGAGCATCTTCCCATGAGAACAAGGACAGACAAAAATGGCCACATGTGAGCACATCACATTACAATTCATTTTCCCTGAATCATGTATTTCTTGACTGAAGAGAAATTTGTTGCTTCTTTTTCTCTCCAATACTAGCAAACATCTAAATTAAAAGAGCAGGGCAAATCCACATAAAGTGTTGTGCAAGTTCTCATTTTAAAATGTCTTGTAAAGACCAATATTGGTGTGATATTAATCTAAGAAGACTTTTCTTGTAACCACTTAGGGCCCATAGAAGTCAGCAGCTTAATGGGGTCCCATGTTTATCTCCTGCTTTAGCTGTATTTTTAAACTATTGTTTTGGCTATACTTTTAATCTACTGGTTTGGCTCTATTTTTTATCTGTTGGTTTGGCTGTCTAAGTGAGTATTTATTGTCTTTAGACAAGTCTGTGTATTCTTTTTATTTATTTTTCTCTGAGATTTTGTACTGTCCCAGTGGTACACAAATCTTGGTTTTGGTATGGTCAGGTCATTTAAAAGTGAGTCCCTCCAAAACCAAGCACTTTTGTGACTGGGTCAGCTAGCTCCCTGGACCTATTAAGGCTTTTGAGGTGTACATAAGGAGAAGCAAACTGATAAGCCAGGCAAGGAACTCCTGCAAATGGAGAAATATTGACCATGAAAATGTAGTGTAGTGGTATTTATTTGGGGGAAAATGATGCATTATATCACTTAATTCTTTGTGTAAAAACAAAAACAAAATTTAAAAAAAAACATTATTATGGAAACAATCCCACCCTTTCACCACACCCCACCTACCCAGCAAGCTATGATCTATCAGTTGAAGGAATCTTGTTGTGAGGTCACATTCTCCCAAGCTTCCCAGGATGACTACTCCCTCCTCTCAAACCTGCTTTACTTTGTGTAGCAAGGCCAGTTCAGAAAGGAGTATTTGCTAGTGGGACTATTGATTCAGTAAAAGAGTTGTAATTCAGTTGTGGTGCCAGAAAGCCTATTTTTCCTGTTGAGAATGATCAACATATTTAGATTGTGGATGGTAAAAATGTGAGCATGAAACCACCTGATTATATTTGTGACATTACTTTTGGCTGCTTAGGCAAAGAACTTCTTGGAAGTTCACAGATTTGGATGTTTTAAATACCTTTCTTTCTTTAGAGAAGAAAAAATGCCTTCTTCAAAATTAAAATTGATGTTCCCTGGAGACCACCTGCCATCTTATGTGCAACATCTTTCCCGGCATCGTACTGTGACTCTCACAGACTATCTGAAGCCAAGTTTGGTTAAAGGACCGTTAATTAGGAGCCAGGAGGCCTGGCGTTGATACTTTCTTCTGCTCCTCCATGGTTGCTGACATAGGAGTAATCACTTAACTTTCCTGGGGGTCCTTTTCATCTGTCATTAAAACAAGGGTGTGGAAATACATAGTCGTATTCATCCTTTTCAATTCAGGCAGTCGAAAAAAGCTATACCAAGCTTAAAATGTTGCTCTTTAACATAAATTTAGGAAGGGCAGGATCAAGAAAAAGACTTCAACTCCCCTTACCTTTAATGCATTCCTTAGTGTTCGGCTTTCTTGATGACACACTCTGAGAACCTTTCCTGGGGTGTGAAGATGGAAACTGTTGAGCTGGTTTCCTCCACTCAGCCACCTTTAACCCACACAGCAACATTTCCAATCAGACTGATGTTCACTGTTCTATTTCTGGCAGCAAACTCCTTGGCCACAGGGTCTGTACAATTTCTGCTTTTTCTCAACACAGCACTTTGCTAGTACATGTAAACTCTGTGTTAATTATTTTTGGCTGTTAGCTGAGAAAGAAGAAAAGCTCACATTTGCTAAATAAAGAATGACAGAGTGGATTTAGAAGTGCTCTCTCTACAAAGTGGTTTCCACTGTGGAGCTAATGCAGACTTTTTCTCTTTGCTTCTATGTGCTGCTCACAGTTATCGATTAATCATTTTTCTTTATTAGCTAATGTCTTCTTGGTAGTTTAATGTGTTTGACTTTCCTTCTGGCTCTGGAGAGTGTGATGCTATAAACTTGACATTGTCAGCAAAAGGATTCCAGAGATAATTTCTTCTACTAAAAAGTAAATATTAGAAGGTGATATTTTTCCTTCATGTCCTTTTCAACCATGTGCTGTATGTACATGACCCACCGTAAGGCAGAAGACACTGCTGATATCGTCCCATTTTATTCTGTTCATTATGGTAGCTTCCACAGTGGTCCAAGGATATACTATTCTGTGTCTTTCAAGAAGGGATGGAGACCCATCCTTAGAGCTGTGATGTAGCCAGAGATTTTCCAGTGCTACGTGAAGGAAAGACTCTGGTAGAGGTCTCCCCTTTAACTACCTATGTATGTAAAACTTCTAGGTGATAGTGAAAGAATTGATCTGCTCTTTTGGGTTACATTTCACAAGAATCGTTTTATCAGTGAGAACTCAATAGTTGAAGAAATTTAGTTTATTATAAAAATGGAAATTCCTAGGACAAGGAAGTAAGAAGTTACCCCAGTTGTTACTCCCCCCACCCCCAGTGTCTGTTCCCTAAGGAATCCCTGTGGGATGGAGTATCCTCCCACCAGGTCTTAACCAGTCCCCCAGTAATAAGTGTACTTACCTAACAGGCCTTTATCCATTGTCCTGAACTTTCATGGTGTAAATCCAAAAGTAAAATCAAATACATGTTCCCAATTGATTACTCTATGTACTTGTTATGGTGGGAAGATCCTTTGTGTCAATGTCAGAAGGAAAACTCAAATCTGAACACATGGTCCTATTATCATTTCTTTTAATTTTAGATATAATTTGTTGACTTTTCAGTGTAGAAGAGAGGAATCTTGTTCCTTGTGACATTGAACATCCTTACCACAGAGATACCCAGTGCTAGTCAGCATACCACTCAACATATGGTCCCTTCTCGTACAGCACATTTCCTATGCTCAAGTCATCTATGATTTTGGATAAATTTGCAGTTAATGTTAGAAATACGCTGGTGTTACTTACATACAACTATTCATTAGCCAGAATAGGCTGATCCACATATACAATACCAGAACCATTATGGATTTGGCTCATGCTAACTTTGTTCCACATCTAGGGGTGACGCTACACTCATGCATAGCTTCAGCAGTCCAGAATGTTCTAATATGTGGCTGTCCCAGCATACTACTTATCCCAAAAGGCAAGGAAATAGAGGAAATGAAGGTGAAAATCCAGGAGCTTTTCACTGTATCATACTGGAGGTGACTATCATCTGTTCACACTTATTTGGTTCACACTAGTCACATTGACTTTGCATGTTGTAAGAATGGGATACATAATTCTCAGGTAGAAATAAAAAATGGGGTGGTAGTGATATCTGCCTTATGGGTGATAACTTGCATTAGTTTTGTAATTATTTTATTTTTTTAAATGTTCTGAAGTTCATACAGTGGGTTATTTTCTTTTCTCAAAAATTCCTCTTTATTCCTTAAATGTCTTTCAGCCATTTGAGTTTCCTCTGTTGAGAATTCTCTGTTTAGTTCTATAGCCCATTTCTTAATTGGACTGTTGGGCATTTTGGTGTCTAATTTCTTGAGTTCTTTATATATTCTGGATATCAGTCCTCTGTCAGATGTGGGGTTGGTGAAGACCTTTTCCCATTCTGTAGGCTGTCGCTTTGCCTTGTTGACCATATCCTTTGCTCTACAAAAGCTTCTCAATTTCAAGAGGTCCCATTGATTGATTGTTTCTCTCAGTGTCTGTGCTACTGGTGTTATATTTAGGAAGTGATCTCCTATGCCAATGCATTCAAGACTAATTCCTACTTTCTCTTCAACTGGATCAGGCCCTGTGAATGGGTGAGACAGTTGATTGGCTTGATCTGTTTGGGAGGCACCCAGGCAGTGGGACAGGGTCCTGTGCTCATTGCATGAGTTGGCTGTTTAAAACCTGGGGCTTATGCAGGGTCGCTTGGCTCGGCCTGGGAGGAGGGGACTGGACCTGCCTGGACTGAGTCTACCAGGTTGATCTCAGTCCTCGGGGGAGGCTTTGCCCTGGAGGAGGTGGAAATGGGGGTGGGCTGGGGGGAAGGGAAGAGGGGTGGGAGGGGGGAGAACAAGGGAATCCATGGCTGATATGCAGAACTGAATTGTATTGTAAAATAAAATTAAAAATTAAAAAAAGATGAAAAATAAAAAAAAATTTAAAAAAGTAATAATTAAAAATAAAAAAATTCCTCTTTATTTTTATTTTTGTTGTGTGTGTGTGTGTGTGTGTGTGTGTGTGTGTGTGTGTGTGTGTGTGTGCCTGTGTATGGGTGGCAGAGGAGACCTGGAATTAGAACCCTTGGAGCTGAAGCTACCAATGATCAGGATCTGCCTGATGTAGTTGCTGGGAAACGAACTCCAGCCCTATACAAGGACAGTGCTCTCTTTTAATCTCTGAGCAATCTCCATAGCCCCAAATAATACTGTCTATTTTAGCTGTGGAAATTAAAGAAAGACAAATTGTCTTTATCAAGCTATACCACTTGGGATTGTAATTCAAGACCTTTAGAAATTCTGGATGATTTGAGTCTGGCTACAACACCATTAATGTTACCCAAGAGGACTAATAGGAATTTCCATGTAAATGTGTAGCTATTTACTTGGTTACTATGAATTCTGTTTGGAGTATCTGATTCAGTGACCTAGCATTGACAATTTCTAATACTGAAAATTTCTATCTTCCACACTTAGTCAAATCTGTGGTTAATTACACAGACCTTCTGCTGAGGAGTATGGCAGAAGAAATATATTTATTCATTTGGGACAAAGAATAGACTGGCGCCATCTCACTAAGTAGGCCAATGTGGCCTCAAACTCTCAGCAATTCTCCTGTCCCAACCAGTCACGTGTAAGGAGTAGAGCTGTGTGTCACCATGCCTGGTTTGGTCTAATTGCTTCCCAGACAATCCTCCTGTTCTTAGCTCAAATTCAGTTGTAAATGCTCCACTTTTTGGAGAATGTATGAACTGAACTGTTCATCAGATTCACCAGTGCTGGCATTAAGATTTATCTTCTTAGACCCTCTAAATCATTTACAAATCAGTCTATGTTTCTATTTTTTTCCTCTAACATTTTCTGTCTTGTATTGGTACATGTTGTGAATTAAAGCTTGAGTAAAAAAGCCAAGTAATGTTTTATAAATTTTATAAATATGAAACACTTCTCAATGGAAATAGAGTTCAGTTATGACATTTAGACTTAATGCTCATGAGCTTCATTCAGATTAATATTTTAATCAGAAAAATAATGTGCCTCACTCTGAAATGATACCAGAATCTTTTGTGATCCTTAGCACAGTTTTAATTGCTTTAATTAGGACTATTTTCTCAATGAATCATTGCTACTCTGAAAATGTAATTATAATTTTAAGTAAATGTTTAAACAAAGTACAATATTTATTCTTGAGTATGTATTTGAGATTTAATATAGTCTTTTCACTTCATTTATATGGAAATTCTCTTACTTAGCACTGGGCTAAGAAACACTTCTTAACATTTTCTTCTTCCTCCTCTTTAGCATGTTCTTCCATATTAAATGACCTGTAGGTAGTTAATTATGATTTGTAAGTGTCGACCCTAAGGCTGAAATCATGAGAAGTTCAAAATACTCAACTTGCTTTCTAGGCCACTACAAATTAAGTATACTTTAGCACCAGTAACATGCTTAGGGACTATGATGTAGAGGAGGCAAAAAGGATGAATCCCTCCAATATGTACCTGCTTCCAAAATCTCCACCAATGGCAGCAGCCTGAGACTTCTCATTTTCTGGGAAGTTTCCAGCCTGTTTGTAGAGTTCTGAGCCTAGTTCAGCAATGGAATAGAGAGACAGAAGAACAGAAATTGCAAATCACAGGGGAGAGAATCTGACAATAGAACCAACCAAAGTTAGATTAGTGTGTATTTTAAAAATTACTTTCATTGTAAAGGATAGCATGTTCACAATGCAAAACGTAAACCGCCAGAATTAGAAATGTCCATACACTCATGCTGTAGAGAGCCATTATTAAAATACTCCATGTTTCTGTTCAGGTTGTCCCCAGTACCTGCTCATACATATACAGCCTCACCATGTTAAGGAGTAGCCCATGTCAATGCTATGATAAGCTCAAAACATAGTAAACCACAGTGAATTTAATCTACCAAATGTAATCTAGCAGCACAGTACAATAGAGAGGGTTGGCTCGATCACATAGGCTAGAAGTCACATTCAGCTTTCCCTGGCCAAGGTCAGGAGATATACTTTCTTATTGGCTGGCTGAATACAGCCAAGATCTGGGGAAAGATCAGCACTCAAAATTTCAAATACGGTTTTTTCTTAATAAGTATCACTTTTATGCAATTGTATAGTCGAAAAAAATGTTAGGTAGAACCATCAACAGTCACTGATCACAGGTATGTATAGTTGAATATATTCATCTATATACACACACAAAATAAAAACAAATACATGAATATATGCATTCATCCAACTGTATATTGTTCTAAAATTGAAAATATAATGATATATGATAATCATATTCCAGTGATGTTTTATATAATCTGAAAAAAATCAGTGAAGCTAACCATTTCTTGATTAGACATTTTAGGTTATTAATTACTTACTAAATTCCAGCTCTTTACGTGATGCAGAGGTTGTAATTTCTGCCCTAGAGAGCCATCAGTTTCATAAGAATAAACACAGTTTCTGCAAGTGAGAGAATTCTTAGGGTGACATGAGAAAACATGGCAGGAAATTAATCTGCACTGAGGGTATCCAAGGGTGTCTTTTCAGAAAAGATTAACAACTAAGCTAAGTCTCAAAGGCTAAGAACTTCAGCAAAGATTGGTGAGTGTCTTAGAGAAGACAAAAAAAGCTGTTGATCGTTCAAATATCATGTGCCTAGATCACATGGAAAAAGTGGAAGCCATCTGCTGACAATAGGGGATACGTTAATGAGGCAGAGGTGGTAAATTTATGGACTGGAGGATTAGGTAGAAATGGACCATTTAAGTCAGTCTGAATGAATACTTGGATTTCATCCAGATAGTATGTAGGAAGCAAGAAAGGATTCTTAAACTGGGGTGTTGTATCATCACTTTGGGATTGTAGAATCTCCACCAGCCTTTGAATAGACTAAAAGAGATAAGTATGGAATGATAAAGGTTATTTATGATGATATCTAATTGATTATATGTAAGTAAACACTGAGGTAGAGAGGATGAAAAGAAGAGAATACAGGGATTAAATAGGTTTTGTTGCTAACATTTGCTGTAACTGAATGACTGACTGCATGTGAATTATGAGGATGAATAGTGGTATAACACAGGGTTTAGAAAGAAGTTTCTTTTTGACAGCTTAGACTTGAGGTTCATGTGGGATATATTGAACAGCTGTGGTTGACATTTACATGAAATATTAAAATAAGTCACTGGGTTCTAATGCTTGGCTAAAAGTTTAGACTGAACATGACTAAGAGCCATATATTCTCAACTTTGCTATATGTACAAACATCAAGATTTAAAAAAGTCTACTGCCAAGACTATGTTCTACATCAACTTAAATAGATTTTAAAATTCCCTGGATGGTTCTGATGGACACATAAGACAGGATCACAATCTGGTGGCACAGACCTGTTCATTTCAACCTTTTTTGTATATAATGAAATAATTTGAAATGCTTTTAAAATTCCCAAGGCTCAGAACACATTCTGTATGAACTAAATTGAAGTATATGGAATATTTTGCATCATGTCTACTGAGACACAGCGCACTAGGAATTTTATCATTTTAAGTTTTTTTTAATTGTCCATGTGGTTGTGTGGCAATAGGTATACAGGTGTATAGGTATATCTGGGGATCAGAAAATGGTGTCAGATCTCCTGGAGCCTGGTTTATAGATGGTTGTGAGTCACCAAACATAGATGCTGGGAAATGAACTGGGTCCTCACCATGAGTAGTTTATGCTCTTAACCACCGAGCAGTCTTTCAGTCCAGATTCATAATTTTAAAAGTAGAAATTTCAGTGTATGAAGTCATCACATCCCTGGTTTCTCTCTCTCTTAGAACAGTGTTTCCAAGGTTCATCTGTTTGTGGTAGCAGTAGTAGACTCCTGCCCAACCTACGTAATTTTCCATTGCAAGATTTCTGCCCATTCATCAGCAGAGGAGATTTGGGTTACTTCTTCATTTTGACAGTGGTGAATAATGTTACTAAGAACCTTTGTGTCTATGCTCTGACGTGAACTTTTTTTTTCAGTTGTCTTGGGTAATACCAAGTATTGGAATTGCTGACTCATTTCGTAACTCTGCCTTTAACTCTACAGGAGCTTTTCTGGAGGAACTGATAAACTAGTTTTTCAACCATATACACCATTTTACATTCCTACCACAGTGCATCCCGGTTTCACGTTTCCCTCCTGCTCAGCATCTTTCCTTTTAACTCTAGCTGTTCCATTTGGTTGGGAGTAACATCTCGTGCCTTTTTGATTTGCATTTCTCTACTGTCTGGTGTTCTTCAGTGTGCTTTCATGTACTATGAAGCCATTCATATATCCTCTTTGAAGAGATGTGTGTTCAAAACTTTGTCCACTTTTATTTGAGCCTTTTTCCCCTTGAATTTTAATAATGTGTATTTTTCGATTGTTGTGGAGTATTTTCTTCATATCTATTGGGTCTACTTGTATTTATTTAGTGTTATCAAATGTTTCTATTTCTTGCAAGTCTTTAACATAAATCTTTTCCTGTACATTTTTTTTATCATAACTAATTGATCTAGTATTGAAACAGTCAATCTATTTCTCCTTCGGATGGACTGTTTTTCACATCTTTCCCCATATGTTCACTCAACCTATCTGTGTCTGTGACTTCCAAGGGTGTTACATATAGACAGCCTGTGGTTGAACCACATTTAAAAATTCATTGTGTCCAGTTGTTAGACAGAGCCCAAACTGGACATTTCTTGTCACCACATTAAGCTTCCAGTACCAGGATTGGGTTACATCTAATTGAGTTGTTGGCCAAAGGAGTCCCATGGAAATCCCCAAACAACTCAGGCTGTTGCCAAGATTGCTCTCCACAGACTAACAACAAGGCATCATTGCTCAAGAGAACACCTATACAACTCATTGAATAGAGAAAAGCCAAGCTGGGGCCTACATAGGGCCTTCACCCCTATGCTCTAGAGTCTGTGGTATATACGGGAAGGTGTTCTGCACGCTACCAAAAGAGGAACGTAAACATCAAGACAGCCACAACCCCTTTGATCTACAGTGTTTGCTGTCTTGCCTGCAAGATATGCTAGGGAATGGTAGCACAAAGCTTATGAAGGTAACCAACCAATAACTTATTTGGCTTAAGGTCCACTCCATGAGATGAAACCCATATCCAGAACTTCTTAGATTACCAAGAAGCAAAGACAAGAGAGCCCGGGGAACTACGATAAAACCAAAGACTACTCTCACAGAGACATTTTCTCAACTGAGGTTCCCTCCTCTCTGATGACTGTAGCCTGTGTCAAGTTGACATAAAACTAACCAGAACATCACCTACACTGCCGGAAGTAGTCCCGATGAAATTTGTTGGTTCTCCAAACTGGCCTTTGGTGGAATTACTGCTTTGGCCTGTCATTGATTCCCTATCTGAGAAAAGCAATAGTCTCCTCAGGAAAAGTTACATAACATTCCTTTGAGGATTTTTGTCATTGCTGTCAGTTTGTTTTTATAGTTTATTTTTTAATGATTGCTTTGAGAATTACAATTAACACCCTAACTGCAAAAGTATCCTTCATATTATAGCGACTTAATTTAAGTAGTATGCATTATGCTTCTGCTTCTATAGCCTAAATATCTTTCCCAGGAGAATATTATTATCATGCAGTTGCATTTTTATTTATTGTAAACCCATCCACGTTGTTTTATAAGTATTTTTTTTTTTTTTGGTTTTTCGAGACAGGGTTTCTCTGTGTAGCTTTGTGCCTTTCCTGGAACTCACTTGGTAACCCAGGCTGGCCTCGAACTCACAGAGATCCGCCTGGCTCTGCCTCCCGAGGGCTGGGATTAAAGGCGTGCGCCACCACCGCCCGGCTGTATAAGTATTATTTTACTAAACTGTATTACTGTATAATTTTGTAATTGAAAAATAGAAATCTATATTTATAGAATATATAATGCTGTGATCTATGCATTTACTGCAGACTAATTAACATATTCATCAATTCATCAACTTTTTTATGAGAATACTAAAATCTAGTCTTTTAGCCATTTTGAAATACACAATTAATTACAGTTAATTTTGGTCAATGTGCCACTCTATAATGCTGACTTTTTGCCCTCCTCTGAGACTTTCTACACTTGGAGCACGTTTCCTTTCCCCATCCACTGGTTTGACTGTGTCCCTCCAAAGTCCATGGCATGGAAACCTGGTCTTCAGTGAGGCAGTGTTGCTATGGAGACGTTTTTAGGTGGTTGGACCTTGTGGAAGGTGGCTGTGTGATGGGACAGCACACAAAGAAGGAAATGATGCTGTTTCTTTAAAGCAGACTGGTTCTTGAGAAAATGACTGCATTTAAAGCAAGGTTGGATACTTGGGATCCCAGTCTTGCCTTCTTTCTTCACTAGTGAAATGGTATTATAAGAAATGAATTAAGGATCTGGAGAGACGACACAGCCTTTAATGTCTGCTCCTCTAGAGAACGCAAGACTTGGGTTCCCATCACCCATGTGGCTGCTCACAACCATCTATAACTTCAGTTCTAGAGTATCTGACCTTTTTCTGGCTTACATGGGTACCCCCCCCACACACACACACAGTGCATAGACATGCGTGCAGCCAAAACATCCATGCACATAAAATTTTTAAAAATTAATTTTATAAAAGAAAAAATAAGGAAATGAAGTAAGGGCCAGCAAGGTGCATCAGGGGATCCAGGAACTTGCTGTGTAAGGCTGGAGACTTTGATATTCAGAATCCACATAAAACTGGAAAGAGAAAACCAACTCCACAAAGTTGTCTTCTGACCTTCACACCAGTGCTAGTATATGCAAGGTCACACACCTGTCACACACACATACACACACACACACACACACACACACACACACACACACTGGCAATATGTAAATTTTTTTAAAAAGAAAGTGACAATAGATCTATACAATGGATATTACAAAATAATAGGGAAATATTGAGGAATCAATATATGGAAAGATGTTCCATTATCATGAATTAGAATAAATAATATTATCCATACTTCCTGGAACAAATCACTTTCTATCAAATATCCAGTACAATTTCTATCAAAATCTCAAATAAATAATTTTACAAAAATAGAAAATATAATTAAAATTGTATAGAAGTAGAAAGGCTACTGAATAGTCAAGGTGATCTTAAGCAAAAAGCACAAAACTGAAAACATCACACCCCATTATTTCAAAACTATTTATAGTGCTATTGTAATCCAAACAATGTGGTACTGGAATAAAACAGACATTTCAAAAAGGGGACAGGATAGAAAACCCAAAAATAAGCCCATATATTTATCATGAATTGGGTTTTTACAGATGTGCTGAGAATGCACAACAGGGACATGATAATGTCTTTCATACATGATGCATAGAATATGTGAATTCTGCAATCTCCCCACAGGTACTGGCTACATGGCTTTGTCTAACTTCTTCGAGCAGCCACACTTCTACCGTTTAGATAACGCTTGTATTGCAGGTTTTTCTGGAAGATGAACAGTTGCTGTACAGGTTTTGCAGCAAAGACTCCTCATTCTGTCTCTTGTACATTATTTGAAAATGGAAGATAGTTTTGTAATGTCTATTTGATCATATATAATTTTTTTAAAGTGTGTGTAATCACTCCATTTTCTTCTACCTCTAACTAGTGGGCCTTTGATATTTTTTTTTAGTTCAACACTACTTGTCATATTCCTTGTGGGCTGAGATCTATTTAGAAATTGCTTGCGTTAAGCCACTCTGTATATGATAGTTTCATATACAGAATAAGAAAAGGCATTTAAAATCTCAAGGAATCAACACACAAGTACACTTCAGAAGACATCTCCACCTAACTGGAGAGGCATTTCTAATAAATGGGCTCATTTCTGTGACATATGAGAGAATGCTCAATAAAGATTAAATCCTTTCAAAACAGACACTGAGAAGAGGCGCATCTGGCACAGTGCCAGATGTTGGAGAATGGAACTGTGTTTTCAGAGCTCCTGAGCTGATGTTGTTCTTCAGATCTCTGGGAATGTTTATAACTGCTGGTGGAGGGTGAATGGGGAGACTGGAATAGTACGCTCCAAATGGAAGAAGGGTGAACCTGAATCCCTAGCATGTCCGAAGGAGAAGTAAAGAAGCAGAATTGCCATAGGATGCAGGTGGATGGAAAACAGAGAATAAGAGGACCAGGATTAAATGATCAGCTAAGGGAACCAGGGGAGCAGGAAAGGAGCTGCCCTCTGAGCTGACCCAGACAGGAAGAATGGGACACACGGAATTCACCTTCCCAGAGCTGGAGTCTTTGCCACCAGGATAAAACACTATCTTTCTTGTTGTTTTGTTTAGTATGTGTTGAATTCTCCGATGTGTTTTAGAATGGACAGTGTGATTTAACCCCTTACCACGTTTCATGCCGGAATTTCAAACATTTGCTCATGATCCACTTGTGGGTTACTGTTTTAAATGCTCAGGAAAAACAAAACAGAGAATTGTTATTGCTGTTGAAATTATTTGAGCATGTGTTTTGCTATTTAACTGCAACTAGCCTGGAATCCATGGAGTAGCAAGTTGACTTCAAACCTGCAATCCACCTGTCTCAGCCTCTCAGTCCTTGCATTACATAAATGGATCAATATATTTATCTCTAATTCAGTTTCACCTTAAAATGTTTTATTTAACAGTTTATTGAGGCACTCTCTTGCTATGTAGCCTGGACTAACCTTGGCCTCACTATCCTCTTGTCTTAGCCTCTTTAGTGCTAAGATTTCCGGCATGTGCCACCACACTCAGCCAACTGTCATTTAAAATGAAATGAAATTATGAGGAAATAAAACTGAGGAACATTTCATTCATTGTACTTCTATTAAAGTCTGCTTCCTATACAACCTTTAGAATGGTATCCCAGTTGGTACCCCCATTTTGATTATAAAAGTATACCTGTTAGTATTCTCTTTCCTTCTCTTGTTCCTATCAGGTGGCCTGTAACATAGATTTATTCTTTAAATTAGAAATGGTCAGTCAATTTTCTTTTGGAATATTCTAATTCCACTCTACTTCTTGAGTGAACTGTTCGAGGCATGCTTGAATTCCCTATCTATATTGGCAGCTGTATGGAAGGCATTCCGTTCTCCCAAAGCTGATTTGTTCATATATACTATTTGGCAAGAGAGGGGAGCTGGCCTGGCATTGGACGGCCCCTCGTCTACGTGTCTACTATGACTTTGGCTGGTGCTGTTGATCAGTTGGGGATTTGCAGGCAGCCAGGCAGTGCTACTGCCCTGGAGTTCTTCCTTAGCAGCCTGCAAATGACACTGACACCATGGAAGATTTCTTCCCAGACAGACGTTTTCAATTAACCAAATTACTCTAACAGGGCGTAGCTCAGGAAGATTTAAGGCAGCTCTGGTGGCTATACCAGCCAAGGAGACTGCTTTGCCAATTGAAAGGCAAGCACATCGCTCGCTGCCAGCTTGCAGGGAGATGGTTCTTGCAGGGATAGCAGATCTACCGTGCAGGTTTGATTTAAGGCCCTCTATTACCATACCTTTGTAATTATCATCAGGCAATGATGAGTCCTAGGGTAAGTGTGGATCTTAGATTTGAGACTCCAGAAGCCTAACCAAAATGTATCATATAAAATGAAATCTCCTTGGTAACTTCTTTTCAACTAGTTAGTTCTTACTTGCAAAAAAATAAAAATAACATAAACAAATAAAAAATAAATAACAGTTTGCCAATAATATTAATTCATTTTCTCTGTTCTCATAAAAGTGTTGTTTCACAAGGCCCTGACAGAGATTCCTCAAGACACCTTACAGAAAGCTTTGCTTTCCTTTAAGTTTGTTGGCATAGGTCCCATATTTCATAGAAAGCTGTGAAAAGATTTGGAATAGTAAATTTGCTTATTCTAAGGATGGGTAGCACACTCAGTGATTCTAAAAGTCAAGCATATAATAATGATATTTTTTATTCTGTTACTTAAGATCATTGATATGCAGACTGTTATGGAATGTGTGTGTGTGTGTGTGTGTGTGTGTGTGTGTGTGTGTGTGTGTGTGTGTGTGTGTGAAGTCAGAAGGTATAATTCCTCAGGCACAAGCTACCTGTTTTTGTTTTTTGTCAGATAAGGTATCTCAGTCGGACCTGGAATTAGTCTAGTAGGCAAGGCTGTCTGACAGTGAGCCCTAGGTATCACTCCCTAGTCTGACTCCTCACCTCCAACACTGAAATTATAGGTAAGTGCAACCATGCCTGACCTTTGAAACTTGGGTCCTGGGGGTAGAAGTCAGGCCTTGCTTTTGTGGTAAGCACTTTACTGAATAAGCTCTCCTATCATTCTTTCTATCTCACTTTTGTGGTTTTTCTTTTTGTCTCACCTTAGGAAAATTTTCTTCTTGAAAAATATATTTAAGAAGATTATAAGAATGAAAGAAGTTATTAGCCTCATTATTTTTGGATGATGCCTAACTTCAAGCAGGAGAAGTTTGCTAAATATCTAACTTTTCTCAACATTCTGTCCTGTATATGATTAGACAGCATAGTATGAAATAGCTCCAGCTTGATGCCATATCTCCATGCAAATCTGAATTCTTCTTGCTTGAGAAAAGACATGATCATAGACAGATTGCTTCATTCCTCTAGGCTCAAACCTCTCCTTTGAGGAAGTGACATTGAACTAGACTACATTCATTCTATTTCAGACATTTATCATTAGGACATGGTGCAACTCTCCTGTTGGTGAGTTAACCAACACCATGCAAACTGTACTCTGTATATAATACCATAAGATAGTTATTTAAGACATGCTATCAATAAATGGAAATTCTTTTCTTCCAGGATTTTACCTGTGGTATTATTACAAATAATGGAAATTTTGTAAATTGGAAGTAAAAAGTTTAAATATGAATGTCTTTCTCATGTTTCTATTCACAGGGTTAGAATAGAAATGGTTCTTTTTGGCTTGGGTACCATTACAACTATAGAGATTCTTGTGTCTAAAGGATCACTTAGCCTTTAGACATATTCATATTTATATATTCATATTGTATGTTACTGTATTGTATATTGAATTCTGATTTCTCTGTTAGCAAGGAGGACAGTGTGGGGCTGGGAGTGCTATTTTGTGACTCTAAATCTCTAAACATCCTCAGTTCCCACTATGTGACAGCTGGCCCCACAACTAATCACTTAGTAAACTGTATTTCACTTTTTAAAAGGTAAAAATAAGCTTATAAAAATACTGACACTGGCAAAAGATCTTTCAATCACTGAAATGTAAGCAGTACTCACAACTCAATCAAAATGAAGTGAATATAGCATTTTGTTTACTGTAGTGAACTAAAACTCATTCTGTAGTAATTATGGTCAATTTATTTCAAATTAACAATTGCTCTCATAAATTATATCACATATAGCCAAGTAGTTGTGATCTCACAACTTACTATACTTTTACAGTAAGTGTTTGTATGGTGCTTTTTCTTTTAAGATTATATGATTAGAAAAAGAATATGTAAGCAAGTTGTGTATTAAAGGCTATAATGTCATGGCTTAGAAGGTAAATATCTAACTATGGCAGTTGATAGGTCTTTCTGTCTCCTCGAAATGCCACACTTTTCCCTTGTTTTGTTGAGTTGGCTCTGTTATACATCTTTGTTCATGATTGTGTTACCATTATAGTCATTGATCTCGCACTTACATCTGCAACTAGGTTAGGAACTTGTTGATAGCGATGACCATGTTGCTTATGTTTCATTAAGTCAAGTGTCTAATGGACTTTCTGTGTCTAAAAAGTGTCAACTGATATTTGCTGGAATTTTATAGGCAGGGCCATCAACATTTTACACCCTGAAAGCTCACAATAACATCTACAAGTGTGTATATTTCCCTTATGCCAAGTGATATGCTTTGTTGGCCTGCTAAGATGACTCAGCAGATAAAGCACTTGCTGGGAAAGACTAGTGCCATGAGTTAAAAGCTGGAATACCCACACTTAGGTGGAAGGAGAGAAAAGACTCACAAAGTTGTGCTCTGGTGTACACACCTCCTCAACACCATAATCCACAGGCAAAGACAATAAATTAACTGATCTCTCTCTCTCTCTCTCTCTCTCTCTCTCTCTCTCTCTCTCTCTCTCTCTCTCTCTCTCTCTGTGAGCGCGAATGCGCCTGATACCACATGCATGTGGAGGTGAGAAGAAATTTGCAGGATCAATCCTTGCTTTCTGCCATATGGGTCCCAAGGATCTAGCTAGGCTTGGTAGGCTTATCAATAATGACTTTTCCCCACTGAGCCTCTTGCTGGCCCAGAAATAATTTTTAAGAATACATTTTGTTCCTTTAGGCGTTTCCAGAGTTTAGTATTGAATCTTTTGTAGGTGTAGGATATTTCAATACTGCTAAATACCCTAACCTGTCTAAAATAGCAAATTTACTAAATAAATTAATTATAAAGACAACAATGTACATTAAAGCATGAAGCAACTTTGAGCTTACTGAGAAAGGGTAGAACTATATTAATAGTCATGTTCATGATGTCTGAATCTTATCTCAGGATGTATTATAAACCAGTCTTAAATTTATATCTTCAATCAGGTTTGAAGAATTTGAAGTCTTCATTCAGAAGAAAACTACTCCAGACCTTTTAAAGCATAGTAAGTGAAACACAAAGATATGGAGCCTAAGAACACTCCAGAAAATCTAAATAAATCTCAGTGCCTATATTAACATTTAATATTCAAAATAAGGAAGTAATTTCTCTCATTGAACTTCCTTGGTGTGAAAGTTCAGTCTTTCATAAATGTGTAATGAGTTGTTATTCCCTACAATTTAGAAGTAGATAATTGAAACATTGTAACATATGTATATATATTTGCTGTGCAGAGAAATGGAGTATGAGGGTACCTGTGACTTTGAATGTACCTTGGGAAAAGTCAGGGCAAGAGAATTCCTAAGTTTTAGAGAGGGAGAAGGATGTGGGAATAAACTCGAAGTCACCTGATGTAAATACCTCTTCATTCTTAGTTCTTATAAGCATTGTTATTAGTGCTAATGACACCATGTAAATAATGAACTTGGCAGAGGAAAATCCTCCTTAGGTGCCTTCCTTGTACGAGCTCAATATAAACATCATGTAGACATTAACATGACTTTTACCTCTGAAGAAGGGAGATCTTAGGTGCTTAAGCACTTGAAATAAGTACATGAGAAAATTAAGCCTCCGAGCAAACCTCTCCCATTTCAATGGCCATGCTCTTTCCTTTTGTAATGCTGACTTGTATGCGAAGGGAAAGCTCTTTTGACTTTTGCTGTCTATAATTTAGGTAGCTCTTTGCATACTGACTCTGGCACTGTATCACATAGGAGCTTCCAATAACTGCCAGTCACATAGTGACAATTATGCTTGATTAAGCAGATCCAGTAAGTACTTGATCGACTTTTTCCCATAAATGCTGACATTCTGAAGCCAAAGGGAAAAGAACACTGGCCATTATCCTGTGCACTCTGGCCATCTCCCCTTGTACCTCTGGATAATACCAAGCTCTGGGCTTCTTAGGATCAGTGTCCCCAGATACTTAGAGTCATCCAGACCCCAGGGCTTTTATCAAATGTGTCCTTAGGTAGTTTGAACTTTTTGCAGTCTGTGACTCTTATAAACAGAAATGTGATGATATATAAGATTTGAAGGGATATTTGGCAATGTATCATTTCTTCTATTGGTCATATTAACCTTGATAAGTGACTTTGAAGTTTTCACAATGTTCCAGAATCCTCTAGAATTACAGACAAAATAAGTGTATACATTTAAAAATGATTGTGATTGATTCCTTTATGAGAACATAAATCTTGGCTATTGGCTAGCACATTGTTTAATCATCCACTGAGAAGGCAACTTTAACATTTTCTGGAAAGGTAACCCAAGGCTTATAGGTGTCAGGGTTATTCAACAAACTTGATACTCCCATCTTTCATCATGCTCTCATACTAGGTAGCAGAAGAAATTAGTCTAGTTTTATATGGCATTGTGGCCTGGATCCATATCATTCACAAATGACTCTCCTCAGAAAATGGCCCAGGGTTTCAGGTTCCTTCCTGAGCAAGCTCTGTGCTCCTTGTCTAGCCATAGCGGGTTCATCCTTAGCAAGCTCCATGCTCCTTGTCTAGCTGTATAGGTGAAGGGGTATAAGGAGTCCATGAAAGAGTAAGGAAAACTGTAAGAGCTGGGGAGAGGAGTCTCAGAAGATATTTTTATGGTCCAGCCACGGCCTTTGGCCAGAACTCATCACATGGACTCAAATGACTGGTAGAGAGCTGAGGTATGCCCCGGAGCCTAATAAACACACTTTGGTGAACACAGATCATTTTCTCTGCCTCATAACTTACATGAGTGAGGCTCTCTAGAACAGGGAAAGCAAAAGCAAGCAAGCGTGAAAAACTTTGATCATAACAATTTTAATGGGTACCAAAGAATGCCATTATAGTTAATATAAGCCTGTGTACAGGATACATGAGCCCAGCCTCTTAGGCATGTTATTTCTGTTTTCCTCATGTACTGTTACAGTTCTTGAGAAAACTCCATTTGGAACCCTTGGTAAGGAATGCTTGAAAACAGCCATATTTTAGGTCTTATAACTTGTTTTATTGACTCAAGGCTGTATTCTTACAAAGGCTAACACTTGGTTTAAATCTCTACTATTCTGTCTTAAAATGCTTAATAATTCTGAACCAAGACACCATGCATTTTCTTTTGCACTGTCCAGGAGTCTAAATATTCTGAGTATCTCTCATTGTATATACCCCACTTTCTGACTTGCATGTTTCATCAAGGACAAAAACTAATGCCTCAGTAATAAGTTCAGGATAAAATACTCAGATGTATATCACTTGCATCCACCCTTTATAGTTTAGAAGAGAAGCTTTGAGTGTGGACATATATACTCAGAAGCATGTGTGTATTTGCCCATGTGCAAATGTGTATTTTTCAGGGCAAACTTTATTAAGAGCAATTTGTTTTAATTGCTAGTCACTGGGCTTCATTCCATTGTTTATTGTTAGCTACTCATGTGTAGACTTGGTTGATATCAGTAGCACAAACATTTGTTTCAGATAAATGGCGTTTCAGTTGGATAGATTTTAATTAAGCAACCTTTATTGTACAAGTGGTTGCTTTTGAAACTATGAGAAAAACTACTTTAATTCTTTACTTCTGTTATCCAGAATTGGAGGTTGTTCAACATTATCTACTATGACTTTGAATAAGATTTTGTCTGTGAGTTTCCAAAATATTTGCACATAAAAATAAGGAGTAAGAAATGTTTCTATTGTAATACATTAGGCTTTTCTTCTACTGCAATGTCTCTGCATAGGTGTGTGTGTGTGTGTGTGTGTGTGTGTGTGTGTGTGTGTGTGTGTGTGTGTACCAGAGGTTCATGTCTGGTGACTTTTTTCTGTTGCTCCTTAGTGAGCTTCCTGGATTCACCATCTTCAGCCCCGAATGCTGGGTTACAGATGTGGGCCATACTGGCCTTTTATGTAGGTTATGGGTATCTGAATTCAGGTCCTCATGCTGGCTCTGTCATCTCCCCAGACCTTTTCCTCTGCTTCATATACTGACAATTATGATTGTATTTAGGGATCCATACAATCAAGCCTGATATTCTTTTCTCAAGATCCTTAAATACATTTCCAGGGACTCTTTACTCACGAAAAGTAGTACAAGCAGGATTCCTTGATTTAATGTCTTTGCCCTTTGGAGCAATATTTCAGTCTACTACATTTGCTCCATCCACTCTTCATTATTGACCAAACAGGGAGATACTAGATGATATACAATAGTACATTTTTTTTCCCTCATGGTCACTGACACAGGAGTAATTTGTGCTGGAGAATTACACACTTAGCAACACCATGAAGGAAATTCTGCTGAAGCAGTTGGCTCAGTTGGCTTTGGCATCTGCTAGGATCCAGTCATCACACTGACATTGACCTACACAAATGTTAATTGTCTAGCCCAAAGCAAGGTCAGTATGTAGTTGATTGTTCCCATCTTGAGAATTTATTTTGGTCTCCCTGTGGCCCTGTATTTGCAATTGTATTTACTTGTTACTCATATGGGATAGAAACACCTCCTGGTAGATTCATTTTGGCGTATTTCATCTACAAGTATAACAAGAGGATGGAAAAATGACCAACTAGGCTATGATAAGCTCTGTATCAATCAAAGACAAAAAGTTCTAGAATGATTTCAGTAAGTATCATTTGGAAACACAATTCTTAATAAATAGAAAGAATGTGTTCTTACCCTTCTCTAGATAGAAACTGCTAAACTTCTAGGAACCTTGCTGCTGATCAAGGAGGAATCTTCAATTTCATTTTATTTATTTTATATTTGATTGCTGAGTAAGACTATTGTAACCATGAAAGAGAATAACTCCTCCTTCGGTGTATTTTTAATTAATCTCCTACTATGTGGCAGAGATTGTGTACAACATCCTATTTAATACAGTTTCTGTCTTTGCCCTTATGTTTATAATTTTCTATATAATTTGCAATTTACTCAAAATAGCAAAAATCTCTGCATAATAATTTAAAACAACCAAAGTCACAGAAAAGGACAGTTCATTTAGGAGAGGGTAGGATAAGGCAAAACAAGAATACTCAAAATCACATAAATGTCCTCTAGCTCTTTCATGTTCAGAGGGCTAATGTACTGTAACAATTCATCAGTCATTCTAATAGTCTTTTAACTTCTGTCAGAAAGCCTACTAAATGCTAACATCTTAAATGCTTAATATTCAAAATGTATTTTCATTAATCATGCAAATTATCTGGGCATCCATATTTTGAAATAAATTCCTTCAAAATTTAAAGTTCTGAGGTTTTGTATGTGAGAAACCCATGTTAGTGAGTGATACTGTATAACAATATAACTTTGAATTAAAGCATTTTAGATTCAAAAAGTTGCTAATATAATCCTAGTTGGCATCTGATATCAATTTTATATAAACTCTAAAAATGCTATTAATGTCAGATATTTCTGATTCCGTAATAATCAGCTAAAGTATGCACTTGCATCGTTCTGTTTTAGTACATAGTTGGTGGGTGAATGTTAATGTTGGTAGATCTCTATTGTTCTAATAGAAATGACCCCATATTTCATATCAAGGAACTGTGGGTGTGGTTATTACTAAGAGGGTGTTTCTTCTAGATTTGCCTGAGCAGCTTTGTGATGATATCTTAGATCCTGCCAGTTGCCCTAGTTTCTTGGCTTCTTGCAAAAAGAATTACAGATGTGGGCCTCTGAAACAGATAAGGTGTTGAAAATGTACAGGACCTATGTTTTGGTGGTATAAGTGGAAAAGTTTTATCTTTCTCCTTTTGGTTACTGGAGATCCTTGACTGTCAAAAGAGATGGAGGCTGGGAGTGAAATAGAAGTAAATGACCTGAGACCATTTAAATGTAGATATAGAAGAGGCACAGAGCATTGCTCATTGGATTCATGAGTGACCCAAATAACTGGCAGTCATGAGGGATAAAGGATGAATGTAGCACTCTAACTCCCTACAGAAAACAGATGGCACAATCAAATAAGGATCATTTAAGGGATCTCATTGATAAGGAAACTAATTATATAAGCAGAATTGAGAGTAGAAGAACAAAAAAAGAAAAGAAAAGAAAAAAGAAAAAGAAAAAAACAAAAAAAAAACTAAAGCAAAAATCCTAAAGTCTAGCAGATAGTGTGTGAAAGAAAGCCTTAAGAGGTGAGGGAAAGGAGACATTATTAGAATCTAAAAAGAATCCTGTGTAAAGATACCTGGCAAAAACTCACGACTGACTTTTTATTAAGTAGAACAGCTAGCACAAGTTAATTTTATGGGTAGAACTGATTTTATTGGGTCTACATTCCCATCTATCTCTCCAGTCTCCTGATGGAGCTACCCATTCACTGAGCCCAGGAGGTACCACAAGTGCACAGACCCAGGACGAAGGCCACGAAGATGAGCTCTGAGTGGATAATGGAGCTTCTTTACACGAGGCTCCCCATGTTCGGAAATCTGCCAATGTTTGATATTCTAGAACATATTTCTTTAGGTTCTCTGGGCATCCATGTTGAGATTCAGAGTCCTGGATGAAGTAAAGTGGATAGAGAAGCATCTGCTTTGGTATGAATGTCACTTCCCTGGTTACGGCACCGAAACTCACAGCTACTTTTGAGTGGTTTTCCTTTGCTTAACCCTTTTTGTTTAAACTACAGTCTATATTCCCCCAGGTTTCTTTTATGGCTATTTTGTTATTATCTTACCAAAGTTTCAAGCAGTGTTTCTGCTTCCTCAGTGCACTTAATGAACTTCCTTTATCTCTAATTAATCATATGTATTTAAAAACAGACAAGCATGAGCCAGACAGTTCACTGTTATTTTCTATCAGTTATTTTGTTGGGCATAATAGTGTGACCAAAATGTCTATAGTTTGTATTGCTGGAGCAAACATTAAGATTTCACTTTGGTATGTGATTTGCCTTCTAATTATAGTCTCTAGTAAAGTTCTTAAATATTACTTCCTGAATCTTGGATTCTAAGGTACAATAAAAATTCAAAGGGGGATATGTTTGTTTGTGTAGAGAGAAGCAGATTTTTTCCCAGGGCATTTTCAATGACTGCTTCCGGAAGACATGAGTAAAGGTTTGAAGAATAAACAGTTGCAGAAAAACAAGTTAGTGCTCTGTGTAAGTCCCTGTAGCCTCTGGGTACGAGCTCTTATGTATCTCCTTTTGTTGAGTTCTCTGTATTTTTATGAATATGCATACAGGGAAAAAACCTCCCATCTGCTTTCTTTTAGCTGATTCTATCACATTTTGAGTTGTGCATCATTACTGAGCTTCAGAGAAAGATGATCATTTACATTACATATGGATATAAAAGAGAGATCGAGTTGATGAATTGCAAACAAGTATAATTTATATGGACAAAGTATGCCAGAAGTGCTTTTCACCCCATTTTCCTCTGCAAATGGCATGGTTCCTGCCCATTTTGTTGGCCTGGTGCCCAAGAACTGAACGAGAAAATGATCCTCTTAGCCTGTGCATCACAAGTCCACTCCTGCCCTATGAGGAAACAGTATTTGGCTCTTAGGATCACTTGGGATCCCAGAAGGTCAAAAGGCATCACTGAATATACTAAAGCCATTTTTTTTTTCATTATGGTTTTAAAAATTTTAAATATAGCACAAACCAAAACTAAGTGTTGGAAATGGAAATGTGAGGGGTTTTCATGATGCAGATGTAGAAGGGGAGTAGTGGACAGCACATATACATTCCTTGTAACCTGGTAGCTCTTTGATTTCCCATGACAATCTTTTCCCTAGATGTGTATAAGCTTTCTGTATATGTTAATATGTACATCTAGGTTGTCTTCTAAGGGCTTCTCTGTTGCCTGTAGCCCAGTCAGCTGAGGCTCTGTAATTTATGAGAAACCAAGGTCCATGGCAATCACAATCCCAATTTTAATTTTTCCATTCATTAAACAATCATTTATATATTTAATAATTCATTACTAAAATAATTACTCATGCCATGTGTTGAAAGTATAGAGCTAAAGCTAAGTGCAGTATAGTCTCTCTCTGAACTGATCAGGTGTAAACAAAAAAATGATGTGCCAGGAAAAACTCACTGAGCCTAGTTCTCTACAACCAGCTGACCCTCCCTCATTGCTTCTGGCCAGCACAGTTTTTCAGTAGACCCCAGGCCATTTATGTTTGAAGACTTTCAAGATACTCTAAGTACATACCTGGATGATCATAGAATGAGTACTGCTTCCATCTTATAGCTATGCTAGGTAGGGAAAAATGAAGTTGTGGATATAAAAACCATAGTGACTTTTATACAAACACTACATGTACTGTGTAGAAAGCCTCTTATAAATATACTGTAATTTTTATCATTTTTAGATGAAAAAGAATCACTTTTTGGTGATAAATGCCTGGGTAGAGTCCTACGTTTCTCAAAAGCAGATGGTTCAATCTCATAACCGTTAGTCTGTAGGTCTGCATACACAGAAAGTACTCAGAGGAATGCAGTTGTAAAATGAAAGTAGAACAAAGTCGGAGTGAATTCTGTTTTATTCCTCCTGCTAAGACACCTCTTCAAAGTTAGAAACTGCTATTATTTTTACCCTCTACTTAGATTCTAATCACTTATCTATGAGCCTTCTCATAATTTTAGCAGGGTTTCTCACTTTATCAAGAGTATTGGAAACCTTAATGCTAATTAGTTATGAAGTCTTTTGGTGGCAGTACGGAGTAGTACATGTGTGTAAGCTGAGGGAATGTCTCAAAGTTTCTACATATATTTTTCTCAGAACTTATGCTTACAGCGGAAATTTCTCAACGTTAAATGTCATCAATTTTGCCACACTCAGGAAGTTGCAAGACACGTGGCTATAAACTCAGTGAAATGAAACTAGTCTGAAACCAAATAGTCAGCTACTGATCATTTTCTTTAAAAATTTTTGATCTATCCCCCTTGGCAATACAATTAAAAAAAAAAAACCCAAAAAGATGCTAGTAACATTTTCAATTGAAGATGATATTTGGACTTAAAAATATCAGTTATAGAATAAATGGAAAACCAGAACTAAAGTGTTCTTAATTTTGTATTTATCAAAAAACCAAACCAAACTAAACAAACAAAAAACTAAACTGGATTTGATGATGCAGTGTGGAGGGGCTACCCACCAGCCCCACATTTCCCCAGAATGCTCTTGAGTAGGAGCAGTAGGAAATATTAGGTAGAAGGATATAGAGGGGCGAGATAAAGATAAAAAAAAAATGCAGGATAGCCTTGAGAGGGCCTAGAACCTATTCCAATGGGCCCCGACTGCCTCTGCCTCAGGGTATATAAAGGAATGCCAAGGGGTAGAGCAAAAGACCTCCCCCGAGTACAGCCAAGTGCAGACCATCTCAGACACCTGCACTCAGGCCCTGGGTCCAATCATCCTCTCTGTGCAGATGTGCTGGGTAAAGCCACTAGGAACCTGAAAGTGGTCTTCCACAGTGCAGGACTGTAATTCCAGCTACTCAGGAGGCTGAGGTAGGCAGATCAAAAACTTAAAGCCACTCTGGACAATCTAGTGTACCTTATAAATAAATAAACAGCTGGGCGGTGGTGGCACATCCCAGCACTAGGGAGGCAGAGGCAGGCGGATCTCTGTGATTTCAAGGCCAGCCTGGTCTACAGAGTGAAATCCAGGACAGGCACCAAAGCTACACAGAGAAACCCTGTCTTGAAAAACAATAATAATAATAATAGATAGAAGTGAGTTGTTAGTTCTTGCCTTACATGTACATGGTACAGGATTCAATTCCATGTATTGAAGATTGTTTTATATTAGAAAATTTGGTGGAGCTGAAATTTCTCTAACGTTATTGACTGTCATAGCTAAATCTACAAATATAGGAAACCTCTGGGATTAGGTAATCCCTGCACACAAGAAAGGTTTTACAACTGTATAAAACTACCTGTACACAATTAGTTCCAACAGGTGGATTCTGCTGTCTTCCTAGTGCACATTGTTTGGTCCAAAAGACCTTTATTGACCAAGTCTAAATAATGCATGTGATTGGGCATCTTGCCAGGTTTAAACCTACAGAGCCAATAAGAATGTCCTGTAAATATTAGCTTTGTGGCTTTCTATCTCCTCATCTGCTTTTAAAGAACTCAGACTCAAACTTCCTTCTAGAAACAAAGCAGAAGCTACAGTTCCCTTAGCCCACCGCCTTTTGGTGATCTCTTGCTTTTCTGCTTCTTTCCATTCAGTGATCCACATATGATCAACAGGCGGATTGATAGGTGAGATTAATAGGTGTTTGTCTGACCTCCTTTGCATTGAGCAGATGGATGCTCTAAGTCCAGGGACTTCGTATTGAAGAAATGCAGCAGCATCTTGGATAGGGACATGTTTCTGTAGAAATGTCCTCATTAGGACAGGTCTCCATGTTCAGTCCTTTCCCCTGGCTACTTTAGCTTCTTGTTTTTCTCCTTCTCTCTTGTCCCTTTTGTAAGAGCCCAGACATTTCTTTGCTATTGTCTCCTTAAAGGCTACTTTCAAAAGGATGCCCTTAAATCCTCAACTGGTAGGAAAGTTTCATTTTCAAGGGATAGGAATTGTGAAAGAGTTTAACTCAGTAGGAGATTGGCATTGTTTTATTATTAGTTGGTTTCACAGTTATTTTCCAATCTAGAGTTTCCTTGCATCACCATAAAAATGTTACACTCTCTTGAACAAACTGAGAGAGTAGGGTTAGGACAGTTCAAAAGAAAAGCTGAGGTCAGTCTCTGTGCTGTGTCCCAAACCAGTTCTGGACTAATCTACTAAGAGTGGTAACCACAGTCAGGAAAAGCATACTTTACTGAGGAGGAAATCGAGGTAAAAGTGTGCGTCACACCTGCTATGACACTGCTTGTGAGATTAGATGTGTTAACAAGACTAGAACTACTGTGCTGTCCTCAGCATTCAGAATAACATTTTATCTTGCCTGGCCTTTCTCTATTACCTTTTATTTCTTATTTTTTAAGATTTGTTTTGATTATTTTAATCATGCGTTTGTGCATGTCTGGGTTGAGAAATGTTCATAGGAGTGAAGTGACATGCAGAAGCTAGAGGAGCTGGATCCCACTGGATCTTAAGTCTCAGGTGGTTGTGCACTACTGGGTTCTGGTGCTGGGAATTAAACTCGGTTTCTCTGAAAGAGCAGTCTGTGCTCATAACACTCAAGCCAACCATCCAGGCATCTTATTTCAGTTTTTTTTTTGTGTGTGTGTGTGTGTATGTGTGTGTGTGTGTGTAACTGTATGAGCACATGTGTGTGAGATTGTCCATGGGGGCCAGAATAGGGTATCTGGCCCCTTGGAGCTGGAGTTACAAATGTTTGTGAGCCACTCACTTGGTTGCTGGGATCTAATCTCCTGATCTCATGATTGAGGAGCAAGTGCTGCTGTGGGATGTATGGCAAATGTGTTACTGATTAATCAATAAAGCACTGATTGGCCATTGGCTAGGCAGGAAGTGTAGGCGGGGCAAGGAGGAGAATAAAGCTGGGAAGTGGAAGGCTGAGTCAGAGAGACACTGCCAGCCGCCACGATGACAAACAGCAAGTGAAGATCCTGGTAAGCCACGAGCCATGTGGCAAGGGATAGATTTATGGAAATGGATTAATTTAAACTATAAGAACAGTTAGCAAGAAGCCTGCCACGGCCATACAGTTTGAAAGCAACATAAGTCTCTGTGTTTACTTGGTCGGGTCTGAGAGGCTGTGGGACTGGCAGGTGAAAGAGATTTGCCCTGACTGTGGGCCAGGCAGGAAAACTCTAGCAACAAAGTGCTCTTAAACATTGAGCCATTTTCCAACTCTACATTGTCTTCAAAAACTTTTTGATAATTTGGAGGCATTCACCTGTAGGTTGGTAAGAGTGACTTAACTGGAAAGGTACAGTTGTACATTGGAAATAATCACCATACTCAATAAACTCTAGCAACTGTTTCCTAAGTCAGCCAGATTTTACTACACCCTGGGTAGTTAAAAGCCTAGGCAAATAAAATCTATCAGGAGGAGATCAGTCTTGTGTAAAGTCAGCTATCAGGTAAAGAAATAGAGGATTTCTGTAGCCAACTATGTATAAGGGGGCCTTGAACACACAAAGAATAAAGCACAGAAGGGGTTCACAAAATTATAGCATAGCAAGGCACTCTTTTGTGGTAGATTGAGGACAGAATAGAGGGAGGATTCAGCTGAAAAAAACATCAGGAAAGGCATTGAAAATATACCCAACACATGGAGAGTCATGGAGGGAATAGAGGATTTGGAAGACTACAAGTAGGTTATGCACTGCAAGGTGAGATCAGAGAGATGACTCATAAGGTGGGTTCAAAGTCCTCTGCAAAGAACTTTCATGTGTTTACATGTTATACTCAAGTTAATGAGAAGCCATTAAATGTTTTAAGCAAGGAGGATGATTTTTATTTGAGTCGTGAAGATTTTTCTAGTGACTATGTGGAGATGGATTTGAAGATGGGATATCTATTGGAAAGACATTACAACATTCCACACAAGAGTCCAAAATGTGACAGCAGTCCTAGGAATGGATGAGATGTTATAAATATTACAAGAATTTAAGAGGTAGGATTCACATTTGTGAATTTGTCTGAGGAAGATAAAAGCAGATCAAAGAAAAAATAACTTTCCATTTCAGTAACTAGCTCTTGGTTTAAAAAAAATAATGGGGTAGAAAGAAAATAGGAGAGACAATTTTACAGCGAAAATGAAGTGTTTGGGCATGTCAAGCTGAAATCTGGAGTATTCAAGAGTTCAGTAACATGGATCTGGGATTAGGAGATGCTTTGGGAATCTATAGTTTCTTAACTGATGATACAACATGTTCTAATAGAAACTTTCTCTAAAATATAATATTAAAATACCTTAAGTAACTTTAGCCTTGTAAATACAATATGTACATGGTATATTTTATTATTATTATTAGGGTTAAGAAAAATTAAAAATATTTACATATAAAAATAAAATACCTCTACAATTATTTTTACTAAATCAAAACAGAAAGTGTATTGTTAACTCCATCTGCATATTAGATAACAGAATGAAGAAATAAACAGGAAATCATTAGTAAAACTCCACCTTTGATCAGAACAAAGTATCTAATCTCAGCCTACGTTTTTCCAGCAATTAAAAAAAAAAGAGTGTATATGCTGTCTGTAGAAATCAGTTCAACTGAAATGCTTTCTATAATACATTCAATAATATATATAAATACACAGTTTTCATGATTATATTTTTTACACTTATGAAATAAAGGTAAGTACAGCATATACCATGCACAGGCATGGTATCTTGCATTATATCATTTTTCTAATATAGGTAGATGAACTTTAACACATAGTATTTAATAAATATACATTTTACATACACTCATTGGGAATTTAGCGATATAAGTTTGTATGTGCAATCATTCATATTAAAACAATTTGCACTTTGGGATGCATTTAGAACACTTCTGTTTGATCTTGTAGCAGATGAAGAGTTCAAATGGAATTCCTCTGTAGATAAGGAGTTCAGTGAATGTGTTTTCAGTCACTGGGTTCTGTGATGGCAATCTTCTGTACCATGTCAGGCAGATTTTCTGACTCCAGGTCCTCTTTGCCATTATCCGAGTTTCCTGATGAGATATAACAGCCAGAGTCCCTTGGGCAGTCATCTAACTGTGACTTACTTAAGATGTCTGGTCTTAAGGACAGAGGCACAGATTCATTTCCTTGCTCTTCAGTGGCTATGAATGGAAAATGTGCAGTGGTTAGGAAAAGCCAAGACAAGTTTTATATGATTGTCAGTTGAAAACATTATCCTGTTTTAACCATTCAAATCTTGACTTTACTTCAACAGAAACTCCTGTGAATACAATACACATTTATTTGTTTTACACCAGATATGTGTGCTCAGATGTTCAAAGTCTTGGAAGTCAGCAATTGCTTATCATTGTTCACTTCTAGCTTCATGTTATTCATATGAGCTGCCTACATGAGCAAAGACCAATATGGACTCTCATTTTACATTAATAATAAGTTGCCAAAGAAAACAGATTGTATCCACAGTATGACAGATGCCTGGTCCAAATATTCCTTAAAGGATCATTAGAAAAGTCACGTGTAGTTTTAAGTATAATCCAAATGATCTTGATGTACATTCTGGAATTATGAATATGTGGATATGTAACTGAAAGATCGCTCACCATGAGAAACTGTACAGCAGGTCTTCAAACACTTGGAATTTAGCTAATACTATTTGCAAAATTCTATCTCTGCATTCACCATAGAAACAGATGTAAGAAAATTAGGCAACTTTTTGAGTATAAAATTCTGAATTTCCAAGGACTGCTTCATGAAATCCTTTTTAATTCTAAATAACAATAGTTTATTTTGACATGTATTCAATAAAGCAGTTTTATACACAAGAAAGCATTATCTTTTAGAATGAAGAATATTAGAACTGGAACAAGAGGTTTCTCTAAAGAACCTAAGCAACGTTGTATCCTGTGACTCCCTTCAGGGATCCTTTGTCATGAGGCTTCTCTTTGTCAATGTGAAGTTTCCTTGTCCTCTTTGATGCCAGAGATAGACATTCCTCTGCATCGTGAGCCAAGTTCTTCCAACAGAAAATGAATCTCTAGCTGTCATCTCTTAGCTGTATTACCACATTAGCACATCCTTATTTTCCCCTAACAGCAGGGATTCTTCACTGTTCTCACACTGGGATGATCAAGCACATAGATTTATAATTGAGGCTAAAATTGTGACTCATATTCTTAATCACATTGTCCTGCACTTCCAATTAGAGGAAGATATAGCAGAGCTTCAAAATCCAAAAATGTTTACAGTTGACTCACATGATGCTAATTATGTTATCTTTAGGAATCTGTCTTTATCTTACACATCATCCTCTGTTTTTCAAGAGCATTGTCTAGGCTCCATAGTGTAAAAGTTGGTGTATGCTCTGCCATCTAGCCAATCCATCCTCATGATAACATCTAATAGAAGTAAGAACCAAGCTCTGATGATTTCAGATACACCTGTATGTAGTGAATGAACTTCCCTTTTTTGTATCAGAATGCTAGTGATTATGTATCACACTTAGATAAATTGAGAAAATGCTTAATGTATTTTGTAATTCTGTGTTACATAAGTACTCATTCAGAAAGGCTGAAAAAATGTTAAAAACCACTTCCTGATCTACTCATTTTCAAAATGAACACACAATTTCCTTTAACCCTTTCCTGGAGGATTTTAATTTGAAACCACAAAAGCCACATTTATCCCATTCTCCTGAATAAATGATTCCTGATATAATATTAACATATAATATAATAAGTGTAGAATGAATCCTAAAGGGTCTTATTAATAAAAACAAACCTAGGGCCTGGTATGGGGGTAAATGCTGGAAGATCAGAGAAGTAGAACAAGCCACAGCTTCCTCACCTTGCCAATTCCTCAGCTGATCCTGTTTCCTCAGACTGGAAGCTTCTGAGTCTTCATCCAAATAGATCTCAGCTGAACTGCTGCTCTAAAGCCTAAAAGCTTAACCAGCTCTAGTTTCTGGTCTTCATGCCTTAAATACTTTTCTGCTTTCTGCCATCACTTCCTGGGATTAAAGGTGTGAGTGAGTCACCATGCCTGACTGTTTCCAGTGTGGCTTAGAACTCACAGAGATCCAGATGGATCTTTGCCTCTGAAATGCTAGGATTAAAGGCATGTGCTACCACTGCCTAACCTCTATGTTTAATATTATGGCTGTTCTGTTCTCTGATCCCTAGATAAGTTTATTAGGGTGCACAATATATCAACCACAAATAAGTACAATATAATACAATATAGTATATCAATAATATTCTCCTGATAAATTATTACTACAACTTTTAAGTATTCTGGTATCTGACCTTTCAGTCCTGGTGATATTAATGATTTGATCATAAAAGTTAGCTGTCTTGAAGCATTTGCTGTTTATTAGCAAAGATCCTGAAGTTGTAGGAGATTTGTTTAGTAAGTGGACTTGATGAAGATATGTCACTGTGTTTCTAAGCCCTCCTTTTATGGACAGGCAGCTGAGTTTAGGCATCATTTTCTAAGGAGTTGGTCATCTTGCCTTTTCGTCTTATTGTTACTGAAAAGAAACGAAACTTTCTGAGACACAGAATCTGCCAGATCTCATTGGACCAAGAATGGCTGCCTGAGACACAGAATCTATCAGCTCAGACTGGACCAAGAGCCCTAGTAAGACCAAGAGCAGCTCCCTGAACTACAGAATCATCTAGCTTAGATTGGACTAAGAGCAGCTCCCAGACATACAGAATTTACTAGCTCTAATTAGACCAAGAGCTAAGATTGGACCCAGAGGAGCCCCCTGTGACACAGACACAGCAAGCACAGAGTGGACCAATAGCAACTTGCTCAAACACAGGCACCTCTTGCATCTATTGGAGAAAGAGATGGTTAGATGCCAGTGCAAAAATGCATACATCAACATAAAGAGAATATGGCATCCCCAGAACCTAGCCCTTCTACAACAGCAAGACTGGAACATCACAATGTAGAAGAAGCAACCTGAAAAAATAGTTTCATGAAGATGCTAGAAGCCTTTAAAGAGGAAATGAAAACTTCCCTTATAGAAACTGAGGAAAAGACAAAAAAATTGGAAGAAATCAATAAAGAAATTTAGGAAAAGACAAACAAATATTGGAAGACATCAATAAATCCCTTAAAGAAAGCCAAGAAAACCATGAAAAAGCAATTAAACATGTGAAGGAAACAGTTCAAGACCTGAAAAGTGAAATAGAAACAATGAAGAAGACACAAACAGAGGGAATGCTGGAAATAGAAAATCTGAGTAAACAAACAGGAAACACAGATGCAAGCATAACCAACAGAATACAAGAGATGGAAGAGAGAATCTCTGATGTAGAGGATACAATAGGGGAAATAGATTCGTCAGTCAAAGAAAATACCAAAGACAAAAAAGTCATAACATAAAATGTCCAGGAAATCTGGGACACCATGAAAAGGCCAAACCTAAGAATAATAGGGATAAAAGAAGGAGAAGAACACAAACTCAAAGGCACAGAAAATATATTCAACAAAATCATAGAAGAAAACTTTCCCAACTTAAAAAAGGAAATACCTATGAAGATACAAGAAGCTTATAGAACACCAAATAGAGTAGACTCCCCAAAAAAGTCTCCTTGCTACATAATAATTAAACCACTAAGCATACAGAATAAAGAAAGAATATTAAGAGCAGCAAAGGAAAAAGGCCAAGTGACTTATAAAGGCAAACCCATTAGAATATCATCTGATTTCTCAATGGAGACTTTGAAAGCCAGAAGGACCTGGACAGATATAATGCAGACACTAAGAGACCATGGATGCGAGGCTAGACTAATATACCCAGCAAAACTTTCAATCATCATAGACAGAGTGAACAAGACATTCCAAGACAAAACCAGATTTAAACAATACCTATCCACAAATCCAGCCCTACAGAAAGCACTAGAAGGAAAATTCCAACCTAAGGAAGTCCAGATACACCCATGAAAACACAGGCAGTGGATACCCCACAGCAGTAAATCTCAAAGAAGAGAAATACACACACACTGCCACCAAAAGATAATAGGAATTAACAATCATGTTCATTAATATTCCTTAAAAGCAATGGACTTAATTCACCTATAAAAAGACACAGGCGAACAGAATGGATACAAAATCAGGACCCATCCTTCTGCTGCATACAAGAAACACACCTCAACTTCAAAGACAGACACTACCTCAGAGTAAAAGGCTGGGAAAAGACTTTCCAATCAAATGAATTTAAGAAGCAAGCTGGTATAGCTATCCTAATATCTAACAAAATAGTCTTCAAACTAAAATCAATCAAAAGAGATCAAGAAGGATATTACATACTCATCACAGGAAAGATCCAACAAGATGAAGTTTCAATTCTAAACATTTATGCCCCCAATACAAGGGCACCCACATATGTAAAAGAAACATTACTAAAGCTTAAATTACACACCAAACCCCACACATTAATAGTGGGAGACTTCAACACCCCACTCTCACCACTGGACCGATCTGCCAGCTCGAAACTTAACAGAGAAATAAGGGACCTAACAGATGTTCTGACTCAAATGGACTTAATCGATAGCTACAGAACATTCCACCCTAACAAAAAAGAATATACCTTCTTTCAGCACCCCATGGAACCTTCTCTAAAATCAACCACATACACAGTCACAAAGTAAATCACAACAGATACAAAAAAAATTGGAATAACCTCCTGTATTCTATTGGACCACCATGGCTTACAGTTAGATTTCAACAACAAGAAAAAAATTACAGAAAGCCTACAATCTCATGGAAACTGAATAATGTTCAACTGAATCACCAATGGGTCAAGGGAGAAATAAAGCAAGACATTGAAGACTTCCTAGAATTCAATGAAAATGAAAGTACTACATACCCAAACTTGTGGGACACTATGAAAGCAGTGCTAAGAGGAAAATTCATAGCACTAAATGCCCACATAAAGAAGTTGGAAAAATCTCACACTAGTGACTTAACAGCACACCTAAAAGCCCTAGAACAAAAAGAAGCAAAGTCATCCAGGAGGAATAGACACCAGGAAATAATCAAATTGAGAGCTGAAATCAATAAAATAGAAACAAAGAGAACAATATAAAGAATCAATGAAACAAAGAGTTGGTTCTTTGAGAAAATCAACAAGATAGACAAGCCCTTATCCAAACTAACCAAAAGACAGAGAGAGAGAGAGAGAGAGAGAGAGAGAGAGAGAGAGAGAGAGAGAGAGAGAGAGAGAGAGAATCCAAATTAACAAAATCAGAAATGAAAAGGGAGCCGGGCGGTGGTGGCACACGCCTTTAATCCCAGCACTCGGGAGGCAGAGCCAGGCGGATCTCTGTGAGTTCGAGGCCAGCCTGGGCTACCAAGTGAGTTCCAGGAAAGGCGCAAAGCTACGCAGAGAAACCCTGTCTCGAAAAACCAAAAAAAAAAAGAAATGAAAAGGGAGACATAACAACAGACAACAAGGAAATCCAAATAATCAGATCATACTTCAAAAACCTGTACTCCACAAAAATGGAAAAAATCTAAAAGAAATGGACAATTTTCTGGCTAGGTACCACGTACCAAAGTTAAATCAAGACCAGATAAACTATTTAAATAGACCAATAATCCCTAAGGAAATAGAAACAGTCAGTAAAAGTCTCCCAACCAAAAAAAGCCCAGGACCAGATGGTTTCAATGCAGAATTCTACCTGATTTTCAAAGAAGGGTTCATACCAATGTTCTAACATTTGTAGATATTTGAGTATGATCCCTCTAGTCTTGCTGGTGAACAAAAGGCCACGTTTTATCAGATTAAGTGTGGGCCTACTGCCTCAATGTAAAATGAAGAGCCCTGCACTACTTCTGTTCAGAATGACATTCAAAGCAAAACTTGGAATCATCATACTCATTTGTTCCTAGCCCCCCCTGTTCAGGTTGAGTAGAGTTTGTGGAGCAATTCTGAAGACAGACAACTTAGGCTCAGAAGCCTCTGATTTCCAAAATTATCTCCTTTTTTTTTCTTTCAAAAAATAAACACTTAGCTTCTTTTTTTTCATCCTCAGAAGCCTCTACACACTCTACAAATGGTCCCCAGACAGTCAATGAAAATTGGATTTTTCCAGAGCACATACATTGTTTTAGTAATGAAAGAGCATTTGTTTTGTTTCCACCCGAGAAATGCTGTCTCACAGTCTCTGAATTCTAGGAATTGCTTGGTTTTAAATACAGATTCTTTACTGTGAGAGTCCCTCCATCTGCAATTTTTGTGAAGAGAGAAAGTAGATTCTCAGGCTGAGACCTAAGCAGTACAGTAATTTACAGAACAGCAGTGATTTGCTAATAGTTTCCTCGTGAAGGGAAAACATGACTGCTCTCCTCAGATGCTTCCCACCAGGGCTGCAATAAATTCAGGCAGGTTATCAGCTGGAAACCCTCAACTGTAACTATAAAAAGAAAAGGCAGGTCATTATACAGCACTGTGGAGAGGACAGAGCCATAGCACCCGGGCTCTGGATGCAAAGGGCCAGAGTTGTTCTTGTTTCTTTTCCTCCTGACACTAATGTCAGGGATTGGGACAAATGTAGGTCTTGGGCTATTGTTGTTGTTTTATTTGTTTGGGTTTTCTTTTTTGCCACAGAGAGAATAAACTCACAGTAATACATTCACATTTTCTTCTAATTCATTTAGACCTCTCATGTGTTGTTGGAACAGAGCAAGGCTAACTAATTGGCTTACCTGGAAATTGATACCACAATCTACATCACCTTTGTCCTGTGGTCCAATCATTTCAACTAGCCAGGAAAATAACACATTGTAATAAGAAATAGTTTACTGCCAAAATTATTGACTTCACAGAGGATATCTGAGTGCATGTTTACACACTAAAGCATTTCTGGTGGTACTTTAAAAAACAAAACAACAACAAAATAAACAACATGTATTTTTCTATACTACGGTTATTCAAATTATATAAGAGTATATGTTCAGATAATTAATTAACAAATGGATGTATTCAAATGACAGATGGATTTTCTGTTTATTTCTTAGATATCTATAATATTTTATATTTTATTTTTAGATACTGGAAAAGTTAAAACAGTATTTTTATTCAATATAGCCACAGAATGGTTTGTGAATTTCCCAAACATGAGCATAACTGAGTATAATTATTGATATGTCTCTCTCATTAGCAATTTAATAATCAATTAATAGTAGCCACAATAAAACTTTAATAATTGAATTCTATATGTTACATAAGGAAATTAAAATTACCATATTAAAAAAGACTATTTAGAGAATATTTTATTCCCTACCAAAAGTTTTAGAGAATTATATAAAGTCCATAAATCAAAAATCATAGATATAAGATTGTCATCAGTGTTGAAAAATGGCATGGTGTTTAAAACATAAGACAGCTAATATAATTATTCATAGAATAATTATATTGGAGTTGTGACATTTAATTAATTAAGTGTAGGCAGTCTCAATTATATTAAAAGTGAAGAACAGTTTAAAGACATAAAACTAGATCCTTTTCCTGGGAAGAACTTTTCTGTCTCCAAGGAAAGCAAGCTTCCCAATTCTCACATGTTACAAAGTTAAAGGTTCATGAAAGTCAGAACTTCTCATTTTGGCTTGACCTTCCAGGATTTTTAACCCTAAATTTTCCAGATTTCAACTTTACTATCATGTTTGCTTTAGATGTAAAAATATCTGTTTCTGTGACTACCTAACATATAAAATAATGTAAGCTGAGAGACACAGGGAAATGCCTGGCCAAAGGAAGTATTGATGGAAAGTGGTTGTACACTAACAAAACAATATTTACACTTGTTAAATTAAAACTAAAGGTGACTGAAAAGGATTCTAAGAACCTTGAGAGTAATAAAGGTGCTGCTTGGCTTTATGAAGCTTACATTCTGTGACTGTGTACCATCACCAGTGAAGAAGAACAGGCATATACATTTTAAGGTAGCTACAAGCCTCTTCAAGATTGAGCTCCATTTGAGTCCCTAACACTGAAATCCAGCCATTCTACAGATAACCAAGCCTGTATTTTGTATAGTGAGGCCTTGTCTAGGGAGGCAATCTTAATAACTAAAACATCTTAAATATGCCCTTGAATTATGTGGTAACAACAGTTACTTTTTTTTGTAACCTAATTTTTAGAATGACAACAAAATATGAGAAATCCATTCAAGGAAAAGCAATTGGTTGTGTCTATTTTTCTGAGCTGTGAGAGAAGATGGAGTCACCCATGCATCCTTGCAGCCTAGTATTCTAGTTACCCTCTAATGACATGTGTGCCCAGAGGAAATCCGATCGCCTAGGCTAGGTCACAGTTGTACTGTAGCATAAAAGCAAATGCTAGAGTGTTACACGTACATGCACATGCACCCACATGCACACAAAGGCATTGCAGTAGTCTTTATATGACTGATGTGAAAACTAAGTTCTTCTCACTAGAAATTACTCTCTGAAGAAAGGATAAAAATGTTTTGATTTGTTTATTTTTTTATTATATGGAATATGCTATTTGCCATAAATGAAATCTTAGAGCGTAACGGCAAAAAATAAATCTTAAGAAATTAAATCCTAAAGCCAAGCAGCTATGATTAGAAACATATTAAGTTGTGTAGGTGTGTGATTGTGTAAACAAATACCAATAACGTATCTGTCTGTCTCATCTACTTGTTTATGTGAGCAATTATTGTATCTTTTCTAAAAATGTGTATCTTTCTTTTTGTATCCAGATTTGAATCATATTCCAGGTGGGTTAGAGAGCCCAGGTACACATGTCAGGGCTAGACTCCAGGTTAGACTGGCACACTGCTGGGCCAACTGCTGGACGGCTGTCTGCCATGGCTGCATACCTCCCCCGCTAGCGACGCTTGTTCCAGCTACTGACAGAGCCCTCCCATTTGCCCTGCATCGACTTGGGCAGGCAGGAAGGCACAACTGGGGATGGTAGAGCAATGAGGGGCTGCTGTGACCACAACCTGTGCCAACAACCTGGCACACAACCCACTCTTCGCCCTTCCTCCTCACTTGGCACTGAAAGCAGAATGTACAAGTGTCTGACATAGACTGAATACTGATTCTGTGAAGTTTTCTTATTTCATGACCATAATTTTACAATTTAAAATTTAATTAGCCCTCTGTGCTAAGAAAGGAAGGTATTTCCATCACCCCTTTAACCCAAGGACACTAGTACACAGTTTGGTAGACACATTTAAGATACAGCAATATAATTCCAAATGTACAGAAAGAAACTGTGCAGAAGAAATGGTACCTATACACTATAAACAGCAGTTAGCTATTTTATTCTAAGTAAGCATTTCTGAGTAAGATAAAGGGGCTTTAAAGATGTTGTATGTAGAAAACCTCCAGCAGCCCACACGCATATGCATGCACCTACCCATGTGCAGGCACACACACACACACACACACACACACACACACACACACACACACCCCTCTTCAAGTTGATGAGAACATTTCCTACCAAAGCGGAGACCAATTTTAAAGCCCCATCATAAACACAGGAACCCTTATATGTACCAAGTCAACAGATCCTGTTTTTTCTGTTCCTTCAAGAGCTGCCTCACAGTCCATGTTTTGTCTCACACTTTAGCTACATCCCCAGGAGAAAGAGCCAATGGCCTTATTCTGCTCAGGGATAATGCAACATGGGGGTGGATTCTGAATACCTCTGATTATCCTGCTGGGACTGCAGAACCCCAAAGTCATTGTTGTCCAGCAGTAAACCCGTGACCAGCTCGAACACCTCTCATTGCCCTTCTATCAGAATCTTGCCTCCCACCAGGTAGTGTCCTAAAATATTTAACCCAGTTTACATTATAAAGGTCAAAGTTAGAACAACACTATCTATTTCTGGGCTAAGAGAAAAATGAAAAAAAGTGTTTTTTTTTTTTTCTAAATCTTAGATTCCTGTTCCCCATCCATTGTCCTATCTTCTATCCTCTTTAAATACTTTATATACATTAAGGATTCACATCTGGCTTATTCTCTTTCCTGAATTATCACAAGGTTTTAACACTGAAGACACATGCTCACTTTGCTTATTTTTTTTTTATATTAAATGACTGGCAAAGCTGAAACTCTCCAAATATTCACCTAACAATAGAACCCCAAACTAGGAATGGACTGACATACATGAACTGGTCTTATTCCATTATAGTAATAAAGACATGTACATAAATGCTGCTAATTTGTGCATCCTATTCTTTTCAAAGAGTTATTTTTAGCCTATGACTTCGACATGCATTTGTTTTTTTAAACAATGTCACACTTTTATATAACCATATATTCAAGGTCTTTATCATTCAAAGAACATGAAGGTTGTGCATTTAATCTTTAGGTTGGTTGTAGAAGATATGATTCACAAAGTAGGATAGATAAAAATAAGCCTGCAGCAGCATGGTGCCACATCATCAGAATTCACCATCTTATCAACAAATGGAAGTCATTCTTCTTTATTTCTTAAGCGAAGCAGTTTCATAGAAGATAAATAGCTTTCAGTCAGAATAGCCTAACACACAATATGCATCTTTTTGACATGTATATTCTAACACTACTTTATTCCATAAGATTAAAATAAGAGCAATCTCGGGGTTGTGTGTTGAAAGTGACACAAGTCAAGTCTGCATTTTTCTATTATTTGTCTCCTGAAAGTAGACTCTGTATGGATGCTTGTACATAAGAGGCAATAGTTGAGAGTTCAGCATTTCTTCACTTTCGAACACCACATTCTAAGAAGTCTTATGCAGGGAAATAATTTCTGGCATCTGTCCTCTTTATATGTCCAAAAATGAAAGTCACATGATGTTTCTAGACAATTGCGTTTTGTTTTCAGAGACCAGGAAAGGCTGGAACAGACAACCTCATAGGCATAGGAGACTAAGTCCTAGATATGACTTGAAAAATCTACTTAGCTACACATGTTTTAGCTTTTCTATCTTGCAAATATTACCCTTTAGGAAATGGATGAAATAGCAGAAAGTTTCCATTTTAAAATATTTATTTTTTATTTTTATCTTTACTGGGTTGCACATGCAGAGGGTGGAACTTTGAGCTTTACAGCAGTGTGCCTTTGATCACAGCCCTACCTCTCCTTTTTTCTTTTTTTATCTATTTCTTTGACTTCTTCAAAATTCATTTTGGATTATTTTCTTCAGCTGGAAACAGGACAAGATAGGTGTTTTGAATTGTAGAAGAAGAGCAAGTATTTTCAAATATTCAGAAACCAATCTACTCCCTCCTTGTACTTGACGGTCACATTTTTTTGGAGATTGGCTACGTCACTACACACGATCAACATGAGACACCTACAGAACTAGCTTCTTACCTTGTTTAAATGAGGAGCCATGAATGGAAATGACAGGATGTAAAAGAAGCTGCCTCATCTACCTAAGAACTGATACTCTGTATCAGTTCTCACTGGCCAGTTCTATCTGGGCTCACACTACTAAATAAGCCGTCTAGTTTTCTAAGTCAGTCTTTGCCTACATTTGAGACTCGATCCTCCTGTGCTCATGTCCCAGTCCCCAGAGCTTCAAATAAAACTGTAAAACCCAGGCCTAGAATTATTTCTACTGATGTTGGGTTAGTCATGCAAGCCAAAGATGTTGGGAAAGGAAAAATATCTTTGTAAACCAAGACTGCAAGTATAAAAAAAGGTAAGAAAGTTTCTAAAGAAGTGCATGAATTCTTACCACACACAAAACAAGTATAGACAGACTATGTCTCAGTTTGGTAGGACTTTTGAAATGAGGTACAGGATAACCCACAAAGGAAGTCAAGAGGTCTGGTTGCTATATACAGGTTGCCTCCTTGATCACCATCTGAACTGTTTCTTGCAATATTAAGAATCTCAGCAATGCTTCTCCAACATTGGGCTAGAATCTTAACTCTGAAATCACTAGGAGCTTCTGCTCAAGATACAAGGCACTTAACTGCCTCAGATTCTCACTGTAAGTAGGGAGACTAACTGTCTATCTGAGCTGTGAACAGCACCAAGGAAAATAAGAAACATGAAAACTTGGGATGAAGTTTTACTAAGAGTATTGCGTTTGAAGAAAGTAGTTGAAAGCTACTGTTAGTTTTACATTTGAAAGAGAAGACTGGATTGGATGGTTTAAAATACTATTTTTTTAAGCTTTGAAGTTAGATTCCATTCTCTTTTTGTGTTTTTTCTCTTTAAAAATGGTTGGAGAATTCCATATATGAGTACACTGTTTTCGCATCATTTCCACCCTTCCTCCTCCTCCAACTGCCCCATACTTTCCCAGCCCCACCACATCTATAATTATTATTCACACACACACAACAATAACAACAGCTATGCATACAAAGCTATGGAGTCTAATTAGTTTTTCCATATTTGCATGTGTTTAGAAAAGAGGCTCGGTTCCTCTTTTCTTCCATTACAAAATACTCTGCAGTATTTGGCCTTCCCTAAACTCAGGGTTTGGGGGTTTGACTAGATTTAATAGAAATAGTGTTCTGAATGGGCAATTGTAAAAATAAAATCTACTCCAGTTTTAGAAGCCCAGCTGGCATAACTTGTACTCAACTATAAATGAATCTGCATTTATTATTTCATCTTTAGTTTATATTTACAAATACAGAGAGCCATCTCTGATAATAAAAGTGAGTGCTGAATATTTTTGCAAGCTATTATAACATTTACAGAGAGTACTATAAACACATGCAAGATGTGACTATATGGTAATGAAATGAATTTTCCTGTGTTGTGGGGAAAGCTCATTAGCTCAGAGCCAGGCTGTGTTGTTCTAGGAAGACATATATGGCATTTCTCACTAATGGCTCAAACTGTCACTAAAATACTTGTCTCTAAGTCTCTTGGTGTTTGAGAATACAGGCATCCACTATGTGTAAATTAATAGCTTGGGAGAACCAAAACAAGAGACCCAGTGAATTTTTTCCTTTTGTAAGAATACAGTGAAAATCTTTTCCTAATTATACATTTTGGCCAGAGTTGTATCAGATATTATATATAAATTCTCTCAAGTTATAGGGAAGAATGCTTTATATGATTCTTAGTAAGTGACATTGGGGCTTTGCTTTTAATAACTTTACTATTTATATTAAGGCATGATGATCAGGAAGGAGAAGAATGGGTATGTACACTTACTCTCCTCATCCAGGAGACTCTCAGCAGCAGAGAGTAGCCTCGTCCTGTCTTCTGGATTGGCAATGTTTAATTCAACGAGATGACTTTCTTGAATATCCTTCAAGTCTTCCAGGGTCTCATAACCATTGAGCAGAAATGTTGAAGTATATTCCTGTAGGAAGAGGGAAATGTGTATAACCTGTAAACTAGTAGGGCTCAAATATTGTGTCTTCTATAAATTAGTAATTATAGAAATGCCTATGATAACAAAAACACCAATGGAACTGATGCCTAAGCTCATTTTTTTACACTAGTTCCCCACAAACAAACTCTAGGGCATTTAATAGGAAGTACTGTAGATTCTTAACCTTCAGAAGGACAAATGTAAAGAAGTAATAATCACTTGAATCTATAATAGTGGGAAATTATGGATCATTTACCAGCTGAATTGTCCATCCCATTTGGCACTTTTACTTTATCCCTAGTTAAATTGACACAGTTTTTTCTGAAGTTTTTCAATACAGTACCTCTAATAGATTAAGTTATAGTGATATTTCTGAACCAATCTCTCTTTTTGATTGCTTGGTCATGAAAACATATACTCTCATTAATTTCCTAGTGTAGCTAAAAATGAACTTGAGCTCCAGTGAGATGGATCAGTAGATAAACTGCTTGCTGCCTAGGCTGATGGCATAGATTGGGTCCCAGAATATAAATGGTAGAAGAAAAAATTCACTCTTGCAATTGTCCCCTACCTCCGCATTCACACCTTGGCACATAACACACACACACACACACACACACACACACACACACACACACAATGAATAAGTAAATGGAAAAAGTAAAAATGAACTTGAAACAGACACAATTCTGTATACAGAATGAGTTTAGCATTTTGACTGATTGAAAGATATTATAGATCTAATGAATCACAAACTTGCTATTTTATTTCTAAATTAAAATTTTAATTACAAGTGAAGAGCTCACAGTTGAAGAAAGTGTTTATTTCTTTTCCTCAGTAGGGATATTTTTTCTATCATTTGCATCAATATCTATTAGTGTAAAATGCATAGACTTCTGATCATAAAGTATTTCACTGGTTCTCAAACTGTGGGTTGTGACCCCCACTGGGGTTGTGTGTCAGATGTCCTGCATATCATATATTTACATTATTATTCATAACAGTAGCAAATTTATAGTTAGGAAGTAGCAACAAAACTCATTTTATGGTTGAGGCACCACAACATGAGAACTATATTAAAGGTTGCAGCATTAGGAAGGTTGAGAACCACCACTCTGGTATTTCTATAACCACTGCTCTAACAGACTGAATATGCAAAGTGAAGTTAATGGTTTTTTGGCTTCCTCAAAAAATGTCTCCCATTTTACTTGAATATAGTTTTAATACCTTTATTTCAGTTACTAAAATTGAATATGGTATCAGAAAACTTTAAGTAATCAGGAAAAACTTACTGCAAGCCACATTTTAACCAAAAAGGGGGAAGAAGAATGATAATTTGTTTAAAAATAGTCTGTTTTAGAAGACCACAGCATACCCAAGTTTCCATTCTTACACAACAATCTAACTGTGACTTCCTGAGTACAATGTTTAACACACTTAGGTGTTTTTCCATTGGTGACAGAGGCAGGTTTCAAACTGTATTTCCTCCCAGAAGTATCACATGGTACCAATCATTCTATAATAAAACTTAAACAGTATAGTGGTAGACATGAGAGTAACTTAATAACTCAGAAATACCAATAAAGAAAAATATAATTCCTATTGTCTTTATGAATTGCAGTATCCAAGTACTGATGAGTGAATTTTACAAATGGAATGCAAAACTGAGAATGAAGTGATACTACTTATGGTGTATACTGTACTATGTAGCATGTTATACCACTTAACAAGAGCTATTTCTTTTAACAGGTACTAATATTATAAAAATAGGGTTATAAAAACAGATGATTGGAGTGCCAGTGATGGGTGTGATGGGTTCAAGTAAAGTGCTTATAAAACAAACTTTTCCTTGAAATAGTCATTAGAACATTAATGATCACTGTTTCTGAAATTACTTCTGAGATGATTATTTTTAGTTATTCTCTTTGCACTTCATTTTGATCTCTCTACTGTTAAAAAAACAAGCTTCCTTTCATTTTTCTTCTCAGTCCCTCAAATTTCACTATATTCTTCATATTCTCTTTACTGTTCTCACTTAAACATTTTCCCATGGTCTCCTGTTCTCCTGCATATACATTCTTTAATTGTCATTGCCTCTTCTCTACATTAATCTCTGCTGTCACTAGCTGCTAAGTACCATTAGGGATTAGTCCAAAGGGTGTTACATCAAGACCTGTCCTTGCATAATAAAAGTGATAAAGGAGAAATATGAGCTGTGCTAGGAAAACAGATTTTCTTTTGCTGTAAATCTTATATTTTTAACAACCCTGTGTAAATACTGGTCCACTCTCCTCAACTCTTCATTCTACCCATTTTCCAGCAAAACCAAACAAACCAAAGGTTTACTAACCTGAAGGTGAATCCTCTCTAAGAAATCCTGCAGAGTCTTGGCGCTCTCTCTTTTATTGCTTCTGGGCGCCTTTATTTTCTTGGGAGCTGCTTCCTCTTCTGAGATAACATCCACATAAATGAATTTGAAGTTCCCCACTTTATTGTTCAGCATCCCTGTCCACATTCCCATTGGTGTTTTACAGATAATGTCTATAATGTCTCCTTTCTAAGGACAAAACAAATACAAGTCAAATTCCACAGCACCACAATGCTTTGGTAATACGGACAAAGAACAGAACTGTAGGAATCTTCGAGGAAGGAAGGTATTGTGCTAAAGTTCTTCAGAGACTACAGAAATAGATGTGAGTTCACTTCTTCAATGAAAGTGTTCACTATAGAGTGAAGAAAACACTAGCATACTTGATGATGCTTTTATCTTCCTTATTATATTAACTCACTAACTTACATTTGCAGAACAATATACATGGTATACATGTTAAATATACTATTATCTTATGCTTAGTAAATACGTATTGAATAAATAGTATCGGGCATGAGACTATTGCTTTAAGTGTTAAGAAACAGTGATAATAAGTGACTTTTCTCTAGCCTAAATGAAGTTAAAGATGGTGTCAGAAGTCAAACTCAAGTTTTGTGAGCTTAAAAAAGGATCCCTTTTTATCCCCCCTCCTAAATCAATATAGAATAAAGCATCAAACCATCATTCAAACATGCTCTCTTACAGGGGTAGAAAGACACTTGAACTCTGCCTATGATTTTAGCTCATCTGATATAGTTTATTTACAGTATAAAATAAGTCCATGTAAACTATTTTTATTGAACTAAAGTAATGGGGAAAACTATCTTTCTGGCCTGGGTAGAGACCTAACTTTTCAAGGTACTCAGAATATAAACGGATTTATCTGTTTGGTCTGGCCAATCATCTAGCCGAAGGACTAGGAAGTGGGTTAACCTTAAGCTGTGCTCGAGGCAGAAGAGAAATAATGAGCCCTTTAGTGAGCTAAAGACCTATCACTCCCCAGAATTGTCACCTTCCTATAGCGCTGCAGACAGTTTCTCAAGTCTGTCTGAATTACTCAGAAAAACACAGCTTTTCCTTTTCATCCTCTTATCTCTTTTCTCAGTGTGCCTTCCCTAACACTTTGCCTTCTTTCTTTCTCCGCAGTGCCCATCTCTACCACGTGGCTGCTTTTCTGCCATGTGGGTGACCTCCATGCAGAACTAACTCAAATGCCATGTCTATCTCTGTTCCTCTTCTTCATACCCCTCTTCCCTGTAGCTGGGGAGACTTACAACTTCTGCGCTGTTTTTTTTTTTTTTAATTACAATCACATTTTCCTCAATTTTGAGCTCCTTATTAATTCTTTTATTAATGGCACTAAGAACTTCATGTAAGGACCTCAGTTTCCCAGGTAACATGTGACCTCACTGGAATTGCCCAAAATTTATGATAACATCAAAAGGAGATATTATATAGAATAAAATCCACAACAAAGTTTTCAGTGAAGCATGAACTAGGCAGATTGACATGGCAAAACCAAGTAGCATTTTGTGTATTCATATCTAAGACTACATTTAGCTGTAGAATGCAATTATTGGCAAGAGTAAAATTTCTCCTGGGGATATTTCTTTATGAGGAAATTTCATTTCTAGGAAAATACATGCCTATTTTATGAGTCATATCTACTCAAATAAGAATCATAGTTACGCTTTTGAGATACAACTTTACATCCCAAAGAGATGCTATAGATCCCAATATTTGCTACTTTTAAGGCTCTATCCTTAAAGTTATACTTAAATCTATATTTTTATGCAAGTCTGTGAATGTATAATTGACATGAAACAAATTTTATTTGCTATAGTAATATATAATTGAGTATGATTGTAATTGAAAGATATGAGCTCTCTGATTTGGTATAGTATGTATACTTGTCTGCCTTCTGGTTTTGGGTCTAGGTATTTGCACTTTTCCCTGAGAGAATGAAATAACAGGCCAGACGCTATCCACCTAGGAGACCAGCAAACTCCCTAGGAGCTCTAACAAGTTTCTAGATGTGGCAGTTCTTCACTGGGTCTTTTCCTGTTGGATTTTACACTCGTGGTCTTCTACTTTGTAACTTTTAAACTTCTACATTTCAGCAAGACAGGTGACCCAGGCAAAGAATCTTTCCTTCCTTAGGAACTGTGGGATCTTTATTGCGTTCTATGAGAGATCCAGAAAATCACCTTAATGGCACATAGGCATAGTTTCATAGGGATGTATAAGAAACGATGTTCTACTAACACATGGGAGCTTTAAGAAGGACTTCAAATCTTAGGGAGATCACAGCAGAGCTGGCAGCCTGCCTTAGGCCAGGGGTATCCTTATGAAGACAACAGCTGAGCCATACCCAGGTTTATGACCTACAAAAACTGTGGCTGAATTAATATGTGTTATTAGAAGCCTCAGAGCCGAGGGTAATTTGTTGTAAGGTAAAATTTGGCCTGGGGTTATCAATAGGGAAAAGTGCTCTGGTTACACAATACAACCCAGTTAGAAAGAACTGGAGTTGCCCAGCCACATCTGGATCCCCAAGCCTTTGCTCTGCTGGGTTCCTGCCCCATAGTTCTGTCTTCTCTCCCTCTCTTTGCTCCATTATTTTTAATCTAGCTGGAATCAGGTGGGCACGTCTAGCTGATCACCTCTGAGAGTTTCAGAGTTCAGAAAAATGCAGAAAATTTATCTCTCTCCCACAGACCCTACACTTGTATTATCTTATGCTAATGGCCACAGTAGACTGATCCCTCTCACCCCATCTTACATTAAGTTCAAATTCTTCCCATTGGGGGCCGGTCCAGCCTACTATGAGAAGAACATACTTCCTGTCGTCCCTAAAGTATATCATGCAACTGGCATTGGACAAACCAGGAAGCACATGTAATGTGGGCCCACCTTGATTTTGAGGGAGTCGGTGTCATAGGGACTTGGTGTGAAGTCTGTGTGCACTCTGGCCCGGCCACAGAACGGCCCTGAGTAGGGGCTGTCGTCATCCAGCCGGAAACTGTCCCTGTTACTTGTTCCATCTGAACAGCTCGTTACTCCACCTGGTGAAGGAAAGGTTCACAGTTCTCATGGAAGGTTCTCAGCCTCCTTCACCTTGTCTGGAACTGGAGCAATGGATGCCAGCCTCATCAAGCCCCTAATCAAACTCCTTCAGTAGCTCACTCTTCTGAGCTAGCTCTGACTCTTTCCTTACCAGTCGGAATACTCTCGTCAATCCTCTTCCAATACCGTCTCATTTTGAACTCTATGATCTGATCTAGCTTAAAGAGCAGTAAGCAATGCCCACTCGCTACACTGGAGCAAGGTACAGGTTCAAACCTTGACCTAGACAAATAATTTCATACTCGAAAACTAAGATTGAATTTGATAGACACCATTTAATCATTATGTGTTATTATTGATCATAAATGCCCAACACATGATGTTTCAGTGTTCCCTATAACTTACATATTTGTAATAAACATCCTCTCCAGAATTCTGAATGTATACAAAGACCGTGAAAAAGAACTTACAAAGGCGATGCTTTTGCTTGTCATGGGGTGGAAAGGAAGATTGCCCAAATATCTGAATCTCCATGCTATCCTAATCTGCCTGTATGCTTGTTTTCTGGTCTCCTTCCTTTCTGGTCTTGAATTTCAGGTGTAAGAAAACAAAACAGAACAAAGCAAACAGAAGGAAGCATTCCCTTCTGCTCCAGTTCGTTTCCTTTCTGTGATGTCAATTCTGTTACCAGTGGAAAGGCCTCCTTGTTTTTCCCACGCCCTCAGTCTGCTCACTTCCTCCTTCAGACTGACCCTTGGCTGCTCCAGGAGGCAACAGCTGCAGTTTCCCTGCGATGCATTATGAAATGAGCTGAAAGTCCTGCAGGACATTCCACGTTGTGTGTGAACAGAAATGTAGCATGTAAGTGGGACACTATATCCCCATGCCTCCCTTCTAGATGAAAGTGTGGGCGCAGGCTTTGCCTCATGGGTTCGAGTAATAAAATTCTTCCCACATTCAGTATCACAACTTGAATATGTAAAGTTCCAGCAGAATGGTTACTTATGAAATCTGAATCACACACACACACACACACACACACACACACACACACACACACTACATCCTTTAACTGTTTCTGCATTAGTTTTTCACCACAAAATAACTGTTCTACAGCTAATATGAATAAAATTGAGGATATTTAAAATACAGGCTTTTTGGAAGCCATCTTCAAATACCAGAAGTAGTTGACTGCAAAGGAAAATAAACTTTGCAGTGACCTTTGAAAGTCCTGAAGAGACTGGAGGAAAGTTAACAGTGTACATATAGAAAGACATAAGGCACCAGTACCATCAGTACTTTCTATGGTAGCAGAAACACGTGACTGAATCTTGAGTAATGACCTCGCAGACAAATATCAGTGTCGACTCAGCAATCCTTCCAGCTGCCTGCTAATCCTCTTTCCCACCCGACTGGTGACATATCTCTCATGTGGTATTAGTTATTGCTTCAGTCTCTACTTGCTTATGGTAAATTCAAATGACAGAACTGAGGCAAACGTTCTGCACTTTGCAGAAAACCAGGAAATTTTTAAGAAGAAAGAAAGGAAAAGGGGGAGGAAGAAGAAGAGGAGGAGTGGGAGGAAAGGAGAGGGGGAGGGAAGACAGGACAAAGAGAGAAAGAAAAAAGCAAAGAAGGAAGATAGGAGAAATAAAACAGAATTTTACTTCTCTATTGCAAATAATTTTCTATCTTTTGAGTCAAGATAACACTAGGTTTCCTGAGCATACAATTTTGACATCAGGTTTTATTATCAATACAATTTTTTGAGGCATTTTCACAGAGCCCTGAAGGCTATAATGTCAACGTATACTATCCTATGTGTCACAATCAATAGCTGCATGTTTATCCCATGTACCCAACCTCTTCAACTTCTCTGTCATCAAATGTCTGCATCTTTGTTTCTAACCTGGTAAATAACCTCAGGCTGACCATTCATTGTTTTTTAACTGGTTTAACCCAGGCTTCATTTCTTAGATGTCACCCCTTACACATCAGCCTTACTTGAAGAGCTCTGCCCACTGTAGAGGCTATCCATGGAGTCACTGGGTTTGAGGGAGATCTTCTCTGTATGTGTTCCAATCATGGGATCACTGTTCCGATATGGGAGGGCTTCCTCTCCATTTTCCTCCTCCTTCAAAACAAAACATATCAGAGGTTAAGTGTACGGATCAGATTTCCGTGGAGATGTTCACTGTTCGCACTGACTCTACAAGCAAGACACATTTAAACAATAAAACACTCATGAATACATCAGCATAAAATATGAGAGTCATTAATCTTCAGTTCATTTTCTAGGAAAACAGTTTAGAGGATATTTGGAAAAATTCCCTAGATGAGACATCGTTTAGTGTGGAATTCAACTGCAATTATAATGGTCTGTTTTTTGAAAATAAAGATGAATATCATATCAAGATTATTTAATCAGCAATGTTAGCTGTGTTGGCATCAGCGCTTTGTCTGTTACAGTGCAGTTACTTCTTCATGTTCTCCCTCTTATCTGTTCGCCACCATTACTAATCCTCTGAGATCTGATACTACAGGTTTGAGCTCTGCACATTTGTTTCATGTCAGTTATTTGCACGCTACCAGATCACTAGATATGAATAAAACATGCTCACTTTGCAATTCTAAAGCAAGCCTTATTTCAGGAGCTTTACAAATCTCATACTGTGCTTGCCACCTACTCAAGTGAAAAGCAAATCTTGCATAAAATTAGAAAAGACAGACAATTTCAAAACAAATTACATTTCCTTGAAAACATCTCAAATGTTTGCCATTTTTAGAAAGTTTGGACAAAGCCTATGAATTTCTTAATACTCATCACATTGTAATTCAATAGTCTTATTTTTGAGCATTACTGAGCATTGATAAAACTTCATAATAAACATAGACTTAGTTTGATTCTCTACTTTTATCTATTCTTTATTCATTCAGTTATTCAGGGAATGTTTATAAAGCACAGCCTAGGTACCTGCCACCTTTCTAAAATTTGTGGCTACTCTAATAAACAAGATCACAGATAAAAGGTTTTTGCTCTAACAAATGATGTTCTGGTCTGAATGGGTGAGGCATACTCTATAAGCTTTATATATCTTTAAGGAAGTTGGACATATGTACATGGAAGTATTAGCATGAAGCATATAAGTGTTGTAAAGGAGATAAGATATATAATTTGAGAGAACTAGTAAATAGGGCAAGAATGAAAAAGGTTAGTTTATTTAGGCGAAATGAATTCCTAAGACTTCAATTGTAAGGTAACAAATGCCCAGAATCTACTTGAAAAATGTATGAAGATAACCTTTTATAATATGTTGGCCTGAATTATGAGAAAACAGCACTTTTTTTTTCTTCTGAAGATACTTTTCTAAGCGAAAGGAAAGATAAGAACAAAACTAAACTCATAATTAGCCTTGGGTGTTCAGGCCAACGTCATGAGAGAAAGGAGGGAATTGCATATTAACTCAAAACAGTGACTGAGATCCAATTCATGAAGAACATTGTAGCCCACTGTGGTAGCCATGGGAACATGACACCTAGATCTTAATGTGTATTGTGAGAAGCACATGAACCTTGGGTTGGACACTGAATGCTATGATTCCATATTGTTTGTCATCTCCCAAAACTCAACATGTGCATTAAATTTCCACTGTGAGGTATCATAAAAGGGGAAACTTAATCTGACTTTGGTGTTTAGAGGCACAGCCAGTCTGACTTTGCTGTTCAGAGGCATGGCCTTTGGGAGGTGATTGGGATTAGACAGGTCATCGTAATAGGGCCTCCCCAACTGGGTATTGGTGGCTTTACTAACAAATGGATAGACACTAAGACATCTACACATATACTGCATTTGTCGCTGTGTGATAACCTCTGTTGCCTTGTAACCCTGCCACCAAAAAGGCCTTCACGAGATGTGGCCACCCAATCTTGGATCATAACTGTGACCCCATATAAGGCTGTCTGTGAATAACCAGTCTTTTGTGTTATGCCATTAGCAACAGAAATAGGACTAATATGCCCTAGTCGTTCCAGTTATTTCCCTTTGTATCTACCTGTGTGTTTGCACTGAAGCCAGACTCTCACTGCCTCTCAGTAGCTGAATACTTATCAATAACATTTGTGCCTGTTCTGGTGAGGAGAACAAAGGAGCTCATCTAGTGGGAAGTTTTGGTTCAAAATCCCCACAGATCTAACCAAAACGTTCTCAGAAGAGGGCTGAAAAGAGAAACTCTAATACTTTTCTCCTCTCCCTCTTTTTATAGATGTCAGCCTTGTGCTGTCATTGCAAGGCTTGACCTATGCATAAGAGTTCCCAGGTGCTGGGAGGTGATGCACACCTTTAATCCCAGCACTCGGAGGCAGAGGCAGGTGGATCTCTGTGTGTTTGAGGCTAGCCTGGTCTACAAAGAGAGTTCCTGGACAACCGGGCTGTTACACAGAGAAACCCTGTCTCGACAAACAACAACAACAAAGAGTTTACAGGCATTTCCCTAGCTAGTCCTTGGTGTTTCTTTTATTTCTTGGAGGTCTGATCCACAGAGGACCAGCTAGAGGACACTGTAATGAAGGGATCCTTTACAAGACATTCTGAAGTTTTAATCTGAGGCCTGATGGACCCTGTTCCTGCCTTTCGGAGATCTTTTCACACACTTTCTTGTCCAGAAAGGATCTTATAGGAGATTCAATAAACAGAACTTAAAGGTGGCTGTGGTAATGCTGTGGTAATGCAGGCAGGGGAGGCTAGCGACTTGGTTTAAATCAGAGACAATTTGAATAGAAACAATAAAGTCTTTTTTTTTCCAAGACAGGGGTTCTCTGTGTAGTTTTGGTGCCTGCCCTGGATCTCGCTCTGTAGACCAGGCTGGCCTTGAACTCACAAAGATTCATCTGGCTCTGCCTCCCAAGTGCTGGGATTAAAGGCATGCATCACCACTGCCCAACTCGAAAAAAATAAGTTTTAAGTATTTTTTGGACATTAGAAACAAGAGGATAAGAATGATTATATTATTATGTATAATGATAATTATGTTCAAAGTGGGAGAAAGAATTTGGAGTGATTCTTATTTCTCGTTACTTTTTCTTTGGTGTCTAGAATCATGCAAGTATGGTCTTTTGCCACTGGAAACAATAGATGAGAAATAATTGTTTTCTGATAGAAATATTGAGAATTTCAGTTTTTTAATATGCATAGGTTGTGGTATCTATTGGACATTTCTGTGATACCATCAAATTTGATTTAATATAGCAAGTAAGTGAAGAAGTCATATCTAGAGATACTTTGAAAAACAGTGGCATAACACTGTCTAAGATCACAAAAGAGGAGAGGCTATATTAATGGAGCATCCAGTATTTTAAGAAGCCTTGAGAAGACTTAATATTTAGGGAGACAGAAACAAAAGCAAAGCCAAGAAGAGTTCTGTGAAAGAGAAAAGTTGAAAGAATGCTCAAAGAAACAAAGAGAAAATTTCGCATGTAAACATGTCACCACGTGTGTCTATAGCTAAAAAGCAAAGTGTCATTGTGTTTGGCAACAAAGGGGTTATTACTATTGTGATGGAATTCTGGGGACAGAATTCAAGTAGAGGAGGGCTGAAAGAGAAATTGAGCATAAGACATATGGATTGACAATATAGACCTGAAAGTTTGTGCATACACTTTTAGATTTATGATCTGTATGTTTATAACAATATTGAGTATGATGGTGAGCTGACTTTAAACATTGCTACCAAGGCAATGTAATGGGGAAGGAAGAGTTTTCAACAAATGAAGCTGAGTCAACTAGATATTTATATAAAAAAGAAGGAAGTTTTACTCCCCCGAAACACCAGATAGAATATCTAACCACAAATGGCTCTTACACTAAAATTTAAGAGCTAAAATTATAAAGCTGTTAGGAAAAAAGGCAGAAGTAATCTTCATTATATTGTGTTAAGCAATATTTCAAATATGATGCCAAAAGCAAATAACAAGAAAAAAAATTGGACTATTACAAAATTATAAACATTTGGGGTACAAATAATACAATAAAAATGAAAATACGATGCACAGAATAGTAAAATATATATTTAGAAGTCATATAATGGATAAAATACTCATTCAGAAATTATATAAATATTTAAAACTTATTAAATGACAATAACCAAATATTAAAAAGCAGACAAAATATTTAAATAGACATTTCTCTGAAGAGAAATAGAAACAACAAGCACATTAGAAGATCTCAGTATCATCCATTAGAAGAAAAACATAACTGAAAAATTACAGTGTGAATCTACTTCATCTGCGCTAATGGCTGATACTTAAAAAAATACCACAAGCTGACATGATATAGAAACATTGGAGCCACTTACATGTTGATATTGGCTAAGTAAAATTGTGCATAGTTTTGGGCAAGCAGTTGCCAGCTTCTCAAAATATTAGATGTAGATTTACCATATATCAAAAAGAAACAAAAAATATTTTCATACAAAGAATTACACACAAGTATTTACAGCAGCAGTAATTATACTATGTCCAAAGTAGAAACAGCCTAAATACCCACCAGTAGATGTAGAAAATGTAGACTATTTATAAATGAAATAGTATTTGGTAATAAGAAGGAATGAATTACAGGTGCTTGCTATAACTTAAACAATATACTGTTCTTCACACATTAGATTTTCTTCTTTAAAATGGGAGTAATAATCCTTTAAGAACCATACAACTGGACCAAGCAAATAGCTCAATGGGTATAGGCACTTGTTGAGCAAGCCTGAGGACTTGAGTTTGATCCAAGGAACCCATGTAAAAGTTGAAAGAGAATAGACTGAAAGGTTGTCCTCTGATATCTGCCTGCACCCTGTGGCACTCACGTACACCACAATACAGGTCTTTTTCTTTTTTCTTTTTTTTTTAAGAACTATAGAACTTCTGGGTATGACAGTAGAAGGGAAAAAAATATGTCTAAGTGCTTCATAAAGCACCAAATAGTCTAGATCCAGGAAAAGAGCCGACTGAATATGTTACAAAAAATATAAAAATATCGATGAGAAAATATACTTACTTTTTCCTCAGAAAGGGCTTTGATGTATTTTTTCCCCACTTTCTTCTTCATTGTCCATGAAATAGCCCTCATTTTTTTACCTAGATTTGCTCCATTATTTGAAGTTTTCTTTTGTTCTTCACTTCCATTTGTTACTTCCCCTTCATGGACCTGATGTAGAATGATTTTACAAAAGATGAAATGATCAAGAAGACCATTTGTTTGGGTTGAGTGTTTTTCAGTGCTAGGGATTTCAAATGCTAGGAATGCGCACCACATCTAAGCCCTGTGTCCAACCCTAAGAGAACTCATTGATAATCTCCTTAGAGAGAATCCAAGTTTGGATTTTTTTTTTTGATCATTTTGTGCTCTACACATTCTGGGTATAACACATATTGTTAAACATTTCTAGCTGGCTACCTGCATAAAAAAACTTGCTCAAAAGTTCTCATCTTTGCATGTGAAATTCCTTGAGAAATTCAGCTATGGCTTAATAGATTTATTAAACAAGCATTTTAGTTACTGTTTTTGAGATGACCAAAACAGAAGTAACCATCAGGCAACATGAGTGATTACAATTAAATGATGGGAGGTATTTTAATGGAGGGATTAGAAGATCCTTTATCACCCTTCTGTGATGGAAGAGCATTACAGTAGCCTCTTGCATCTCAAAGAGATTGGCATGGTCATAGTGATTTTTAAAGAAGTTTTGAGGTTAGCTAAATCAGTTGAAATCTACAATGTTTTATCTGACAGGGTGTGTATGCATGCTCATTATTCACGTTAGGTAATAATAAATAGTATCTGGCTCAACACTAATAAAGAAATCCTCACATAATTCATAGATTGTGTATATATAACAATTAAGTCTTTTATTTGGTTTGCTGTTACCTTATGCTCATTAATAATCTTCCCGATAAAGCAGTGATTTCTTCTCTGACTCAGAAAAAAATCGTAAGTATTGGTGTTCGCCTACAAAGCTCAACAGCATGGCATAAATCCATGTGGTAAGATACAATTAATGATGGGAAACTTCTCTGTAGTGATCTTAAATACTTTAGTATGAAAGTTTAACCACATAATTAACATTATTGTTAATCAATATTATGTTTATAAAATACGTGTTACATCATATAGAATCTGTGTAAAATAACATATTTTTATGAACTTACACTTAGCTACTTATCAGATAACAAAAACAGCACCTTCAATATTTGGGGACAGTTTGTTTTAACAGCTCATTTGTGGTGATTCTGACTCACAGATGTACAACAGAAATTGGAAGACATGGCAACAAAATATTGCCATGGTTGTGCATCTGCTCTACTTTACAAGGTTCTCACCGAAGTTTGGACATGCTTTTGACCATCTCTAAACTGCCACAGATTTCACAAGCTATCCAGGTTTCCAATTAACATAGAGTAACAGGAAAGAACTTATCTGATTCGTCATTCTCCATGCTTGTCCACACTTCCTGTTGTTTTACCTGGTTTATTCCTCTTCTCTGCCCTTATTTTATTTGACAATTTGTTTGCTCATTTAGTGGTTATCTGCATTTCCCACGTGATATGTGTTCCATGAGAATAAAGGCTTTCTCTGTATGCTTCATTCCAGTCTCAAGAGTACTTCAAGGCATGTTAACTGTTGCTCAATATCCTCTAAATAAATGAAATTCCCAATGTGGAAATTTGAGGCAGTTTCCCCCATCCCCTGAAGGACATATTTGGATTAGATGTTCTTGGTACCTCACATGTTCAAGCAATGAACTATGAAGGTCATCTGCTTTAGTACTGCCCACCATGCTTGATAGGTGGATGGCCAGTCATTCCCAGAACATAAAAAATGATGGGAAACTTCTGATTAGTGAGCTTGAATATTTTAATATGAGAGTTTAACCACATAGTTAACATCATTATTAATCAATATTCTATTTTGCTTCATATCTTACCCCAAATTGCCTATGATAAATATGAACGGACAACCAATTTAAACCCTCATTGCACATTATTAATTTCTACATTCAAGGTTATAAAGGCAGAGTCTTTGCTTAATTCCAAATACCAGAATAAAATATAATTTGGAGGCACTCAAATTTTAATTAGCCTTTTTCTTTTCTCTTCTCTTTGCTTAAACTTTCTTGTTTTAATTGTAAAATTATTTTACTAACTGAAATAAACATGAAAGTATATAATGTAGTTAAAATTGATATTGTTACTATTATTTAGGCTTAAAATAATGCAATATACATAATGTTTTTTTGCCATCATAATTTATAGAGGCTTCAGAGAAAGTGTCTCCATATATGTTAAATTAGTTTTCCTATCTGTGAAGTTCTCCATAGCCTGAACTAGATTTCTGGTTAGAATTCACACATCTGTTGCTGTCTTTATTATCTTAAGTGATATTGCTGCCAGTCTCCAGGCCTTATGAATCGGGCATTGTCATCCTTCCTTACAACACTACTCTAGAGTAGCTAACAGAAACCCTGTCATTGTGTTAGTAACTGTGGAAAGGAGGAAGAATTGATACTGGGTTTCTTAAAAAACGGGAGATTACTTTATCAGCTCTGCTAAATGCTTTAGCAAATTACAAGGCCATTACTACTTATTCCAATGACAGTGAATGAGCTTGAGATACTTTGATAGGCTTGTTAAAAACCACATTGCAGAATACAGCTCTGTGTATTTACACATGTACATACTCACATACATAAATGAGTGCCTATACGTATATGTGCATGTGAGTCCATATATAATTATACATAGTCACTCATAAATGTAGAGAGAGTAAAAAGGGATTGCAGTGGTTGGTGTTTACAATCAATTTGGCAAGATCTAGAGTCACTTAGGGAATGAAGCTCTGTGCATGCTTGTGGGGGATGGTCTTGATGATAGAGTTGAGATGAGGCAAGCCACCCACTCTAGCCACTGTCCCTGGCTGGGCTTTATAAATGGAGAAAGGAAATTGAGCATTCATTCATTGCTCTCAGTTTCTTGACTATTCATATGATATGACCTGCTGCTTCACGCTCCTACAGCTTTGACTTCCCCATCATGATGGACTGTAATCTTTAACTGTGCTCTGAAACAAACCCATTCTTCCTGGAGTTGGCTTTTGGCAGGATATTTTATCCCAAGAGCAGGAAAAGAAACTAAGACAGGGATGTGTGTGTGTGTGTGTGTGTGTGTGTGTGTGTGTGTGTGATGGCTGATGTATATATATTACATAAATCAATAAAATATATTATACATATAGATATATGTTAATGGATATATTAAAAATAGTATTATATGAAATTTTATTTTAATTTATTTTATCTAGATTATTCCTTGCTGAAATAAAAATAACATATGATATATAGATGCATCTGTATGTAAGATTTATAGAACCTCTTTATCTAAAAGCAACTATTAGTGAGTTCACTGAGTTAAGGTCAGGGTGAGGATTAGATCTAAATATGTGCTACATTCTTAGTTTTCTCGATGAGACTCCCTCCCATTATTTAACTGGTTACTGGACCTTTCTTTAGTCACTCTTCCTGGGTGGCACCAAGTAAATAAGATTGTATGACAAGGTGACAGATGTTAAAGTCAGAGATGAGGTTGGGTTCTACCTTTATCATTTGTTAACTCTGTAGTAGAAATGCATTGTGCTCAGGAAACTCAACAGTCAAATTGAAACACCAATAGTTCCCAAATAGGTAAGTAACTTGGTGGCACTGTACTTCCCTCATGACAAGCACTCAACTATAGCTGTCATTGGTACTGCTAGTATTATTATCTACCAAATTAATGTTATGGTGAGCTTTGCTTAGGACATATACAAAGTGTGCATAGTTTACAAATATGCATATAATGCTAAGACATTTAATGCATACACTAGAAGTGACAGAATTCAGTGGAGTAGCTGCCTGCTCATCTTATCAGAATGACCATCAAGCCCATTTAACAACAAGTTAGCATGCTGTCAACTCATGCATGTGTATTGCTTTAGCATGGAAATGCTCAGGAGACTTGGAATTGTCAATGTAACTTTGAATTATAACAACAATCTTTAAATTGTAACTAACTTTAAATTCATGTTCTGCCCAAATATTGAGTAGGATTTTTAGATAGCTCTTAATGCCCAACATGGTAGTAGGCCTTAATTGCTCAGTTATTTCAAAATTCTGTGTAAGTCTACATGACTTGAAAAATGTATTTAATTTCCTTACCTAACATTATAAACTTTTATAATATGCTATCATAATGTTCATAAAGAAAGAATAAGATACTAACCTCAGTTGAGTCATCAGATTTTGATGTGGAATTATTCCGAAAACGATCAAAATTCCCAAAACTGCTGCTGCGCTGTAAAATTGGAAAAGGAAAAGAAACTTAAGGTTTGTGACTTTCACAACTGAAAGTAATAAATTTATTACAGCCTCTCAGAAATGCATTTTGAATATGTAGGCTATGAAAAGTTCTTCTCTGGGCTCTCAAAAGGCATTGAAGGTATAAATATTATTCATATTTTTATACTAAAACTTATAAAATGTCTTCCTTTGATTTGTGTAATAGTGGTTAAGACCTTGGTTAATTTTTTAAAATTTATTTATAGTATTACTTAATCTCTTGACACAGCAACTGGAGCCTCTGAAGATTCTAAACTTTAAAGAAGCTGAACACTAACTCATTTGCTCTAGGAAAGGACAGGCAGTATTTACTGACCAAGCTGGTAACCAATAAACATCCATCAACAATGAAACAAAGCAGGCATCTGAGTTATTTTTCTTCTGCCTTCTGACTTTGTGTAAAAACAAAATTAACACAAATGCACTTCCCACTAGTAAGTTTTGTTAACTTTACCTTCTCTGCTGGTTACCAGAAAGAGAGTACATAGACGTGGGCCTATTAATAAACTTAACACTTATGCATACACAGTGTGAGCTCGAGAGTAACACTGAATTTCTTCACATTTCACATGGAATTGCACTGAGATCCCACTGCCCATCCCCCCATTGTGCAGGGCAGCTTACCTCACTGATTTCAAGGATAAGCTCAACATGTTATCAGCAGACTAAAATTTATATTCTCATGCAAATTCACTCTAGGTAGGTAATTATAAATAACCTTAAGACGCTTCGAAGTAAATGGCCCTCCTGAATACATTCTCAAAATTCTTCAAAATCACTGATTCAAAAAATTGACTTTCTCACTATCAATTTGATTTTATGCATTGTTTAGGATGGCAGGTATCTAATCGTATGGTTTGTGTGCACGTGCATGTGTGAGTGAGTGCGTGCATGAGTGTGTGTATGTGTGTGTGTGTGTGTGTGTGTGTGTGTGTACCTATAAATCCAAAGAAGATATCTTTGCATTATACCTCATTTGAAGGAAATCTGCTTTAGAAATGAATAGATTTTACGGAAAAGGTAACCTAGTAATTTGAGGAAAGGTCAATAGCAATAGTGAGTAATTACATAATTTCTACTTGTCTACTCAGAAATCAGAGTTCACTTTAACCAGAGAATCCAAGTGCTTAGACACACCTCTTACCACCAATTGCCTTTAAAACTCCTTATTTCCTTTATAAACTGAGTTGAAATAAACAGATCCTGGACATGTAGCAAGTGGTAAGCCTGATAGACATTGTGCTCTAGAATATTGCTCCAAGAATGATCGCAGGAGCAGACAAAATGCCTTTTGCTGACTTACTTGCCTCCTCTATTGAACAAGCCCACAGCTCTTCTTGCTTGTGGTGAGAGGGGAGCTGAGATAGCTGACATTGTGTTCCACAGCGGAAAATACCAAGTCACCTCAAACAGAGCTTACCCAACTAGAGATCTACCCGGAACGTGAATCACTTTGACTTGCCTAGTAGGTGTTTCCATCAGACCATCAATGATCTGAGATTAGAAGGAAGTGAGGGAACGGTTGTCCTGCTTACACATGAATACATCAAGGACATCTATTACCCCATTGTACACTTGAGACATTCTTATGGCCTACTAGAACATAGGCCTGTGGCAATTTAGTAGCCTCTATCTAGCCTGATGCTGCCTATTACATATTAATGAGAGTTACAAAAATGCCTCCCACTACTAGATAATGGGGCCTGCTGCATGGGAGGGCACAGAATAAATTCACTTCAGCATTTCTCTACACTATATTCTTCCATTAAGTAATCAATAGCCACCACCTTTTAAAATTAATTCTGCCCCCATTATACCAATAAAGAAAAGCAGATATAGGAATAGTGGTTTTAGTTTAAAAAAAAAAAAAAAAACTACTACTTTGGGTTTTGTCAGTACTATCAGTACTGATCTCTCAACAACTTTAAGGTAGGTGAGTCTGTCTGCCCATCCTAAGATTCTCTTAAGAAGCAAATTTCAGTATTTATTTGCAAGGGCATTTAACATATTTCATTATCCAATCTGAAAGTTAGTTATTGTTCAAGAAGATGGTTTCAGAATATATTTGTAGGTTGTAGCTTATGGCAGAAAGGAGTTAATACCCATAGACATGGAATGGATTTATAATTTCTGCTGTCAAGTTTTATAGTGAAAAGGTGAAATATGTGGAAGCAAAGTCTGCTTCCTACATAGTAGTCTTTTCTTTTTAAGAAAATTTTTATTCATTTTACATAACAACCACAGAGTCCCCTCTCTTCCCTCCTCCCGCTCTCCAGCCTTCCCCCAAGCCACCCCTATTCAATAGTAGTCTTTAATAAATGAGACTATGTTTGAATATTCACAAATTTGTATTATAGTGTAGTCATTGTGCAGATACTAGCTGGTGGCAGAAGCTTCGATCAAGATAAATCAATTACACGAAGAACTGTCTCTGGAAAAAGCAGCATGAATAAAAAAAATCAAGTCACATGTTAGATAATATTTGATAAATGTAGCATTAGATCATGTTTGCTTTTTACATTGTGTGTAAGTATATTCAAGGGCTTGGAGTGTAGCAAAAAAATAGAACACATGCTTTAGATGTTCAGTGTATTAGGTTCAAATCCAGCTAGCTCAACCCAAGCAAAATTAAGTATATAATCTTTCTTATATGCTTAGAAAACCACTTGTAAAAGGGCAAAACAGCTGTGGAGGGAAATTTGTCAACATCCTATAAATTTTCATATATATTTATATTTTGTCACGGCAATTAAATTTCTAAATGTCTGCATATGAATAAATACATATATACGTACACATTACATTCATTGTAATACTTTACCCAAAAACCCATAAACCCCAATATTCATCAAGAGGATACTAAATGAGTAGCATGTGTATGTATCAATGGAAAAATAGTGAAATTCATCTGTGCCTAATTCAATAGAAGATCCCTAGGATATAGTGAAAGTGAAAAGAACAAAACAGAGAAAAGTATCCAGGACAGGCTACCATGTATCTACGTGCATGTCTCATGAAGGTGAACACAGGGTTTCTCTCACAGAGATATGTCAAAATGAATGAGTAGGGCTGATGGGAAAGAAAATACATTTCTCTGAATATACTTTGCTTCTTTGATTTGAATACAAAACTGCGTAAAACCTCCTTATAGGAGGGAATGGGGGGGTGGGTTGGGAGGGGAGGTTGGAGCGGTGGGAGGAGGGAAGAGGGGAATCTTTGATTGGTATGTAAGATGAATAAAAAATTTTTCTTAATAAAAAAGACTAAAAAAAACTGTGTAAAAGTTTAACAAATTCGTAAATCAAATTCAATCAAAATAAAAAAATTCCTAAACTTTAAAATCCAAATGAAACAAATCTATCTAACTCTGAATTGAGTTGATTGTTTCAGGGGAAAACTTATTACAGGTTATTATAAAAACAAAGCGAGATCAATAAACACTCTTCACCACTGGGCCATCACCTCTCCAGCCTCCTGAAATCTAAATCTACTTTAGCACAACTAATGTTCTTATATAAACATGGTTCGGGATTATCTGTTCCCAAGTCTATATATGGTCCCTTGATCACAGGTCTCCTTTTTCACATAGTCTCCTTGGGGGAGCAAATGTCAACTGGAGTGTTTGAACACAGACTTGGATATGCTTCTCATACACAAAGCAAGTAACAGTTGGAGAATCCATCCCTTGGTCTCCAGTCAACTCTAGCTTTGTATAACAACCTCAGTTCTTACATATTCTTATTTCATATGCAAGTGATAGCATTCTCAACAATCTCTGGTCCTTCTGGACAATGATATTGTTGTAAGGGTTACAACTTGAATAAAAAACAAAGCAACAAATGCACAAAACCTCCTTGAAAATTCTCCACACTGAGGTCCTCCTCTATGCCATGCCATCCCTCACAGACTTTTAGTCCAGTCTTTTTTTTTTTTTCAAATTAGCTGTTCTCTGAACAAGATGGAACTAAATAGGCTTTTAAAACCACTCACCAGTCTGTATTAGGAACATGAACAAAAACTATGGAGTCTCCTTTAAAACTATGAATCAAGCTTCTGCCCCAAACTAGGAGATTTTACCTTCCATTTCTTTCTTACCCAGATACCAGCTTTTAGGGTGGTCAGATAAAATCTCATCTATGCCATGACTTTCAAATTTGAGTAAGGCACCAGTAGAAGTGTCAATCGATTTCAAAGGAAATATTTGCACATATGAGTCAGACACCCACAGTATTTTGAAGTAGACTGGCGAATTAAAATTTATACATACTTACTGCCACCAAGTTCTCACATCTAAATATTACTCATAAGACATTCGTTAGTATCCATTCTTCAGATCAAAATCCTGTTTGAGCTCACCATAAATATTGTATTATAATAAGATAAATCTCTACAAGCCTGTCAGCCTTTATCCCAAAGCATTCGAGGATTTAATTGTTCTGGCTGACTCAGGTGTTAAGAGGTTGGAGAGTGAGAACCAAATTTAACTCACTTAAAATAATCTGTTAGGATTGCCTCAGTGCTAAATAATTACAGCATCATGTGGTACCAATGGAAGACAGTATCTGGGGTGTCAGGGAACTTCAAGCTAAAAAAAACAGCCAGAACTGAAAATTCATGCCTTCAACACTAACACTACAACCTTGTAGAAAGGCAACGCAGAGCTAAGTAAAATGATCAAAACAAAACAACACAAATCAGTGTTATGGATATTTCCAGTGTGCATCTGGCTTCTAGGAACCAAAGTTAGCTGGTTCCTTCTCTACCTCACTAGCTTCATCTCAACTGCAAAGTACATAAAGGGTGTGCAGATGCTGCCACTGAGTTCTAACGTTTGCTCAGATTTTTCATATTGAAACTTTAATTTTAGAATTTTATGTGCTGCTAAAATGTTTTCTGTAAATTGAACATACTTCAGAGATTACCTAAGGGAAATGGGAAAAACTTCAATAATAACAGAAAATGGTCAATACAAAAATGATATTCATAATAGCTAATTTAATGCATTAAACAAGTTCTCAGAGTAAAAAGACTAGAGTAGTTAAGATTCTCAACTTTACCTCTCCATGATCTACCACTATGTTTCATTATTTTATACTGCAACCAAAAACTTAAGTTATGTTACAGTTCTAGAAATTCAGTAGAAATTGTTCTATTCTATTTTAGTTGAAGGGAGCTCATAAGAAATACTTTGATATGCTTTACACTTTTTTCAAGTACGAAGTATCATGTGGCAAAACTTTCTATGAACAATCTTTAAAAGTTCTGTAAAACATAAATTTTAAATTTTAAATTCTGTACATTATACATTTTTCAAAATTGTAACCATAAGATGGGATACAGTGCAATGGCAAAGCTCCACCCTTACAAACATAAGGACATTAATCACCACACCACTGAAAAACGTTGGGTAGGGTGCTACATGCAACACTGAAGGCAGACTGAGGTGCATTTGGAGTTCGTTGGCCAGCCAGTTCAGCCTCATTTGTGAGCACCCGGTCAGAAGCCCCGCCTCAAATGAGATATATGCAGTTACCAAGAATATTAGAGGTTGTTTTCCAGTGTCCACATTCATGTGCACATATTTACATGAGAACCAACACAGTTAAACTGGTGAGTACACACACATACACACACACACACACACACACGCACGCACGCACAAAAAATTTCAACCCTGATAATACTATTCTGTATATATGTAGAGGCCCATACCTATAATTTTAATTTATGCAGACTATTGCATTAAATAATCAAAAGTTTTGGACATAGGATTATCTCAAATCAATACAATTTTAAGTGCTTCAAAATTCTTTATTCTAAGATATTCTGTAGTTGTTTACTGAGACACTCTTTGCAAATCAAAGTAATATTGCTTAAATAATGATAAAATAACAAAAACGGGGTGCAATGTTTAATATATATGAAAAGGACTCCTGAAAGACAAAAATATGACTAATGTCAACTATAATTCCCTCTCTAACTTTCGAGGGACAGAAAAATACTGTCTAATGGACATAATCACCCTAATGAATAAACATGTTCTTTTTAATTTGGTACACTGTTATTTCACTAGATTTTTTATTGTCTGAGTAGACAATATCTCAAACTAAAAATTGGCAAGTAAATTTAAATTTATATGCCAGTCTGCTAGTGTAGACAGTTTGTTTAAAAACTTTATGAGGAGTCATACATACAGAGAAATGTTCAGAAGCCATTCTAGGCTTAAGAACTCCTGGCTACCTGTGTGCGTAGTGGTTATGGGATACAGCTAATTCTTGGGAAGATGTAGGATATAGGAGGGAAAGACATGAGGAACCAAGGTAATAAGGCTTATAAATCTGCCATCTTTACCAAAAGATGAACAGTTTCCTTCAGCAACTTTCACACTACTAATCCTGGTTTCTATATACTGTGGTACAGGGAGGCTGTGTAAAGGATAGATGATTCAAATTTCCAATGACAAAAAACGCATACATTCTTCTCCAATAAGTTTAGAAGATAACTTTTGTGCATATTTGATTTTTTTTAATCTGTGACTAAATATTAAATATGATTTTAACTGGTCATGCTATTACTGAATTTAATCTTCTGTTTAGTCAGAAAATTACACTTCAAAAGAAAATATATAGTTCTGCATTATAATATTTTGTGTATGATAGGGCTAACAGTCAATGTAATATTTAATATCCTGGTAAAAAGAAGGCAACTAAGGCTGGGTTTAGTGACACATTCCTTTTATCCCAGCACCTGGGAGGCAAAGGCAGGTGGATCTCTGTGAGTTAAAGGCCAGCCTGGTCTACAAAGTGAGTTCCAGGACAGCCAAGTCTGTTACACAAAAGAAACACAGTCTCAAAAAACCAAAAATAGAAGAAAAAATAGAAGACAACTATTTAGCAGATGAACTTCAAATACCGTTACCTTGCTACATTAGCCCAAATTGTAAATTAAAAAACTCGCTTTGGTTTCCTAATAAGTGCCTAATTTTTCAACTTGTAACAACTTGTAAATGAAATTGTATCTAAATGAAAACGTATGAAGCAGAAGGTAAACCCAACAAATTTTGGTATTAGGTGAGTTCAAAAAAGATAAGAGTAACTTACCTACTTATTTATTTACTGTTCAATTTTTTATAGAAGCTAATATCAAACACCTTTATTTACCCTTTTCAATAATTAGAGGTGGAAAAACTGCTGCAATTTTTTAAAATGAAGTCATGATCAACATTGTGAAAAGATGTGTGGTACTTCCAAGCCCAAGACAAACTTTAAGATATTAAATTGTTTAATATGTTGATTTGAACTTTAGGTCTCTAAAAAAAAATACCCTAGCAAGCTTGTCAATCATGTATTACTACAACTAAATCATCAGGGTTAATATATTAATATGTTATATATTAATATATAGTATAATATTATTTATTAATGTAATATATATGATCACAAAGGGGTGAAGTTCATGTATAGTACTCATCACCAAGAAATAGATAAAGGTGTGGAAATTTACTTGGGAAGAAAAAATCTACTCCATAATTTTCCCAGAAGACACTCAGGAGCTCACCATGTAAGTCCCCTACATCTCAAACAAGCTCTGCTTTCAAGTGGCCTCTGGGTACAAAATGACCTTTCTAAAGGTCTCTTCAAAGGATATTTTAGCCATGCAGTGATCTCCTTGAACACAAGTAATGACAAACAATAAGCTAATTCCCAAAAAGTTTTTTTTTTAAGTCATTTTTACTACTTTTAAATGGGTGGGTTTGATGCATGATTTTGGTGGCCCTGATTAATGGGCACGGGCAGCCCAGCTTCTGGAGTAGTAATGTGTCCGTGAGCTTCCTTTCAGCCGAGCTCCACCATTAATCCAGTGGCATATGTCAGCTCAGCAAAGCAAGGTCACTCTTCTGCTTCAAGGGGAACCTTTTTAGAAATAATAAAACTGACAGAAAGTTCTTTTTTGCATGCTTTATGCTGCCTGGGGTTGAGTGCTGCAGTTAATATCATAAAGCTTATAAACATCCCTTCCCAGCCAGCAACTGCTGCCACAGGGCTTAGGAATTTAAACGTTTTCTTTCTTTCTTTTTTTTTTCTTAGTAAGGACAGACATGTTTATGTGTGGTAAATATATGATATGCATTTCCAAACAGGGAACGAATATGTGGGAAAAAATAGTAGGAAGCTTGGGTGCTATGATTTTTTTGGAGGAGACCAGTGGGTTTTGTACCTTCTTCATTATCAAATGTATGTTTTTCTCTTGGCAGATTTGCATCTGGCTGCATGTGTATTTCAGGGTATTGAGGGCTACAGAGTAGTGATAGAAATAAATTAAGCTAAGGAACACTCTGTGACCAACAATGACATGTCTCATAATTGCAGCACATTTACTTCTGGAGGAATATGTCTTAAATTATAAACATTTGTTTCATTACTAATGGCTACTTTAAAATTGGTAGATATTAATAATGAGGTAATAATAATGAGCTAATCTTTGAGCAGTTTGTAGATACCCTAACTTAAACAACCCGAACAAAAGCGATCACTGAGCCAGAGAGAAATGATAGCTTTGCAGCTCTAATAAAGAACACATATAAGCATAAACATTACAAAATTTAAAAATTTAGGCATGTATTACATTTTTATTGTTTTTAACTCTTGAAAGTCAACTGTAACAGTAAAATATTCCTGGAAATATCTCTGTAATATTTCAGTGTGCTCTTTAGAGCTTAATATCCCATTTCCATCACTACAAATTATAAAATAACATTTTATATTGGCTAAATATGCCTTGAGTCTTATTATAGAAAGTCAAACTATATAATTACAGAAATAAAATCCATTATTTGCTGTTTTTCACTTTATTACATAGAGAAAGGCTATTAGAAGTGACACCAGTTAGAAATTTGGGTCAGTCCTCCTAGGAAACCATTATACTGATCCAGTCTCTAGGTCAGGCCTGGAGATTTTGTCAAACTTACAGAAATAAACGACTTCAGGTTGACTCACTTGGACACGAAGATACCAGATGTTGACACTGTCAAACATCTCCTGTGAGAACTTCCTCTCTCAAAGAGCATGCATGCTGCAGACTAATGAAAGAATTGCCTTCCTGGAAGAAATGGCACCCGAGGCAGCAGGTCACTGCTGGGACCTGCTTCTCTTAGTGTGGCTGGATAATGGTGAAGTCAATTAAGTGACATCAAGACCAGAGACATGATGTTGTTGCCAGTCACATCTCATGTTTGTGAGCAAGTCTGCGGAGCTAAATGGGATGCTGGCTTTCTCTCTCTCTCTCTCTCTCTCTCTCTCTCTCTCTCTCTCTCTCTCTCCCTCTCTCTCTCTCTCTCTCCCTCTCTCTCTCCCTCTCCCTCTTTCTCACACACATATATGTATGTCCATATGTGTATACATATATATATATATATATATATATGTATACATATATATGTGTATGTGTGTGTGAATAATGCTCCCTACAAAGCAACACTAATCCTGCTAACAATTTTTTACTCCTTTTACATTATAATACACTATTTGGTTGTTGTTTTGTTTCATTGCATTCTGATTCGAGAAACGGTTGCTCTGTTTTTATGTGTGTGTTGCCCAGATCTTTATCGTGGATGGGTTTTTAGGCTTCTCTGAAGTAGGTTACTTCTGTAAATGACTAATATTACCCATTAGTCATGCCACACTCAGTGCACATATACTGAAAAAAACACTACAATTTTGTACTATTTAAAGCATTTGGTGGTAGTCAGCAAAAGAAATAGAAAGAAAGAAATAGAAATGGAAGTCAGAAAGACTCAGTTCAATCCTTCTTGCGTTTCCTCAAGTCCAAGGGTAGAAGTTTGAGTAAGATCCATCTCCTGTTCTTGACATGAGAGCTGGTTGGAGTGAAGCTAACCATAGCCAGGAAAATAGAGAAAGTATGAAATAAGTATTACAAAATTAGAAAAGAGAGAAAGAACATCTACTGAACATAGACCAAGGCCAGGAAATATACCTATGCTAATAACCTACAACAAACCTACAAGACAGGCTTTAATGTGTCCTTCTTTTCCAATCATAACACCAAGGCTAAAATGAGGTTTAATAAGGTCCTCACAATCCTCTGGTTAGGAAATACCAAAACCATACCTTCAAACCTAGTTCTGTGTGACTCTGGTCCGTGTTGCCTACTTCTATGTCAGCTAACCACTTCTACTCTGTGCTGAAGTGACTGATGCAGGTTTTCTTGAGATGACAGTCTGGCTAGGTAATGAAATAGGTATGAGTTCACGAGTCATTCCGGAGTAAGAGCAGCAGAGAATGTGGTCATAGCATCATGAACCACCTAATCCAGACTGTAAAGTGGTGAGCATCTGTGTGAAGCACCTCAGGGGACCCTAATATGTAATCATAAAGCACTGCCTAAGGGTGTAATAGAGCAGATCTTTTTGTCTTAGATGTTTTAAATGATGCTTATGGAAGCTACTGGAATAGAGCAGAGGTACATTTGCGTGAGGAAAGATGAGAGTGTGGAGAGAGCAGGAGGGTGTGAGAAAGGGGAACCAGGCAATGCAAACAGGAGCACAGGTCAAGTGTGGGGTATCCATCAGAAGAAAGGGACCCAGGATAACTGGAAGAAAAGAAGCAGCTGAGCATCAAATCTGCACCTCGACTAGAGGGAGCGCTTGGGCTGTTAGTGGCTAAACTGTGTTGCCCCCAAATCTGTGTGCTATCTTCTAACTTGAGAGTTTCAGAAGGTAACTGTGTGAAGTTAAGAACTTCAAAGAGATCTTTAACTAAAAAATGTAACCGTTAGGTGTTCCCTCATCAAATCCTCCTGGTTTCTTTATAAGATGCTGTCATTGATACAAAAAGAGATCCTGGAACAAAAAATGCACAGAAAAGGACAGCGTCGGGGCATTCATCTACAGGCCAAAGCTGGAAGCTCCATGATGTGTCGGTCTCCTGCAGATTTTGGTTGAGGTGGACTGAACTATACAGACAGTAGCTTTCTTCATCTATCTAAGGATCAGTCCAGCTACCATCACCAATAGTTTCAAAACATCCATTTTTCTTAACGGAAGACAGATTTTTTTTCTCTACTAAGAAATGAATGTGAATGGCTTATTTCTAAAAATCCACCCTAGTCCATAACATTAGCAAGCAGGAGAAATGGATCAGTTTGGTAGTATTTATTTGGAAACTTAGATATACTGTTTATGGACTTGATTCCCTGTGGCTAATGATGCCATTTATCGCTAAATCAGGGAAGGACTTAAGGGACAGATGCTTGAGTACACTGAGTTTTAACACACCGAGTGCATCAGTAGTCGAGGCAGTGACTGTATATTCTTCCTATGGGATACAATATCCAAATCCTAGAACAGGGGAAGCTATGCTCTCTTAATTCTCTCACCATCTTTTGATTTTTCTGCATACTTACTTAGTGCTTTTTAAATATTGGCAATCTATTTGGTCCCAAATCCTTTGCTACTTGCTGGAGATTAAAATTTAATGTTGGAAATTCATTCTATAAGACAGGAAACTCTAAAGCAAATTACTGATCTGTTGGAAAGAGTGTTCATCACTACAAAAAAAACAGTTCAAAATTTTAACCAATTTAACAGTGAACTGAATAAGCTACAAGTTCATATTTCAATTGAAGCACTCTGAAAATTAAAATAAGATTAATAGAAATAAGTAATTTTTTTGAAGGAAGAGGTAAAAAACCCTTCAGAAGTTGTGTGTTAATGATGGGTGATTTTTTTTTCAATGAGTGAGTTGTAAAATGAGCCCTTTCTCCTTAGAATATGGGCCCAACTGAATACAAGAGTGGTGGAGGGTAGGAGCAGTCTCAATGTTTAGTGCATTTAAAGTGTGTGTACTGCTCAAAGGGATGCCATCGGGACAAACAGAGGACAGTTTCTGAGTCTTTTCAGCAGCCCACTCAAGATGCTACTTCTCCTTGATGGTTCAGCAGTTTTTCAACTCTCATTATTTGAAAAGCCAAACAGTCAACTGAGTTCATCTAAATTAGTATTTTAAAATTAAACCCAAGGAGAAACAGCAGCAAGAGTAGGGCACATATTTGGTTACAGAAGGATTGCCATGTCAAATCCAAAATAGTTTTTAACCTTGAGTGAAATATTTCACATGGACAGGATTACACCGCTCTCTCTATAAGGGCAAAATAGTACTACCTTATTGTAGTGGGTAGCCATTCCAGCTTTGTTCTGGAAGTTCCAACCCCCATTGAGACTTCGGCAACTGTCACGCCTACAAGGCGGGGCCAAGGGAGGCGCCTGGGGACCCGAGATCCGGATCGGGTCTTGGCAAGGCTGTTAAAGTTCATGGTACCAGGTGTGGGATACCTCCCTTGATTGTTGGTCAAGTGTGTTCTGGGGATTCCCTCAAATAGTACAGGCTATCACCAGTACTCTTGGTTGTCTACTAGAACTTGATGGTAATACCCTAAATCTGTAGACACCACACATTTGGATATTGGATAGTAGGAAATCCAGTTAGTATTAATTGGGAATCTTCCTCTCTACTGGCTAGCTTTCATAATACTGGAAAGTACTATGTATCTTATGGGGCAGGGGGCTATCACAGTCTACCCTACTATGAACCCCATGAACTACATTAATCAACAACATGGTCAGACATGTCCATGGGTGTAATAGAGGCACAAAAGTTAGGGGGGTAATAATCTTTTCTGATTGGATTTGAGGCCTCATTCATAGGAGGAAATCCATGCCTGATACTGGAAATCTGCTCAAGAATTGATAGTTGAGGATTTTATAAGTCCACAGTGGTGACCCTAAAAGTACTCTTCTGTTAAGCAGACACAGTACCAAACTGTCCTCTAAATGTTTATCTTTATACCAATAGATTGGTGCAGCTCTCAGACTTCATCAGAGAGGTATCTTTGTGCACTGGTTGATGATTAATGCTGAAACTCCTAAGAGATCAATCTACAGATTGTCAGAGGACTGTTGAGCCACAAATTGGGACATCTATGTCATCCTACCCACAAAGCTCTAGGGGCCATTATGGAAGAGGGCAGAGATAGATAGTATGAGTCAAAGGTTAGGGAGGAACAGAGCAAAACAGTGTCTTCTGGCCATGACAAAAGTCCTGACTCAGGAACTCACAGCACCTGTGATTGTCTGCACAGGACCTGCAGGAGATAAAGCTCTAGTATGGTGGGTGGAGTCTCACAGAGTCCCACCCCTAACTGAGGAACTGTGGACAATTGATGGTTTCTGAGGGATGGAGAGTCAATTTTCTTTAAAGTTGTGGTCCTGGTAAGTCAACCGTACCCTAGTGGATGACCCCAACCCCATGAATATATGGACAACAGAGAGTCAGTTTTCTTTAAAGATGTGCCCCTGGTAGATCAACCACACCCTAGTGGATGACACCAGCCCCATGAATGTACAGGCAACACAAATTGGACTTGGTGGGGGATATTTAAAAAAAGGTAGAAATGATTATTTTTGACCAGCAAGAAAAATTTAACACAGTCCTAAATGTTGAACTTTAAACAGATATAACACCTGTGCTGTATCTGGAAGGATTTCGGGGGTGATACGATCAAATTTATTGTATAAAATTCTCAAATAATTAATGAAACAATTAACGGATGTAGGCTCCTCATGCAAATGAAAATGCCCTCTGTTCTCCTGTACCTGGTTAAATAAGAGTTAAAGTGCGTTTGAACAGCCTTGATACAAAAAAGCAGTGCAGAAAGCTCTTTAATGCCACAACTATGTGTCATCCCTGTCTAGGAGCATAAATTTGCACAGCGGGCAGTGCAGTGAAAACAGCTCATAATCAACTCATCACCTCTCATCATTGCTGGGATCAAATGCAAATGGGGAAGAATGCCACTTCAGTCACTGCTAGTGAAAATTAGCATCTGTGACACTAATGGTGTCTCATTTTGTATGCACTTTAGATTAAAAAGAGCCTTTTTTAAAAAGCTATTTCAAGAAGTGCCATTATTCCAATGTTTCCCTTTACAATGACAGTGGTATTGAATCTTCTTAACTCCGAGAAGATCCCGGCTAAAATGCATTTACACAGATTACCACACAGGACAAATTAAGGACGCTTTGTCCTAATTACAGTTCCAAATTTCATCTATGTGGTCCATTCTCTTTTTCTTTGCGAACTTTCTAGCATGTTCCATCCCCCGGAACAAAGGTTGACCATGAGAGAACACCAAGCTTCCTAAGGGTCTTGCACAACCTTGGGTATATTGAAGTTATTCTTTAACACTCAAAAATCCAACAAAAGATGTATTGAAACACATAAACAGAAACAACTTGCTACCAAGAATCACAGTGAATAGACTCATGAAACTTTTCATTTTTCAAATACTGGTGGAGAGCCTACTACATTGGAAAACTAAGCAAATGACAATATTTTGAAACTATTTGGCAAATAAGAAAAAAAAAATGCACACAATTCTAAGTGTTGAAATTTATACAGATATAGTATCTGGAGAGATTCCATAGGTACAATTCCTGAATTTAGTTGGAGGACAGAAACTCTAAATTCCTTTTCAAAGTACAAATGTCCCTAAAGATGGAGTCTCCCTGGTCTCTTTAAAATTCATCTGGCATTTAAAACAGACGGAGACAACGGCAGTACAACATCCAATATTGGAATAGTGGAAATTGGTTTGATATATTTTTTATATGACACATTTTTATCTATGTATCTTTGGTTAAGATAATAGATTTTGTTAAATATATGTAATTTTTATGTGCCTTTGCCCCTTCATTTATGAGGCTATCAAAGAGCTGTTCTCTAACAGAGTTGTAGCGAGTATTAAACAGAGTAGAAAACCCACAGAGAACAACTGTTATATAATAAAATCATAATAAACACAGGCAGCAAAAATAAACATGTTAGACAAACACAAGAAAAACTGTGTCCTATAATTATTTGAGCATTTATAGATCATATAAACAGTATAGATAAAAGGTTATTGAGTCCGCGTATGGATATGCTTACAAATCCCTAAATCCCTGTCAGCATTGAGCACCAGCGCTAAAATAGCAAAAATAAAACTCAAGGAGGAAAGCATGGTGTATAAAACAAGGTTATTTTTAACTACTATAAATGTAAAATGCTTAGCCACTGTTCATCAAGTTTCATTTTTATTTGGAAATTACCTATATGCCAGATGGAGTTCTGGGACACACTAAATTTGTAAGAATTTATTAACCTTTTAGTATATATATAGTTAATTATTTTATAATGTGTCTTCAGATATTTTTGGGTACCCAATATGGAAGAACATTGGTTTCTCACTCTCAACCTATACATTTATTGTTTAATAATATACCTGAATGATATTCATCTTGCATATAAGCTACTTAAATAAAATAAACTTTAGCAAAAGTGGAAAACAGTATATAAAACAGAGGTACATCATAAATGGTAAAATAAGATGTGGGAGAACTATATTTTTTGTTTTCAAGTTTTACTCATTGGTGTGTTTATTGATAAGTAGTATAAACAAAAGAAAATAATACATTTTTTTGTATATAGCATTCTCTAAAATCTATTATTGCATATTAGATTCATGAATATTCCAATATCACAACTATAAAACCTATTAGAAAATACTAATAGCAAAGTCTATTTCTTTAACTTTATTTTTAGCTGATATATAAGAAAATAAAAATTAGATATAGTCTGGATACCATATAATGTTTTGCTACATGCATAATTTTTGTAAATGTTTAAATCAAACACATCTCTTCTCAGATATTTATCAATTCATTCCGTGTGTGTGTGTGCCTGTGCACTACACATGTGAGTGGATGTGCAGATGCCTTACATGTATGTGCATGTGTGTGTGAAGGCCATTGGACAGCCTCAGGTGATATTCCTCCTAGGTCATTGTCTGCCTTGGTATTTGAAACAGTGGCTTTCACTGGTTAGAAAATCCATGGTCTTGCTGATTAGGTTCGGCTGGCTGTCCAGCTTGCTCCAGGATTTTGCCTGTATCTGTCTCCCCAGTGCTGGGATTACAAGCACATAGCACCACTTTGTACTTTTTTTACAGAGGTTCTGATGATAAAATGCTTGTATAGAAAGCACTTTATAGACTGAGCTGTACCCAGACTCCCAACTCAACATTTCATTAGAAGATGCTCCATTTTAATTACATAGAGCCATCTTATTATGTAATAGCATCCCAGAACTTCTTATTTCCACCTAATTCAGTACCCACTGATATTCTATTTAAATAAAAACTTCATTAGTTTTTATTTAAGATAACATTTGGTATCATAGGTTTCTCCTGTGTGTGTGGTACTAGAGGATTAAACCTATGGACACACCCAGCTACATCTACAACCCTAAATTTATAGATTTAAAGTACACCAGATGATTAGATATTTCCCTCATTTTTGATGTCACAATAAAAAAAAATACTCTTAAGAGCACAGCACAAAGAATGAATGCCTGTGGGTCAGGATATGGAAAATATTATCTGATAGATAATCAGTATAAACAGTAGCATCCTGTATTTCAGGCCAGTTTCTTGGTAGCTCTTTTGTGTCTTTCTTAGACAAGTGTCACATCCCTTCTTGCATATGGAGAAATTTAAACTCCTTTTACTAGAAATGTATAAACATAGCAGAACATTTCTGACATCAGAATTTCATACTAAAGAAATTAGTGTTGCTGGTAAAACTAATATAGTGCTATAATAAAATGTAAACAGATTTTTCTATATTTTTGGTGGCAATTATTATCAAAGAGAAAGAATAAAAGAACATTCTACATAAGACTGGCTTACCAATTTAATAACATAAATTTTGTGGCTTCTCAAAATAGAACACAATACTTTTTCTAGTGGCAATGTATAAATGCATGTCTACAACAAGATATCATAGTATGACACTCAAAATACAAAAAGAAAAAAAATTAACCCCAAAAGTCTCCATTTTACAGTCTCCTTACAATTACATATTTTAAATGGCTAAAATTTAACAGATAAAATAATTTATTCAGTATTCTGGGAAGATATTGACATTACCTCAGTAATGAAAATTGTGCAAAGAGAGTCCATGTTATTAATGGCTGAAGCAGAGACCACCAAATGATTTCCATGAATTTTTCTGAAACCAAACTTAGCTACCAACATAAGGAATTGAGTCTAATACACAATTGTGAAGACCATAATCACCCACTGGTATCTAAGTTTGCCAAGTGAATTTTCCCATACATATTGTGATACACTAAGCTCTCTACTGGAATTAACGTACAAATGACAGATAAAATATCCTGTATATGTGTGTGGGGTGATAGTGTAGGTTGTGTGTGTGTGTGTGTGTGTGTGTGTGTGTGTGTGTGTGTGTGTTTGAATGTGTGTGTGTTTGAGTGAGTGGGTATGTGTATGTGAGTATATATGGTATGTGTATGTGTGTGGGGTGTGTATAAGGTGTGTATGTGTTTGTATGTATATGTTTACCTTCTAGTAAGAAGTCTTGGTTTATTTAACTATGTTAGAAACCACCTTACCTTTGGTTTTTGCTGTTTCTCCTTCTCTGAGGCATTGGATGGCTTCCTCTTCAGCATTTTGAATTCGGGCCACCTCGAGCGAGGACAGTTTCTGCTGTTACAGAGACTGACAGCAGTTTCTGTCTGTGATGTGCAGCACCAGATAGCTCTGAGCCCTGTGATCTGACACTTCCTCCTTTGGTCAGGATGTGACTTCAGTGTCTACTTGGGTAAAGGTTTCTTTTTTTTTTTTTCCCTCTCCTATCTTACCGTAATTATTTGGCAACTCTGTACTATCTTCTCAGTGGTGTATTCTATGACATGATTTCTCTCTCACACCTTTGGCATGCCTACATTAATCCTGTATGCCTACAAATCGATAAGGGTATAATAATTTGAAAAACAAAACTTATTTTCTCAGTTTATGTAAAAATAAAAGAATTTAACATATTAAATAGGAAGGTACAAGAGGAAAAGATCTGAACCAATAAATGAAATAAAACAGAATATTGTGGATTTTCATTATCAAAAATAAGAGACTATTTAGAGAATTCAATTTTTTATGTCTATAATTTTTCATTCTTCAAGGTTATAATTACATCATTTCCCCCCTTCCCCTTCCTCCTTCCAGTCTTTCCCAGGCACATCCCCTTGCTCCTTTTCAAGTTCATTGACCATTTTTCTTTAATGCTCCATATGTGTGTATGTAAATACATAATTTTACATTTCTAAATAAAGATCAATTTGAAGTTAAATAGTATTAATCCTTCATAATGCTGTCCCTATACTACAGAGTATAGATTAAAATTACCCAGCTATAAATAGGATTATAACTCCAGATATGAAGGATTATTCATAGGTTACCTTTTAAAAAGCAAACCTATCATTGTTATAAGCCCTGATTAATAAATGAACCACTTCCTGCTACATAATATAATTCTGCATTTTGATAATTGCTGGTTAGTAGATGACCTCACCAACTGATCAGTGCTGCCTTCAAATAAGGCATCCAGTATCGACCAAGAAAGCCTAAAATAAGCACCAATATATCTTACGGGTTTTATTAAAAGCCAAATCCACGTATCCAGAAGTAAATGTCAGAAACTCATGCTTTCTTACAAAAGGAGGCTTTATCAGAAGCGCATGTGCAGTGTGTTTCAAATGCTGCCTCTACTTTAGCCCAATGCTTCATGGAAAGTTTCTGCTTATCGACTCCTTGGGCTAAACTCAGTAGTGCCATATTCTCAGTAAGAGCTTCTAGGTGCCAAAGCTCTGGACCCTCTTTCTCGGTTGGTTTCCCCTCCTACCTCTGTGCCTTCCTCCTTGAGGCCCAGTTAGGATTCACTAATTCACTTAAGAAATGCTAAATTGAGTACCTACTATGTACTAATAAACAATATATCAAACCTCTTAACTAAGAAGAATAAAACAGTATTGTATGCACCACCATAGAATTGGGTAAATAAAATACACTTACGAGGATTATGGTTAATAGACTTCTCCAGTTATTGAGGTATTTTGAGAACTAAGGGTTAGTATTTTCAGAACACTGACAGGGGAATAACACGAGAAACCCTCAAAACTCCAAGGCTTGGTAATTCCCTAGAAGTGTGCCCTTCTGTAAACTTTCTTGGTGTGCCTCGGTTAACCTAAGGGGGTAAGTTATTCCATCAGCTAAGAAATTGAAAGTCATAAACAAGTCTTTTCTTAGCTGAACATTTGTGCTCTTTGTGCCCCTCCATTTTTTTGTCTAATAGATAGAAGTTTAATTCAGCGGTGGAATTTCATCAGTTAGATGAGAAGGATAAGTGGTGGTATGTAATGCCTGAAAGTTTCATTGAGAATAAAAGGCATTGCTAAAATAGGCCACACTTACACAACATCACTTCAGAATAGCAGTTTTACTTAAAAAATTACTGGGGGATACTAAATGAATGTTAAATATCACACAGTTATATCTAGAATATTTGCGAAAGTTTATGTTTTTATAATGACAACTAAAATATAGTGAATACTTACATCCCTGGTACGTGTGTGTGTGTGTGTGTGTGTGTGTGTGTGTGTGTGTGTGTGTTCAGTTTAAATGGGGTTACACAACAGGTGATAGTAATGCTCCCCCAGAGCCATAGACTCCCCAATAAAAACCACCTTGCCAGTCATGGGAAAGCTTCCTTTTGAGTTCTTGATTGGTGGTGGGGACATAGTTCAAGAGACTCACACAATGATAAACACTATTATCGTTACCCTTGGTTACCTCCCAGAATTTGAGGGTAAGAACATATTGATGAAGATGCCAAACACTCCAGACAGGACTTAGACGAGCGAAGCTGGAACTTACCTGGAAGCCTCCTCCCTGAGGATTACTCTAATAGTGTCAGATGGTGCTTATGCAAGCTGCCAACAATTACTTGCCCAGAAAAACATGCCTAATGGTACAATGGAGGCGCAATTATATTGGAACACCAACATAATTCCTAACTATATTCTAAATACTTATTCTTATACTCAAAGAGTAGCTTTCACCTCAATCTGCTACAAAAGAAGCTTCCTTTTGTAGCAGATGTTGAATACTACAAAGATCCACAGTGGGTCAAAAGGTAGAGAATAAGTGACTGTGGGTGGCTAACCTCAACTGGTATAGCTACCATGAAACCCCTATACCTAGGGTTCAGAAATACAGTGGAAGGTGATGTGAAAATATTATAAGAGCCAGAGAACTAGGACCCTTGCTGCTGGATATATGTATAGACATATAAACACACACATAGGTATGTATGAATTCACATATATTGGACTTAAGGCATATACACATGTATGTATGTATGTGTGTATGTATTTATGTATGTATATATATGTATGTATGTGTGTATGTATGTAATTTTTCCTTAATGGACATGGCTATTGGTAGGTGATCCATATGCATTCATACACCCTAATTGGACTTAGTAGATTATAAAAAAAATAAAAGGACATGGAGTTGGGAGGTATATTTGTTGGGGATCGCAGAGAAAGTGAGAAGGGGAATCAGGTGTATACATAAATCGAGATTAATTGTATATACGTATGAAATTATCAGAGTATAAGATTATTTTTTAAAGTAAATAATATCATACTTAAGAATTTCATGTAATCATCTGTTTATATTTCTAGGCATTTGACCAGCTCTATTACCATAAGGAGTATTTAAAATGTAAATAAAATCAATATTTTGTTTCATATTTATAGATGAGGGAAGTGATTTCCAATCTTCAATTTACTTAGGGAAAATTTTCTTTGGCAATTAAAAGATAAGATGTTTGAGTTCTTATTACGGTATAACCATGTTACAGTCCTTGATGTTTAGAAGACATCATGTAGCAAATGCTTCCATTAACCTACTTGTATGTTAGGGAATTCTGCAGTTCAGATATTTAATGAATGACCCGAAATGCTCCAGTAAGTTCAGAAGTAATGGTACAGCAAGACTGAGGTGGAGGGTCAACACTGAGCACACCTAATTGCTGGTCATGATTAGGATCAACCACTAGGCCGTGTGTTGCTTCAGATATGTGCGAAAGAGGGAAATTGCGAAAGTACTCTTGGTACTTTGCCTTCACATGCTACCTCAATGGTTTTAGAACAGATGCAGGGTGAAACAAGTATGGGACGGGGTGTACATGACCGCTTCCTATTTCTGTCATGGATGGTGAGTCAGATTTGTGAAGAAACTGCAGTGAAGCGACAAAGTGAAGTATATGTTTGGATAATTCAAGTTAGATTTACACAAGTTGTTTCCTTGGTCCACCAAACATTTATTCAGTAACCACCAAAGCCAAATCATAATTAGCGGCAAAGTAGTTATCATGGGAAATTTCTGTCTGATGGATGTAAGCTGAAGATATTGATCTTCTGAGGACTTCATTCCACATCACTGCCTTTACCATTATAAGGTAAAGTATTAAGTATCTCATTGCTTCTAGTTTACATTTTTTTTAAATTTTAGGACATTTTACTTGTTCAATTTATGCATGGTTTTGAAATCAAATCCTTTAGAATAGGTCTAGATGGCCTGCATTGCCTTGATGGTTGTGCCTTTTTCAAGCCTGTATGCTTGGTCGTATACAATCATTTGCTCCCACACTTTACTGAGACAACTATGTCTGAGACAAGTTATAGAACCCATGTGGGGCCTGCCCAGTTCTGAACAGAAATAGAGGAGGGGTGGATGGGGGAGGAGGGGGACAGAGGGGAGGAGGTGGGAGGGAATCAGAGGGGAGGAGGGAGGGGATCAGAGGGGAGGAGGGGGACAGAGGGGAGGAGGAAAGGGAAACTGAAGTCAGAATGAAGTGAAAAAAATTTAATTAATGAAAAGAAAAGAAAAATAATAAAAAATAAAATAATGTTCAGAGAGAGAGAGACAGAGAGAGAGAGAGAAAGAACAACAACCTAAAACACTGCTGCCTGTTCCTCAAGTGCTCTGTTGAGCATGGCGATGGGAAAGTACCTTTCAAGAACTTTGAAATTAGCAACATAAGATTGTCATCCTGGACTCCATCTCTGAACGTCATAATGGAAAATAGACCCAAAAGAGAAGAGGTTATTCCATTATGCTCTGCAGAATTCGGTGTCTTAGAAGAGTAAAGAGTCAGCTGTAAACTCAGCTTGACTTGGTCGTTCCGCCTCCTCTTTGGCCCCTCAGACTGGGCTCCTTGTTCACAGAGCTGGGAAGGGAAATGTACTGAAAGTGGTCTGGGCGGAGCTGCTGAATCCCTGCCTGTCTATAACCCATGAGAAGCTGCAGACAGTAAACTGTCACAGGAACCTGCCTCTGTGGTGGCTTCCCTTCCGACTTTGTACTTTTCCTTGCTCTGAGGAGTTATTTACTGGGTCCCTGGGGTTCCTGTTTATTAGTCCTTGCTCTGTAGAAACTCTGTCTTCTTGGCTTTTTGAAGACCTTTCAAGCCTAAATGTGACATTAAAAACCTTTTCCATCAATTTTTCCTGTGATGTCCTGCCTTACCTGAGATCTGTGATGTATTTCCTATTCATGCACAAATAGGGATGGTCTAGGCCCACAAGCACTTCTCCTACATAATTTAGAATATTGGATTAGAATCTTAATCAGTTTTGCCTTGTGTAAATAACAGAGGTCAGTCTTGGTAATGACCATTCAGGATGGTAGGTTCCAAAGATTCAAAGCCTAAATAATTAACTTTCCTGACCACTCCACCCAAAAACAGTGCATAATGTTGAGATGGATGTATGTAAGAGGTCTGGCTGGATATAAAAGAACAAAAGATTTAACTCTTTCCCTCTGTTCTTAGTTTAGGCTCCATTTAAAATTGAATGGTCTCCTCAGGGAATTACAGACATCTGCAAGGAAGAGGGCAATTCAATTTGAGCATCAACCTGAAACTCTTTGTGGTTATTTCTATTATAAACTTAATTTTTTCCATGAAGTGAATTACAGTGCATGCACCCTTCTGTCTGTATACAAGTGTGTGTGTGTGTGTGTGTGTGTGTGTGTGTGTGTGTCTTTCTGTCTGTCTGTCTGTCTGTGTCTGTGAGTGTGAAAAAGGGATTCACTCTTGTACTCACAATGTTCCTAGGAGATGAAACATAGATGTATCAAGAGGCTTTGGATATCTGGGGAAGTTTCTTGTAGAAAGTCTAGCCCTGCGACATTTCTTACTTTAAATTTCTAAAGAGAAAATGAGACACAACATGCTGTTTTCTTGGTTGTAGGATAAAGTAAGAATGCACAATGATCTAAGTGCACAAGTGGAAACTTCCTTAAAAGAGATGAGAACTTCTTCATTCACATTTACACATGGAAGATGAGAAACAGGGTAAGGGTGACTGAGGAAAACAGAAAAGGAGGACAAGTTTAAAAAAGGGATAGTTTAAAAAGAGAAGTATAATAAATAAATTAGGAGAACTGGGGAAGTTAATGCATGGATATGTCACTATTATTACTTTAATAAATTAAAAATACATACTTTCTATGTAATTTCAAACCATATAAAGATGTTATAGTGATTTTCACAATAAAGATAAAGCTTTATCCATGTGTGATTAAAGATTATAATATTCATGAACTAATCTCAGCCCTCAATTTTAATAATATTGATGAAGTGATTGTGATTTTAAGTGCTCGTTATAGGTCATGAAGTATGCTGTGTGATTTGTTGGTGTTTCCCATGCAATCTTTATAATTCTCTTGGGCTCATTCTAATGGGATCGTCTTTGAAGTGCTGAAGTCAGGATTCAGTCCAAATTCTCAGCTCATAACCATCACTCTGTGTCATAACTGGGTCTTGGCACACTAGGAGAACTGGCATAGAATGGTTGGGGTTTATGAGGTAGTTGGGGGTCAGGATGGTGAGAGAGGTGGGGGTGGGAATAATACTGAGCTTCTTGGGTAGTTGTAGAGAAAATCAATTCAAGAATGTGTAAAAAAAAATTGAAGACAAAGCTATCTTTCAATTCAACTTCTTTGTTGTAGATTTTATCACTACTCCATTGCTAATGTTAATTATATCATAATCATCTTCTCTAATTTTATACTTAAACAAATTGGTGTGATGTGGGTAAGAACACCACTCAATCTTCTCTATATTTTTTAAAGGTTCTTTTCAATTTGAAGCTCTCCAGTGCTGTAGTCTGAATATCTGTCGACAGAACCGCAGAACTTATATGGTAAAATCCTCAACCCAGATGTGGAGAGGAACCTTATATACTATTGCTGGGAGCATAGGTTGGTACAGCTACCATGAAAAACAATATGAAAAGTCCTTCAAAAACCAAACCAAAAAAAAAAAAAAAAAGATAAGCCACACACAAAGAAGATTGATACCTATTCATCATCCATGAAAATGGATGGAACTGGAGGACAATGTTGTAAAAAATAAGTCAGACTCAAAAAGGTAAATGTCTAAAACTTAAAATTATTTGAAAACAGAAGAGGTACTATTTCAAAAGAAGGGGGTGAGGGAGGCAGGGAAAGAAGACTATGTTTGGGAGAGTATCTCTTGATATAGCAGTAATCTATGCAAAAGAAACAGGTATATAAAAAGAGAGCCTGTGATTCTCAAACTAGATAACTAAGAAAATATAAAGCATAAAACAGTTCGACTCAGCCATGAACATCACTGTTTAGATAATGATAAAGCATATATACATATAAATAATGACTGATTATTTAACTAACTAGTTATAAGAGCTGGAGAAAGAGAAGAGGGCACAGTCCTCAAGGACAAAAACAAGAATCAATAGATATTGCCTAATACATAAGTAAAAAAAGAATATACTTATCATTTAGAAGACTGTATACAAGCAGCCATTTTATAAAAAGTTTTAATACTGCAGGGATGAGAAAAGAACTGAAGGATGAACTGTGAAAGGAGGTAAAGAAAGGTTCTAAGGACTTCTGGTTTTAATTCTTTGACGTAAGAATGTTCAATTTTACTGAATAAGAATAGCTTTAAAAGTGTAGGACAGACAATATTATATAAGTAGGAAAATGAGTATGATCATTATTTGGACATAATGTTAAGGCAAGTAAAATATGAAAATTAAGACTCATGACTAAGGAAATAGCAAGCATTTTTTACACACAGAGATTAGAGCTCCATTAATCCATGTCAAGGAAAGATGAAACAGACCTCCAGACAATATCAGTTCCACATGTAGACAATGGATAACAGATAGCACCAGGTGTCTTAGTTTATTCTGGCTGGTATAACAAAATTTCATGAGCTAGTAGTTTTCTTAACCATAAAAATTGACTTCTCAGAATCCTCTAGACCAAGAATTCCAAGATCAGGGTAGCACTAGAGAGATCTGCAAGTGAACATTTGAAATTTGAATCAGGCATGGGACATTACATAACCAGATGCTCACACATTTCTGTCTCCCCAGTCTATGGTTGGATTGTTCTCCCTTGAGAAAGATCAAGTCTCACACTCATCTCTTCAGTCAGAGTTTCACGTGCAGAAATATTCATCTATAATATAGGAAATGATGAAGCTCCTTCAGATCCTTTACATTTGAGTGCTGTTTTTCACAGTATATAGAATTTGCACCTACAATTTTTTTTCTCAGAATGTAAAAGATCTATCAACCTGTCTTCTCGATTACAGAGTAGTGAAGATTTGCCAGTGTGTTTCTTGGGCTACCCCCTCCCCTCCTCTCTGTCCTGTTCCTCTTTCTCATGGTACTTCTCCATTATCCATGGTTACATTTTTAAATCAAGATTTCTTCTTCCTTCCTTGCACATTTGTTTTCTTAAAAATTCTTTCTCATTATTTTTTATATTATAATATTATTAGAGCATTCCTCCCTTCCCTTTCCTTCCTCCAAACCCTCTGACGTACCTGTCTTCACTCTTCTTTAAATGCATCGCCTCGTTCTCCACTAATTTTTATTAAATACATATATGCTCCTAAATATAACCTGCTCAGTCTGTACAATGTGAATTGTATGTGTTTTCGGGGCTGCCCATTTGGCACTGGACAAACAATTAGTGTGCACTTTCCTGGAGAAGGCCACCTCCCCTGCTCCCAGCTTTCCTGGGTGCCCTCTAGTTCCTTGCACAGGGTTGAGGCTTTATGGGCTTTTCCCTGTACATGTTGGCATGTCCATTGGTGTCATTCTAGTTTGGCTCATGTTTGGGAAGTCACATCAGGGAGACTTCATGTGTGTAGCTTCAGATATTACCAGGAGACACCTTTTCTACTAATTGTTATTATCAATAATTTACTTTAGCTCTGATAATTTCAGTTTGCAGAAGTTCTTTCTTGGTGTTCTCACATACTACATTATACTCTTACAAGACATAATGAAATGCAATGGTTCAGAAATCAGGCTTTAGCTGGGTGGGTAGCTCACGCCTTTAATCCCAGCACTTGGGAAGCAGAGCCAGGCGGATATCTGTGAGGCCAGCCTGGTCTACAAAGTGAGATCCAGGACAAGCACCAAAACTACATGGAGAAACCCTGTCATGAAAAAAAAAACTAAAAAATAAAAAATAAAAGAAAGAAAGAAAAGAAAAAAAAAGAAATCAGGCTTTAATCAAGCTGACAGTACAAATTCTTGCTCTCTGTTTACTTGGGTGACTTGGCAATCTTTTCCATAAAATGGGCATGACAGTAATAGTTACATGAACTGTATTGTTATAAATATTCAATAAAACACTCATAACATTACAAGTATCTGACATGAATTTGATACTATGTAATAATCACAGAAATAGGTAGGAATGTTCTCTTGTGTTTAATCTTTGCTACTTTGAGTATTCATTTTTTTTTGCAGATTGTTTTCTTTTTTATGTTGATTTCCAGGTTTCATCTTCAAGGCTAGCACAAAATGTCTCTTTGTTGGTGACTGCTGATACATAACTAAACCATAGCATGGAAAAGCCAACAGGAAGCTGTATGAAAATGGTATGTGGTAGACAGTGTCAGTTGCCACCCTGACAGAATCTAGAACCATCTGGGAGAAGGACTTCTGGTCATGCTTGTGGAGGAGTATCTTGATTATGGTAATTGGTTTGTGAAGACTCATTTTAATTGTGGATCCAACCATTCCCTGGCAGGGGATCTTAAAGATGACTTGCTTGGTAACAGCAAACTGAGTACTAGTTTGCATTCACTGATCTCTTCTTCTGACTGGGTATGATGTGACCAGCTTAGTCAAACTCCTGCAGTGATGGGCTGTAGAACTGTGAGCTAAAATAAACCCATGTTTCTTGAAGTTGTTTCATTCTGAATGTTTTATCATAGCAACAAAAAGTAACAAGACAGCATACTTGCCGTGTGATTAGGCAGCAAATACCCTACTAGAAGAAAAAGGTTGTCCATTTCTTGGATTCTTTGCTTACAGGCTCTGCAGAAACTAGTCACCTTGCTGGGGCTGTGAAAGGGAAGAGAATCTCCCTTGGCATTCACAAATGCCAAGGCTCTCAGGGCCTCTGAGGTCCATGCTGACTCATTCATTGCTTTGCAACATCCTTATTCTAGTTTTGATTCCATCGCTGTGATAAAACACCTTTATAAGAGCAATAGAATTTGTGGATGTGGAGGAGGCTCAGTAGCTAAGAGCTCTTTCTGCTTTTTCAGAGGATCTGAGTTAGGTTCCCAGTGCCCATGTCTGTAACTCCATCCCTAGAGGGTCCAGAATATTCTGAATTCCAGGGATACTAGGACACACATGGCACACACTCACATAGACATACATGCACGTAAATAAATAAAGGAGATTTTTTTAAAAGTATCTGTGGGGAGAAAGGAGTTTACCTGGTTTTCAATTCCAGGTGATAGTCTGTGACTGAGAGGCAGGCATTCACATCATATCCACAGTCAAGATTAGAAAGAATCAATGCTTTCTTTTTGCTATTTACTACATAGCCGATGTTCTACTCTGACATAGTCTAGAGCTCTGCTCATAAAGGGTGCTTCCCACAATGGGATGGGTCTCCTTACATTCCATTACCAACACATTCCCTCACAGACATGCCCATGGGCCAACATAATGTAGGCAATTTCTCATTGAGATTCCCTTTTGAAGTGATTCTAGGTTGTTTCAAGTTGACAGCTAAAACTAACCAGTCTAAGCTTCTAGCATCAGAGTCTGTACCTGACACTTTCTCTGGACCTTTATTCACCTCCCATCATCTGGAATATCAAATGAACTCACTCTTCCTGTCTTTTCTGAATTGCTTTGTCTCTTTGGGATTGCAAGTTTTTGATAAACAATGTAATATTGATATATTATTGAATTCATCATATTTGCAGCAGGAAAGGTTCAACTGGTCCATGGTCTCAGAGGTTTCTGTCTATATTTGGTTCTGTTGCTTTGTGCCTCTGATGACCCAGTACATCATGGTAGAGGCATACTTCATCATAGGCTTATTCACTTCATAGCAGGGAAGAAGCAAAAAGAGAAAGGAAAATACACAATCCTAATCTTCTTTTCAAGAACACACACCCAATGACCTCTCTTCCTTCTAGTAGGCCTCATCTTCTCAAAGGTTTCACCACCTACCAATACCACCACAGACTGGGACCAAAGTGTCAACCTTTGAGCCTCTACATGACATTTGAGACCGACTATCACTAAACAGAATCTCATTGTGGCAAGTCTGTGGCATGACATGCATGTTATTTGTCACAGGCATCTTTACTCTGCCTTTTGAAACATTGTATTATTTGCTAAGCTCCTAATTGTAGGAGATATATAGCTAATAACAGAAGACGATTCCTATCATTACCACTTCTACCCTGTAATTTCCAAAACTGACATAATGATATGGCAACAGGTGTGACTCAGTAGAAAAGGACAGGACTCAGGGTGAAGCTCTCCCCTAGAAAGCCATTCTCACATGCTAACTGCTGTTACTCCACATGTCCATATACTTCTCATTAAACTGAAAACAACAACTTCTGGAATGTTCTGCCTCTTCTTTCTCAAGATACCTGACAACTCATCATGTTTTTAATCACAAAAATTTGAAAATAACTTTGAAGATAATATAATTCAGTATCTTCAGAATCATAGCTCATCAGTCTGAAAGCAGCTCCCGATCCTAGCACAACAGTGACAGGAGAAACTTAAGTACATCTTGAAGGAAACACCCCCTTTCTAAGTCAACCGTACTCTGAAGGTACTGTACCTGACAGGTGCTATTTAAATCTCCTGCTAAGTTCAGACTTTGTTCCTCAGAATCTCAAGAGGAAGGTAGGTTACGCTGATCAATAGAGTGTGATTTCCTGTCTACCTTCCGAAGGAGAAAAAATGTGATTAATAAAATATTGCTGAAGAGATATATCTGTACTTCCTTTCCTTAGAAAAGCAATTCTTAAATGGGAAGATAAAGATCATTTTTATCTTCTTTCTGTCTTTGTTCAGCAGAGATTTATGAGAATTTCATGAATGCTCAGAATATTTTTTCAGACCTTAAAACTTGAGAGTATACTATAGTTGTAAAACTATAGATGATAATTATATAAGCCATTTATGAAAAAGATCCCTATCATCATTATGCCCCCCTCTTACTACAGTACAATTATATGGTGAAATGTTTGTGTGTTGGTTCAATAACAAAAGAAAAAAATAGAATTGTGAATGTTTTTACTGTAAAACTATTCACCACAGCAAAACCAAATTTTTATCATGTTTTATAGATGAACACGCTTCAATTGAACTGGAATTCCACTTTTACCTTTCATCAAGAAGGGTAACCCAAGATGTCTTTAAGAGAATGAGTATATTATATATACATTGCCCTTCCCTAACACACACAAAATGCAGATTCCACATGAAGTGTAACGCCACAGTGAAGCTTGGCCACTCCGAAACTCCAGAGTTCCTTTTCTAAAGCACTTACATTTGTCATTTATACAAAGGCACATTCAAATAATCATTTACAGGATTTTATTACTACATCATGTGCAACTCAATTATGTTTCTTTCTCATAAGAAAACTTTCCCCTAAAAGCTATATCTGTGAGAAAGGAGAGTTTGATTTTCATATTAACTGAGTAGTCTGACCAATGAAACAGCCAAGTTAACGTTTGTGCCCAGCAGCCTAAAACAAACGATTGATTAAAAAACGAAATCATGTTGGAGAGGAATCAGACTCCCTGTTCTATTTTTTAGGGCAGAGAATTCTGACCACCTATAGTGCCCTTAGAGTGAGCTATGTACTTAGACAATTAGTCCTCTGTGGAGAAAGCTTGGCTAGGAGTTCTGCTTCTCTTGTGTACCCATGCATGGAGGTCTCCTGAGGTGACAATTGTGATGGGATTTTGCAGAACTAATGTAGCTTTGAGTTCAGACATGTTGTGTGAACTTGGAACAGATGTATGCTCTCTGGATCTAACTCTTCTTATTGGTAAAGTGGTGAGCTATTTCCTTGTGAGATTGAAGTTGTGATTAAACCACATAATATACACAACATTTCTAGTGTAGAGAATGCTTTAGTAAGTTTGGACTTCATCCTCTGCAGCAGTACAAATCGTGACATGCCTAGTACATGGGCCCCACTCTCCTTCCAGGATGTGGTCACCATGTCACACAATTTCCTGGTAATGCGTCCCACCTGACTTCCAAAGCCAGAGTGTGTATCTTTGCTGCTAACCTGATATTCTCATACTGTCACATGCTGACATGATATTTGACTATGCTGTTTATTCCCAGCCAGGGGAAATTTCTTCGAGGGAAGTCAGTTCTGCTTTCGCTTACATTTCACGTTAACCTTTAATTGTGAGTTAAATGAATTTAGACTCCACAGTCATTCCCCTGACTTAGCCTGAGTCACACCTCAGTACTGTCCTCCTTTCCCTGAAATGACCATGTAGATTTTTTTTGTGTGTGCTCAGACAACCATTCCTTTCTCTCTTATCTTGGCATTTACTTAAGGTTGGAATGCTTTTTTTTGTACTTTGGACATGGCTGCCTCCTTTTTATCAGTAAGATGCTATTCTTTTTTTAAAATTTTTTATTTTTATTTTGCAATACAATTCAGTTCTACATATCAGCCACGGATTCCCTTGTTCTCCCCCCTCCCGCCCCCCTCACCTTCCCCCCAGCCCACCCCCCATTCCCACCTCCTCCAGGGAAAAGCCTTCCCCACGGACTGAGATCAACCTGGTAGACTCAGTCCAGGTAGGTAAGATGCTATTCTGTTTGTTGCCTCCACATAGGAGTTTCTTAAGGCACGTACCTGTAGATGCTTTATGGTTCTTGTTTTATTAGTTACTTTGGATATCTAGAGGGCAAAATGTAGGCCTCCTGTTTGCCCTGTCATTCAGCCTGGGGCAGATGCTGGTTCAGGAAGTGTTCATTGAATGAGTTTGTAAACTCTTCTCCATAGGTGTGTACACCATCTTCTTAGCCTGACAAGCATCATGATCAAAACCTCAGCATCCATAGCCCCCCAGAGTGAATAGGATGTGGCAGCTAGAATCAATGCTGAATTCGGTGATATAAAGGTACTGAAAAATTGTCGAAACACAGACCAGGAACCATTTGAAAAACTACTTTCCAGTTTATGGAGAAATCCATAATATATATTCATATACCTTCCTAATGATGATAATGATCTATTATTGATTTATATAGCATTCTCTCCCAGGGCTTCTACACCTTTTTACATATATTATTTTACCCTAACAGCCTTCCTGTGAAGTACTTATCCTGATTTTATGCATATGGGGCCCTGACAACTTAAATTTCCCTTTCTTTGAGTCAGCTCCTGATTCCAGAACCCATGATTCTGAGCCATGAGATGCCCTGTAAAGTATTCACAGAAATGAAATGGCTTCTTCTCCAGTGATGGAAGCCACAGGTCCCATCTCTAGTAGAAAATGTCACTAAAATCTCTCTGACTATTGGGTCATGTTTTGAATCTTCAGACTCTCTTTTATGGAGATAGTGCTTTGGAAAGTGACCCTTCTTTTTCAAAAGAGAAAAGTACAATGTGACAAGAACACAGGGGAAGCATGTCTGTTGGTCTGGGGGTTCACTGTCCACTCAGTACTGGTGTCTATTGTTCACATAGAACCAGCTCCTTGACTGAAGCCACCCGAGGTCATCTCTGCTGGAGATTAGTATGTGAACAAATCCCCTTCAGTAATGGCAACTTGGACATGACCCCAAGTTGGAGACTGCAGGAGTCTCTTGCTGACTTCTCAGCCTTTCCTATATCTCACATTTTGAGATCCCTAAGCAGAACACCTAATTACAGGAATAGGACATTGCCTCTGGTATCTGCCTGCCAGGCTTGTTGTGTTCAAATATTCTGAGGGAGGACCTTACTTTCTTAAGTAACTTGCCTTAACACTTTACCAGGAATCCAGCAATGGGAAGATGTGTCCATTGTTTTCCAAGGGTTAGACTTTAGTGGGAAGCCAGGCTAGTGACACAGTGAAAGACAAGGCAATGTGCTCTGTGCATGTAGTAAAGAATGGAGGAAAACTGCTTATCAGCTTAGAATGGTAAGGAAATATTTCACTTATGAGGCAATGCATGAAGAAATATTGAACAAAATAGGAATTTGCCACATACTTAGAGATGAAAGAAAAGGAGCAGGCATTTGAACAGTGAACAGAGAATACAATAGAATTAGACAAAAGAGTGGTAGGCATGGCTGTAGTTGGAAGTTTTCCTGTGTTCCAGCCGGCCAGCAGTCTGGACAAATCTCTCCCACTCGCATCCCACCAAACAAGCACACAGAGGCTTATATTAATTATAACTGCTTGGCCATTAGCTCAAGCTTATTAAGTGACTAGATCTTACATTTAATTTAACCCATAATTCTTATTTGTGTTTAGCCACATGGCTTGGTACCTTTTCTCAGTTCTACCTTATCGTCTTGCTTCTTCTGTGTCTGGCTGGCGACTCCTCACTCAGCCCTTCCTCTTCCCAGCATTCTCCTCATCTGCTTACCCTGCCTATACTTCCTGCCTGCCTACTGGACAATCAGAGTTTTATTTATCAACCAATCAGAACAACACAGCATACAGAACAACATCCTACAGCACATGGTCTGGGAAAAAAAAACGATGTCCTACAGAAATGTGTGTCAAAGAAGCATGAAAGGTTTAGAAGGCTCTAACTAAACATCAGATTAAGAAGAGTTAGGTATTACATTTGTATTGTACCCATCAAAACAATACTGGTATGGTTGCAGGTTAAAGAAATGTATCAGTAGTTAAGAGCGCTTGTTCATCTTGCAGAGGACTCAGGTTCCATTCTCAGCATCCACATGGATGATTCAGAATCTTCCATAATGCCACATAGGGGATCAGACACCATCTTTTCACCTTCTTGGACACTGGTGTACATGGTGCAAGACATACATTTGGACAAAACACTCATATGCATGAAGTTAATAAATCTTTAAAAAATAATTAAAACTAATATGTTGAATTCTTCATACCTAGCAGCGCAGAATGTGACTTTATAGTGAAATAAAGTTGTTACAATGGTAGTTAAGACAAGGTTACAGTGAAATAGGTTGAGTTTGTCATCCAACATGACTGGTATACTTAATGTGTGTGTGTGGCAGAGGGAGTACTTGGACCTGCATAATGGGAAAGAGGAACGTACAGAGAGATATCCATGTGAAGACAAATGATAAAGCTGGAGTTAGATCACCCCAAATCAAGAGTGTTGGACTTTCAGAAGCTGGAAATTACAAGGAAGGATGGGAATTCCTTAAAAAAGAGAGTGACCTGGACAACATCTTGATTTTGAACTTCTTGCCTATAGAAGTTGTGAGACAATATTATGCATTATTTTAAGCCAATTAATGTGTACTCTTTTGCTATGGTGGCCCTAAGAAACTGATAAAATGGACTAAATAGTATAGTTGTCAACGCATTTGGAATATACATCCATGTAGGGTATGGGACTATTGAAGATTTCCATCCAAAGGAGGAGAGGGACATAATTATAATAGTGTGATGGACATAAGGCTCTGGGTGAATGTGGAGCATACATAAGGGAGAAAGTGTGTACCCCTTCTCCAATTTGCAAATTTTTCAAGGTTTATTGATTACTCTGCTTCCCAAACACCTCTTCATCTGTAAAATAAACAAGCAAGGAAGAGAAAACTTCACCTTTCCTTTTTCTATATGTGGTCTAAAATGCCATCTCCAAGCTCCCCTGTCTGTATGATATTGCATGGATAAAGAAAGGAATGCATAGAAATTAAGTCTTCCCAGAGTACCTTATTTAGTGATGGAAATGTCACAATGAAAAATGAGAGCACTGATACTGCAGTATAGACATTAAAATTATTTTGATATTGATATTTTGAGGTTGATAAAAATAATTCAGTTGAGATCTCATAAACATGAAATAAAATTAACCTTCCAGTAGAAAGCCATTTGAGTTCCCAGAATTGTTTTTCTTGATATTTATCCTAATTGAAGAAAGTGATTTATATACATATCTAGAAATGTCCATTCCTATGCAAGCAAAAAGCCCAAGAAGCATGATATAACTAAGATCAATATGAAGAATACTGAATTACTGATGTTATTTCTGTTAGTTTTCTTTTCTCAAAATGTCATAAATTATGATAGTTAAAAGTTTTATTGCTAGTGCATGACTTCTTTCTAATTTGGGTAGGTGGCATTCAAATTACAACACTCCTAACGCTATATACTCTTTAATGATCTCTAATCTGAGTAGTTAAATAGGTCTATTTGAAATGCAAAAGACTTGAATATGTTTTCAATATATGAACAACATAAAGCACATGTACACACTCTTTATAAGTGTGAGATTATTACTAGAGTGAATGAATTCACTAAAGAGCAATAAGCCACTGTGAGCATTTTTGTTCTTTGTGCAGTTCCATTATGACTTTCTGGCAAACAACATGCTCATGCTGTATTTATGCAAGTAAAGAATTTAATTAATATATGCTAAGTCTTCAAGGTAGCATTTGTTTCTGTTACTGGAATTGCATAACTAGTAGTGGTATACAATATTTTGTGGCATACTAAGAAATGTAAAGGGAATTTCTAATTGAATTACATTGAAATAAATTTATCAAGATTTCTGTTTGTTTTAAATCTGAAATATGTGATAAAAGAAGTTTACAAATCAATGCATTTCTTCAACTAAAATTCTTCCAAACATGAAAAGAAAACCTGGCATGAAAGATGTAGTACTTAGATCTGTCTTTGAACCAACACATGAAATCATAAAATTTATCTAGAAACATAAAGGAAATAAAGAAGCTGGGGAGGGTTCCCCCCCCCCCGGAAAACCTGACATTTGGATGTAATATCAGGAGGAAGACTCAACCATTGATGTCACAGGCTCATTGGCTGGAGAACCAGATTGAGCACAAGCAAAAGAAGAGAGAAACTTGTATGAGCCGAACAATTTTCCCAAAGACCAAGCCGTTTGGTTGCCCATTGCCTGTGAACATGTATGCATGGGAGTTCCTTTGGTTTGATTTAAGTTGTGTGGTAGTGAAGGGAGAGCCTTTAAGTTTTTAGTAAGATATTGTTAATTTACACTGTCACAACAATTAAGTTTGATAATTACATTAAGTAAAAGATATCCAAGGGTTGCAAGGCTGGATGGGAGAGCACATTACAGAAATGAATGACTTGGTTTCAAAAACAAATGATTATTCTCACAAATCAGGATTTTGTTGTATCTCCTTGAATTATTGGCAATGGTGCTCCCAGAGAATGCCCCTCAAAACTCTACAGGCTGCTGCCAATACTATTGGTTTCTCCCCATAACATGGCAATAAGACTCTGTTGCTGAAGACACCACATATTTATGGCTTAGAACATGGAGAAATCTAGTGCATACTCAAATGGAAGCTTCACTCCTGCTAGCCATTGTTCATAGTTCTAGAATGTGCTATCAGTGTAATCATCAATTTCACCCCCGCTAATAGCCCTGCAAGCTATGATGACAACTTGCTTTCAAGATATGCTTCCTGGTGCAATAGCAGCACAAATGGTAGGGGAACAACCAGTCGATTTTGGTTTGGAGTTAACTAACGCCTTGTCTTAGTCAGTGTTCTATTGCTATGAGGAGACCATGACCCAGGCAACTATTATAAGAGAAAGAATTTAACTGAGGCTTGATTACCGTTTCAGAGGTTTAGTCCCACCATTATCGTTATGGTGGGGACCATGGTGGCATGGTGCTGGAGAAGTAACTGAGAGTTCTACATCCAGATTCACAGTCAGCAGACAAAGACACTGGGCCTGGCTTGGGCTTTTGACAACTCAGAGCCCACCCCCAGTGACACACTTCCTCCAACAAGGCCATACCTCCTTTTCCTTCATGAGTAGTGCCACTTCCTAATGATAAGGCATTCATATATACAAACCTATAGGGTCCATTTCTATTCAAACCACCACAGGCCTACTCCATGAGACAGAACCCATACCTAGTACTGTTACTGAGCACAAGAACCTGGACTAGATAGGTCATGAGACCTACTACTGTGATTCTGGGAACTGAACATAGCAATAAAATGTAACCCAATAACATACCACTATACACATAGATCAGTGCATCATTCAACCATCATCAGACTAGCTTCTTGCAGTAGAGGGTAATGATGGAAATGTCACAATGACAACATAGAGACCGACAATCGGATAGCATGCAGAAAGTAGAGACTCTGGACCACTTAGCCATAAATGGAATGTCTTTAACATACTCCTCTCCCCAAGGCTCAGGAATTTGTGAAGAAGAGGAGGTGGTAAGATTATAAGAGCCAGTGGTGGTGGATAACATCTAGGGAGCAGTATTTTCTAGATATAACAGGGCCAATGAACACATGAACTCACAGATATTGTGTCAGCATGCATAAGACTGTATAACAAGCTCAAGCCAGACAAAATCCCAGCATGAATGGGGAGGATGAGCACAAAGTCTTATTTCTTTCTTTCTTTCTTTTTTTTTTTTTTTTTTTTTTTTTTGGTTTTTTGAGACAGGGTTTCTCTGTGTAGCTTTGTGCCTTTCCTGGAACTTACTTGGTAGTCCAGGCTGGCCTCGAACTCACAGAGATCCGCCTGGCTCTGCCTCCCGAGTGCTGGGATTAAAGGCGTGCGCCACCACCGCCCGGCCAAAGTCTTATTTCTAACGAAGAAGATATTCCCAAATGGTAACTCCTGGGAAAGGGCAAAAAAGTTTTCTCTAATGGAATGACATTGAGTATATTAACCACACTACAGGGCAGACAGGCCCTATGCTTAGGATTAGTTGGCCAAGACAATCTGATCCCAAGCTTTTTAGGTCTTTTTCTATAGTTTGATATTTTGTTTTTGTTTCAAGAGAGAGAATCTAAAGTTGCATGGGGAGGGTTAGATCCAGGAGGAATTGGAGGACGGGAAAGAATATGATGCAAATAAACTGTATGAGATTCTCAACGAAGAAATTAAAAACAAATAATTAGATAAAATAAAACATTTAAAGCAGAGAAAAGACCATATTGTATCAACTGAAACCTCTGGCACGTATCTTTTAGGGTAATATTAGGATTATCCAGTGCAAAGCACCACAAACAATTATGCACACAGCCTCAAAAATCCCACTCAGACCTAATAGAATGGTGCAAACATCTTGGGACTTAAAGATCATGACCAGACTATATTAAAGATTCTTACTCTGAACAAGCAAGCTTCATAGTTAGCAAACCACGGGTTTCTCTAGCTCTCTGAAAGAGGGAGTAACTTTCACCCTTCAGGGACTGTGAAGGATGCTGTTTTAGGGTCCTATGGCCATAGAAAAGTGGTGCTGAGAGAAGGCAATGGTTCTTAGAACCATGGAAGGCGGTCCAATAAAACATTCAGTAGCTAGGAAAATGGAAGCGGCCTCGATAAATTTCAGGAAGCTACACAATGGAGTTAGAAGGGTGCTCCTAAGTTCAGATGCTAAAATTGAAAACAGACAATAATTGTTCAGAGAGAGACAGACTTCATTTACACAGGAATCAAAGAAAATAAACATTACAATTAGGAAAGCGACTTGCATTCAAAATTATTTTTTGTAAAACCCAGAAGATGTGTGGTGAGCAGCCTTGTGGGTTTTTTTTTTTTTTAACCCTTTGCTTGGAAAATTTTCTATTCCACAATTTATAAAAAAGTCCCAGAAACTCTGATGGGATTTTTAACAAATCAGTTAGAAAGCACAAAAGTCCCTCTGGACTTTATCTGTGGCAACCATGAGAGGTGTGAGACCATTGTCAGCCAATCATGTTCTTGAATATTAACTATTACCAAACTTTGATCACAAACAAACAAAATATGTCACGTTAAGGAGCTTGTGAAAAATGCCCAATGCCAACAACTCTGGATAAGCAAGCCTGGAATAGGCAAGCATTAAAAATCTTAGCTAGTTCTTTTACTCTTGGTTCATGGAACCGAAACCAGAAATGTTACTTATAATGGTCTAATCAGTTGTGAAACCGAAACCATTTTATTTGGAATCAATAAAAGAATAACTAGAAGAACACATTTCTTCTTGTCCGTCTTAAAGTTGTATACTGAAAGATATTGATCATTTGTGGCATAAAGGTTGATTTTTTTTGTGATAATCAAGCCCTTTTCTCCAAGTGGCAGTTTTTAAATAATGAAACAGAAAGCAACTATTATGCCCTCTGTTACAAAGCTGACTCATGAATACGTACCCATGGAGGGCCTTAATGATCACCTGTTATATCTATTATTTTATAACTAAGAACAATAGCTAATACTGCCTGACATATTCTCCAGCCTAGAAGCTTTACAAATGAAGGGGTTTTCCATTCAAGGGAAGCCCACTGAGAGCCACATCAACAATCATCAAGATCTCTCCCAAGTCAAGCTTCCTCATCTAGTATGCAAAGAACTCAGGTCTTAAATCGTGGTGGGTTTTTCCTCATGTAAGGAAATGCTGAGCATTTGGGTTGATGTCCTGCAGATTTGGGTTGATATCCTGCAAATTTGCCTACTCCTAAGGAAGTAGGGTCATAGAATTGATTTAGGAAACAATTCCCCACTTCAACAGAATAAAGTCCCCTGGGACTATTCTTTCTCTGGGTACTGAAAGTATAAATAATAATAATACAAATTTGCTTTCTCTGGAAATATTCTCACATAATAAAATGAAGGACTCTTTCACCATTTCTATCATTGCATTCTAAGTTTCAGATAACTGTTGCTTGTTATGAAGATGTTTGAAGGCAGTTTCTTCTCTGGGTTGTTTTTCATTTTCTCCCCACATGCACACATTAAGAGTTAGGTTTAATCCTAACCTGCTGCTTTGATAGATTTCTCTTGTACTTCTCAGAATCCATCCGTTACCCCAGTCCCACATAGACAGCAATGCTCCTCAGAATTCTTGCCTTCAGTTTTCATCTTCAATTCCACAGAACTCTCAAAGTTATTGATTATGCAAATGCAAAAAATTAACTCATCAGAAAATAGCATACATAAAATGGGAACTGGCCTAAGAAACCCAAAGAATACTGTTTTGACGGGAAGCTGTACCATTAACTGCTACAACTACTGTATTCCTGTTACAGCCTTTTCTGATGTATTTATCACCAAGTGAGAACAGTTTAATCTGTTCCATACAGAGAGAGCAGGAGGAACTCTCAGTGGCCTCAAAATACGATATCCTTTGCCACAAACAACTGATCTAAATTTCCTGCAACTGGCAGCTCTAACTTTTCTTTTTTCTAAGAGGAAACAACCCTTCTCTAAAAGTCAAATTTGTTTCTAAAGCTGTGGTGCCTTTAACCACTTCTTTTTCCAGTTTTTCAGTTGACACCCTGTCATGACTTACGGTGGCTTGCATCAATCATTCTAAGTTCTTACAGAAAATATTTTGTGGTGGTTGACTATCACATGCTAGAAACTAAATGCCCTTTGCGGGTGACTGCACTGATACCTCTGATTTCTTGCCAAATCATTCAGAATGCCGCAAATCCATTAAATCTCTCCACGGGGAGGGAAAAAATTCCCGCATCCTAGAGAGAATTTATGAGTTCATTTCAATCACCACAAATGAAAGCCACCCTTAATATTCATTAGAGATTTTACGGTGGCAATATGCATTATCTATTCAGATGCCCCTCTGAAAGGCCAATTTCCCTTGAAACCCTGCGTGGCTCCCAGCCACTCTGTGGAAACAATGGCCTATGTCCAAGTGGAATGGGGGAAGCAAATGGATGACATTTCCTTATCCACTGGTAATGATTCCATTAAGCCATGATGGTGGCTATGAGCTCCTGAGTTTAAAAATCAAAGGGCAGAATTGGAATATACCGTCATGTCATTGTATCACTTCTCCGCTGTCATCTGTGACCATATGTCCTAAAGTGGATGGGGCTTTTTGGTTGACATCACAAAAGATGACTTTTAAAAGTGACATTTCCATCATTTAGAGAAATGCGTATTCTGGGGATATAGTCTGTGAGCCTGAGGATTTTCATTAATCTCTGTCTTTATTCAACCATTGTTCAAGTCCCCATCATCTTTCATCTGTTTGCCCCTCCACACACTGTTCTCGCCATATGTAGTGAGCTTTTTAAAATGCAAACTTAATTACTTCCCTCCATGCCTTTAACAAGCAAATAAGAAACTAGCAAACAAAAGCTATCATCCCCACTTACACAGCTCTCCACTGTTTTTAGAAGACAAGCAATAAAGCTCAGGGCAGCTTGGAAGGTCCAGTATGGCTCCTTCCTCAGTCTTACTTTGTGCCCCGTCTCCTAAGAGATTCCTTCCCTGTCCGTTCTGACCAGTTTTTCTCTCATTTTTAATTTGGGCTAATTAAGTTCAACTCATTAGATTTGAACTCAACTAACCATGTCATCAAAGTGTTTTCTGCTCCCTTGACTAGGTCAGATCTGCCCATTAAAGACCTTCATGGAGCCACATAGAGACAATAGCTATTATCAAAGTTGCTCTTTCATTTTTGTGTGAATATTTTCATTTTTGTCTCATTTAAATTGCGAGTCATTTTAAAAAAAAACTCAGTATTTTCTCCTTATTTGGAACAATGTGAATATTCCAGCTGTTGAGCATAAGAATTAATAAGTTCTTGTTTTTGATGATTTTTATACTTTATCTGAGAGTCCTTTTCCTGGATGACATGCAAGCTTGGCTTTGGGATGGGCTTGAGGTTAGCTGTAATAAGGGTATATTTCTAACCCAATTATTCATCAGTATGGTTGTATTTAATAGCAGGAAACCATGGGATGCATAAAGATTGTACACTGAATATTCATAAGGAATTTTAGAGTGAATTCAACTACTTGTTTTACAACTACCCAGGAAGGAAGGGGAACATGAATTTCATTTTTCATTCTCCTATGAAAAATACTGTTATGACCTGGAGTTATATCTTTACCCTGAAATAAAATATCATGAAATGTGTATGACATCAGGCTATGATAAAGTAGATGAGTTTTTTAAAGCTAAGTCATTTTACATGTGTTAGACATTGTTAACGCAGTGATAATTTGGGATGTCAGCGATGCACAATGGTGAGGCCAGCATGCTCCTCAGTCCTGTGTTCGGCCTGAATTCCCCAGAGACCCACAGGCATAAAGTCACTGGAACATCGGAAAGGCAAAAACAACCTTATTTGATATTTACTGAACATTTAGGGTGAGGTCACCCTGTCTTTATCTCCCATGAGAAAATTGGATAAACTATAGGAAAGAATAACTACCAAAAACCAACATTGTGCACTCAAAGCAGCATTCTAGCCTAGGATGTCGAGTTGCTGAGAAATGCTAATGGTGCACCTGTAATAGAGACTATTTTAGTCGTCTCTGTGGCCCACACCTAAGAAAATACCTGATCTCTCATAGATGTAATGTTCTTGCTCAGTTCTTTCAGTCAATACATAAGAAACAGAAACTGGGAGACATCAAGAAATTTACCAACTTCAGAAAAATAATCTGACAGGTGCATTTCAAGGCCAGACTCACTTGTCTTCATATATGGAGTTCACATTCTGTCCCTCAACATCATATTTATCCCCATATAATGCATAATTAAAGGAAATTTAATTATATTAAAGTTTAGACTAAAATTTGTGTTTATGTTGGTACCAGCTCTGTCACTAGAGCTATGGAAACTCAGCTAATTCACTCAATTTCATGTGGTTCAATTTTTCCATCTATAGAATGGCAATCAATTTGCCCAATTCATTGAACTAATATAAGACTGAGGAATGGCATATTGTTCCTTGAAGGTAGGAGCTCTATTTAGTAAGATCACACATACCCACACAGACTTTGTGTATTTCATTTGTTTCATTTCATTATACACTGTAAGTTAGGAATGAACTTCTTTATTTATTACAGATTAGTAAAGTAAGGATGCTAACTGCATCTCAAAAATTGTAAAGCCACATTCTTTTCAGAAACCTTTAGGTTCTTAACGGTTTTATCTTAAAATCCAGCTCTGCCACCAGTTACAATATTGTGTGAATTATTTAATGTCTTTGAGATTCAAATTTCAATCATTGAAATCAGGAAAATAATCCCACCTCACTGATTCCTGACACAAATAAAGCATTCACAAAAGCCACCCAGTAAATGCTATGCATCTCTTGAGGCCACGAATATCATTGTATCAGTTCCCACATGTGATCAGAACTAGAGTGTACAGACACAAATCTTTCAAGGCAGCAATGGTGTGTAAACATGTGCACATGCGTGTGGTAGATGGTGACACAGGAGGTATCTGGCTGAAATCCAGTGCTTTATACTATGAAACTCTGACACTCTGTCCCCTTGCACAGTTTACTTTACCTTTTTTTATTTGTTTTGTTTTTCAGAGAATTGACTTCTTTGACACCTCTCTCTCTCTCTTTCTCTCTCTCTCTCTCTCTCTCTCTCTCTCTCTCTCTCTCTCTCTCTCTCTCTCTCTCTCTCACACACACACACACACACACACACACACACACACAAATGATTATTATGAAATATTTCTCTGAGAGACATGGCCCATCTTAACTCCAAAGAGTGAAAATGTTGACAGCTGGTTTTGTGGTCAGGAAGTCCTAGGAGGAACATGAGTGAGGTGAATTCACCTGCATGGTTGCTTGTTCTGTCTGACCTTGTTTGAGTTATAACTCGTGTTGTATCCAGAGAGCAAAAGGGAAGGGGGAAGACAGGACACCGGAAGTACAGTCTTTCAGGGAAATATAAAAATAAAACTCTAAACCTAAAATAGCTTGTGAAAAACACATACACCTATGTGAATAGGGCCAACAGCCTTCATTGAAGGGGGAGGTGCAGCTTGGGAAGCACAGGAGGAAATCTTTAAGACTCTTCTTAAGTATGTAGACTGCCTTCCTCTACGTGCCACTATGTCACAAAATATGAGAGATGAAAAGAACTTGATAGCTCTTGCCTGTCCTCGGCATGAGCTAGAAGCTAATAGAGATTAAGCAAACTGACCCTACTACGAGATCCTACTAAGGGATAAAGCTAAACTCAAACCAGTTCTGGTTGACAATTTCATTCCTTTGGATGGTAACACACACACACACACACACACACACACACACACACACACGCACGCACACACGCACACACGCACACACACACACACACAATTTAACTCTGTCCTTAACCTGCTCAGGAACACTGAATTAGGAAATTTCCTTTCCACGGAAGGCAAATGGGCTCTGCATGCTATGCTGACTATACTCATCATATGAAATGTTCAAGCGTTCATCCTTCTCTATTCCCAGACTTTGAAGTCCATCTTTGATGATCTGCCTTATGGTACTGACCACAACAGAATATTCATCTCTAAGGAGCTGGAGTTTTCCAGTGGCTAATGAGCACAGTTGGGTCCACTTCAGATGGATGTTCATTGTCCTTATTCCATTTGAGGCGACAATGAAACTGATTTCAACATTCTTATGGAAGCCAAATTATAGTTACAGTTAATTATCATGAATACTATTCATGTCATTTCATGTTAACTTTAGAAAGATTTTGTTGTACGGATTATCAACTCAACTTTCTCCTTGTTTTGATGCAATTGGATAAGTAAACAAAACAAAATGGTGGTGATGGTGAGGGGGGTGTCTTGTGCTGGTCCACACTGTCAACTTGACAGGATTTAGAGAGGCAAACTTCTCGGCATGTCTTCTAGGCTTGGTGGACTGAGGTGGAAGACCCACCCTTAAGTGGGTGGTAGTATTGCATGGAGTGAATGAAAAGGGAAAACTAACCAAGGACCAGCATTCATCTCTCTGTTTTTCTGACTGGGACATAATGGACCAGCTGCCTCCAGCTCTTGTGTCCATGACTTGTCTGCCTTGATGAAGTGGACCCTCAAACTGTAAGCCACAATGAACCTTTCCTTCCTTAAGTGGCTTTCATCAGCCATTTTGTCACGGCAACAAGAAAACTGATACAAAACAGAAAGGTAACTCATTCTGGAAGAAAGTCTAGGTTTCTGTACCAGTTTTAGTGTTCCATCACAAATCTTTTTTTTTTTTTAAACTAACATCCATGAGGATTTTGTGGTTGTGAAATGCCAAATTTCAACTCAAAATATTACATTGGCTTAAATGTTCTATTGCTAAGTCTCAAAAGTCTAATTTAACAATATCACTATTAATCTTGGATGTTGAGAATAATACTTCACACAAGGCAATTACTTTTTCTCGTTTCATCTTTATTTCTTATTGTAAAAGATTTTTATTAGAAATGACAGTTAAACATTTTATACACATTTAGAAATTACTTTCTTCAAACTCACCTAAAGAGTTTCCCATAAACCTGACAATAGATACTGTTACAATGCTTTGTATTTTAAGTGTTTCTCTCATAGGCTTACTTTTTAAGAACATAAAATATGTTTGCATGTCTGGCTAGATCTTGTCCAGGGATTATACAAATAATGCAGGGTATTTGCAGCCCAGTGAATTTTTACATGAAGGAATGTACTTATTTGTTCTGTTTTAAATATTTCCTTTAAATGAGATAACATGGACTGCCCATTATGAATATGAAATAGTAGCTCATTCACCTACCATACCACCCACACACTCACATTCTCCTAACACCCCCGAGTTATACACTGAGCAGCTTCGGAGTTGTTTGACAAGAATTTGGTATATAAGGAAATAGTAAAATGGATGGATATTGTATCTTTTAAATATTTTTCTTGGGTAAGTGCTGATTCTCTCTCCATCAAGAATTATACTGACTATAATTAAAATTTTGTCATGTAGATTATTCATAATTAATGCTTTGTTCTTGCTCATTTAATGCTTTTAAAATTATTTTTAGAATATTTGTTTTGAGGTTCATTAATTTCAGTGCTGAGTGCAAGAAGTGTGGGTATCTTTTTGTATCACATTTTCTATTTTTCCCTTCAAAATTCTCAATCCATATTATCATTTACAATGCCTTTATTTTTGCAAGTTCTCCAAATATATCCGCATCACACCATAATTCCAGCATAAACAAAATTTACTGCTCTGCCAACAAATGATTTTTGATGCCTTAGAGTTGAAACATGGCATGTTAAAGTATGAGGAATTATTCACTGATGGTGTATACCCTGCTTTCCTCCAGACAGATGTGTGAGCTGTCTTCTTATCATATGTTAATATTAATTGAGTCAAAAATATTCCTTTCTGTGAGCCCACAGACAGCTTTGGTAAGGACCTGATATCACTAAGAAGAAGAAAAAAATTCTGTGAAGTTAGATTTGTCCTTTTAACTTCTCTCTCTACCACTCCGCATTCTTTGTGCATCCCCCTTATATACGATGATTCCTTTTCACAATGATTTTTAATTGGTAGGGCATTCCTTGAATTCTTACCTATTTGCCTGGTAGTTTAAATGCTTAAAAAGCCATCAAATAAATAGCAATGAAAGGCAAAACTGAGGAAGTAGCCCATATACTAAAAATTAGGAGAGATACCACACACCTTTGTGTGGTGCACACAGGGGCCTGATAAGAGGGTATATTTGATGAATCAGTTTATCCCTAGCCCTATAGATTTCAGTGGCATTAGGTGTGCACTTCAGGAGTGTTAGTCAAGTAGAATAATTCACTTAAATTGGATGTATGAGATTTCTTGTCACTGATAAACAGAGGCGACAGAAATAACTCAAGGAGGAAGAACTTGTTTTGTGCATGGCTTCAGAGGTAGTCCACAGAGCCTGGGAGGGTGTGGTGGAGCAGTGCACTACACACCTTAGCAGCCGGATAAGAGACAAGCCACAGCATAAGGGAGTGCCCTACTCCATCCAGGCATCATCTTCCACGATTCTATCATGTCTGAGTAGTGTAATAAAAGTTTGAATCCACCAATGCATAAATTATTGGTTACTTATGTAAGAATTCTCATGATCTGATTATCTCTGAAACTGCTCTCCCAGACACACCCAGAGGTGTGTTTTACGTATCTCAAGCCTATCAAACAGACCAGATTAAATGTCGGATAAATTAATCAGGTAACAATGTGAACTGTTGGTTGAAGGGTCAGGTAAAGATCAATGATACTGGAAAGAATTCCCAGAATTACAGAACAAAGAAACGAAGAGGATGACAAATCACTTCGGGTTGTTCCGTGGGAAACTCTGCACATTCTCAAGAGTCCACTCAACTGCTAAAGGGTTAGAGAGAAACTGGTTTGCCTAATACACCATCCTTCTCATAGACCACTGGTTTTCTTTGGCAGTCTGTACATTTGTATACCACATTAAAAGTAGGGCTGTGTATTCCAAGAATACTATTACAAGATGATTTCAATCCATTGTTTCCCATTGCAACTAGGAGACAAATAGTAGTTAGTTTTGTTCTTGCTGTTGTTGTTGTTGTTGGATAGCTTCAGCATAGATTCTGTTCTTCACACTGAAATAGCTTCATTAAAAATATTTCCATTATTCATACTTCTGTTTGTTATACTATTTGGGTGAGCTGACTTTCTCATCCTTGGATACCTTCACACAGTGCTTTGTTTATTCTCCTAGCTTGAAATACTCTGTCAAAACCTTACCTATTTGACTTTTGTTGAGTTAGTAGTCGCTCTTATTTTCAGTTCTCTGCCCTTATTGATTTGGATTCTTTATGGCTTCTCACTGTGCTTTCGATTCTTTCTGGCTTCTGAATTCCTTCTTCCTCAAAGATCATTTCTTGCTATCACTTTCAAATCATATTGCATTGTTTCTATAAAAATAAACTTCAAAATATTTTAGGTAGGTATTCTAGTTTGCTTTCTGTTGTGATAAACACCATGAACAGAAGCACTGTGATAGGAGGAAAATGTTTATTTGACTTATGTTTCTAGGTAACAGTCCATCGTTGAGGGAAGAATGAAACTGAAGCAGAGACCATGGAGGAATGCAGCTCACTTCCTTGCTCTATGGTTCATGTGTAGCTGGCTCTCCTGATAGTGCCACCCACAGTAGGTTGAAAACTCCTCTCTCAATCATCAACTAAGAGAATCTCTCACTGACATGGCCATAGACCATTCTGATGAGGCAATTCTTCAACTTTGGTTCCTTCATCCTAGAAGACACTAAACTGTGCCAAGCTGTGAAGACAGAACTGTATACAGCTCACTTTTTTATATCTAAATCCCTTCTATTTCTTTTTTAAATTACATTTATTTATGTGTGTATATGTGTATTGTTCTCTCTCTCCCTGTGTGTGTGTGTGTGTGTGTGTGTGTGTGTGTGTGCGCGCGCGCGCGCATGGACATGCCACAGTGTTTATGTGGAAGGCAGAGGACAGCTTGTGAGAATAAGTTTTCATCTTCCTTCTTATGGGTTTCAGGAACTCAACTCCGGTAGTCAGGCTTCGTTCTAAGTGCTTTTACCTGTTAACTCATCTTGCTGACGCACTTTTATTTCTTAGTATGATAAAAATGTTTTATTTATTCTTTGTATCAATCTGAAAAATGTCATGTAGATTACCAAACTTATGTTTGCTCTTCTAATAATATTCTACTACAGATAGGTCTCACCTTTATGGTAACACACAAACGCTTTGCTTTCTTACCCATAGTCACTTTGCAGCCCATAGCTCATGTTCCCTTACTTCCCTTTTAGACGTTCCAAGCTCTTAGTGTTCAAAGTACCATAAGTATCCTTCAGTCTCTCTTAGGAATTGACTCGAGACACTTGGCTTCAAGCATCATTTTGGATTGCCTGCATCATTATCTTTTTTCATATGCATCTAAAAATCCCTTTTCAAAAGCACTCATCTCAGAAAAGATGTTAGAAAAGACGGACATTAGCATTTTTCCCTTGGATGTTTCTCTTGCAGAGTATATGCTTTTATAAATCTAAGCATGTATCCTTTACCCATTTCAGCATGTATCAATTCCATAGTCACTTATCTTTTCCCACTCTTTGGGCCCTTCAAACCTTGCAACTAAACTGTCTGTTAGACATCTCTGTGTCTCATCCACCTGTTGACTTCTGGGAAGGACCCTGCACAAACAATGCATTTCCATGTCTGATTCTGTTTGCTCATATTCACAACCAAATAAAACATAGCTTCTTTGTAATCTTAACACAAGTCTCTGTGTTGTGATTGGGGATTAAGCTTAGTGTCTGTATACTGAAATCTAACACATTTCACTTAGTCATCTCAGGAATCCTGTTTAGGAGATATTGACAACTTTCCCATGCAAATGGCTACTTTGGATATGCAGATTCATTAAGGAGCAATGGCCCTAGTAGGGACTGCCACTTCTGTATATACTTGGAGTTAGTGAATTAAAGGGGAAGTTCACTCAGGTTCACTCTCATGTTCATGTCCATGCAAGTTGAGAACCTAAGCCTAAAAGGGACTTCATAAGGTCAAATCGGAGCGGGTCAACATTAGATCTGCACTGTGGAGCTCAGACCCAGCTCCACCATGTCTGAACATGCTGGTGCACTTAAAAAAAATCTAGTCATACTTTTACCCTAAAATTTCAGAAGTGTCACTTCTGACTCCTGTTGTTAATAGTAACACTCATTTCAGGAGTACATTTTTTCCCTTAATTCTCTCTGCCTTCTCATTTTGTAGAATGAAAGTTAAATAACCCAAATAATAACTTTGCAATCACTACAGAAAAAAATACCAGCTCTGCTAGAATGAAGCAGGATAGTTGTCTCTTGTTATCATTATGGTATATAGGTGTAGAATATAAAAATAATAATTTGCACTCATCTCACTTCTTTCACTCCAGTGTCTCAAGTCCCTGAGTGTAAGTGGTCTCATTAAGTTTACCAAACCAATTTAACTCTAACATAATCTTAACTCATTCCCCAAACCCACTGAGGCCATCCTGTCATGAATGCTTAACGTTACCATTTAAAATTCCAAGTATTCAGCAGATATGTTTAACCTTCTGGCAGATAAACTCAGCCACTCAGTTATGTACTAAATCACATAAGACCCTCTAGATAAGGAGGAGACAATGATACCCCTGTGTTTATCTACCACAAGCACTCTTATGTACCCAAACCCCAAATTCACGAATAGCTGGATTCATTGGAATAACTTTGGTTGTATGGACAGAACAGCAAGAAGAATTGCTGTTATCAAGATATTTAGAAACAAGGCATGGGAAGATACTTCATAGCTTAGAGCACTGGTTGCTCTGCCAGAGGACACCGGATTGCTTCCTCCCCCACATGGTGGCTTTTAACCCTCTGTAATGCCAGTCCTTGGGGACCTGACACTGTTTCCTAAAACACTCACATATATAAAATAAATAAATAATTTAGAAATTTTCTAAGAAGGTAAAATTAAAAACAAAGTCCATTGGTTTTTAAGACTATGTTCATTTAAGCAGCATATGTTGCTCTTACATTTATTTCATTCTATTCTAGGGATAATGGACTTACAAATTACTTACAGGAAGTAAAGAAATGCTTAACAAATACTGCATTTGGTAGAATATGGAAACCTCTACGAAGCCAATACACGTTTTTAACTCTCTAACCTAGTGCCCAATTTTGTAATGCCACATAGTAGGTATTAATATGTGTCTGATGGATAAATAACAAAGCAGTATGGTAATGACCTAGGAGTCGATCTGGCATGGCCCAACAAGGCTTTCTAAAGGACAAAGAATTTGATGTGAGCTCTTCGGCTAGAGAAATGACTCTAAAAGAAAGTGGCATGCCAGTGGCACACCAGGAAGAGACCATCACACAGACACAAAGACACAGAGGCAGGAAAGCACAAGGCAGCTTTTAGAAATATCAAATTGTCACTTTGGCAGTTCAGCACAGGAAAACTGTAAAAGACAGTAATTAGATGAGCCTGAAAAAATTAGATTGAAGCCAGGCTGCTGAATCTAGAGATCCCTATGTTAGGGGGTGCAGATTTTCTTCTTGAAGAAAGCTCTGGGCATTTCTGTTTAGTGTGCCATTTATCAGCTTTGTCATTTGCTAGAGAATCAACATCTTTGATCTTGCTTCTGAAGCTATCAATGTCTTCAAAAGCTGGTTCGAATTTATTAGATTGACAGCTACTCTTGAAGAAGCTGCTGAAGAGACGTCTGCCAAGTCTAGCTGCCCCAGAAGAGAATGACAGCAAAAGGAGGAGATCCACCCTAAGGGTGATCATTGTGAGGTAGTGTCCCTCACTTCATTACTATCACCACTTACAGTGTTACCACACCAATGAGACACATCATGGTACTTTAATTGTAGGTGACCTTAGTGTTAATCCTCGAAGATATTTTTAATATTTATGTTTATATTTAATTTGGTGTGTGCATGGGTGTCTGTGTGTGAGTATGTGCATGGGAGTGTGGGTATCCGGAAAGGCCAGTAAACATCAGTTTCTCTGGAGCTGGAGTTACAAGCAATTATAATCTACCAAACGTGTTTGCTGGGAACTAAACGTGTCTTATTCCAGAACAGTATGAGCTCTTAATTTCTGGGCTGTCTCTTCAGCCTCATTCTTTAGAGATTTAATGAGCAAATCTTAGCACATGGGAAGAATTTCACAAAGAATGGAATTTTTCAGAGACCCTTTATGCACTATAAAATACAGCTGCTATCTAATGACAGATTAATCTTTAGAGAAAAATGGCATAGAACAGACTTCCTAGATACACACAGATGCCCCATTAATCCCGCGTGAATACACAGAATCAACTCAAGGGAAATTAAGGTATAATCCACACCTAAGGAAGGAACTTAGAACCATGCTGACAAGACCAGACACCCTTAAGTCCTAGAGGATTTATGGTATTTAATTTTGTCTTCTCAGATACCTTGTGAGTTTACTATTACTATTCTCATTTGACAGTCAAAAAATTAAGATAAAATGGTTTGAGTAATTGGTCTAAACTGAAAAAGTAGCAGAGCTAGAAACCAAATCAAATTTATCTGTTTATAAAGTCTTCCTTTATGATATTCCTTCTCAAATATTCTTTATAAATTCTTTCTCAAATATAAATTCTATAGTACTATTTATCAATTTTTTTCTCAAATATTCCATAACCCTAGAGTGTAACTTAGTGTACAGGAAACACAATAAGACATTAATTAAAAAGATCTTCTCCAATATATGACCACATGAATTCCTGATCATGGCCTCATATCCTTTTAGCTTTTTGGCTTCACATTTTTCCAAACATTTCTACGCTGCAGTTTCCATATTTACACAACAACAGGGAAAGGTTAGTAGCAGAATATTACAGTAAGCCCTTACCTTTATCTAGTTATTGTGTGATTGAGATGATTTAATTCATGTGAAAGGCTCTTGAGAACGACAGAAAAAAAATCCTCCTTAATGGTGGCTATTATTAAGCAGTGAAAACCTCATCAAAACAGCATTGTTTAGACAACACGAAGAATATTTCCTTGACCCTGATCAGTAGCTGAAGTCCACATCCACCTAAAGAGAAGCTTCTGCGAAATCCCGTGCTGTAGTATACTCACCCACCAAAGAACATATAGAGCATTAGCAAATGGTAAAAGCCACAGGCACGTATCTGCTCTTTGGAAAGTCAACCCCAGCTCTGGTGATTTTCCTGATTATGATTAACGTGGCTAATCAACACCCTTGTTATCTGTTTCTCCACATTAGTAAAAAGCTTCAGATTAAGAAGATGGACTTATTATGTTTTTAAAGAAAACTTACCCATGTATTCGAGAGATCCATATCTGTGTAAGAAGACTTGAGACGCAGTTGGTGTCCACAGGAGCAACAGCCGCCCCAGTGGCCTCCTTGGGCAATTGGAAAATCAACACCTATCCAGGGTGGGTTTTGTGGAAACGGTTTCCAGGTCTTCCACAGTGGAACTCCAGCTTTGTAAGGAGACACTGTGTCTTCCAGGATGTGCCCATTTGAAGTGCTGGTTCTATCCCCGGGTGCAGAAGGAGACTCCGGTCCAGCATCCAGTTCTTCCCATTTCCTTGTGTACATGTTAACATCTTTCTTCTCTTGGGATTTGGTTAATTTCACACAGGATAGCACTGTGTCATCACCACCTGATGATGAAAGAACATGAGCTAAAACTCAAGACTAATGATTCATTAAATGTAGAAAATATATGTACTGTGCTTTCTGTTTAATAGACATGGATGAACAGCATGGGATAAGACAGGAGATCATTAAATTTCACAAAGCAATTTATAATCATCTGATTCTTTTAAAAAATAAGTACTTTTGGTGTGTAAAGTTGTTTTATGAAAGTCACATTTTCCTCAAACTGTTTGAAATGGTATCTGTTGATTAACATTAATAAGATTTAAATGAATAGTCCTATATGCAAAGGGCATATTGAAAGACACTTGAGGAAAAACTACAAATTAAAAAACATATCCACATCCTATAAGCATAACTTGGAGTGTTTCTATTCATAAATATTTTAAAATTTGAAGCCATATGTATAAAAAATCATCATTAAGAAAAAAATCAAATCACTTGCCTCACTTAAAAAACTGAAATCCCAGTAGATGGTACTGAAAGAGTATTTGCATTTAGATTTTCTGTTTTAATATTTTTCTTCATTGATATTTTGCATGATATATATCTCACTGAAATATTTTGCAATATCAACAAAAATATGGAAGAAAGCAGAAAAAGGTAGCACATCTTCAGTATTATAAAGTGCATTAGTAAGATTTCTATGTGAAAAGGTGGCAATGAGTTTGATGAAATAACCCTTGTCCTCAGGGGATTGTTCCCAAGACCTTGTTGATCCAACTGTGGATAGTATGCAAGCTTATATAGATTATAATTGATTAAGTTTAATTTATGAAGTAGACACAGGGACTAACTATATTAATGCAATATGCAGTTAAAATAATATGCTGTTTTAAAAGTTACATGAATGTTCTCTCTCTCTCTCTCTCTCTCTCTCTCTCTCTCTCTCTCTCTCTTATGGTACACATAGCTTATAAAGAATATATACTGGATAAAGGAGTGATTTGTGTCACTGAATAGAAGGACCAGGGCATCGTCAGACATCAGCATTTATAAATTGTTTATATCTGAGATTTTCCATTAATATTTTCTGCTATGCATTAATTATGGCCAGTTTAAACTGTGGAAAACAAAACTGCATATGAAGAGGGGCTACTGTCATATATGAAATAATTACAAATACAAAAATGTGAGTAACTCGAGGATAATTGCTCTATATTTGAATCTCAACTAGTGCAAGCAAAAATATGGTGTACAGAGTTTTATAAATAAAAAATTACATATCGGCATTGCATGACACAGGCATAGCACCTTTCTCCACTCACACAAGAGAATTTACAAATACTGTCTTCTACGTCCTGGAAATGGAAACAGAGGACACCATTAACCCTTATTGTTCCTCTGACCTTTACCCACTGCACTCTCACCTGATTGGTTATGAGGAAGTGATGGGGTGAAATTCAGAAACTGCGGTTAGGATTTCTGTTTTCAAATAACAATAAAGAAGAGCTCGAAGGTCAATAATTCCGTTAAGACCTTATCGAAGCAGATTTCGCTAATACAAGAGTGGCCAATCCAGACTGCAACCCACAGCTCCAGAGAGGCTAGCTAACAGGGAAAGACCCTAGGAGGGACACATGGATGACCCTGCAAAGGAGAAGTGGATGAGATCTACATGAACGGACTCGGTGCGGGGAGGGGGCGGGGGGGGGGCCAGAGGGCAAGGAGTGGAGCATGAGAACATAGGGAAATGGGAGGGTCAAGATGGAACAGGGACAGAGTGGGAGGCCAGGGAGGGAGATACCATGAGAGATGAGGACATCATGGGAATAGGAAGAGGCAGGGTGCTGGGGGGGCTCTCAGGAATCCACAAGGTTAACCCCACCTTGGTCTGCTGACAGTGGTCCAGAGGGTGCCTGGACTAGTCTAATCTGGTGACTGATTTAACAAAAAACGTAGCTGTCATCATAGAGCTTTTGTCTAGCAACTGATGGAGGCAGATGCAGAGATCCATGGCCAGGTACCAGGCTGAGCTCTGGGAATCCAACTGATGAGAGAGGAGGGATTCTGCAGGGGGGACATCGAGACCATGATGGGAGGACGTGCAGAGATGACCGGCCACACTAGTGGAAGCCCATGAACTGGCTGTGGAGCCCCCATGGGACTGGACTAGGCCCTCTGGATACAGAAGACAGTTGTTTGGCTTGAACTATTTGAGGAGCACCCAGACAGAGGGATCGGGATCTGTCCCTGGTGCATGGGTAGGCTTCTGGATTCCAATGCCTGTGGTGTGGCACCTTGTGTAGCCTTTGTGCAGTGGGAAGGGGCCTGGACCTGCCTAGGCTCAGTGTTCCGGGCTCTGCTGACTCCCCATGGGAGACCTTGATTTGGGGGATGTGGGGATGTGGGGATGTTGGGTGGCTTGGGAGAGAGGGCTGGGGGTTGGGAGGAGGGAGGAAGGGAGAATCTGTGGAGTGAGTAGAAAATTTCTTAATAAAGAAAATGAAAAAAAAAAAAAAGAGTGGCCAATCCTTCTTTAGAGACATTGGACCATTTGCTGAGCTTACTCACGGGGCTCTATTAACACCGGCTTCATCTCTTCCAGGCTCTGCACTCTGGCTTTTTTGATCCACAGCCATTTCTGCAGTCGTTCTAATGTCCTCGTTGATCCCACTGGGTCACCACCTGATTTGATGGCCTAGAACAAACACAGCCCAAGATAAAGTCAAATTATTCTTCATAAAAGATTAAATATAAAATATGCCAAGATCATAAATGTGAGGAAATTAATAATGTGGTCTTAAAACCTGAAGCCTGGACAATTTAAGCAATAGCTTGAAAGCACACCATGTGTTGGGGAGTTCAAAATTATAAAATATCTTATATCTAGTTAGCTAAAGCAGAGGAGTTTTAGCAATCTATTTTTTACCTCAAAATTCAAGAAAATGGGATGAGCACAGAACAATCTAGAAATGCCTCACTCTTGCCCCGTATGAGATGGTAGAAAAGACGAGGTCCTTCACAGCCAAAGATTTGGGTCATCAGGCTTGACATTGCTTCTAGCAAGCATTGGAAGACACAGATAGAAGACATGAAAAGAGGGCACTATAGGGAGGCAAGAAAAATGCAAAGTCCCTTTGTTTTCCTTCTAGACATTACTGTAGAGCTGACTTAGATGATGCCTGTAATTCTGACACAAAAAAGACTGAGACAGGTGAATCTCTGAGAGTTTGGGGGCATCCTGGTCCACATAGAGTTCCAGGCTAGCCAGGGAGAAATAGTGAGTCCCTCTCTCAAAAATTAACTAATTAATTAATCTCTGGGGAAACTGCATTTGATTTCAAGTATGAAATAGTTTTCAAAAATATGTTACATTAAAAGGCCTTTGGTTTCTAAAAGGTACACACTGAATGATAAAAATCTAGTTACACCACACCACATTATGCTCTAATAAATCAGCATCGCTTATTATGTCAAAGTAAGGATAAAAGGAATTAGCATGGAATGAATGAGGTCTTTTTTTAAAAAGTTGTACTTATTTATTTTATGTATGTGGGGGACAGAGTCATGCCCTGTCACAGAGCACTCCCGTGGTGGTCAGAGGACAACTTGCAAGAATGAGTTCTCTCCTTGCACCATGTGTGTCTCGCAGATGAAACTCAAGTGGTCGGGCTTGGTGGCAAGTTCTTTACCTGCTGAGCCATCTTACCTGCTCTGAACTAATGACTTTGGGAGTTTCTTTGGAAAACAAAAATTAGTAATTGCCATTAGCTCAATGTCACTGAATTTTTATTCATTTTATCCATTACATTTTAAGGATATTCTTCTTCTTAGGGCTTTTAAAGAGTTTGGAGTTTAATATTTTGTGTGCTGAGTTTCATATTAATTTGTATTTTGTTATATTTACATATGTGAGGATAGATTTAGATAGAGATAGATCATAGATAGATAGATAGATAGATAGATAGATAGATAGATAGATAGATAGATAGATAAGTAGATGAGATAGAGAGAGAGAGAGAGAGAGAGAGAGAGAGGGAGATAGATAGATAGATAGATAGATAGATAGATAGATAGATAGATAGATAGATAGTTAGATAGATGTTAGATTTATTTTTATTTTCTGGACAGAAGAATACTTTGCCCTCTCTTTTCATCTCCTTTTGATTGATCAGCTGACCCATGGCATCTAAGTAGATGTTGCATTTTCTGAGCAGTGACTCATTTGCTTCCTCATTACTATGTGACTGTGGCATATCAGAAGATGCTTAATTTTCCTTCGAAAGGCACTATATGCTCATATGCTTGAAGAAGTATTCGAAAGTAAAGGCTGTCAGGCAGACAAGCATTTCCAATATTTATAATCAGATTTTATTTTGCTCTTTAAGAATGACTTTGAACAACCGATAGGAACCTCATGTCCCGTCTGTGTATAATAGCACCTAAGGAAGAAATGTGACATTTTGTCAGTGCAAGCCATACTGCTTACATTAAATAAATGGGAAAATATTGAAATAGCTTTAATCTTTCAGAGAGTGCTATGATGCGATATTCTTAGATATGCAAAATCCTCCCTCTCTTTCCAAAGGTCATGTTTGGTTCAACACAATTTCCATTGCTATTTATTTTGGGTATTATTTTCTCAGTATTCCTTCCCAGTGCTTTCTGAGTTACTCTGCTTTATAGACTCTTACAACTCAAAAAGACCTATTTTCTCATCTTTAGCCCCTTCCACAAACAATAAACTGACATCTCATAGCCGTTTTTTCTTTTCTCTGCTTCTTTGCTTATGGCAGCCGCCTCCTGTCACAGCCAAAGCTTAATTGTAACACTGAACACTGGCTTGGTAGCCTCCTCTCCCCTTCTTTGTGAGAAAGGCTTTTATTTGATTTGGGAAAAGGTGTTATATAGCAGGGAAGGGGAACTTCATGTTAATGATTTGCCCTCAGGATGAAGAGAAGCATTTGGAAGGTGTCTAAATTCTGAGAAGAGAGATTTTATGACCTAGAGGTTTGACAACAAACTGACCTCTTACTATTTTCTTCACACTCTGTAATAGCCTTTTTAAAGCACAATATTGTTATTTTCTGTATTATGTTCACTTACTCATCTTTGAATTGCCACTTTCCAGTCTACTATATTTGGTTTTTATCCCTGTATACTTAGAATGGTAGTACACAGCTTAGCATATATTTGTTTAATATGTGTTTTTTATTTCCTAAGAAATAAATTATCCTTAGTAAATTTTTAATCTGGACTATGTACTTTCTGGACTACTGTTATTGGATAGTATAAGTTATTACTATAAGAGTTTTAAAATACTAAAATATTTATTAAAAATTTATAAAAATATTTAAAATAATCTTCATCTTTATTTTCAAATCTGTTACCTATAGATGTATAATAATTGTGACCCAAATTTATAATCATGCTCCCTTTAAGAAAATGAGCTTAATATTTAGTCAACCAATAAAGCACCTATGTGCATTAGACACTCTATTCACATTAGGCTTTGAAGAAGGAGATGAGTTGGCTGATTTCTACATAAGCCTGGAGAAAAAAATATATAAATAAGAAAATATGAGATAAGAAGTGTTCTGTTAAAAGTTAAGAGGGTGAATGCATGAGGCCAGAGAAAGGGGTTCATTCATTTAGACTGTGTATTTAGCATATTCTTCTTTGAAAACACTAAGATTAAGGTCTTATTTCTGTTGCTATGACAAATGCCCTGACCAAGAAACAACTCAGAGGAGAAAGAATTTATTTAGCTTACAATTCCAGGTTACAGACCACGGTAGCAAGAAGATCACAGTGATAGGAGATTGAAGCAGCGAGTAACATGACATTCCATAATCAAGAGCAGAGAAAACTGCATGCACCATTGCTTGCTTGCTTCTGCACAGCTACCTTCCTCTTCTCATACTGCTCAGGACCCTCTGCTTAAGGAATGGTATGCCCACAATGGACTTGATCTTCCTACAACAACCAACAATCAAGACAACCTTTCAAAAATATCCATAGGCCAACCCGATATAGATAATTCCTCATTAAGACACGTGTCCCAGGTGATTTTAGGTTGTGCCAAGTTTATAGACAAAACTAATGGGGGCACAGACCAAAATGAGGAAAAATAGCCAACATGTGAAGATAGGGATAGTTTTGGATTCAATAGATGATCAGGAAGGACCTGAAGGATTTGAATAGATGTGGTGGTTTGAAAGAAAATGGCATCCATAGGCCCATAAGGAGTGTCACTATGAGAAGCTGTGGCCTTGTTGGAGGAAGTGGTCACTGAGGACTGGCTTTGAGTTCTCAGATTCTCAAGCCACACCTAGTATGGCATTCACTTCCTGCTGCCTTTCTGGCTGTAGAACACTCAAGTCCTTCTCCAGCACCCTGTCTGCCTGCACATTGCCATGACAATAATAGACTAAACCTGTGAACTGTAAGCCAGCCCCAATTAAATGTTTCCTTTGTAAGAGTTGCTGTGGTCATGATGTCTCTTCATAGCAATAAAACCCTAAGATACAAGCTGAAATGGGTCAGCCATACAAAGAATAGAGGGAAGAAACTTAGATTATTCAAGGGTTCAAAAACTGAGATCCTGAGAGAAATCTTACATGTATACCTCAGGAAAGAAAGAAGAAAAGACTCCAGAAATGGACAAATGCTCTTCAAGGAGGTCTTGGTAGAGCACATTGAAGAATATTCAGATTCTAAGGGGAGAGTCACAACTTGGTTTATATTTTGTTCATCTCCCTTGAATTTTGACCTCCTTTTTATGAACTTTCCTAGTAACATTGGAATATGCTCTAATCTCATCGTTAATTCATTGTCTTACCACTTTTTTCAATTAACTTTTGTAGGCCTGTGTGTGTGTGTTATTATGTGTACTTCCTTTTACTTGGTCGCTTGTTTAAGGCACCCTTAGCTACTTGTCAATTAGCCTGTGTACCTCCCTCTTTACTTTAATTGCCCATGAGATCCCAGGGAGCATTTTCAAGCTCCGTGGCTTTTAGTACCCTTTGGGCACAGTCCTTCTGAAAATACTTTGCTTTCTGTTCCTGTGACACTATATTCCACTGGTTGCCTTGGGGTTTTTTTTTAGCTGTTTCTTTTCTAATTTGTATATGTTGGCAACTTCCTTTTCTTGAAATTAAATGCTTACATTCCTTTAGGGCCAACTCTGGAGCCTCCCCTAACATCATCATCATTTTCTTCATATGTACACTCACATGTGCACACCCACACACAAGTCTGTTACCAGAACCTATGACAAAGACTCATAAGCTGCACCTTTCTCCCAAACTCCGTTTGGAGCTCCAGATCCCTAAAGCAGACAGGCTATTTAAAATGATTTATAAAGATGATTAAGACTAGCTGGGAGTTTTTTCCCAAGAGGATTCACATCCAGTCTTCCCCACCTCACTGAATGCCGTCTTCTTCATCTACCTAACTGAACACTCCATAAATCAGAGCACAGTCTACTCTCCTCCAACTGGAATGTATTCTGGAATCTATTCCTTTGTTGCCATCCTCACTGCGACCATGCTAGCTTAGCTTTTTCTCATTGAAAGTATTTGCCGGGTCTCTAACTGGTTTTCTTCTCACTTCTGTCTTTCTTTGTAAGGAAGAGTCCTCTTTGAAAGCTGCAAATCACCATCCAAATGGTAATTATATGTGACTTCCAATGTGATTTTTCATATGTACATATTTAGCATGTAAAATTTTTTTCTTTCATATATATTTAGAAGTATGAATGTTAAAATCTTTTAGTTCATTTTCTTGTACATTTTTATATATTGTATAAAGTTTATTGGGAATTCAAAATTAAGTGTATCTCATTTTCTCATACTTTGCTTGACTTGGGATTTTAGAATAAATATTAGAAATTGGTATCAGTGAATTATTGAACTTAATTAGTCATACAATCACATTTTATGAACTTGGGTAGAAATTTTGGACATATAGTCAGCTGGAATATTTAAAAAATGAGAAGACCCTAATTGACTTCACCACAGAAAGATGATTTATTAATAACAGAATTGTGATGAGAATCAAGTATTCTGGCCTTTAGCTCAATGTTTGTTCTAAGACATTTTTATAAGGCAGCATAATAACTAGTGATCTAGTGTTAATATCCAAATGAAGACTAACCAAATTCAGTGTGTTATTTGTTGATTAAATACAGTTTTCTGGTACAACAAGTAAGTCGGATACACTCCCAGGTTTGTAGGCTCATCATCATAAATTCAGAAGTAGATACTTAAATTTGCATAGTTTTAAATATAGAGCTATAGACATTATAACTATATGCATGTCCTAGAAGGGCATTCACATCTCTTGATTTACCCATTCCTGCATCAGAGATGAAACTTAGGCTTGTAGAGACTCACTGGTCCACACCACTGAACTGTCTGAACCACACTGTCTTCGGGTCCTTAATGAACCAAGCTTGGAAATCACTGTGGTAATCCTTGCACAAATGAAAAACTTCCTTGCTATTCTTTCTCCTGTTTTAATTTATGATTTAGAACCATGTTTCTTTTTATAGCATCATCTTCCAAAATTGTTGCTTTAGAGAATCCCAGTCACCTGAAAGCTACCTTATATGGTTTCTTCTACTGGACAAAGATTGGGTGTATTTTATTAATTTCATATTTTGATTAATTATTGAATGAACAAGTAATGCAAACTATGACTTAAAACTTCAGACATCTCCATGCACTTGGCCTGACTATTTTCATGGACTTGGCCTGACTGTTTTCATGAACTTGGCATGGCAGTTTCCATGGACTTAGCATTGACAGTTTTCTCTACATTGACTCTTATGACTCTTTGTTTGATTATTAACACTTTAGCAGTCCACAGAGCTTTGAAAATTATTTATGCTCAATAAATATTAAATGCAGATAACATAACTTATATAAAAAATATAAAAGTCACTATAGTGATCTTTTTTTCAGAAACACCATTACAGGTAGTTTGCTTTTCCAGCATGTTTTGTGCATGTCTGAGTTTGCTACAATGAGCATGTATTACTTTTATGACAGGAGAGATTCTACATTGCGAAGTGTCCTTTGAATCAGATTTCAATAACCAGATCAGTCTGTGCTAAACAGGCTGGAAGAACTCAGGTTACTGTTGTGAGTTATTCTTACCTAGGGATCGAAAACATAGATGTTATTTTCATGATAATAACTACAATAAAGAAGATTTAATTGTTAAATTATTGACCCCCCCAAATTGAAATGTCCATTTGTCCATACAAGGACTTTGAGTCCTACAATATAGTCTAAATATTATTTTATAAGTTTCCAATAATCAATTAACATTTAATAACACAGTGGAGAGTAATGATGTGAAGAAGATTACAACCAGAATTATTTCATGCAAATTCATGAAAACAAGCACATTTCAAAGGATTGTTCTACTGTGTCTCAGAATTGCATCCAACTGCAAAGACATTTGGAAAATTATTTATATATGTAAAATAATATTGATTAAAGAAATAATTCTAGTTGAAGGAAAAAATGTCACATTGACATTAGATATTAGATAGTCATAGAGGATTATAATTATATAATTATCACTTAATGATAGAAAAATGAAATTAAACTAAGGCTAGATCAGCATTTAAAATGTGGCTAAGTACAATAAAAGAATGTCATTAATGGAATATGTAATGGAATTGATTAGTAAAAAAACAAAGCTCTTATGTGCTGTTTGAACCGTTTATCATCCAGCTTTATTTAGTGAGCTCTAATCTGTGGAAAACACAAGAAGAAAGAAACGTTCTCTCCACTTGTGATGCTCATTGCTTGTAAATGACAAGCATCTGTTACATGTTACAGTCTTGTCCCCTCTAGAAGGCCAGCACCTAGTTTCTGGTGATGTTTCACACATCTCAGTGTCTTAGTATGTACAAGGAGTATGTTTAGTCAGCCCAAACACCCAGGGTGGATTAGGTTAATGTGTGTCGTAGAACTACAAATAGTATTTATTGTTGTTTGTTTGTTTCAACACAAGAGAAAGATTATGTGGGGTGGGGTGCAGTGTCTAGCTAAAGTATTTACAAGCAAGTGTTTTAGAACTAAACAGTATTTAGAGTCTGTAACAGAGTCCTTTATGCAACAGTCTTAGTCTACAGTATAATCACAAGTTGCCCAATGACACGTTGATACAGGCTTTCCTTCCACTGTATCCCAAGTAGGTTTAGGGCATACCTAATCTTAGAGTAAGTTACCTCTGGGAAGGCTGTGCAGAAGAGGTTATCAGCCCACAAACGGTGCTTGCTTCCCAGGCATGCAAAATGTGCAACTTCATGCCATTTCTACACTTCTGCAAGGGGAGCGGCACTGCTCTTGACCTGTTGACCTTTACATGAGGGGTCTTGAAGGCACACCCAACCTAGCAGAAAACTGCCAGGATTACACAAGCTCCAGATGCAAACAGGGTTGTGCTAGTTTCTGACTTCCTGTATGGTACTCTCTCCCTGTTGTGAAATTTTGAAGAAGTATCTAGAACTGTTCATAAGACATTTATCACTTTAGCTGTACTTCCTATCTGAACAAAACGTTAAAAACAGAAAATTTAGGAGCTAGCATATAAATTAATTTGTATTAGTTAACTGTGGGTTTCTAATAATAGTAAAAGATATTCAAGGAAACAAAAAAAATGAGGAAAATCTAGTGTGACAGTCAAATCTGTTCGGCCTTGATACTTTATTTTTGTTACTGGCTATGTGAACTTAAGTGAGCCACTTCACCGTCTACACTACAGGTCATTCATCTTTATAGTGAAACAAAAAAGAAAAATGCATTAGAGAAATTCACTTTTTCTCTAATAAGTCCAGGGACATGAGGCCAGATAAATAATTACTTCTGTTATTTTCCACTAATTCTTGGTCCTCAGAAAAGCATCAGGAAAGATGTGAGGCTTGCCTCTGTTCTCAGCACTCAGAGGGAGAGGAGGAAGATGGCTGTGTATTTGAGGCCAATTAGGCCAGGGCTACACAGCCAGCTCCCATCCCAAAGCCAATGTAAGGAAAGAAGAGAGGGTGGGAGGGATGGAGGGAGGGAGAGAGGGAAGGGGGGGGGGCGAGAGGAAGGGAGAGAGTAGAAGAGAGGAAAGAAAGGCAGCAAGGACAAAAGGGGAATCAGTTAATGTGGAATCATAGATCATTATAATTTAAATAAATTGTTCCTAGTGCAATACTTTATTTAAAAAAAAAACCTAGGAAAGCAGAGACGCTGCAATGTGACTTTAGTGGTCAAGGAGTCCAGTCCAGGGTGCATTCTCTCCTCCAGTTTCCCTGCTTCTATGCTGAGGTGTCCCCGCCCCCCCCCCCCCCCCACACACACAGAGCTTCGTTTGTATCATGAAGTTTGCTTGGTCTATACCCTAGCTCACTGAGCTCCACTTAGTCTCTTTTCTTCGCCTTTTTAATAGTTGACTACTTATTAAGAACTCAAAAGGCACAAGGGGAGCAAAGGCCAAGCTTCAGGAAAAAGAAGTAGTATTGAAATCAGACCTTTCCATCATCTCCTTCTGTTTAACAGAGGTCTCAAACCCTGGACCCAAACAACAACAGCAACACCTCAAAAGACAGTTGCTAAGAAAACTGTTATAGCCCTTAGATGTTAACATGTTATTCATCTGTAAGAAGGGATGCAGAAAGATATTTTGAAGCTATTAGACTCATACCTACATAAAGAAACATGATTTGCTGATGGTATTTATTGGCAGACAATCTGCAAGTCTGTATTAAAGTTCCATAAAAGAGGAGCAGTTGTTAAATAAATTGTATAATTTAGCTTGCAGTGTTCCCTCAAGCCTGTCTGGAACACAGACTATAAATAGGATATAAAGTTTACTCAAGTTCATCATCTATAAACCCTGCCAATGTAAATGGTTGTCCTGGAGATTTGCCAGACCTTCTGAAACATGTTCTTTCCATGAACCCCTGTCTAGCAATGGCTCCACAAAACAATAGAAAGGTGGCTGGCAGGATCTAGGATTTTAATATTATAAAGAACGGTGGTCACACATAGGTCTATTTAGTTGTTGTTGAGAAAGGAACTTGCATTCAGTTCACAGTAGCCATGAACTTGTCATGTTCCGGTCTCTGCCTCAGAAGTACTAGATTACACACATGCACTCAGAGACAGGGTCTCTTGCTCACCTGGAACTCGCCAAGTAGGCTAGTCCATGGTCCAGTGAGTCCCAGGCCTCTGTCTGTGCCTCCCCAGATTACAAGTGTGCTGAGATACAAGGTTTTGTGTGTGTGTGTGTGTGTGTGTGTGTGTGTGTGTGTGTGTGCGGGTGTGTGTGTGTGTGTGTGTCTGTGTGTCTGTGTCTGTGTTTTCCAGGGATCAAACTTTTGTCCTGTGTTTGCAAGATGAACACTTACTGACTGAGCTATTTCCCCAGCCCCAAATTATTAAATTGGTGGTGGGGGCAATGTTTTTCAAACAGCACTCTATGGTTCTTTAAAGGAAATGCCTCATGCTTGTTTTTGGTGAGAAAAATTTCCATACAGACAAGATACATTTTTCTATTCTGTAGAAACATTTTCATGAGTCGGCTGGAAACACATTGTGTCGTAAAGAGTACAGGACGTGGAAGGATGAGGAGAAGCAGCAGCGACAGAAGGCTTCAGAGGAGGAACTGGACTCTAGGTTCAGAGGTCTTCTCCTTTAGTGTAAGAACAGAAAAGGGAGACACCTGTACTGACATTCTAGAAGGCAAAACACCTGAAACAGAAAAGCCAAAGAGCTACCAAAATATCTGGGAAAAGATGCATGTCTAGTTGATATTCATCCTGCTACTAAAGTACAGATTGGTGTTTCATTGTTATATCCATATATACAGAGATAAGTATGGGATATATAGATCAAAATATAGAATATATATATTATATAGGATATATACACATCATACCACACATGGACACACACACACACACACACACACACACACACACACACAAGCACACACACCTATGCACACACTTAGTGGCTTTCTCATTTCCATCAATCCCAAACTATGATCCAAAATCCAGAAGAAGGTTGATGGATCTAGAACATGTTTTATGAATCAGTCTAATCTGCAATCCCTTAGTGCCCACATTACCTAATACAAAATGGGCATCCATTTTAAATCTGTGATGAGATTGAACAGAAGCCTGATGTATAATTGGAATGGAATAATATCCTTATTCATAGTACATTTTTTCTATTGTATTTGGTATTTCTTGGGATAAACTCATTACTGTCAACTTCTACTTCTTTTGAAATTCTGCCATATGAAGCCAAGCTCACCTTATTCCCACAGCTCTCAAGACTGGAGGAATGCACTCTGATGGCGTTTGTAACAGAGACAGAAGCCTTCTGTGGTCTGAATGTTGGTGTTTGCCCAGATTACTATATTGAAAGCTAATACATAAGGTAGAAGTTGGTGGTGAAAGCTTGTGATCTGAGCACTCGAGGGGTGGGGGGGTTAGAAGCAGAAGGATCAACAGTTCAAGGTCATCCTCAACTATATAGTGAGTTCTGGGACAAAGTGTTCTAAGACCCTATCTGAAGACAAAGAAACAGAAAACAAGGTCATCTTTAAGGGAGTAACAGACTCATGAGGGCAGATATTTGTTGTGCATTAATTCTTTCATGCATGAAATTAATAAGGGCAGTTCCCGTTGTCCCCTTCTCCCATGTGGGCTGAATTTGGTAAAGCATAGTCTTTAAAAGATAGAGGCAGCCTCACCAGACACTGAATCTGTTAGATCCATGGTCTTGGACTTCTCAGCCTCCACAATTTTATGTAATAAATATTTGTGGCTTAAAAACATACTTCCTTTTTGTTCTGGAAGAAGGTTTACAATTGGATTATAAAGGATTAGAGAGAAGAGAATGTAAACGGTTCTTGAAGATCTCCTTGGAGCAGTAACCATGCTATTTTGTTTAATATTTATGATAACCAAAATACTTTCTGTTATTAGCAACTTAGACGTAACACAATTTTGAAGGCAGAGTTTGAACAACAAGTTCAGAACAACAGTTATAGCTCACAATCCAAGCTGATTACTATAGAGTCCACACCTAGGGGGAAGTCTCCATTTCTAGCTCACAAGTTCTTGTTTTTGGTTTTTTGTTTGTTTGTTTTTTTGTTTTTTTGTTTTTTTGTTTTTCGAGACAGGGTTTCTCTGTGTAGCTTTGCGCCTTTCCTGGGTCTCACTTGGTAGCCCAGGCTGGCCTCGAACTCACAGAGATCTGCCTGGCTCTGCCTCCTGAGTGCTGGGATTAAAGGCGTGCACCACCACCGCCCAGCTACAAGTTCTTATCAGAGAGTGAGAGGCAGAACACAGAAACTAGCAGAATAGCTGAAGTCAGTGGAGCAAGTACTAAGACACTGAATTTTACTTTACTGCTGGATATAGCCTGTGGCACCGTCAATCACTGGGCCCACATCCCAGTGCCATGTCACATTGGGAGGACACAGCAGTGTCTGGTGCAGAGGAAGTTATAGAAGAAATTTACTAGTCATTTTCTGATTTCTTTTCAATATGAGCACGAAAAATGTGACAGAATATCCAGTGATTTCTCCCACACTTTTAATAAAATTATCAAAAGGGAAAATACCAACATGTATTAAGAGTTAGAATTCGACTAAATGATGTAGCTCATTCATAAAATTCCCTCCTTAGAATCAACTATTTCTTCTTTGAATAAAAGTTGTGCCAAAAGTCTGCTGAAATTCTACTTTAAAGGGGAACATGCACTTTTTATGTAGATGCAGCTTAACTTTGAACATGGAGAAGAGGAAATCCAGAATTTTAATTTTGATAAATGCAAAGAAAGATGCATTCCATATTAACATTCTGTGTCTCTTGAGCACTGTGACAGGGGATCTCTGACAAGACTTGATTGGGTTTGGAATCACATGAGGGACACACTTGTTTTCAGAAGGATTTACCTAGGAAGGACAGATTCTGAACGTGGGTGGCTGAATTGAATAAAGGGAACACAGGAAGCCCCGCGTTCAGGTCTCTCTGCTTCCAAGTACAGTATGACCAGTGGCTTGCACTCCTGCTGTGGTGGGCTGTGTGGGTCATGAGACAGTGAGCTAAAAGAAAGCCTTCCTTCTTTACCCACTTTTGTCCAGTGTTTAATCACAGCAATCTGAGAAGTAACTAATACAATTACCAACTGAAGTTCCTCATGTAAGTATCTTCTGCTCAGAGAGATTCAAATCTCTTTCTAATTAACACATTTTGCCCACTATTCTTTCTATTTGAGAGTCTCGCCTGGCTCCTGAGTGGCAAAATTCCTCCACACAGTACTATCCATAACTTCAAAATACTGCCAGGGAGATCTGAACGTTTTAAAATGTAACCACAAATACGTTCAGATTGTCCTCTAACAGTGGCTCACCACAGCCCCCTCTTAGAGTGATCTTGCACTTTCTCCTAACAGAACAGTTGCTGTGTGCTTTGTAACTTCTGGAATTAGGTTTCTCTCTCTCTCTTTCTCTCTCTCTCTCTCTCTCTCTCTCTCTCTCTCTCTCTCTCTCTCTCTCTCTCTCACTTCAGGAATGAACGACTTGTATTTTTCCACTGCGGTTTATATGTGTTTATCTACTAATGAAAGCCCCCACCAGCAGAGCTCCAGCTGTCCCTGTGACCTCTTTATTTGAGTTCTTTCTTCCACACTTCCCTTTCTTTATGGTCTTCTTCCCCCGGAAGAAGACTGCTGCTAGATGTCTTTGCATGGCTGCAGATTTCCCCCTCCCCGGTTCCAATGTATGCCTGCAGATTCCTCCCCTCCCCCTGCCCGCTTGATGTGCATGCCTGCAGATTTCCCCCTCCTGGATGTCATCACATGCTTGCAGATTCCCCCCTCTCTCCCCTACCCCTGAGAATGTCATCCCATTCCTGCAGATGTTTGCAGTCACTTAGCCTTATCATCAGGCTTTCTGGCCTCTCCTTGTTTGTAATTGGCATCACACTGGGCAAAACCAAAAGTCATCTGTAAGGACACTGGGCAGCCCTAAGGAGAGGTTAGCAGGGCACAGACCAACACCCCCAACCAGCTCCTAATAAACAGCTGGGTCTCTTGCCTACACCAGGATAGGAAGTTACTAACAAACACTCCAGCCCCAATTGACTTTTCAGATTAGATCTCCTTGGGAACCAAAGGAAAGACCCCAAGAGCCTGTGCCATCATTCCAAAATTCCCCGCTCTTAGAACCTGGGGATGAATGTGTTTTAATCTATCATATTTTAGGTCAGTTTGCCATGTTCAGTGGATGCCTACCACAATAGCTGCAGTCGCAGAGTGGATAAAAAAGTGGAGAAGAAACATAGATCAATGTGCAGCGTCTTTATTATACTCCCGTGTGATCGTAGTGCAGCTAAGGGCTACCCTGGGCATCTGCAGGTGTCATCTAAACAACAGGTAACTTGGCATCTTTTGTTTTCCTTTCAGCCATATAGATTTTTCACTTTTCGAGTCTGTCTGACTAAATCCATTGACGGGCCTCTTTTGACAGCTTGTTAATGCACCACAGCACATCCCTGGTTTCCACAGTAACCTGGCGCAATGACATCAGTTAAGCTCACCAGAGCCAGCCCCACTTTGATCCGTGGTACCCTTCTTAGCAATGATATGCTTCAAAGAAATCCCTTAAGACTGAATGTAGCTGATGTGCCATGTGTCCATATTCTATCTGTTGTTGGTTTAATTTTACTCTTCATAAACAAATGACTAACTCCAGATGATGATTATAGCTTATGAAGCAGGAGGTGGGTCTGGTTTACACAATCAGAGAGAAGTCTCAACCATCCACTCTGTAGAGACAGACCTCCCTGATTCCATGGATGGAACAGTTAGGCTTCAACGTTGTCAAAAGGTGACCATTTTAAAGACAAGGTAGATGAGTTGGGAATGTGTTCAGCTTTGGGGAACAAAAATCTCAACAGTGGCTGCAAGCAGGTAAGGAGCTAGAGTTCCATGAACAGACGTACAGATGGGGGCTATACATGCTGGTGCGACTTCTCCAGAATGCCAGCAGCAGGCCCAGCTCAGGGTCTCTGCCTGCTCCACCATCCCTCTCCCGTGGCATTGGCCTCACAGTTACAACATAGCTGTCTACTCACCAGCTATCACGCCCAACTCCAGGCAGGAAAGAGGGCAAACAGTTTAATCTTCATGAGATTTTGGGTTGTTTTTTTTTTTTCCCCTCCTTGAAAGGCCTTCCAAGGAATTTATGTGAATTTCATTGGTTAGAACTAGTGCCCATGGCCACCTCTAACCATCAGAGAGATTAAAAATGCAAATATTTAACCTTGCAGCCCGAATCTCCATCTTCAAGGAAAATTGCTTCATATGGGTATGATGTGATCTAATCTTTAATATTTTTGAGACATTAGTTTATTATGTAGTCCAGGCTGTGTTTGGATTTATGAAATTTGTGAACCTCATAACTTTCAGAGTGCTAGGACTGCATCCATGACTAAACATACCTTACAATCATGAATATTTTAATAGTTACAATACAAGGGAGTAGGTACATGCATATATCCATACATTCACATGCACATGTAATTTTAATTAATTGATCAATCTAGAGATATTTCTTATCCTGTAAAGTAGCTCAGGGGAAAAAATATTTGGTTCAGCCCCGAGTAGGGGGTGCCTGACAGTGTTTAATATCACCAGCAATGAAGGCAATAAATGTTATCCCTTGTTTCTATCATGAATATGAATGACGCTCTGAAGGCTGAATGTAACCTAAAAATTTACGTGAGAAATGAGGCATGCAACATTTTTGAAAATATATTAGCCCAAAGTCTGCATTACTGCATATTTTATGCCCTTTTCAATATGCTACAAAAGATTTGAGCCATCAACCGACTGTTGCCAGAGAAGAACAAACACGAGCTGGGATACAAAATAAATGCTGAGAGCCAAGTCCCTCCAACGAGTCCTTTATGGTCGGTGTAATGATCACAGAGCTGAGCAGACTGCTTTGCTTCAAACTCTCACCATCAGCACTTCCGAAAATCTGGCTCTCCCGCAAACGTGTCCCAAGCCAAGAGCACACACATCCTCATTGGGCAGCAGGTGCTAGAGCAAACACTCAAGAGCATCTTCTGTACGTGCTGCCTAGTTCTTCGTAATGTCTTCCATTCTGAGAATTCTCTGTTTGAGAAACTGGTTTGTATTTAAATCTCTTATAATGGACCATGCCTATAATCCTATCACTCAGGAGGCTGTCACAAGAGGATTGTGGTGAATTTTGAGGCCAGCCTGTGTATAGCAAGTTCCCAACTAGCCAGTGCTGCATAGTAAGATCCTGCCTCAATGTGTGTGTATGTGTGTCTGTCTGTCTGTCTGTCTTTATGTAGGTATGTATCTAACACTTTATGAACTTTGCCTCATGTTACCAATAGTAAAATGCTCATATGAATATATAGGCACTGCTAATAATGTTCATCTTCTACTTTTAGGTAGTTTGTAGTTTTTTCTTTCTTTCTTTCTTTCTTTCCTTCCTTCCTTCCTTCCTTCCTTCCTTCCTTCCTTCCTTCCCTTCTTCTTCTTCTTCTTCTTCTTCTTCTTCTTCTTCTTCTTCTTCTTCTTCTTCTTCTTCTTCTCTCTCTCTCTTTCTCTTTCTTTCTTTCTTTCTTTCTTTCTTTCTTTCTTTCTTTCTTTCTTAATAATAGGTCCCATGTAGTCCAGGATATGACTTTGAATTCCTGATTCTTCTGCCTCTACTCTTCAAGTGAAAGATGTGTATAATTTTCATGATGATGAAAACAATCAACTTCACTTTATCCAGGAGGCAATGTTATCTTCCGAGATCAAACCTGTGAGCCAAGCTCAGACTAGATCAGTGAAAATATACGGGTACCCATGTCTATGGACAAGTGCCAGAAACTGTCCCAATCCCAAAGAATTTCATGGTGTAGCTCCGGAACAGCATGTAGAGATTCACAGAGAACTCACTTCCTAGGCTTAGGCCATGACAATGAAGCTGTCAAGAGTCTGTCTCCATGTTCTTTGTCTTCAAAATGTCTCCACCGGAGTCTGATGCAGAGGATGCCTGGGCAGGCTCCATCTGCAGAGACACTGATGGGACCTAGGGTCAGTGCTGCTCCCCCAACTTATGCCAGTGACAGGAGCATCCTCATTCATACCAGATTTGCTTCCCAGCTAAAAACGGATTCTCTTCCTCCATCTTTGTCTTCAGTGGCAAGGAGTTAATAAATCAATAGTTTATATAATACCCTTTGTTAAGCCAGAACATTCTATCATAGAGATAAATATTTCATACTTAAGGCCAACTGAATATCTATTGTAAGGAAGAATAGAATTATTAAAGACAGAGAAGTTTCCAAATGAGCACTTCTGGATGAGATGGGGCCTGCTTATGTGTTGCTGGAGAGGAATCCTTCGAGTCATCTTTAGCAATGAACTACATGGCAGAAGTGAAAGATCACAGTTCCACAGCAGCACATCTTAGCTAACGGAAGCCCCCAGAGACACTGGTAGGAGAACGAAGCTTTACTGCTCAGCGTCTCTTCTAGGAACTTCCTATACTGTTTTGTCCTTTCTCACAGACAGTGCTAAAATCCAAAAGAACGATCTCTCTTGGCTCATGCGGCACATCTGGAACACACAGCTCTTCCTGTAAGGCAGCCATTATTTCTTTCTGACGGCTGGACAGTGTTTCACGTAATACTATATAAGAATCTTCATCTGAAATTAGGAAGGCGATCTACCAACTGGGCTTCTGCAAGTGTCATCATGGAGCACCAACAGCAGAGTGGGGGGAGAAGTAGAGGAGGAGGAAAGAGAAGAAATGACAACAACTATATTTTTCCCAAGCGTCAACGAAACGCCAGCCATGAAGCTAAGTGCTTTGGTGAAGTATCCCACTTCATCTTTGTGACAGCCCTGGGATGCAGGGTCCTTTATGGACCATTTTACAGTGATGAAAACCGAGGCAGAAAGCATCCAATAAATTACCCAAAGTCACATAGGGGTTTAGGAGCCAAACTAAGATGCAGAGAAGGCTTGGATTTTAGCAGTCTCAGCCGGACACTTTGGGGTGAAGCCAGCAGAAGACGGGTGCTCCCAGAATGTGTTGGCAAGCCTCAGAGTATAATCCACTCAGCCCAGCAGAATCAGAACAACGAACTGAAGCTTTAGCTGACTGAGAGCTGTGCTCCACTGTCTAGTTCAATGGAGGGCTTCTAATTGCCTAAGAAGTAAGATTGGCTTTAGGAAAGAGAGCTTTCATTTCTCACCAAATCAGCCCTTCACAACTCCCAAGCAATATATCCCTGCCTATTGATCAATCTACGGCACCAACCCAGGCCAGTTCTAAATTTTTTAATAAAACTATCACAATGATTAAAAAGGGGTCCAAGGCTGTCAGAAAAAAATATCAAAAAATCATCCTGATGTCTGAGTTAACCCTACTGATGCATAGACTCATAGACTTTTTCTAGTTATAGAATGAATAGCAATTACTTGGCTGTTAACTAATACTGTTATTAGGGAGACTCAACATTTAGACACCCTTAATTGCTTGAATTCTTGTGTTAATCAAAGCAATTTTCAAAGGGCTAAATCAGAAGTCACAGCGGATGTGTTTATGTCAGATGTGAACACAAAGAGGCACGTGCCCCATACTGGAGGATGCCAAAGAGTTCGAAGCAGTTAAAGCAGGTGTCATCAGAAACACCCCCGAGTGTTAATTCAATAGGCCCAGAGTTACTTGGCAAAAGGCTGTTGGGCATGGTGCTTTCAGGTTTATTATCTCAAGGTAACATTTGATTTTCTTTTTCATTTGTATCCCAATTCCCAGAGACATGAGCTTAGCAATTAAAAAAGAAAAGGTTAAAAAAAAAAATCAAGAACATCGAAATACAAAACAGCTCCCCAGCTAAGTACTGCGCACTATACTCACCATATTGTGGAGCTCAACAATAAAACAATAATAAAATGGTTTTCACAAACTATGTGAATATCAACGATTCTCATTACTCACCTGATGTGAAGGCCCTTGTGATTCCTTTCCTTGAACAATATCTATATTTTTCTTCAAAAGAAAACCATCTTCATTTATTAGAGCTATGAAAAGAGATAAAATTACATATGAAGTATCAAAACTTACAGTTTGAAAGTGACTGTAGTTCAGTGACAGAGTGCTGCTTGGCATATGAGAGGCCCTGGACTTGAACCTCAGCACTATAAAGAGCAAAAGCAAGAAAAAAAATTGCAAATTTAAGAAGTTTAAGCGTAATTTAATAATGCATTTTTATTTAAGCAATTAAGGCACTACATTGTCTTGGTCTTGGTTTTTTTTTTCTTTTTTGTTAAATAAAGATGAACTACTTTTTATAAGAAACAGATCAAAACAATGTATCAATTTAACAAATCAAAACTAAAAATTCTCACTGCTCATCTGGGTGCTTAAGAAAGCTGTGGAACTTCACTGGGACTCAATTTCTCTTTTTCTACAAAAGTTACTTCTGGTTCTAAGACACTGTGGTTCCAAGCACTAAACCGCCTCACCTGCTTCTGTTAAAACAAGTTTTCTTCTACTGGCATTTTGAGCTTCATTAACCTGGGTCTTTTAAACATGAATTATTTATGTCAAAATTGTTCTGTACATGCTTTAGTAAAAGCTTTGGATTTGCGCATCCATGTGCTTGCAGCTAAATGAAAACTTTTCAACAGTAATAGCAAATCCTTCCAGCTTCTCTGAAAGGGGCTTCATTTATTTAAATCTGAAATCCCAAACATGCCATGTGTTAAAAGAGGAAAAGATGCCATGGGTCACTTAATCTGAGATGAGAGTACTGGAACCAGCCACCAGGCTAGTGACTTTTCCTTCACCTTGACTCCTTTTTATATTCTCCACTCTTCTTACATTCAAGTCCTATCATCCATGCTCACAGATTGTCTCCAGCTCTGGGCAACTCTGGCTATGGTCAAAAAGATACAGAAAACTCACAGCTAAGTACCAGACTCATTTGAACCAACAACAGGATTTAAATCAAAGTGACCATGGTACAGAATTCTGATAAGTTCTTGAATTGTACAAGGATTTAGTTTGGTGATCTGATTCTTTGAAGAAAGATCTTCCAACACAGGCTCAGCATGCTATATGTTAAAGTTTACATACAACTAATGGCTTTTTCTAATCCTAGAAAAAATTCTTTTTATTTTCATTAATCTTATGTTGGTCTTTTGTGTTTTGATATCTTTAACATGAACTTTGAACAGGCCCTTCTAGAGGAATTTTTATGGGTGGAGTTGCCGGCTGCACTTTCAGATCTGGAATCTAGCTAGTAGAGTAAGATATGACTAACTACCATATGCTTGTGTATCAACACAAGGTAACAATGACTAATTCAGGCTTGGCACTGTGGGTAGTTCTTGTTGGAGGTAGGGTCACAAAGGATTGAAAAATGGATGCTCTTCAAGATAAAAGACAAAAGATAGACATTACACATACAACAATAAATGAGGAGAACACTGATTTATAGTGCAGAATGAATGGAGCTAGACCAAGTTTGAGACAGAGATTGTTGTCTCCCTGCTATTCTAGATATAATGTAAGAGAATATAGGGCTCCTAATTGTGGCCAACTATTACTGAGCCTTGAGAATCCAGTGCAAGAATTTGAACATGACATACTAGATTGGAGTTGCAAATATAAATATCTGCAAGTCGCAGACAAATATTATAGTAAATCAACTCAACTTAACCAAGAAGATGGTGGGAGGTGGGGAGCTACAGAGGGGAGGGAATGGGGGATGAGAACATGAGGAAACTGGATGGTCAAGCTGGGGAAGGGATGGAGTGGGAGAGCAGTGAAAGAGATATCTTGATAGAGGGAGACATTGTGGGGTAAGGGAGAAACCTGGTGTTAGGAAAATTCCCAGAAATCCACAAAGATGACCCCAGATTAGACTGCTAGCAATAGTGGAGAGGGTGCCTGAACTAGTCTATCCTGGGGATCCACAACCAAGCACCAAGCCAAGCTCCAGGAGTCCAGTTGAAGAGAGAGAAGAGGGATTGTATGAGCAAGGCCAGTCAAGATCATGATGGGGACATTTACAGAGATAACTGAACCAAGCTCGTAGGAACAAACGAACTTTAGACTGACAGCTGTGGAACCTGCATGGGACCAGATTAGACCCTCTATATAGAGTTGTGTAGCTGGGTCTGTTTGAGGGGCCCATGGCAGTGTGATCAGGATCTATTCCTGGTGCATGAGCTGGCTTTCTGGATCCCATTACCTATGATCAGACAGACACCTTACTCACCCTTGAGGCAGAGGGGAGGGGCTTGGTCCTGCCTCAACTGGATGTACCAGGCTTTGCTGTCACCCATGGGAAAACTTACCCTTTTAGAGGAGGGGTTAAAGGGTGAATCCCGGGGGAATTAGGCCATGTTTGGGTGAGTGGAAGGAGGGATAAGAAGGGGATCTGTGGTTGGTATGTAAAATGAATAAAAAAATTAAATAAAAATAAATAAATAAATGTATTCTATTAAAAAAATAAAAGACAGTGAATTTCCATAATGAGCCAGTGGACCAGCTCCTCAACCAGAGGGAAGCCGTGACCCTCGTCTCACTCATCTGGAATTTCCTGAGACTTTCCTGAGTTCAGGATTGTTCCCCTCCTGTTTTACAAGAGATGGCTCTAGGTTTTAACATAATTTCATTTTACTTTAAAAATACTAAGGGATCTCAAACAAGGTTTGCTTCAGAATAAATTTTCCAGTACCAGTACTAGTTAACAAGATCTCTGCTATCAAAACGAGAGGCCCGTGAGAGTTCAGGTGTAAGGGTGGGACATCAGCATAACTGCCTCTTAAAAATGATTAACCATCTTAGATGTCCGTTATATATATTCTATCCATTTGTGACCTAAATATTACTCTATAGAGAAAACACTCATGAAGACTCAATAAGTAATGTGGATCTAAGTAGCACAAAAGAAAAGAAGTGAATCAGGAAACATGTAGGGGGAAGCCCCCAAAGATGGCAACATTACCTCCTATATCATATTTTCTTCCCAAGTGTGAACTTTTCTCTCCTCCAACAGGAAATGGAGTGTAACTCAACTAATAGAGAATCTAGACAAATCATAGTGACTTATTACAGCAAAATGTCATGGAGAAAATGACATGTGACTTCCATGACTGACTGGGCACCCCGCCTTGCTCTCTAGGGATGCTCATGATTTCTAGTCATAGCCTCCTGTGGCAGTTGTATGTTGACCACACTTGGAAGCCAACCATTAGCAAGAGATGCTGCTAATAGGAAATAGCCCATGTAGTGTAGTGTGCAGGCAGAGGCCAGTCTATCATGGACCATCTGCCAGACATAGAAATGAGAAAGCCTCTTTACCATTCTAGCCACCAGACTTAAATCCTTTCCAAGCATCAAATTCTGCCAAATAAAACTTCTGGCATCAGACATAAAGAAACCTTTGACTGAATTCTTGACACTAACTGAATTTGATGAGCTTAATAAATCATTGTTCAATAGCATTAAATACCAGCGTCATAGGTTCAGAGTACTAGATTATGAGAACATGTATGTATCACGTGTAAATGTCTGTGTGTGTAAGAATGCACTGTTCAGCATTGAAACTGAGATTTATACTCTAAGAAAATCCGGGAAAGTGGACCTCTCTAGAGAAGAACGTACTAATTGGCTGTCCAGTGCCCAAAGGTCAGTCCTGAAAACATGCATACTAGTAACATTATACAGACTGAACAGATTATATTTAGAAATGTGTGTGTCTACATAAACATATATCTATTCAATAACAATTAGTGAAAAAATGGTCATGATTTGAAGGCGAGTGGGAAGGGTGTTTTTAGATGGTTTAGAGGGAGGAAAGAGAAGGGAGAAATGGGATTATAGTATAATCTCGAAAATAAAAAAAGCAAGTAAAACTGTGATTAACTTTTAAAATGTTAAATAGTCATATCAAATAAATTTTTGGAGAGATAATGGTTTCAGACAGATAGGTTTTGAGTGGTAAATGGGATCTTGAAGACACTAAGAATTCCACCTTTCTCTCCACTAGTTGTCTTTGGTAACACATATTACAAAATCATATGCAAATAAGATTTAGTTCAAAACTAATTCTATAGTGATGTAGGTGGAATTAAAATTCCTTTCATTAAAAATCAGGCTTCTGGATCTTATTTCTTATTATCTTGCTACCCTTACTAACATATGTCAATTCCTTTCAAATATAATTTGTGAAATAGTCTATCACAATCATATTGATGATATAAAACCTCTAAATCCCCCAAACTGTTTTATTTCATTTTTATTATTTTGTAAACACTGACTAGTATTTATGCTTTGTACTATAAAATGGGAAAATCTGGCTTTTGAAGCTATTTTTATTCATACCATAATTTGATTTTAGGTAAACCCCAATTCCTAGATTTCAAAGTTTGTTTTCAGGATTTTATCCATAAAATAAAAGCCACAATAAATGTAAAGATTTTCAAATTGACTTTGACTTACAAAAAATAAAAGTGAATACTATGAATAATTCCCCTGCTTATGAAGCTAAAAATACAGTTAAACTAAATTACCGATTAATTTAGATTGACACCTAACATATGATAATTTTTCAGTTGGAAGCCCTAAGCAATCAATTTCCTCATGTTTATTTTACAGATGTTGTCTTTTATTAGCACAGATGTAGGCTTAGATGAAATATTTCTCAGAAAAAGGAAGAGGGCCAAATAAACTAAAGAGCTGAACTTATTTTCATAATTTTTTTCAAATACAAATTACATCGATGTCACATACAGTCAAGTCATCAACAACTAAACTATCAGACACAAATCCTCAGCTAAGTACAGTTTATAAAAAAAAAAAATTAACACTAGGGCTTGCAAAGGTGGTACAGCAGGGAAGGACTCTGGTTACTCTTAGGAATGGGGTTTGATTCCCAGCACAAATATGGCAGCTCACACCCATCTGTAACTCTGGGTGGGTCCAAGGGATTGGATGCCCTCTTCTGTCTTCCACAGGTACCAATAGGGCACATGGCATGCAGGCTACAAGCATACACGCAGGAAAAGCACCTATACACATAAACTTAAATTTAAAATGTTTAACATTAAGCAACAATGATCTTTAGGATTAATATGCTACTGATGTTATATATGCATCACAAAGAAACACTGTTTTGGAACTGAAATTGAAGCAAACGATTTTGGGTTGTTGTTTTGGCCTTAGAGCTGCTAAGAGATTCTGAAAGTATTAATACCCCTCTCTAAACATCTCTATATATTTCCCCCTGCTTTGGGATAGCTGTCTTTACAATTCCTTCTTAGTGTACTACGAAGGCAGGCACTGTTGATGACAGCCACCATGCACTTCCCCATCTGCATCTCACTACACTATCACAGCCTGCCTATCCTCAGGCACAGTAAACCACTCTTAAGTAATTATGCAATTAACAGCTTAAAAGTAGTGTTTAAAATGAGAAAGAAATATTATGGGTTGATAGGGAGGGCACTAATTGCTTAGAAATACTCTGAGTCTTCCAAATGAAGTTAGTCCACCCATAAAACGTGTGCCTGCAGCTTGTGGCCCTCCTCCCTCGCTCAATCTCTCTTTTCAATTTACAATGGCACCAACAGCCTTGGTTTCAGGCCATCAACTCTTCCAAGCATTAATCCCTAGGTAATGTCCTGTGACTCAGCTGCTTCTGTTCGAAATGTCTGCAGAACTTCCTAGACACACACACACACACACAGACACACACACACACACACACAGAGAGAGAGAGAGAGAGAGAGAGAGAGAGAGAGAGAGAGAGAGAGAGAGAGAGATGAGGGAGAGAGAAAGACAGAGAGGGAGAGTCCTGTAAGAACCTGGGACATATCGAAGCTAGGAAGAGTATGTAAAAGTTTGTTTTTGAAAAGGCAAAGATTGCTGATGAGAAGCCCCTCACCTATGGCAGGAACCTTTTTTACTTTGCTATTGTAACTCTGAGAGATTTGCCTCTTAGCCTTAACTTACAAAACGTAAACAGCATTTCACAGTTGTAGAAATTAGAATGCCTGAATGATAAAGATTTTATGTATGACAAAGTTTTAAACTAAAAGTAATCACAACCAGGCTCTGGATTCCTTTTCCATAGATCAGTCTAAAGTGATCTAAAGTATAACACATACTTACTAACATGAATGTTGACTGGACAGATAAGCAAAATGGCAGAGAGACAGAAGAGAGACCATTTGCTCAGTTATGGATTGGTGTCACTGCTGTCTGTGTAGTGAGACAAAGTCCCATCAAAGGTGATAACATAAATATTCTCTTCAATGCAATGAAAGGAAAATATTTCAAATAATCCAGAAATATTTCATGTATTTATTTATTGCATAAAAATTTTAAATATTAAAAACAATTAAAACTTTATGGTATTTGTATAAAAACATTCATCAATGGAATCAAATTGAAGACACAGATATAAATCCATACACATATGGACATCTGACTTTTGATAATGAGTCCAGAAATATACATGGTCTAACTGGATGTCAGTATGTAGAAGAATCCAAATAGTTCCAATCTATCAACTAGCGCAAAACTCAAGTCTAAGAGGATCAAAGACCTCAACATAAAACCAGATACACTGAACCTGATAGAAGAGAAAATGGGGAATACCATTTAATATGTGTGTGTAGGATGGATCTTTGGATCTTGCTGGGAAGGAGAAATAGATTTCACAGTGGATTAGGGGTAGATGAGGTTAGGAACAGGAGGGATCAGGTTAGGGGAGGGAGAAAACACTGGAAGAAACTACTGGAATTGGGGTAGGGGGCAATTGGAGGATAAGGTAGAAACCTAGTGCAATGGAAACTCCATGGAATCTACAAGAATAACCCTAGCAAAGACTCTTAATGGGGGACATGGAGCCTGACCAGGCCATCTTCTGTGACTAGGCAAGGCCGCAAGTAGATGGACTGGTACATCAACTCAGTCACAAAACCATCGACCTACAGTCTCTCCTGCCTGGTAAGTGTTCTGGGACCAGAGCCTAGGAGAGTCCTCATCAGAGACCAGAGAGACTTCACCCAGCCACCCAGCAACGGACAGGAGCAAATGTAGAGTCCCGTAGACAACCATGAGCAGAGCACAGGAGTCCTGCAGAGGGGGAAGAAGGATCTGAGGAACCAGAGGGGTCAGGAACACAACAAGAACACAGCCCACAGAATCAACTGACTGTGACTCACAGGGCCTCACAGAGATCAGGGACCTCATAGGGATCTAACCTAGGTCCTCTGCATATGTGTTACAGCTGAGCAGCATGGGGTTCTTGTGAAATTCCTAAGAGAGGGAGTAGGGACTGTCTCTGACTCTTTTGCCTGCTTGTGGGACCCTTCTCCTCCTATTGGGTTGCCTCGACCAGCCTTGATGTCATAGTCTGTGCCTGGTCTTATAATAGCTTCTTACGCTATTTGATCGATATCCCTGGGAGGCCTGTTCTTTTCATAGGAGACTAAGGTGGTTGGATCTGGGGAAAAGGAGAGGTCCAGGAGAGAGACTGGAGAGATGAGAGGCAGGGAAGCCGGGGATCTGGAAGTAATGTATGAGAGAAAAATAAAAATAAAAAAAGAGAGAAATGCAAAAATAAATAAATGCAATCATTCATTAAAAAATTATCCAATCTTGAATAAAGTTGTACTACTTAGAATGACAGTTATTACTTTTGTAAACAATTTCATTTTAAATTTTAAGAAACCTACCAAAATGTACAATGGAATTATTAAGCACCTACTCGCAAAATATATTAAATTCCTTTTGTCATAAAGTATTAGAAAAATTTTAACAAACCATCATCAGAAAATTTTAGCTTGTCAATAGCAATACCACTCTTTCTTTTTTGTTCCAGTAACTCTGTGTGGATCTAATTCCACAATATCATTGTTTACCTTTATGAACTATTAAGGCTTTCTGTTTTAGTCATTATCTCCCCAAATTCAGCAATTATAACTATGAACTCACTTGATATTAATAAATTCATCTGTATATGAGTACTAATTCACTGTTACTGGAAAATATAAAACTAAAAATTGAAATAATTGTTATTGGTATTTCCCTACTTCTACTGTTACTATAGAAAAGCTAACTGTAATAAAGTAAAAATATTGTTATCTTTCTAGATTTGTCCCTATATGCAGACTTTAAAATATTTTTAAATTATTGGTGTATTAAAGACTTTCACATGTTGTTTAAAATCAAATCTTTGCCTTTTCCTTCACCTCTCAACTTTGTTGAGTTTTATTTCCTTTTTACATATGTATCTACATATTTCTTGGTATATATACATGCATGGCTATACATATATGTCAATAATTCATTAATATTTATTCTGTCTTACCACATTTGCTTTTACGTTTTACTATACCGAAATATCGTGCTTATGTTAATAGTAAAACATGTACATTTTCCTACTGCCCTTAAAACTACTGTGAGAAAAGACAAAGTCATCTGGGCTAAAGTTAGCAGTTACCTGTCTGCTCGCAGGGCCTCCTGAGATGGAAAGCATGCACAGGCTTGCCTGGTTCCTTCCAGGTGGTGGCACTCACAGCTGTCCCTTCTAAAGTAAGACAGAGGATTGGATTGTAGCATTCACGGTAATAACTGGAGAGTATTGTAAGGACTTTCTAATCAAACAATTTGAGCACACAGTTATAACTTGGTAGTCATTAGCCTCTTGCAGGGGATTCTAGCCACAAACAACCTCTGCAGGCTGCTCATTTATGTACATAAACTCCTAAGTACTCCCATAGATATGGTAAAACAATGTTGCTCGGGGGCTTCCTGGGAGCTTATGATTCTATTGGACTTTAGTGTTTTCTTAAATTTACTAACATTGTTATGCATAAGTTACAGTAACTCCACTTTCAATATGCCCCATCACTTTGACAAAATAATTAAGCACATAGAGAGAATATGGACTTAGGCAGTTTCATGACCCATCAGACCCTTGGCTAGAAAGATTTGCTCAGTTGTGTCCTCTGTATATTGAAGTAAGCCTTGACATATGAAAAACTGCACCCAATGAAGGGGGAACACCCCTTCCAAGCTGCTTATAAAAAATACCCATTCTACAATCTGTGTCATATGTTGACATAAACAAATTGTAAATTGTGCAAGGAAAATGGAGCCCAGACACAATCTCAACATTCTGTGTTACGTTTAAAATCACTAGTGCTGTTGGACACTGACAAATGAGACAAGACATAGTCTGTAGATGCCACGGCTGGAAGAACACCAAATCTGATTAGAATGCTGATGTCCTTGGAAGATTGGGATCGTCACTTAGGTCAGTTGAACCTTCTAGATACTGTCGGAAGATTAGTTCTGAAAAGAGGGAAGGGAAATGAAGTCCAAACTCCTATGCTCTGCCGGGGAGAAGAAAGAAAGGGTACCCACGCGGTCACCCACTGCAATAAAACAAAGAAATCCTTTTTCTTGTTGCTGGGGGTTGGGGTGGCAAGGTTTGTCTGTGTGTGTGTGTGTGTGTGTGTGTGTGTGTGTGTGTGTGTTATGCACATGTATCTATCATATACCTATATACACATACTGAGCCAGAGGAAGATCTGCTCTATCATGCTCCATTATATTCCCTTGAGACAGTGTCTCTCACCAAACCTGGAGCTAGGCCTGTAAGCAATAAGCCCCCGTGATTTTACTATCTATGTAGCCTACAACTTTGGGGTTGGTCATGCCTAGTTTTACCATGCATGCTAGATATTTGAAGGCATGTCCTCCTGCCTGCATACCAGGAGCTCTTAGCCACTGAGATGCCCCCCTCTGCACAAAATGAATTCCTGGCTTCATAATCCAGGTGGTTTGCTATTGAGAATGTATCAAAATTGTGCATGCCATTAATCCCAGCACTTTGGAGACAGAGACAGGCAGATCTTGGTGAGTTTGAGGCCAGCCTGGTTTATAAAACTAGTCCCAGGACAGCCAGGGTTATTACATAGAGAAACTCTGTCTTGCAAAAAAATTACTGTTCCAAGTATTCTGCTGCAAGAAGAGAGAGAGAGAGAGAGAGAGAGAGAGAGAGAGAGAGAGAGAGAGAGAGAGAGAACTGGCCCATGACCTTTCTAAAAGACATGGATAGAACTTAATTTTTACTTTAGAATGAAAAGTCAAATCAAACCAATTACTCCCTGTCATCACTATGGATGTTACAGCGGTGGAAACTGAGCAGATTTGCTACATTAAAAACCATGAAAGAATTTTATTATATAAAACTATTCTGTTCCTTTTCCATTTATTCTTACAGTCATACATCTGAAAAGCTCTCTAACAGGTCACCTTGACCATGGACCAACCAAGCTCAATGTGAAGAGCTGGGAGATAATTAGCTGATAAACCACCAACAAAAGTATTCTTTTTAAATGTAAAAAGAAACTGTTCCAAATAAATCAATGATTTTTTTATTTTAGTTGTCTTATGTTAAACAGAATCATATTTCCTTTTAATTTTTTACAAGCTTCAAAGACAACCCAATTTTGCTCTCATTGATCATTTGTGATTTTGTGGACATGGGAACAAAAAAGAACAACTTTGGAGAAACTGAGTACAACATTTCTTCAAATAACCTTAAGAATCACTAACCAAATGTTTTATCTTCAGATGGAAGCTTCTGGAATGACCTAGAAGAACAAAAGAAGTAGAAACTTAGGTCTAGATTTAGTAAGTTTTAATCCAACTGAAACTACAGTATGCCCTATGCTTGTGAGAGCTAAAGTAAATTTTACCTCTCTCTGAGGTCAACTACGGTCCTGAACTCTTCTGACTTTAGTTTACAAATAATAGTTAATGCAAACATAGTCTTGGTCTGGAAATTTATGTTAGTTATGGATAAACTAATATGAAACCTGAAAAGGAAAAGAGTTGAACTATTTCTACATACAAAAGAGCTAATAGAGGAAAAATATTTTCCCAGGTTTTCATCCCCGGGTATCTGTAGGAAATTAGTTTCAATCATCTCCTCTAATGCTTTTTCCTCCACTACACACACTCACACACACACACACACACACACACACACACACAGAGAGAGAGAGAGAGAGAGAGAGAGAGAGAGAGAGAGAGAGAGAGAGAGAGAGAGAGAAAGAGAGAGAGAGAAACAGAGACAGACTGAGAGACTCAAATCCACCCAAGTCATATTTGCATATAATCTACACATATCCTCTCCTATTTTAAATCATTCCCAGGCTATTTACAACACATTATAAATATTATGAAATTAGTTGTTTCAGTGTTTTATTTAGAGAATTATGACAGGAATGATGCTTCTGTATATTCACTACAAATGCAATTAAAAAAAACCATACTCATTAAGTATACATATGGAAGTTTCCATACAGAGTGGTGGCTAAAAGTCTGTAAAAGTGCAGCAATACTGATATAAATCAGTATAACCATTATATTCTGTAGCAAAACAACAGATATGGGATATAAGCAGCAGTTGCTGCTGAAGCGTTAGTTAGAAAGTTGGTGGGTACCTTTGTGCTCCCTGGTACCGCCATAACTCCCTGAGCAATGTTACCAGGGCAAAAATAGAGACAAACAGACAGGAATTGTAATGCAATGCAAAAGGAAGTACTCAGTCACTGAAAACATACAGAAATATACACAGGGATGTGTGTGCATGTCTGTGTGTGTGTGTGTGTGTGTGTGTGTGTGTGTGTGTGTGAAACTAGAATCTATCACATCTTGAAATTTAACTAAAAATTTTAAAAAATGGTGTATTAAAATATTGCAAGGACTCAACCAGCAAAATTCAATGACTTGGCATATATAAATCAATGTCTACAACAAATAAGTGGAGATAAATATATAAAGAGATATAGTGGTATTTAAATGAACCATAGTATTGTACCTACTTGGACTCTGATTAAACTGAGTCATTTCTGAAAAAGGTACTTGAACCTACTAGTGAACTTTTCACATTCACTCTATATGTAGTGATGTTTTGTGGTTTTTCTTGTTTGTGTTCTGGTGAAGCAGAGTTATTGTGATTAAATTTTTAAATAATAGTTCTTATTTTATAACTTCATATTGAAGCATGAAATTATATGTATGAGTTCTGCTTTATAAAAATACCCAGTATGGATAGGAATCGGAGACTAAAATGAGTAGAGATAAAACAATATTAATGCTTGTTCAGGCTTGAAAATGCGAATTCATCTTTGCTATTTCTTCTGTGAAAAAGGATAGTAATATGAAGATGTAGCAAGTAGATCGATTCACTTGTGTGGAAAAACATACATATCCTGTGCACACCACCAACATGGTTGCAGCTTGTTTAGCACTGTTGATAATCCTTAAAGCTAAGTTTATCCTTTTCTGTAAATCCTGGGGTTAAAGCAAAAGGAATTATAGAAGTTTCTTTTCAAATGCTAGTACAATGGTGACATGGAGTTTGTGATTAACTGCCCAGTATCTGACTTGAGTTAAAGCCAGCTCCATGAGATGCGCTCCATGTGCTACACTGTTAGATTACAAAAACCTGAGACTAGGTAGGCCAGGTATCTAGAGTAAAATCAAATCCTACTGTTCTACAGCAATAAAGTGACTCCTGGGGAAATTCTGCTGTACTGAAGGATCAGTTCAGGGAACCCCATGGAAGAGGAAATATAAAGGGTACAAGAGCAGAAGGGATGGAGGACACCAAGGTAACATGGCCCTCTAAACCAACAGGACCTAAGAACTCACACAGACTAATGCAGCATTCACAGCGCTACATGGATGTGTACCAGATGGAATTCTAGAGTTGAACAGAGAAGTAAACACATGCCTCCATTACCAACCTAAAAGCTAATCTCCAATTGATAACCACTTGCAAATAAAACTTTACTTTTCTCCAAAGGAGTCTAACTGGGGAAAGAAACTCCTTTCAATGGTAGGCTCACGCCCAGCCGCAGATGGCCAACAGCGAATGAACTCAAAGGCTTCTGTGGCGGTTCTTTACCTCCTATGTTGTGATGGAGCGCTAAAAAATATTTTTATCTAGTTTTTAAATTATATATATAGCTTTTTCTTACCCGAAAGACCCTTTGCATATATATTATGGCTTATATGTTTAGTGTCTTTATGGGACTCCTGAGTGCAAAAGAGTGGGTCTCTGCGTCTGAATCTGTTTCTTGTGCCTTCTCTCGGGCTCCTTCCTTCCTGTTTGTTTCTTTTGTCCTATTCTAATGTGTTAGTTGTTGTTTTATCTTATCATATTTTGTTATCCCTTAGAAGCCTGTTTGTTTTCTCACGGGAATCAGAAAGGGAGTGGATCCAGTTAAGAGGGAAGGTGAGGAAGGTCTGAGAGGAGCAGAGGAAAGGGAAACTATAATCAGGATGATAATGTAAGAAAAACATGTTTTCAATAAAAGTAGAAAGGAATTTCTTTCACTTCCTACAATTTTATGTATTTTGGTTCTAATCTGTTTGAGTGGTGTGGTGTGTGTGTGTGTGTGTGTGTGTGTGTGTGTGTGTGTGTGACTGTATATGTGTGTATATGTGTATGTATGTCTCTGTGTGTGTCTCAGTCTATATGTGTCTGTGTGTGTGTATATGTGTGTCTGTATGTCTGTGCATGTGTGTCTGTGTCTGTCTCTGTGTGTGTGTGTGTCTCTGTGTGTGTGTGTATCTGTGTATGTGCAGGTTGATGTGAAGAGTCCAGAGGAAGTCAGGTCCTTACCTAAGACTTTGTTTGAAACAGGGTGTCTGTTATTTACCTTTGTGGATGTCAGGCTAGGTGACTGCCATTGTTTAAATGAGACACACCCCATAAATCTTAGCCATTTGAGGATTAGGAAGTCTGGATTTGCTGGTGGAAGCATGTCAGTGAGGGCAGTCTTTGTCATTTTACGTTTTCTCTCTTTGTTTCTTATTTGTAGTTTGTCATGTGAGCTCAGCTGCTGCCCCAGCCAAGATGCCTGCTGCCTGTGCACGTTTGTTCCTGCCATGATGGACTCTTACCTCTCTGGAACTTTATGCCGCATAAGTATTCCTTCTGTAAGTTGCCTTGATCATGGTGTTTTATTGCAACAATAGAAAACCTATGGCAGAAATTGGTACCAGGGAGTGGGGTATTACTGTGACAGACCTGACCATGTGACTTTTTTTAGAATTGTGGAAGATTTGGACACTTTGGACTAGGAAAGTGGTTGAGTACTCTAAGCAGAGCTTAATAGGACATCTTAATAGGAGCTAGGAAGACAGTGGTGCTGAAGGCCATGTGGACTATGGAGGTCGAGCTCCAGAGGTTTCTGGGGGTATCAATATTAGCAACTGGTCTAGAGACTACTCTTGTGATGTTTGGACAAAACCTGTGGATGCTTTTTGCCCTCACCCTGAGAACTTGATTGCACTTAAATCTTGAAGTAATGGACTAATTTCTATGTCAGAGGAGATCACAAGGCAGCCTGATACTGACTCTGTCGCATGGTTATTGGTAGACACTTGTATGCAGATCTAAAATGAAAAAGAGCAATTTTCTGCTCTAGGATGCAACAACAAACACAAGCTGCTGCAAATGTGACTCAAGTAGAGCTGAGCTCAGCCCAAGTTGGTAGTCAAACAAGGCAATGTTGTCTGCATGATTCTTGCATTCGAGTCATGAAGAACACATGAGTAAATGGGGCATCTTCATCTATAGTTATGGAGAGCTGCTGATGCTAGGTTTGTGTCAGGGAGACTGTGAGAGGCCATTGGGTAAAGCTGTTTAAGTGAATTCTGGGTTACATTAAGGACCATGAGATGTTAGCAATTTCCCTATCTATGGAAAGAATAACCAGCTGGATGGGACAGAGGAGGGATAGGAGACTGGTTCAGAGATAGTTTTGAACAGGGCCCTCCTGCTCTGTTTAAAATATCCATGTTGTGGTTTAAGTCATTGGGACTGGGTGGTATACAACCACAACCTCCCTTGCAGGTGCTCTGAACTCTTAATTACCCAATCATGCACTAGGGATGCATTTATATCTTCAACTGGGAGAAAGTCCAAAGGGGAGGGGAATATACAACCAGAGGGAGTAGACCAGAAGAAGCCAAGTCCAGAAGAGGAGAACTTTGCACAAGTTGTGTTTGGTCTCAGAACCATCCAAGATGCAAAGAAGCTATATCCTGTGTCATCAGCAAACCATCTGGAAGTTTCCTCATAAAGCAGCTTCCTGTCCCCATGTATTTCTTGCTTTATTAGCTAAAATCCCATTACCTTATGCAACATGTGTATGTCGCAGCGTTTGGCAGCATGCATGGAATGTAAAGCTAGGCCTGACCTAAATAAGCAAACCTCTTTCCAAACACATTTCTGTTTGGATTAGAATTCTTTAGAGGATAAAATAGGTCACTGATAGGCACATGTTTGGAGGAGGTTCCTGCTTTAACCCAAGCCTAGTTTAGACACATTTCTTCTTAAGATTTAATTTTCACACCCATGCCTACAGGAATGTCACAACCCAAATTCCCTGTGCATCAGCATAAACAGAAAAGTGGCAGTGGGTAATACACACCTAGATTTGTGCATGATGGAAGAAAAATAATTCAGAAAATCCACTTAAATTCTACATGTAAAGCTAAAGGAATTTACTGCTTACCAAGTAAATTTGACTTACGTTTTTCTTTTTGGTTTTGCAGCTTCAAAATTAGAAACTTCCTATAGAATAAAATAAAATAATTAGTCCAAGAAAATAGGGAGTGGTTTTTTTTGGTATATTATATCTTTTCATATCAGCTAACTGTAGTTCATTTTGACAATTTCCTCATAGAAAAGACTATCTTTTCTCCTTTATTTTAGTAATGTCTCATAGAATCTTGATGATAGGGGTTTTCCCTCCTTTTTTGTCTTTTTAACTTTTGGGGTGTGTGTGTATGTGTGTGGTGCAGTGTAGGCATGTGTAGTGTATGGTATACACACATGTATATATGTTCAAGTACAGAGGCCAGAAAAAGATATTAGCTGTCTTTCTCTGTCATTCTCTGCCTCATTTCCTTGAGACAGGATCTCTCACTAAACCTGACACTCATTGTTTTCTGTTACACTAGAGTTCAAAATCAACCCATGATCTTCCAGTCTCCCACCTTCCTCCAGTGCTGAGTTACAAGAATGTACAACATCCACATCTGTGTTTTTTAAAGGGTTCTAGGAGTGCAAATTCAAGTCCCAATACTTGTACATCTAGTACTCTAACTCACTGAGCCATCGTCTCAGCCCATGTCCATTCACTTTGAGGAACTTAAAACACCTCAGTTACTAAGGTTTGTTTTTATTATATAACCCATCACCATTTTAAGTAAAAATAGATCTTTAAAAAAATGAAAATATGTAATTTAATTCTTAGCATTTCAGCCCACAAGGACCAAAGGGGAAAGAAATATGACAGAGTATGTTAATTACATTATATCATATCTTCTGTTGAGAAAGATTAAAAAAGTAGCCTGTCACAATACCCTAAGGGTTTTGAAATACATCTGTGACTCCTCTGACCTTTTTCTTCAGCAGCTGAATACGTGTAAAATCCCTCACACTGTAGGAGAAGAATGTCACCACATTTGTTTCCGTCCTTCAAAGAGCTTAATTTTCCCTCGGGCACCTTCAAGAGCTTCCAATTCGCTACTTTTTCAGCCTTTTCTTTCAAAACGATATACTGAACATGTACTGCATGATAGGAAACGGACCTTGTTCTAGAAAGAATGCTGTGTTTGGTCAGGTAGCAATTTAGGTGTGAGAGAAAATTGGGACCAATATTCCACACGGCAGTGTGGTGGCTGCAAAAGCTGGGAAGACGGGGGACACCTTCAGAAGAGAAGCTGGTTCTGTTACTCACATGGTTAATCCCGTTAGTCTGTGAGCAACCAAATCCTACACAACCTGTGCCCTGCAAGGTGACTGGGCAGCATGTTCTCTAACTTTTACTGTGTTTGGATCCAGATATCACTGTGAAGGACACTGGGAATTTCCTGTTTTCCTGGTTGTTGAGCAGAGCCCTACTGAAAGCATATATGCCGAAATAATCAGTCTCAGAATATAAGAACAGCTTCTTCAACAAGATTGAAATGCGGATCAGCCCAAGGGTGACTAGTAGAAAATGTAGTACACATGAAGATGTGGGAAAAGGCCTGTGAGATGGTTCATCATCAGGTAAAGGAGGTTGCCACCAAGCACAGTGACCTGACTTCTGTTCCTGGGACCCACATGGTAGGACAGTGCTGACTCCTGTAAGTTGTCCTCTGAACTGCACATTTATGCCATGCATATGTGCTCACATATTAAATGAATAGATAAATAAATGTAATAACATTTTTTAAAAGATGTGGGACTCATGGGCCAAACCTGGGGTGGGCTTGGATATTAACAGGCCTTTGAGTTAATGACAAAACTGAAGATTCCTTGGGTTATCTCTGTTTTCTCATGCATGTCCTACAATTTGTTTCTACTCTTTTATGCAATAGATTAAGTTTTGATTCAGAAGCAAGTTATGTGCCTTTAACCCCAATGATCAGGCATGGCAGTTTAACCAGCTCTGTAATGGCCATGAAGAGAAAGCCCAGACATCCATCTGTGCAGCAATGTTTTTCTGTCAGGTGTGCTTGAACTTAATAAGAAGGAGCCACTGGTATGTTCCTTCCATCTATACACTTGGGCTGAGCAGGTTTTAACAGCCAGAATCATTATCTTGAGTCTTTTTCACATGCTCTGTGTCTTTATGGATTGCTGCTACATTAAAGAATAAAGATTCCTCCTCTTGAAGCTGTTTAGACCAGTGCCAAGAAAAAGCTTAGGTAGACTCTCGAGATTGTTAATCTTGCACTCATCCAGACTTCCATGTCTAATAAGGAGAGAGAAATACAATACAAAATGTAGATTTTTGCCGTAAGGAAAAGAGGAAACAATAGATACCTTCTTGTTTTCAGTCATTCAAACAACAGCCTGTATATAACAACACATCAATATTTTATTCTCTTTGCTCTCAAACGTATTAATTCCAGATGAGTCACAAAATTCTCACACAACTGAGACTGGAGTGTTCGAATTAAGCAAGGAGGTGGGTACATTATTCAAGCCACCTCCTTTTTCACTTGGGTGAAACTTTTCTAATACCCACAGCCAGACTCTGGATGCTAGTTAAGGTGATTGAAGTCCCTGTGGCTGCTAGTTTTGATGAGAGACACAGTCACCCTTTGGCTTGAGGCATAAACGTCTATACCAAAACTGAAATCATTTCAAAGTGCTAAAGAGATTTTTGAAGACATATAATGTCCAAGTCTCTGAAGATTATCTATTTCATTCTCTTTTATGGAATTGAGGTCATCCAACATTTTTTTCTCAAAGAGAGTTAATTTAAGTTTCTGGGTCTTTGGTTAAAGAGTTTTCTTAGAATGAATCCTCTGGAAAACACGTGGCTCCTACTTCTGTTGACTCCCTACTAAGATGAAAATTTGGACACAGCTCTGTCTGGACAAACTGTTTCCCACTAGGGTGGGGTAAATCAGGCAGGCTACATACAGGTCTGAAGTGTGACCATTGAGGGAAAAAGGATGACTGAGAGGAAAATATCTACTTACTTGGAAGAATAGGGCTCTTTTCTGGCTATTGCATGGTTATATATTTCTACTAAGCTGGTGAAATGATTTTTAGTACTTCTGTGCCAGTCTCAAAGCAGATATGGAAAATATAAACTGCTTTTTCTTCTGACCTGCTAACACAGGCAGACTGTCATGTACCTTGGAGTTCAGACCATCAATTCTTTATTCCTAGACGGGCAAGTCTAAGAGAAGCTCTAAACAAAGTTCATTTTGGAGCTGTGGCCTGCCTTTGTGTCCCCCAACCCCAAAGCCAAGTGTTTTCTGCTCTATTTATATGTGTATATGCATGTATGTATTATGTTCTAAACTCCAAGAGGAAGGTACCATTGTGGAAAGTCTGGAAAATAATTCTGTCTGGTCCTTTAATTGGACATTTCTCATAAATATCAGAAAAGACTGACTCCTGTTACCATTTATTTCATTATTTTCTAAATCAAGCAGCAATCATTGGTTTTTACATTTAATACACTAGGGACAAATAATTTAATTTTTACTCCTGCAAGTGCCTAGGAAAATTTTTAAAAAAGGTAAATGATTACAAGTGGACTAGTAGACTACAGAATATGTCCAAGTTAGTTATTTGGAGGTGAATGGAAATAGGCCACAGGAGAACAGGACTTTTAAATAACTGTGAAACTAAGATTTGTAAAATTATGCACATAGTTAAAAAGGAGACAATGCCACTAAAGACATATATTTTCAATACCATCTTTTTGTTCTCATACAATTTTTACCAGATGACTATCTAATGGGGTAGAACTTAGTATATGCATTGCATTCTTGGTTTATAAATCTGACATTCCAATTATAAAGCCAAACGTTAACATGAAGTGAATATGTCAGGAGTTGCTGATGTCTGGATAGGGGAACTACTAACAGTGTTTCTGCACCAGAGAAAAATGATTGACAGACTGATGGCACAAATCCCTTGGTGGATTTTTAAGACTGCAAAGCTGATATGATCTGACCTTTGGTTTGCAAACTGATGTTCCAAGCAGTAAGGTGAAGACTCGTGCTTCACTATTTAATTTTGATTAAATGGCCGCTGCTCTGCTTGCTGTAATATTGTTTCTATAAATCATGAGATTTATTGATTCCTACACTGACATTTTATTAACAAACATCTGTTAAGCACCTACTATGTACCCAACACTGTGTGGTGAGGAAGAAAACATTTCATTTTCATTCATCGCAAAGTACATGGCTGACACCCTGGAACAACTTGTGATCAACAAGGGAAAACCATCCTCATGGGTTTAATAAAATGTTATGTAGCATGTAAGAAATGCAGCCTTCCTAGCTCCAGCACAACCTACACATTTTTAGGAGCAGTCATATAGAAGTATGATTGGAGGACAAAAGAGGACATGATCTAGTAACAATAAGCTAGAGGAACTTAGTGCTTATCACCCTAGGGCCTTTGAAAGAGGAGGGAAGGAGTTCTGAGTGACCATTCATTGTAAGTTTCCCAGCCTATACTAGTGAAGAGAGCAAGGAGAATTCCACCTTTTGTGGGCTGCATCACCAGAGACAAAGGTGTTCTAAGGGCTATGGCCAACTTCAGGACAGAAGTGGCAGAAGAAAAAAGACCTCCGTGTTGTGTGCAGCATCTCTAAATTTCTTCCAACCTAAAAGACTCAATATACCAAGGACCTATATTTTGGCATAGTACTTCCAACACTCATTAAGGTTTGGAGGCAAAGAAAGATTTCCAGGAGTCTCTCAATTATCCAGCACCCATGGCTATCGATCTCAGGAGCTACTTCCTTCTTTGAAGATTAAGGGAGCAAACATACACAAAATGGATGAAACATATTATAGATACAAATACACATATGTGGTACCAAGCATGTTATGGATACAAATAGATGAGTGGTTTCTCAAAAATATTTTCATTAATACTTATATAGAATTCTGATATTTATAAGAACTAAACACAACTCATCTATAAATATGTATATAATTTTTTATTATAGTACATAATGTGAATCCTCTTTTGTTCAATTCATTTTCTTTCAATAAAGGGAACTATTCACTTGCATAACTGCAAGACAGATCTTAAAAGGTCTTATTAATAAAAAACCTGGAGCCAGATAGTGGGGTGAAAACTGAGAAATCAGAGGAATAGGACAAGCCACAGTCAACCTCACCTCACCAACTCCTCAACCTCCAGAGAGAGCTACTTCCTGTATACTCATGCCTATATCCTTTCTGTGCCCTGACATCTTACTTCCTCTCTCCGTCCAGTTACATCACTTCTTCTTCCTACCTAGCTCTATCACTTCCTGTCTGTCTGTACAGATCTCCAGACCTCTATGGTTAACTAGTGCTGGGAATTTAAGGAATGTGCCACCACACCTGGCTCTGTTCCCAGTGTGGCCTTGAACTCACAGAGATCTGGGTGAATCTCTGCCTCTTGAATTCTAGGGTTAAGGGCATGTGCTACTACTCCCTGACCTCTATGTTTAATATAGTGGCTTGCTTTTTCCTCTGATCTCCATGCAAGCTTTATTTATTAGAGCACAAATAAAATACCACCACACATAACCAAAATATTAAATCAGTAATTCTAAGAATGTCACATGTAAATGTAGTGGGGGGTTGTTTGTTTTTCTGTCTAGATATTTCAGATCATTGTAGGTTTCAGCAAAGTTTCAATAGATGTTCAAAGGAACATGAGAGTTAATCAAAGCTCTTTTCTGTTCATTTAATTTTGCTGTTTTGTTTTATTTTACAGGGGGTCAAATCTAGGGCTGTGTGTGTACCAGGTAAACACTGTAAGTCAGAGTTACATCTTAGTCCTCTCTTTACATTTCTAATACACATCATTATTGACCTATTTTTCAGGACCAGTAAAGCAGACTGCTTTCAAAGTCCACCCCAAACCATCAAGGATGTGTAAATATATCTATTGATGATCACAACTGTGTTAAAAAATGAGAGAAAGGTATATGCAATTGAATGCAAGCATAAAGGAATCTTCCCACCTTTTAAAACTTCTTCCTTACTCATATACCCAACCACAAAAGTCATGAAGATGTATCCTAAGTTATGGAATAGGTCAAATGACAAAGGTGGATATTGGTAATTCTGAGCCTCATTGGTTAAAACAAGTTGCTAGGACTGATGTGGTTTTGATGCTGTGTTTTCTAATTTCATGATTGTGCACATCTGCAGTAACAATGATACAACGCAAGCATGCTTCTATGTCCCCTAACTCCAGTAATCTGTTCAGTCTTCCTAGCCATCCTCTGATGCTGGTACTATTACTATTATTTTTGATTTAAAGATGTATAAACTGAGACACAGTGCTCCTGTCTACAGTCACACAGCTCAGAAAATGTCAAATATGGGATTTTCTGCCAGCAGGCTTCTAAGCTTGCCTGTAAAGACACTCTACATCACATGTCATCAAGTTCAAGATTTCCCAAATAAGCACTATTTGCCATGAGCAAGATCAGCTCCAAAAATATGCAAGGAATTGCTATGTCATATGTCACTGCTAAACAAACAACTCAGAAGTCACATGTTTCTTGTAATGCTAATGCTAATAATTCAGCATTCTTTGTATAGCTATATTGATGTGTTATAAAATTATTAATCATTTTGTAAATGCCACCACCACCGTCATCAAAAAATCCCAATAAAACAGCATCTTTAATTTAAAATAAGGAATTAAGGAACCAAAGTATGTAGATCCTAATCTGTGCATGGAAATTCCCTAATCGCAAAAATATCACTGACAAGATTCTCAGGGAAACAGATTTCATCCTCCTGTAAGCACAACACAGAAAAAAAGCAACAGTTAGCTCACTTATCCTGAAGGAGAAAGGAAACTTTCTTGCCAGCCTGCATAGCTTCTCTCTCAAGGTAACAATCTTGTAGACCTAATGAATTCTGATTTCTCTACTAGGGATGTATAACATTCACACAGCCCACCATCTCAGGGTAGATCATATAGCTTGTAGTGCCCGGAGAATGCAGAGTGGCCATATCAAATCCATCAGGGGCAGATCTTGTAAATTGCATGTGACCTTTGCCATCTGTCTGCTGGTGTGCTAAGTGAATTGTCTGTCAATCTTGAAGTAACAAACTCTTCTCATGGTACTATAAATAGTCAGGTGGCAAAACAGGCTACCTAGGGGATGGTTATTTGCATTACAAGAGATTCAAAAATTTTTTTTTCTTCCAGGGTTCTTGATATGGAAAGCTTAAACAGCCTCAAATATGTTGTGATTTATGAAATTATATTTACACTGGCTTTCAAAGGAAGAAAACAACTAATATGTATTATAATTTCATATTTCCTGCTAAATATGTTATCATTTTTGCCTAAACATCATAGTCACAAAAGGAATTAGAGAATGCCAAACAGGCTGGTAAGAACGTTATCAGAAATACGATGAGTAAATAACAAACACATCTTTACCAACGGCAAAGCATCAGACTATCATGCTAAAACCTGGTCTGCTACTAACCCATGTAGGATCAAGTCCCTCAAAGTCTCCATCAGATCTTCAAGGGAAATAGTCTGGATTCTTGTTATACCCCAAGTCAGTAGGGATCACAAAAGCTTTTAAGAGACAATTAAAGTGGGAATGGGCTCTTTTTGCTTTACAGCTTTTTCTTTAAAACATGATTAAAGAGATAACTGCAGCTTTCATTAGTTTCAATTAGTAATTGTATCATAAGCCTAGGAAATAAGAAAGAGAAGAGGGCATAATTAACCTTAATCCATTGGTTTCATTTTATTTTAATGCGAGTCTCTATTTACGGGAGGAAACTAATTAAATTCACCAAAAGTGCTCACGTATGAATTGGTGGCAGGTGTGTATGCTCATCGATATAATGGGGAAAATTGAACATGAAGGAAAGTGCAGCCTTTTTAAAGAACGTGATCTCCATTTTACATGTTGCTTTCTTAGGAGTTATTATACAGTCTAGACATCAAGGAAAGGATCGCATGCACTGTTTTGACACCGACTTCTTTTGCTCATTGTTTAACGAAGACCTGGCTGATGGGATGCCACTGTTAATCTCATTTCCTTCCTTTAGTGTCTGTGTTATTAATAGCTATGTCAGTGCCGATGTTAATATGAAGACAGAAAAAATCTCCCACCTCTAATAGTTTGGGGCCAAGTGTGAAATGCTGTTAAGTAGATAGAATACCAACCTGACAGTCACCTGACTTGACTTCAGCATTACTCACCTATTCTAAGATGGCATGTCATGTTTCAATGCACCAATTTATCCATTTTGAAGGCACTAGACTCAGCATCCATCCCTCTGCTTCCTTCTTTAAAGTTCAGCTTAGAGATCGTTCTCTCCATTGAACTTGTACTGATAAAGCACAAACCACAGTTATGAGCTCAGTGCAAGCACTCAATATTGATAACTTGCTTGGTGACACTCCTTATACTAACCATGTAACATTCTTGTCACCTTTACTCTCACGAAAGGATTAAGAGGTGCTATTATTTATTTATTTATTTTACTTTTGTAAGTGAAGAAATAAGGCTAGGGATCCTGTGCAAGATCACATAGCTGATAAATGTCAAAGATGGAATTTTTTGTTTCTTTAACTCTCCAAATATTGTATTCATGCTTACCACACTACATAATTAAAAAATATTTCTGAGACTTTTTATAGAAGTTAAGCTTGATCTTTATAATGCAGAATCCAATCAGACAATTCCAATACTGTCTGCATATTTAGAGTGTATGTATTTTGTGCTTGAGTGTGAATATGTCCTTTCTTGACTCTAAAATTTTGGGGAAAGAGGAAGAAGATGAAGATGATAATAAAATAGCATGGAAAGAAGAAAAGAAGGAAGGAAGGGAGAGAGGGCTCCATCTAACATCCCTGCCAGCTAGTGCAAATGTATAGGTTAGATTCCTGCCATCAATGGCCCAACTTAAGATACTGATGTGAAACTGACTAAGAAAATGGGAAAGGATAAACTGTGAGAACTGATTTCATTGTTAAACTTCAGCACATCAACATGATTCTCGAACTTTCTACTTTGGTAATGGCTTTTCAATTTTGTCCCTTCTTGACTGTGGCGGGTGCAGTACTTTTCTTGGGTGGCTGGAGTTATGGTGTCTTCTTGGAGTTCCTACTGCAAACTCAAGTGTGTCAAAACCAATCTCAAGCTTTCGATAGTCTACAATTAATTTTTTATAGCTTCAATTGGTTAGTGAAGATTCAGTTATCAACAAATTATTCTGGTAAGTATAATAATTTAAACTCCTACATTAATTATTACTATATAACAATCACGGTAAAATGTAATGGCTAATGAAAATATACATCTCACAGTTTCCTTGGATCAGAAATACAGGCATGCCTTAAATGAGTCTTTTGTTTCAATATCTCACAATGCTGCAATGTAATTATTGACCACAGATTTGTGGGGTTTTACTCAAAGGTTCAACTGGGAAAGAAGGGATGCCTTTGCCAGCTCATCTAGATTGGTAGCAGCTACACACAGATTTCTGAAACCTGTTTGTAGTGAAGTCCTCAACGTCTGAGTAAGAGTTCACTTAATTCTGTTCTCAGGACCTAGTTTGGGGATCCTGCTTCATGGAAGAGAGTAAAGAAAGCCCACTACTGTGCCCATTATAATCTAATCGTGAGAGTCACTTTCTGTCAAGCTTTGCCTTATTCTTTTAGATTTAAGTGGCATGTAAGGGTAAGGACTGCAGAAGATCTAAATGAGTAAATAAAGGGAGCTACAAGAATAGTCATATATCAAAACACCTGGGCATGAGTTTCAGATATTTAATAAAACACAAGTCTAGATGTCACTGTGAAGGCATTCTTTAAACTGAGATTAACATCTAAATAAGTAGATTTAAAATGAAGATTACTTCCCAGCATAGGCAAGGTTCCCATTCAGTCAAGCGAAGGCTGTATCTATTAGTACATTTGCATCATAGTAATTAAACAGCTGGCAGAAACAGCTTGGGGGAGGACAGGTTTAATTTGTCTTTATTTTCAAAATAGTCCATCCATCATGGTAGAGAAGGTATGGCAGAGGGGAACACACTTGTATGTGGCATTGGCAGCATGAGGTAGAAGCTGTTCACATCTTGAGAGATCATGAAACAGAATACAGCTGGAATGTACAGGTGTATCCCCTCCTCACCGGGGTCAGGGATCATTGAGAAAAAGTCATTTTCTTTTCTTAGTACTTTAACTACTGCCCCGTGCCTTATTGGAAGCTGAAAACAACGGGCTTTACCTAGTATCCTTGAGACTGATAGGGAGGTTAGAAAGCCTTCCTAGGCAGAAGGAAGGAAGCAGAAGGCAGAGCTGTCCTTAAACTGTTCTTCCTGCGCTCTGTAATCACTTTGCGGCTACCTTCTTGCCTCCACATCTTAACCGTCAGTGAAGTGTCCATAAGATGTCTAGCCCAGATACCACTAGTGATTCTAGAATGGAGCAAAGCTAACCGGCCATAGGAGATTGAACTCCTGACCTTGGCCTCATTCGTGCTGAGCTCTAAGCAACTGTTAGACACGCATCATACTGTTTGTCTTTAAAACTGTGCTTGACTCTGCCATATTACCCTCTTCTTAACATCTGGTAGCTGGGAACAATTTAATTGATTTCTCCTGTGTTTTTTATGAGCACAGAATGCCAATGAGTGAGTTGTCAGAAAAGTAAACTTGCATTTTAAAAACATAGAGGAAAAGAAACCCCTGAATTATGAATGTGCAGTTGAGCCAAGGCACCCGTGATAGTCTTTCTTGTTTGTAGTTGTCTCGCTGGGGTAGGTATCTCAGACTGAACTGTCAAACATTGCACTATACCTGAGTGTTCGAGGCAATTTGCAGAGAGTCAAACCCTGGGTTTTCTAATGCACATCAACAATAAATCCTATTGCTTCTTCTGGTCCAGCCTAGGAAAAAATCAATGCTTTTAGGTAAAGAATGCTGATTGCAAATTATTTTGAGCCGTTTCTTAAAACGATATCTAAGCTATAGCGATAGCTTGACTTAAAGCCATTTAGTCAAGGATATTAAATTAAAAAGATTGCTCTCTCCTGGCGAGATGGCTTGCAGAGAAAGAGAAATGGTCATTAACATGCAGTGTGCCAGGTGGTTAACGTGTGCAATAACATTTGATCTTCACAGCAAACTAAGAAGCAAATATTTCTATCCACAGTCCTCACAAACTTAGGGTCAGAGTAATTCAATAACATTCCCAAGGGCACACAGTTCCCAGCCGGGGAGCAGAAATAAAATTCAACTCTATTAACTTCATTGCCCAGCTCAAGATTTTTTTTCCTGCTGTGGTCCTCTAGATAACAGATTTATTTAGCATATATATTATATTGTTGACTTCTTTTTCTTATAAACCTATCCTCCTAGCTTCTCACCTCCCCTAAACATACTCTTGCACTCACCCCTGTCTTGGCCACCCCATCTCTCCTTTCTCTCTCATGCAGTGTGTGTGCACACACCATTCACATGCATGCTTATAGCAAAGAGCAAGGAATACGTTCGTATTTGGGGAGCTAAAACTCCAGCCTTGACTCTGGCATATCAGCTAAGTCCCTAGCCTCAGCTTCCCCTTGAATTCCACCTGCCAGAAAAGTTTGAACAACTTTTCTCAGGGCAACTGTTGTAGCAGTTACTAAGTTCTTGCTTTGTGACGTTCTATTCCATATGAACTCGTGAAGAGTCTCCTCATTAATCCTCTACAAAGACACAAATACTGCAGAGGACTTGTCTTACTCTCGTTGTGTAAAATGTTTACATGGAACTGGGACTATGAAGTAGACATGATGCTGGTGATTTTCTCAAGACTCAGAGGAGTCTCTCCTACTGAAAGGTAGCCATTCACACACCCACTACAGAGACACGTCTCTCCCAAGCTTTCCTCAGTGCAGAGGGCAGAGGCTCAAAACTACATTCCACAGGTTCACTCAGGTATGGAGAATAGACAGGAATTGACTTTGATTGGAGATCAGATTTGAATGTGGACATCTTGTAGCTGTATTTAAAGACTGAGAAAATGAGAATATAGCTAAGAATTCCAGATAGTAAAGTGAGGTTGCAATTTTTTGACTGCTCTGGGTCCTCTTTCTCAGTCTCATCTGGTAGCATCTCTAGGGATGAATGTATTCTGAATTCATTCCTAAGACAAGTGGACTGTCAGGAATTGAGAAGGATGTGGATCATCTATCCTAAAATGGATCCTAAAGCAAATTGTTTCAGGAAATTAGATGTCAAAGATCTCAGCACTTAGAGGTTGTCATCAATATGTCCTTTTAATTCAAGTGGAGATAAAACAATCCAAATAAAGGAATTGTGGACTGATAATACAACTCAAGGAAGTATCCTTTTTTTTTTCTTTTGTTTTCAGAAAGGCTTGAAGAGAATTCTTGAAGTTTTGCTTTGGAAGGGCTAAGTTGACCTAAATGGACAGTGAAGGGATTAAATATAGAGTTGTTTAAATGTAAATGTATGACTTTAAAAAGAAACAGAAATGGGTGATATTTAACTTATGCTATCTCAAACACTGTGAACAAATAATTCTCACCACTAGGATATATGACACCTGTTTTTGTATGTTCTCTGAAATATGTCATATATTTCACACATGTTAGTCATCTGCCTTTAAAGTAACCATTTCTCAAGTGCTCATTTGCTCCCTGTAGCTAGATAATTCAGCTTTAGGGCAGGGGTTGGGAGCTACAGATAGATTCTACTGCATTCCATCATTTCCATGTTTGTTCTTCAACAAAATTTTTAAAAAGTCAAAAAACCATACCCCTACATGAAGAGCTACAAACTATCAGTCGCTTCTGAGAGAGGGTAAAACTAGTGTCCCTGATGGGATGTGCTCTGTAACTAGTTATCCAACACTGAGTGGCCAGTCCAAAGAACGTTGTGTTGATATATTTACTCATACACACATATATGCCATGAATTTGAAGGGACTTGAGGTAAGTATGAGACAGGTTGGAAGGAGAAGCAGGAGGCAGGAACTTACATTTTAATTTAAAATATTTTTTTAAAGTAACCATTCTTAGCTGTGGGTAATTCAAACCCATGCTCCCTTCATCTGGAGATACAGGTTTTCCTCTGGAGTCTGAGCCCGCAGCTCCTCTGATGGCTATCTCATAGGATAAACCCTATCTGCAACATGAGTTGGTGGATTTAGAGCTCTGCAATCCATCTTGGCAAGGCTAATGTAGAGGATGAATCTCCCACTGGAGAAGGAAATGGGGTAAGAGTTCAAGCCGTGCGGTCGACAAGAAGAGTACCAGATGGGGAGTTCATAGCTGCTCCACTCAGAGCTCACACTTATAAACACCGCATCACTGGCTCTCCATTATTATCAATATTATATCTAGCTGGAGTAGCAAGCCTTCATTAGTCCATTCTGACAACTATTTATTCCATGACTGTGATGTGTAAGATATAAATAAAGAGAACAGCCTCCATTCTATGTTTAGCTTCTTTAAAAAAAAAAAAGCTCAAATTTCTTATCAATTTAAATTATGAGATACAAAATGAATTGAAAAAAAGTGAAAATTATTTTCTTCCTTTAATCAATACCAATTGCACAGCAGATAATTCAGACCTGACCCAGTTAACCCCAACTTGGCAGAAATACAAATATTTTATATTCTCACTCCTTTTCTAAATCAGGACATTTATTGCCTTCGGACATCATAAGGAGGTATTAAAATAGGTACAAGATCAAGCATTTATAGTCTACATCTAAAATAACGTAGCAACAATATAGTCAGCCCTTTGTTCACGGTAGTAGCGTACTTTTCAGCATACTGACTGAATTGCATAGTTTGTAACTCTATGAGACTTTTTACCCCCTTTTAGCAGCATTTCTCCAAAAGCCCTATGGATGTGTGCTGATCTAAGAGTAGCTCACTAAATATTCTTATATATGGCAATTAAAATTTTAATAAAATCTCATATTTTAAACTGAGTCTACTTTAGACCAGCTCTCCATTCCTGAACTCCTGATCGCTCCTCTGATGGCAGCGAAGATACAAGCCAGATATCAATGATGGTACTCATTTAAAACTGCAAGTAAGCCCGGCAGTGGTGGCACATGCCTTTAGTCCAGCACTCAGGAGGCAGAGCCAGGTGGATCCCTATGAGTTCAAGGCCAGCCTGGTCTACAGAGCGAGATCAAGGACAGGCACCAACACTACACAGAGAAACCCTGTCTTGAAAAAAAAAAAAGAAAGAAAGAAAACCATGCAAGTAAATAGCGCCTCTACTACCATTAATTATGCAGCAGGTTCCCACTAGAGCATCTATCTCCTTTGCAGCCCAGGACAGACTAGTGACCACCCACGAAATGCCACATCATGCCTAAAATAATGTCTCCAAAATAGCAAAATGTTCAATAAAGACATGTGAATAAAATAATGCTCAGGATACTAAGAAGAACTTGATTCTGGGCACGTGGATGGCACATATCCTCTCGGAAAGGTTTCAAACCCAGTAAGCACCTCAGCTCTAACGTGGTTTGCATCAGAGGGCTTCTCACTGAATTTCTAGAAAACTAACCCCTGATCAGTACATTTATTCTGACACTATCTACCTAAAAGTTTCGAAAACATCTTTTTTCTGTAAAAAAAAAATTAATTCCATTATTTTAAAACTATCTTTATTTTATCCAAGCTATAGAGTTATTTTCCATAGCTTGGATTATAATATAGTAATTATCAATATGATGTAATAATGTAAAAAAAGCACTGGTTGTCACTGAACAATTTAATGATGGGCTAGGTGGCTTGATTCATCAGTTTCATACACATGGATATGTATGCATGTGTGTATGTGTTCATATGTATGCAATATTCATATGTGTGGGTGTTTCTGTGTATATAGGTGTAAAAGTGTATGAGTGAGTATGAATTGGAGGTCAGAGTTCAAGCTCAGATGTTGATTCTCAGGCCCTGCCCACTTTACTCTTTAAATTATGTGTGCCTGTGTGCAAGATGTGGATGAGAGACAGATTCCTGTATCATTACCTGCCTGTTTTTTGAGACATCATCTTTTACTGAACCCAGGGATCACTGTTTTAAACTTTAGCAACTGGCTACTCACTGGGATCTGCCTGGTTTTGCCTCCCCAGTACCACCAAGCTCAACCCTTACGTGAACACTGAGGATTCAAACTCAGAGCCTCATGCTTTCACAGCAAGCTACATGTACCCCCATTGACTGAGCCATCTCCCAAGCTTCTGCCTGCCTTTTATTGCAACATATAGGCTAGGTTGGTTGGACAACAAGTCCCAGGAATCCATCATCTCTGCCTTCCTAGCACTGGGTTGTAAATACAAACCACCATGTAGCTCTTTTCACAAGGGTTTTAAACACTGAACTCAGAACTTTACCAACTAAGTTCCCTTTAGCCCCATAAATACACTTCCACAAAAGTGCTCACATACACACACACACACACACACACACACACACACACACACAAATTCATTGAGAACTTCCTACATGTGTACAATATATTCTGATTATAGCCACCCCTCACTCCCACCCATCACCTCCTGGATCCACTCCACGGTTCTCTCCCAACCTCATCAGTGCTGCTCCTGTGCACATGCATGTAGAGCCCTCCACTGGGTCATAGGAAGCCTATGAGGGGCCAAACCCCTGAATAAAACTGACACTCTTTCATATAACTGACAAATAGGTCCTCTGTTAGGAATGGGGCCCTAGGAGCCTCTGCCAGATCCCAAACCTATATTTTTAGTTAAATCCTAAAATGCACATGAAGAGAATTGTGCCCATTTAAACACTTTTCATTACTCCCTTTTGATTTTGCAAGATCAGTGATGTTTCAAAGAATTCAAATAGACAGGTAAGTCATGAACTTATTGTTATGTGTAATTATCTAACTGTCACATTTAAGGAAATACCTTGAAGTTCTTCCGTCTATTCAATTATTTTCTTTTTAATTATAGAATGAAAATGCTTTCAGACATGTTTGAGGTGTCTACTGACAGCCTCCATGTAAATAGCCTATCTCATATCAATGTGTAACATTCATTATTGCCTCCTATTATTCATGTCTATCAACAACAGCACCTTAGTTATATTGAGGGGAATGTTTTCATTGCATTAAACACTTTTATACTAACTCTATTTCTCGGAAACTAGTTATAGAATTTGTTCACTACAATTTCTTCCTAGTTCATCTAAACTGGGAAACAGAAACTTATATAAGCTACAAAAATAACAGTTTTTAATGTCATCAAGAATAGTAGGTGTGAAGGTAGGTGTGAAACTCAAACCTGTTTTGTGGTAACCCTTTCTTTAGAGCAAAAGTTGTCCAGGTTTGACACAAACCAAGCTTACCGTTTGTTAACGGTGTAAGTCATTTATCATTTCTCAAAACTCCTAAACATCCATAAAGTTACCGTATGAATAAAAAAAAATTGTACGTACACATGTCACCTAAATCAGTGCCTCACTGAGGAGAAACTTCATCAACTCTGGCATTTTTGTGTTTTATTGAAGAAAGTGAAATTATAAAAGCAGGAGATACAATGAAAACTTATTCGAAGAATACATGGTTAAAATATTTGTTACTTTAAACCACAATTGAATTAAAATAAGTTTATTAACACAAAATTATTTAAAATACAGTGCAATCGACTAAAAATATTCATTATTGTTAAGTAGATGCCTGTTGTTGTTTTTTTCCCAGAACTCACAGAGCACTGCATCTCTAATAATTTTAGACACAATTCACAAAAATGATTGGCATTTCCATTTTGGTAACACATTTTGTAAGCAGACAGTACACACAAATTTAGAAACAGTTTAATGAAGTAGTAGGCTATAGGACTGAGTGGTATGCTGGAATTAGCACTTGAGGTAACCAGTAGTTAAACATTCGATATTACTGGCTCGTCACTAACTCTGAGTCAGTTGGAGTTAACTATGACCAGACCACTTAAGCCGTGGAAAAGCACAATTCTCAGGTGTCTCTTTGATCTACTTGAGCCTGGTTTACCAGAAACAACTGACTCAGACATATGCACTTTAAAATGCTGTCTCGAACACTTACTGGTTTACTGCCTTTAGCAAACCGTCTTGCCTTTTACTCCTTCAGCTAACTCAAGACAACGTATGCGATCAAGTTGCTTTGAGGATTGAGTTCACTTATGTAGTTACCTAGTATGTACTCCGCCTAGTCGTGTTGAGCCAACAAACACAAAAACTACAAGACAAAAGAGGAAATCTGAAACGAAAAGTAAATGAGGAATTCTCGGACAGCAGCTGTGTACTGACTTAGAGCTGTCATTGACTCATGAGTTTAACTAGCTAATGGAAAAGAAACCCATTCATGGAGTGACTTCACTTACCTGGAAGGGCTTGTCCTGTGCTTGTCCCGTCTCCTCACTTCTACTACAGGCGCTTTCCTGCTTAGCTTGCTGTGGGATTGGCTCATATATGCTATCCATGGAGCCTTCCTGCAGTATGGAGAGTTTAAAATATAAGATACAAATTCTTTTATCTGGAAAAAGTACCTCCCCAGCTTCTTACAGAGGCGCATCTAAACTATGCTATGCATGAGGATGGAGAGTGTGCAGTATGCTGACTTCCAACCATCAACAGAACAAAGAAGACACTCTAAACTCTTATTAACTTGAAATTCAAAGAAGATGTGAAACATTTTGAGGTAGTCACAAAATAAGACAGTTCTTTCAAGAGTATGATGAAGACCTCAAGTTCAAAGTACTAAGCAAAAGTTCTTGGACTCAACAATAAACTGTAAACAGACTTGCAGCAGGAATCTTAAAAGGTCTTATTAATTAAATCAAACCTGAGGCAAGTTATTGGGGTGAACACTGGAAGATCAGAGAGACAGAACAAGCCACAGCTAACCTCACCTGGCCAACTTCTCAGCTAATCATGTTTCCTCAGACTGGAAGCCTTTCAGAATGGCTCTCAGCTGAACTGTGCTGCTCAAAACCTAAAAGCTTAACCAGCCAAATTGCTTCTAGTTTCTGGTCCTCACGCCTTATGTACCTTTCTGCTTTCCACCACCACTCCCTGGGATTAAAGGCTCACTTTCTGGGATTAAAGGCGTGAGTCACCATGCTTGGCTGTATCCTTGAACACATGGATTTCTGCCTCTGGAATGCTAGGATTAAAGGCGTGTGCTACCACTGCCTATCCTAAGTATCTAGTGGCTTTTCTGTTCTCTGACCCCAGATAAGTTTATTAGGGGGCACAATATTTTAGGGAACACAATACCACCACACAGACTTTAATAATTTCACTTATTTACCATCATTTGATATAGAGTAAACATGATCTGCTATATTCAGCTATTTTGGCTTGAGATCATTAGTTTCATTTGTCTTATGGAGGAGTCACAAAGATGAAAGCTACAGATAACAGTGTGTGTCTAAGCACTTATATGAAAAGCAGAGGAATCAGTAGCTGTATGGAGAGCATTGATGCTGTAAATCCTAGGAAACTAAAATGCGGGAGTTTAGATTTTGAGTCATTGGGAACTCTGCTAAGGAAGCAAATGTGATTAAGTTGACTTAGTTCCCCTCCCAGCTCTTTTTTTTTTTTTTAAAGAAAGAGCTCATTTGGATCTAACATCTTTTATGAGCAATCTTAAAGGAGGGGGGCATAAACTTTATTCTAGGTATATTAACTGATGATTTCTTCAATATGATAAACTGTCATATAAAAACTTAAAACTTGAAATGATTTTATAGTGTTGCACTGAAATAATTTATTTTTTAAAATATATTTTGCTGGTCATAGTGGCATACTCCTTCAGTCCCAATACTTGGGAGCCAGACTTGGTTGTATCTATCAAGTTCTAGGGCAGCCAGGGCTACATAGTGGGACCTTGTCTCAAATAAGTATTTTATTAACATGTAGGTGAAGTAAAGGGTGAAGAATTGCCAGGCTTTAGAACTTGCAGCTAATGTATTCTGTATTGTCTGTTTCTGTATAACACACAGTAAATTGTTGGAAAAAATTATAAAGTTCTAAATAAGGTATGGATGTTCAAAAACATATTAAGAGTGTGGGGAGAGAGGGGTAATCATTAATAGAAACAAAGGGAAGCCAAAGCTTTGGTCAAATAAAGCTTTTCTTTAATCTATCCAGAACCAGAACACATTGATCAGATAGCCATTAAACCTTGTGCAGAAGCACACAAGCATATCTTCACATGGAATAATCGAAGGGCTACAGCAACACTCATCACTATGAATGGATATGAAAGAAAAGCTTGTCAATAGCTACAGGAGCTCTTGGTTCTAGGTAGCTGTAGACTAGAAAATAAAAGAGCCAAGACAGTGCCACCAAAAGGGAACACGTGACAAGCTACAAATGATTCACTGCCTGGGCAGGTCACACATTATATAACTGTGTGAGAACCCTGATTCTAAATCGGGATCTCAGAGAGACTTGAGATTTATGCCTCATAAGTAGATAGGTAAAGGTGAAGACGCCTGGAAGAAAGAGTGAGTTGGGAGCCTGCTATATAAAATTAGCAAAGCCTGGGAAGAGATCAAATGCTGTGAAAGGGAGCTATGTGGATTGACAATTCGAAAATGAAACCATTTCATCCCAGATGATATTAAAGTCATAAAACAGATGGGGAAATGATTTAAGAAAGAATATTTATGATCTTCACAGAGCTAAATGAAAATGTGGTATCTGATTTACAAATAAAAAATTTATAATGAATCCAAAGCATATAGAAGGGATAGAGGAGCCATAAAATAGAGATCTAGACAGCCATGCCAGCCAGAGAAGCAGGTGGGCCAGGGGCAAAGGAAGACAACCTTCACGCCTTCACTCTCCTTCCTATCCTCCCAACCCATCCCCAGTCTCATTCCCCGCTCTGTAGCACACCACCAGCTGTGGCCAAAGCAAGGCCTGGTGGCACACCCTGCTCTCCTCCATTCTGTGGAGCCTCTCTGCACCCCCCCTTTTTTTTTTAGCCTATTTCCATCTCTAAATGTCAGCTCCTAATACCAAGAAATACATTCTATCCAAAACCCCCAGTGACCACAGCTGGCAAGATCTCAGAAGCATTCCTCCCAAGGCAACCCACAGTCCCCACACTCTCTTAAGAACCAGAGAGTACAATAGAAACCAAGGAGCAAAACACCTAACAAACACATGAGTGGATATTAACACCTAGAATTACAATTATCCCAAACCCAGATGCCTAGACACCAGCATAAAAACACAATTAATTACAGCCATGCCAATATGTCTCCATAATGCCCAGCAACCTACTACCGTAGACCCTGAGAAATGTAATATAGCTGAAGCATAAGACAAGGACTTCCAAATAACCTTTATGAATATGTTAGAGGTCCTTGAAGAGGAAGTAAATAAATCCATTAAAGTAAACCATGGAAACACAAACAAGCAGTGGAATGAAATGAAGAGGAAAAGATCAAGACTTGAAAGTGGAAATGGAATCAGTATAGAGACCCCCCAACTCAAGGAAACACAGGACTAAAAACTTTAGGAACTTGAACAGTAACTTCAGAGGCAGATCCTCACCACCAGAACACAAGAGATGAAAGAGACACTCTCAGGCATTGAAGACAAAGTAGAAGGAATGAATAACTCAGTCAAAGAAAATGGTGTTAAATCTAAAAAGACAAAACAAAACAAGAAAAAAAACTGGACACAAATCATCCAGGAAATCTGGGGCACCATGAAAAGGACAAATCTACAAATAATAGGAGGAAGGCAAAGAAACCCAAAGGCACAAAAATATTTTCCACAAAATCATAAAACCATACAAGAAAATTTCCCCAACCTAAAGGAAATGTCTCAAGAAGCACAGAAAACACCAGTCTGGACCAGAAAAGAAATTTCGCACATCACATAATAACAAAAAACTAAACACACAAAACAAAGAAAGAATATAAAAATTTGCAAATGAAAAAGACCAAATAATATATAAAGGCAGAAATATTAGAATAATACATGGCTTTTCAATGAAGACTCTAAAAGCCAGAAGGACCCAGACATGTATGTCTTGCAAATGCTAAGAGACCACAGATGCCAGCCTAGACTTCGATACATAGAAAAACTTTTTATAAAAATAGATGAAGAGAGAAAGGCATTCCATGATAAAAAAAAAAAAATTAAAGAGTACCTATCTACAAATCCAGCCATACAGAAGGTTCTAGAAGAAAAACTTCAACCTGAAGAAGCCTACTAAACCCAAGAAAACACAAGGAATAAATAACTGCAGATCAGCAAATCAAAAGAAGGGGAGAAAATCCACAGCACAACAACAGAACAAGAGGAATAAACAAACACTGCTGATTGATAAATCTCAACATCAATGGCCTGTTCCCCAGTAAAAAGACAAGACTAACAGAATTGAATTAAAACAGGATCTATCCCTCTGCTGCATCCAAGAAATACAGCTTAACATCAAGAACAGACATTACCTCAGAGTAAAAGGGAGGAAAAAGATATTCCAAGCCAACAGACCTAAGAACCAAGCCAGTGTAGACATTTGTAATATCTAACAAAATAAAGTTCAAACCATAACTCATCAGAATATATAGGGAAGGTCACTACACACTTATCAGATGAAAATTCCACCAATATGATATTGCAGTTCTTAACATCTATGTACCAAACACAGGGCACCCAAGTTCATAAAAGAAACACAACTACAACATATATCACATCTAGACTGGCACCCAGTGAGAATGAGTAATTTCAATACCCCATTCTGACCAATAAACGGGGCATCCAGACAAAAACTAAACAGAAAAATTCTGGATCTACCTGATGTGATAAACCAAGTGGACCTATTAGACATTTACAGGGCCCACGTTCAAAATAATATACCTTTTTTCTCAGCATCTCATGCACCTTTCTCCAAAATTGACCACATACTCAGACACAATACAAGTCTCAACAGATACAAGAAAATTGAAATAACACCCTGAGTCCTATCTGATCACTGTGGACTAAAGCTGGATATCAACATCAGCAGAAACAATAGAAGCTTAGAACTCATGTGAACTGAACAACTCACTGCTGAATGAAAAATGGGTCAAGACAAATTAGGAAAGGAATTTAAAACTTTCTGGAATGAATGAAAATGAAAACACAACATAACCAGACTTATGGAACACAATAATGTGGTTCTAAGAAGCAAGTTTATAGTTCTAAGTGGTTAGACTTTTTTTTTTAAAAAAAGGGGAGAGATTTCATATCAGTAATATAACAGCATATCTGAAAGCTATAGAACAAAAAGAAAAAAGAAAAAGAAAAAAGAAATCACACCTAAAATGAGTAAAAGGCAAGAAATAATCAACTCAGGGCTGAAATCAATAAAATAGTAACAACCAAACCAAAATAAAAAAACTACAAAGAATCAGTGAAACAAAAGTGGGTTCTTTGAAAAAATATCAATAAAATTGACAAACACTTAGGCAAATTCAACAACAAATTTTCCAAACTAAGACTGTCCACCAAGTACCCTCAACAACCCAAATTTGCACATCTGGTCCCGAGATCTTGAAATTTCTGAGTATCACAGGGCTGGAGACACTGCTCAGCACTTGAGAGCAGTGGGTGTTTGTTCTTTCAGGGCATCTAGGTTCGATTCCTAGCACCCACATCAGGCCACTCACAACCACTGTAACTGCAGCACCAGGAAATTTGACACCCTCCCTAGCCTCTAGAGACACCTGTTCATATATGGTATACACATACATAAATAAAAATTAATCTTAAAAGAAAAGAATATAGAGAAAATCCGAAAATGTTCTTGAACAGAAAAAAAATCACTAAGTTTTGAGAAACATATTGGTATGAAATTTGGAAAATCAACACAAATTGTATTAGAGAAGATTATTCATAGTAATGAACAAAAGGAGAAAGGGTTTTGGTAGCTAAAGAGATTAATAAAAGCACTTGATGAGCAAACATAAGGACCTTAGTTAAACCCACAACACCCATGTGAGAGGCCATCAACTCTGTGTGGATCCCACGGCTGTAGAGAGTGGAGATGGGAGGATATCAGGAAATTGGCCAGCAGCCTGCCTCCAGGTTCAGTGAGAAACCCTGTCGGAAAGGGTTAAGCAAACTGTGATAATCAGGATATCCATCCTCTCAAATACACAGGAGCAGGAGCATATAACACACACACACACACACACACACACACACACACACACACACAGAGAGAGAGAGAGAGAGAGAGAGAGAGAGAGAGAGAGAGAGAGAGAGAGAGAGAATATTTGACAACCATTTCAAAATTATTCTGAGAGAGAAGTACAAAGGCATTTTCAGACATGTAAGAATCTTTGTTCCCTTCATGGAAAATTACTTTAGGATTTGTTCTAGAAAAGCTGAGAGAAAACCAAAAACCAACCAGGGAGTGGGGGGAACAAATAGAAACCCCAACCAATCTTGAAACCAATTAATATAATCACAGAAATTTATATCAAGTAATCAAGAATTGGATGAACTGTAAACCTCTTTTGAGATTTACAGAAATCTGTAGAAGACTATTTCGAAATGCTGAAGACTACATAGAGGGGAAATACTAAAGGAGAGCTAGGAAGCACATGACCAAGCAGGCTGCTGTGCAGAAAATATATGGGAGGATTCTAGATGAATAAAATAATGCCACATTCTTGTCAATGCGCAAAACGAGATCAATTTTTTAAAATGTAGTTTTAGAGATTCTGTCAGGCATATGCAACCTTTTGACATTGTGACAGACATTTTTATCTACAAAGTTCATGCTCAAGACCCATGCAGTTGGGTTAGGAAAGAGAAAATAAATCACATTCATGAAAAAGCCTCGTAATGTTTTATGTTAAGTTTATAATTTTGGTATTGGGCCACGTTCATATCTACACTAAGGTGCATGCATCCCACAGCACAGGTTAGACATACATGTATTGAAATGTTACCAGAATAAAATATAAGTGTTTAAAAATACTTCATGATAGCAATGTTTCATATAGAATGTAAGGATGTTTAAATGTACATTAAAATATTGAAAACTATTTGAATATCTCTTTGGAGGTATTTCAGAATTTTAATGTATCAATTATAAAAATCTTAGTTGGTTAGGAAATAAAACTTCTTTATCTTCAATATTATAGAAGAAAGAACTTGAGAACTTTATTATTGTTAAAGAGGAAAATTAATAAACTACATGGAAAGATATCTGAGTAAATCACAGACTACCAGAAAAGCATTTTAATTATGAAAGTTGTTTATTTGCAGTATCAACACATAAAAACTAACACTCTATGTATTTATGAAAAAGCTAAGTTGAAGAAAAACATTTACAATAACAATCAGAATGTTTAGTTCCCTGACCCACAGTTTTCTTTGTTTTTATTGTGATGAAACTCTGAAAAAGCTTGCTCATTCGAAGCAATGTGATCTCATTTAACAAAAAGATACACCAAATTTGATAGAAAAAAAAACAAAACATCATTAAAGGCCACAAAAAAACAAAAAGATAAATGAAAACTATGTATTTTATGTATGAAAGGGCAATGCACCATGATGTATTCAATGTCCCTTAAAATTATGTAAAATTAAGCTCTATTTTAATAAAAACTCTGTTCAAGATTTTATATATATTTTGCAATATGACCCTAGGTTTAAAAATTAGAAGGACAAGGAAGGTGTATTCTTGTGAGCAACTTATCTTCCTGGCATTAGAGTTGTCCTAGTGTGTATAATAAGAACAGGGAAAAAAACAAGAGAAAGGCATAAAGTGATGATATAGACAAGAGCCCAAATAAAGACGGAGGTGGCCTTCAAATCACAGAGGTGTTTGTGCAGGGATAATTGATTTGAACCACATGCATTGCAAAGTCATGCCAAGCTCAATAACTTGAGTATGATGAGCCCAACAAGTTCACCTTGCTTCGAATGGACGAGTTTTTTTTATCACACACACACACACACACACACACACACACACACACACACACACAAACTCTAAAATTGTGAGGCACAGAAGCATATTTAAAAGGGTACCTCTGCCTCTTGATAGAAAGATAGACTCCATTACAAGTTTATAGATCCAAATTAATAGCAATTACCCTCAATGTACTATTTATAGTATTGGTTAAGGATGGATAATTCATTGAGTTGATACCTTTATATTTCACTTTAAAACCCTGCATATTAAGAGAGATATAAGTTCTCACTACCCTCAAATAAGAGAATAGTGAACCCTTTCATTTTTTCTTTATAATAACTCATATATATATACATATATATATACATATGTGTGTGTGTTTATATTTAAAACCATCCACTTTCCAGAGATTTAAAGGTTGGCATATTTATATAGAACCTCTTTTTAAATTGTGTGTGATCTTCCTTTCTACTACATCAATGGATTTTATTCTCTTCTCCTAAATACAGTGTCCCATATGTTCACATTTTACAAGGACAGATCAAATATGCTTTGGATTATGTGTGAATTCCTGGTTAGTAAAAGCTGCTAACCCACCCTTTTCACAGTGCATAACAACACAATAGGCTGACACCACACACAAATTAAGAACGCACATAGTAAATATTTTTTCTTAAACAGTTCTGGTATCTTGTGCATACTCTCTTAGGGAAGGAGCTAATTTTTATGACACACACACACACACACACTTTAGGAGGCTTGAACAAAATAGTTTAGTGTTCATGGTCATTCAGTCTGTTGTTTCTAAGCAAGAAACACGTTAAGGACAGTTTTAGGAACCAAAAAAGAATTGCTGTGATGCTGAGTCTGTAAACCAGAAGTTGGATGCAATCTGTTTTGTTTGTACTGCTTTCTCTATATTACAAAAGAAAAGACAACCATGTTCATTAGATGCATATATGTCTCTAGCGCTAAGATTATAAACATATGCCACATTGCACTGAACCATGCTATGTTATAGAGACATTAGCATAGTGATTATGTTACCATTCAAAATTATTTCAGAATGCACTCATCTCTGGCGATATACCTACCAATTCCAGGAAGTATAGTCATATGAAACATACATAAGTCTTTCAGAAAAACTAGACAAGAATGAACAATACCACTTAGATCACTTGAAATAGGTTTCTCCTGTCAGACTTATATGACATGAAGCAAACCTGAGAGCTAGCAGTTAATTTTTAACAATACAGGCAACTTAAACTTGATGATTCAGCCTCCTGCAACTCACAATCACATTTTATTTTGCAAGATGTTCTGAGATGAAATCCCTTATCTTGGCTCAAAATACCTCCTGTTTAGGTATTGCAACGCATGCCAGCACCATTTCTAGCATTTACGCTAATCCCACTTGCAATTTGGAAGGAAAACAAACATCAAAAACAGAGTATTTGATTTTCCCAAATGAGAAGGCTTCCCCATCAACATCTTGAAACACCAATGAACATGCACGGTGCCCCACCTTAAGCACACAGAAATATGAATAAAATTATCAAAGTCCTTTTTAAAGCATTGGCATGTCATCCCAACTGCAGGTTAGAATTATAAAATACTTCCAGATCTATGGCTACTGGAGACATTTCACTGATGCATTCCAGGTTTAAAAAAAAAGCAATAATATAAGATAGAATTTGAGAGAAGAAGATGGGTACACTTCAGCTGAGCACCTCTCCAGGCCTGGCTCAGTCTATTGTATCTGGCCCTAACAGTGCAGCGTAACTCTGAGAACTGCCACCATGGATGCTTAACTGAGACACTGAATGGAATCCATTCCTTGAACAATAATGAAAGAGGGGTATATGAAATGCTGCACATTTTCATGGTATTTTTATCATAACAAGAGAGAAAACAAAACAGTTAGCTCTTCAGAAGCAATGTTCACAGATCACTCTTTAGAAAGGCAGTGTTACCGTGTGAAATAACCAATAATTATTGCAAAGCATGTCAGCCACAGCACATGCCTAATTTTCATTGCATTTTATCTTTACAATGCTCATCTCAATAAAGAGAGATCGTATGTGCTTTAATGAAAGTACCGTTTCTATTCTTCCTGATGTGAGTTCTTATGACATTCAATAGCTAAGTGTCATCATACAGAAAATTTAGGTTACACTTAATGTTTTTGGCTGTATTTGGCACAGTGCCATAAAAAGGGAATAAAAGTGGGGCCTGTAGAGGCACTTACCAATGAGAAGCAGAAAAGATTCATTTTGGTCAGCCGTGGTCCCTTGCTGCTGCTGTGAGACACTGTAAGGTCCCTGTCGCTCTTTCTTGCCTTCACAGCTGTTCAGACAGTTCTCATGGGAGATGATTATAAAATCAAATCCCTGCCATAATCCAGGGGATTCTGAAACCATCAGCAAATGAGATAAGTCTTTATTGAACAAACAAGTTCCCAAGTTAATGAAGAACCCTTACTAATAAAATGAAAGAACGGAACCCACAGTGATTCCCTGTAAACAAATTTCAAATGTGTGGAGGAAAAGCATCCTGTGAACACCTGTGTGCTTAGCTAACTGTATTGAGAGAATGAATTCTCCACTAAAGAAAACTTTACTGTTCATTGTTAAATAACAAGTTTCCCTTCAAAGGCTGGGGTACCCCATGCTTGGTACCTCTTACCTCCTATTCCTCTTTTCTCTTGTGTTAATTAAAAAACAAACAAATTTTGGAGGCCAGTAAGACAGCTGAGAATGTAGAAGTATTTGCATGCAGGTTGATGACCTGTGTTGTCTTCCCTTGAATGGCATGAAGTGCCAGGAGAAAGCCATCTGACCTCCACACAAAATAAATAAAATTAAACACTGATCCCTAGATGATAGGACACAAAACAATCACAATTTTCTGGGAGCAAAATATACACAATGCAGGCATTACCAGTCTAATGATTAAGTGTGTAAAATTTAGTAGGAGGTACCTCATAGTGTTGCACAGTCATCATCATGCATCTCCAGAACATTTATAAATTCCCTAACTGAACTTGGACCCACTGACTACCAACTCCCCATTTCCTCCTCCTCCTCCAGCTCCTGACAATAACAGTGCTCTTGAGGTCTTTGCTAAATGTCACTAATCTACCTAATGTATATGGTAAACATCTGTCCTTTTTATGACAGGCTTGTGCTGTGGATATCTGTATGCTGTGAATGAGTTGCTCTGATTGGTTAATAAATAAAGTGCTGATTGGCCAGTAACCAGGCAGGAAGTATAGGTGGGACAAAGAGAGAAGAGAATTCTGGGAACGGGAAGGCTGAGTCAGGAGATGCTGCCAGCCGCTATGAGAAGTAAGATGTAAAGTACTGTTAAGCCACAAGCCACGTGGCAACTTATAGATTAACAGAAATTGGTTAATTTAAGATATAAGAACTAGATAGCAAGAAGCCTTAGCCATTAGGCCAAACAGTTTAAATAATATAAGCGGCTGTGTGTTTATTTGGGTCTGAGTGGTTATGGACCTGGGCAGGACTGGAGATAACTCCAGCTACAGGTTTGTTTCGCTTAGCTTGTTTTCAAAGTGTCTCTGTGTTGTCGAATGTACCAAAATTTTATTCACTTTAAGATTGAGTGACATCCCATTTCATATTGATGTCACATTTGTTCACTCACAGGTTTTTTTCAGACATGGGGATCACTCATACTTTTTAGTATCTGTTAACAATGCTGCTGTAAACATAGGTGTAGATGCTCCCATTTAAGTCCCTATTTTCAATTCTTTGGATCTATATCCAGTAGTAGAATTACTGAATCAAAAAGAAATTCTATATTCAAAAGGAATCATTACCCATTTTTACTCACAGCTATTTGACTTTATATTCCTATTAACCTTCAGACAGTTTACAGTTTTTTTTCTAGTCCCCTATCCTAACCACCACTTGCTATATTTTGGCTTCTCTTTCATACTTGTAATTTCTGTTCTAATGGAGATCAGCTGCATCTCCTGGCTTGGATGTGAATTTGCCTAATGACTAGAGATGGAGTGGCTATTAGTCATTTGTATATATTTTTTTTGAGGAAATGTTTATTCAAGTCTCTTGACCATTATAATGCACTTATTATTTTTTATTGGGGTATATGAGTTATATCATCTGAATATTAATGTCTGATGTGTGATTTGTTAACATTTTTCACGTTCTTTTGTGTGCTTTTTTTCATTCTGGTCACAGTGTTCTTTGATGCACATTCCACTGTGTGTATGTATTTGTATGTATGTGGAAAGGTTTATATACAAGCATTTGTTTATCAGGTGTGTGTGTGTGTGTGTGTGTGTGTGTGTGTGTGTGCCTGTGTGTGAGCATGCACACTCATGTGCACACATCAACTTCCATTGTCATTCATCAGGAACAAAAACTTGGGTTTTACAGCAGAATTTTTCACTGGCCTAGAGCTCATAAATTAGTCTAGGCCAGCTACCAGCAAGCCCAGAGATCTGCCTGTCTCTGCCTACCCAGAGCTGGGATTACACTCATTTATTGCCCATGTATTTTATGTCAGGTCAAAGAAATCATTGCCAACCCTAATATTTTTTTCTTCTAACCATTTTAAAGTTACAGCTCCTATATTTAGATCTTTCTTCCTTTATTTTTACATATGATATTAGCTGAGTCCAAAATTATGGGTTCGCCTATGTGTGTCCTGACGTTTTCAAATACCAAATGTTAAAAGTCCACCTGTCTCAATTGAAGAAGCAATACACCCTTGTTGAAAATAATTTGAGTGTGTGTGTATGTGTGTGTGTGTGTGTGTGTGTGTGTGTGTGTACTGTTCCATTGCCCTGAGGGTAATGGTGAGTTTAACTGTTATGTGAGATGGGAACTATGCAATTCTCTCTTGTCCTTCAGTCCTTTTATTTTTATTATTTGCTAAATATACTAGTATATATTCATTTCAGTTCTGTGTGATAAAATATCTTAACAGTAACATAAAGGAAAAAAGTGTTTGATTTCAATTGTAATTCTAGGTTGTTGTCCATTATTGTGGGGAAATCGTAGCAAAAGAGATTTGAAGCACCTGGTTGCCCCATATCTACAAGAGCAGAGAGGAAAGTGCATACTTACTTGCTTGCTTGTGCTCAGCTCACTTTCTCCACTCTTACACAGTTAAGGAACCTGAGCCTAGGGAATGGTGCCACCCATACTGGGGGTTTTCTTCCCAAATCAACAAATTTAATTAAGAAAACTCCCTGCATGGCCAGAAACAGGGAGCTGGATGGCTCAGACACCAAGGGTATAACCAAAGATATGAAGAAAAAAAAAGTCAATGAAGTGATTCTAATAATATCCTGGTATACTCATAGATTGGAGCTGATGGGAGCAGATGCAGAGACCCACAGCCAAACATTAGGCTGAGTTCAGGGAGCCCTGTGGAAGAAGGGGAGGAAGGATTGTAGGAGCCAGAGGGTTCAAGGACACTAGGAGGACATGACCCAAAGAATCAATGAAGCAGGGCTCATAGGGGCTCACAGAGATTGAAGCAGCAATCATGAAGCCTATGTGGGTCTCTACTAGGCCCTCTGCAGACATGTTGTGGTTGTTTAGCTTAGGGTTTTTGTGAGCCTCCTAACAGTGGAAGTGAATGTGTCTCTGACTCTTTTGCCTGCTTTTAGGACCCTTTTCCTCCTACTGGATTGCCTTGTCCAGCCCTGATATTTGGGTTTGTGACTACTCTTACTGCATCTTGTTATGCCATGTTTGGCTCATCGCTCTGGAAGCCCTGCTCTTTTCTGAAGGGAAACAGAGGAACAATCCATCTGGAGGAGAGGGGAGATGGTGATGGGGACTTGGAGGAGTGGAGGGTGGAGAGGCTGTAATCTGGATGTATTGTATGAAAGAAGAATAAATAAAAAGAAAAGAAAAACCCCAACATATACATGCCCACACACCAATAAAATGTACAGATTCTCTCGCTGAGACTCTCTTCCTAGGTAATTCTAGGTTGTGTGAAGTTGACAATTAAAATTAACCATAACACAGTATTTCTAAAAGTTGCTTACTTTTTAATTTAATTTAAATTTTACTATTTATTTTTCATTGGTCAAATTACATAATTTCATATTTTTGTATATAACATGACATTTCAAAAACATATGTGAAAAAGTTAAATCAAACTAATCAACAGATGCACATACATTAAAATATACTGGCTTTTAGTATCTAAAGTATCTTTAGTTCTGGGATTCTACATGGACACCAATATCCACAGATGATACTGATCCTATATAAAATGTAATAGTATTTGCATGTAATCTATACACATCTTCCCATCTGCTCTAAATAACTTGTATGTCACTTTAAATACCCAACCCAATACATATGCTTTGCAAATTGTTGTTAAAAGAATGATAACTTGCATACATATTCCATAATATATGTGGTGGTTAACATTGTCAGATGATCAGAATTATGCAGGAGACAAACCTCTAGGCATGTCTGTGAAATAGTTTCTAGACTGGGTTCACTGAAGTAAGAAGACCCATCCTAAATACAGGTAGCACTATTCTATTCTATGGGGTTAGACCCTGGACTGAATAAAAAGGAGAAGATAAGCTCAGCATCAACCTTCACTTCTCTCTGCTTCAAGACTGTGGACAGATTGGTAACAGCTACACCCTGCTACCATGCCCTGCTATCATCATGCACCATATCCACTCAAACTGCGAGCCACTTGCTGCCATGCCCCGCCACCCTTACGCACTAAGCCCATTCACATTTCAAGCCAAAGTAAACCTTTTTCCTTGAGTGGTTTCTTTGCTTATCACTGTGTATTTGACAAGAGAAATGAGAAAATTAACTAAGTATGGGCATGTGCGTTTTTTCTTTTGAGGGCATGCTCAGGCCACAGTTGGTTATTCCAAGGAATAGGAACCAACAAATGGCTACCATACCACAAAACAGTGATATCAAGCTAATTAATAAATGCATTACTCCACCTACTTATTTGTGATGAGTAACTTAAAATATAAATTATTAAAATTTTTCAGCACAATACCTTGTTAAATATATTCAACATATTACAGATCAGTCTCCTAAACTTAGTTTTTCTAACTAAAGTTTTACAGCCTTCAATGGATACACTTTCTCTTCTTCCTACAGTCCATGGTGATTACCATCCTATTCTCTTGTTCCTGTTGAGTTTCTTTTGAAAATAGATTCTTCTCTAATACAATGCATTTCCCTCCCTCTACTTTTCCCAGCCCCCTGCCATCTCCTCTCTCCCCCAGGATCACTCCCCTCTGTTTCCTCTTCAAAAAAGAGCCTCCAAGAGACAACAACCACACAAGACAAAACAAGATACACCAAGACAAGGCAAAAGCCCTCATATTGAGGCTGGACAAGGCAACCTAATTAGAGGAAAAGAGTTCCAAGAGCAGGCAAAAGAGCCAGAGACACACCCGCTTCCACTTTTGTGCTAGGAGTCTCACAAAAACACCAAGCTCACTGTCCTAACATATACACAGAAAACCTGGTGTAGAAAGCCATGTAGGCCCCATGCTTGCCACTGTATTATTCTCATATTAAGCCCATATGGGCCCTGCTTAGTTGGTTCAGTGGGCCATGTTCTCCTGCTGTTCTCCATCCCCTCTAATCCTATAATCTTTCTCCCCCTGTCTTCTGTGTGGTTCCCTGATCTCAAAGGGGAGGACTTGATGGAGACTTCCAATATAGACTTTCTCTCTACATAATGACTGGCGGTGGGTCTCTGCACTGTCTCCCATCTGCTGCTGGAGGAACCCTCTCTGACAGCGACTGAACAAGGCCCCGATCTGTGAGTATACCTTAAGTGTTTAATTACAGGTGCCAGTGAAATCATATCTATTTGCCCTTCTGTATTTGGCTTATTTCACTTATATCCTCCAGATTCATCCACATTGTGGCAAATAACAGCATTTCCTTGTTTTAAAGTAATTATTCTGAATTCATTACTTAACGTGCCGCCTTTTCCACCAGTTATTCACTGCATCTATATCCGAACTGAACGACGTCAGTATGCCATAGAGACATTTGTGTTCATGCTCATTGTGCCATTGTCAAAAGAGTCACAAGACATGGATCAACAACTGTCCATCAAAGGATGACAATGAGAATTAAGCTTAGATCTTCCAAGTAAGTTTCTACTTCAGCTGATCCTATCCTTTCCCCCTGAATAGCACCTATTACTAAAGAGCATCTAGAGTTTCCCACTTTCTTTCTTTATCAATACTTAGGAATATTCCATTTTGGAGTATTACCAGTAAAAACCATGTTGAGTTACTAGAACCATACTGTATGACTGAGATCATTTACTCAAGATGGGAATTCTTCATACATAAGCTTTGGTCTGTGGATGGAAACTGCTTCAATGATGCAGGAGAGTTGTGAAGGGAGATGCAAGATGTCCTTCTCACAATTGGAAGATTAGTGCAAAGACTCAAATCATTAACCCATAACAACATTGTTTTCAGATCCTAGATTCAAGCATTATACTTGACCATGTCATTTGTCCTTCTGATTGCCTGCTTGTCTCTTATGGCCCCTAACAGCTTCTGTTGCAAAAGCTTTTCCTAGAGAGACAAGAATAAATATCTGTTGTCCCAACAGGATACCAAACTCAGACTAAAGTAAACCTCTACCAAAGTCCAACTTGGCACACCAATTAACTAATTAGACTTGTTTAGAGGGTATGGGTGAAGGGCTAGTTATGGCAGTGTGGGTGAACCTCCAAATGCTGCTTCACACAAAGTTCCACCTCATCATGGATTACAACTTCATGGAATTTTCCTTCCAATAATATGGAGCCTGTTTCTTCAGTCTCTTGAATGTGGATTAAGACTATGATACTTGTAGTAATTAAATATGACAGAAATATCATGGTGTTAGATCTAAGCCTGGTATTATTTTCTTCATATGTTTCTTTTCTTTTTTTTCTGCTGTATTAAGGTATGATGGTGAACTGAAAATTACATGCATTTGACATGGTATTTGACAAATGTATAAAGTGTGAAATAAATACTGGCACTTAACACAGTTATATTTTTTGTGATGAGAACACTTAGGATCTGATCTCTTAATAACTTTTGAGTGTACAATACAAATATTAGTGCCCAGGTCTCCATGTTTCACTACAGATCTCCAGAAGTTACTACACAGAGTGAATTGCTTCTAACTTTTAAAAGACCAGCAGTTTCTGTTTTCTCCTTGTTGGATTCCAGCCATCCTGTTGTGAGGCAGCCCCAGGTTCATGTGAAGATACCCAACTACAGGCTTCTGTGACAGCTCCAGCTAGTTTCCAAGGTGACAGTGAGCATCATTGTTCTAGCTTGGTGAAATATGTCAGCTGGAAAAAATATTCACAAGCTGCTGATGACCCGTCCCACCCCAAGCCTGGTAAGTGCTCTAGCAGAGACCTGGTCCCTCTGAGGCCTGACCAATGATGAAACCATGAGAAAATAAATGAGATTAAAGTAGAAATTTCTCTCACTGGCTAGGGCTGTAGGTAATGTAGAGTCCGACAAGGAGAGACAAGGGGACGGTGTCCAAACTCAGGAGTTACTGTGTCAGCTATTTTTAAAATGGTATCCAGTGATATGTCCACAATTCTTCTCCCCCTGCCCTTCTCTTTCAACTTCTTAATTATGATTGGGGTGCAATAAGGAAGGCCCTGCACATTCTACATTATAAGATCCCATTTGACTTCAGTCTGTAGGAAGTAATGTACACACGAACAGTGATAATTGCTTGTTTGCTCTGAGTTAACCTTCAGTGTGGAAGCCATCCAAATGACTGGCTCAGGAGGAATGCAGGACTCAGTGGCCTTGGTGTTTGTGACTTTTCTCCCTGCTGTAGTCAGGAGATGATTTTTTAAAAAAAGCAAAGAATCAACATCATCAAACTCAGAGAAAGACTGACCACTCAACCAGAGGGGCAGGACCAAAATGGAGTAGTTGACTGCCTCCATTTCTCTTCCCTATACACTCTTCTGGTTGAAGACGAGATATATGACAGCTGTTAAAGAGGCTATTGCACTGTTTTCTCTGGTTGCTGGACCTCTGAATATAAAACAGCTTACAGATTTAATTCCTGTTTCTTGTCTGCATGATGAGCAGTAGGGCTACTTATATTCGCTCTCCCATGCTATTATGAGGTGACAGGTTTTGTGTGTGTGTTCCAATGACATCTCCCTGTGTCTCCTGCTGCTCAGCCCTGTCCCACCACTGGTCATTGAGTGGGTTTTCTCCTGTTCATCCATACCTTTTCTGAGAAGCCAAATCTGTGCTATGATCCTTTGCTGTACTTTGTTCTCTCTGATTCCCAAGTCTCTCACTAGTTCAAGTATCTCTGCCCAGTGCAGTCCCATGTGTGGAAAGAAAAGAAAGTTTGCACCTACCAAAAGTGACGTAATTACAGAGAGGTGAAAAATAAGGCCTTTGTTTATCTAGGATCAAAGATCATTCTTTGTACTCCTTCCTCTGTGCATGATTTCAAATAAGAAAAAGTAGCTATTATGAGCACATAAACAGCTTCTGCAAATCTAAGCTTTTAAACCTTTGTAAAACATCAGTTCTCTGCAGTTATTTTTCCACTTGAAAATTTCCTAACTTTTATGTCTGTTGTAGGCAATAAAAGCAATAAAATATCAAAACATTGTTTTTGCAAAACATCTGTGATTTGTTTAAAATTACTCCAGGGTACCCATTTGCAGTATCCCTTGCTATTTTGAAGAAGAGAATGGGTCCTGATAGCTACAAAAGTGCCCCATTGCCTACCCTAACATTTTTCTCCTCTCATATACTGAGAATACATGTGCTTTTCTTTCACAGACTCGGTATACCTTGTAAGGTGACATGACTTGGCATTTTCACCAAGTATTTGTCACGATGTTGTGCAAAGAGAACAAGTTTTGGATCCAGTCAGACTCATACAAAGACTTGCTATGAAGTCTTTGACACAACTTCTACCTGTATGAAAGAAATATGAGGATAATACTCATACTGAAGTATTTCATATGAATTGATATTAATTTCCAGAAAAAGTTTAATCAGTTACTCTTCTGAATTAGTTTAGTTAACCCTTCCCATTAAAGGCTGTTCTAAAGATGTCACTAAGTTCTGTTGTCTCACTAAAAAGCAAAGAAGGACATCATGCCAAAGTGAATCAAACAAAAACAGAAAAATCTTCATTTTGTTCTGATCATTGGACCCACTAAGGCCTGTGATAGAGTCTCCAAAAACTCACTTTCAGTGTTTTCATATACAAAGGAGAAAAATAAGTTGTTATTAGCATTTTTCATGTAATAACAAAGCAACAATAAAACCTCCATAAATACAAATAACTCAAAGCACCATTATTCTAAAGTTCTAAGGATGCAACACACACCTAATCATTGCTGGAATATCATTGTACACTATTGGGAAGCTTTGTTCTAAAGTCCATCTAGGTTTATGATACTTGTAATGGAAATTTCAGACAGGAAGTGACAGTCTGAGTGGAAATAGGGAAATTCTTCATGGCTAGAAGTTCATGAATTTAGCTTTTATATGCAAATCTTACACAGCTGCATGGGGTTATAGCATAGACAATCCTGAGGCCATGTCCCAAGATAGCACTTCTCATTAGACTGGAATAAGCTAAAACATACAGTTCTCTCATTACAAAGGAAAAGCCCCAGCCAAATAAGTAACCATTCATTCTCTGAAGTCCAGTGTCAGCTCAGACAGGCCAAATACGAATTGATGAGTTTCAAGAAGGTATAATTAGAATAATTAGAAGCATAAATAGTAATCACAATAATATCTGTCATTTTGACTATGTGGCACAGAAAAGAATATATCTGTCTATTAACTAGTTAACACAGAACCATTATAGCTACCTTTTAAGTATCACTTACCAAGAGGAATATAGTCACAAAGAGAGATACAGGGAGATTATAAGCTATACATTGTGACCTGAAGGAAGTAACTTATCTCTTTCATACTGGTTCTGTACAGAAACTAGGGAGAGTCGAGTCTGTTAAGGGTTACAGAAATATATTGTTTCAGAAATACTGGCATTTCAAGCTTTAATCCTATTAAATGTTTTGAATATTTATTGCAACTAAAGTAGAATTGGGCAAATAATGTGATATTAAGGAGTCTAAGAAGCGTGTTATACGGAGAAGTGGTTTGCACGTAACACCTACCAAACTTGACCTATGAAGACAAAGAAAACTTTTTAAACCAGAAATAAGCAACATACTGAACCAGTAACCAGAGGTCCCAACAGGAAAAGCACCAGAGCAGACGACTTCCCTGCTGGTTCTACCAAACTGGTGGAGAGCAACTGGCATCAATACTCCTCACCAAAACCGGAAATGCACAACAAAAGTAGAACTATGGACTAACGTTTCTGATGGACACGGGTGTAAAAGTTCTCATCAAAATGCTGGTAAATTACATCTAACAGCACACCCCAAAAAATGTTTTTGCCAGTGGGTAAAGGTGCTTGTCCAGCAATGCTGGTGACCTGAGTCTGATTCCTAGAACTCAGTATGACAAGAGAAAAGAACGGACTCCATAAAGTGGTCCTGTAATCTCTCCACATATACCAGGGCACATGTGTGCCTTCCCAAACACATCACACACACACACACACACACACACACACACACACACACACACACCACCAACAACAACAACTAATAATAATAATAAATCATTCACTATAATTAACTGGGATTTGTAATAGAGATATAAGAATATGAAAATCAGTAATGTAATATATCATTATCAATGAATTACAGGATAAAATCATGCTCATTAAATAGATGCAGAGAAGCATTTGATAAAATTCAGTATCCTCTCCTGGTAAGAAAACTAAACAAATTGCTTGTATAAAGACTATACTTCAGCATAGTAAGAGCTATATACAACAAACTCATATCCAATATTTTATTTACTGGTAGAAAGTTGAAAGCATTTCCTATAATAGTCCTAATGATGCAGTTATGTTGATTGTTTCTATTTGTGTTCAATAAAATATTGAGAATATTAGCCATAAGAAATAAGCAAGAGAAAGAAAGAAATGTATGCAAATTACCTTTGTTTGCCCATGGAGATGACTCTATATAAGAAAAAAACTAAAACTCCAACCAAAGATTATTAAAACTAATAAAGGAATTCAGCAAAATTATGGAAAACAAAATCAACATACAAAGGTTAGCAACTTTTAAAAATTATTTATTTTTATTTTATTTTACATACCAACCACAGTTCCCCCAATTCTCCCTTTCCCTCCCTCCATCTCCCTTCTACCACCTCCATCATCTCCTCTGTCTCCATTCAGACAGGGTAAATTCTCTCTTGGGAATCCATAAAGCATGGCATATCAGTTGAGGCAGGCCTAAACTCCTCACCCTTGCATCAAGGCTGAACAAGACATCCCACCTTAGGGAATAGATTTCAAAGAGCCAGCTCATGCATCAGGTCCTGGTCCCATTGCTATGGGCCCCACAAAAGACCAACTTACACAACTCTCACCCAGATGCTGAGAATCTAGGTCGGTCCCATGCTGACTCCCTATTTACCAATGGTAAACTACCAAAAAAGAGTTCAATTAAAACTATGACTGGAGCTTGACAATGAAGAACGTCTCATCCTTGAAACTTGTCCTTCTCAGTCCTAGACTGTTGCTTAAAGTAAACAATTTTTATCCTTTGAAAGATAAATAAATAAAAGTAACTTCACAATATCTACAAAATAGTTACTCAAGAAATAAATACAACCAAGGAAGTGGAAGTCCTCTACAATGAAAATCATGAAACAATGATTACAGAAAAATAAAGAAGAAAAAAAAGAAAGCAATCTGGAACAAAAGGAATCAAGTTGGAGGAGTCCAAACACCAGACTTCAAAACATATCCCAGGACTATAGTGACCAGAAACCATGATACCGACATGGAAACTGACACACAGATCAGTGGAGCAGAATGGAGTCCAGGGATGTGTGCTCATATCTGTGACCAGATGGTTGTTGACAGAGTTGCAAAAAACATACATTGAAGAAAAGAAAACCTCTTCAATGAACAGCACTAGGAAAACTGCATCGATGCACAAAAGAACGAAACTTGGCAATTCAAAAAATTGAATATTCAATTTCTTTTTGAAATAATTCAAGGTCACTGAAGAAAAATACTTTTAAATTTAAATAGCATCTCATACAGGCAACAAAAGCGAGAATAGACAAATAATTATTTTCCAACCCAAGATGCTTTTGCACCACAAAGAAAACAATCAGACCTGAAGTAGCAATGTACAGAACAAGAGAAAAACATTGGAAATATATATGTATGAAAAAAGAATAAAATCCACAACTGTAAGGAACTCACAACCCAACAGTAATAAATCAGTTTTAAAGGTGAGATTAATTAAAAAAGAACAAGTAATTTGAGTAGATTTCTCTTAAAGTGAGAAGTAGAAGTGGTCAAAGGAATATGAAAAAATTCTGCACTTCCCTGCACTGAAATTGAAACTCCTCTCCTTAGTATGACTTCACAGTAGTCACTGTGTGTGGTCTCCTAATGTAATAGTTCTTTGCTTTGGCATAGTGAAAATTTAGTATAAAAATATAGGCTGTCAGACCTGAGGATATGCCTCCATCAGCAAAGTTTGCAGAAGGACGATGTGAGCTTGGACTGTCACTATCCACATGAATATCCAGTGTGCCAGTGCACCTGTGAATGTAGTGTTGAGAGGGCAAAGAAGGGGGATCCCTGGGGCTCACTGGTCAGCCAGAGACAATGAGAAAAACCATGGTTTTATGAGAGATCCTGTTTTAAAGGATAAGGAAATGACTGAAAAAAAACACCCAATGCTAGCCTCTGGCCTCAACATGCAGGGCACACATATGTACACATGCATATGAACAAATACACACACACATGCATACATACACACACACACACACACACACACACACACTCACTCACACACCTGCCATAAAGTAGCCAACACTGTCCTTGATGAATTTGAGTTTGCTTTCATAGCCAGGTTCCCCAGAGAGCACCCGCCATTGCCCCTGTGTGATAATGCTGAAGCATTCCTGTTTTTACACAATTGTCGGGACCAAGTCTCTAGTTCATTGATTCCTCTACAGCACGGGCAGGGTCTCAAGGGCTAGAGATTATAGACTACCCTGGTCTGGCTGTGTCACAAAAGTCCAGCCCTGCAAGTGTGTGTTGCGGAAGATGAGCACTGAACCTCTGGTGCCGAGAAATCAACTCCCTGGGTCAAGTGCTGGAAGTAGCTAGCTGAAAGAGAGAGAGAGAGAGAGAGAGAGAGAGAGAGAGAGAGAGAGAGAGAGAGAGAGAGAGAGAGAGAAAGCACTTTTCCTCCTAGATTCATTAAATCCTTGCCAATTTCTTTAATGAGATGTAACTTATATATAGTAAGTCTACAACACTGTTCATATATTTTTACACATGGACACATCCATACATCAAAGAGCTTGCTTATACACCCAAGACTTCCATTGCTTCAGGAGGTTTCAGTGTAGCTCTTTCAGCTAGCACCTTCTCCACCCTCTAACCAAGGAGGCCACTATTCCAACTTCTATCACTGTACATTACATCTCACTGTCTTTTACTTCATGTAGACAGTATCAGATAACATACACTCCTTTTATGTGACTTAGTATTGCCAGTGTTTAATTTCATTGGTCTGGTGATGTCTCTGCACTATTGAACCTGTTTTCTTGTTTTCTGGCCATTTGGACACTTACTTTCTGAGACAGAGTGTTCTCACTGAACAGCTAAGCTGTCTGGCAATGAATTCCAGGTGTCCTCTTGTCTCTCTGCATACCCAGCACCCCTGCTCCAGCACAGGAATTACAGACATGTTCCATCATGCCTGGCCTTTTGCATAGGTGGTCGGGATCAGAACTCAGGTCCTCATGTTTAGCCAGCACTGTATCAACCGAACCATCTGCCGAGCCCCTTAGGCAGTGTTATACCACTTAATTACGATAGCTTTGAAGAAAATCGTCCTTTCCGGTAAATGGAAGGACTCCAAATTTGCTCTTTCACTTTAATATTGTCTTGGCTATCTTAGGTCCTACAGGACATTTTTGAAGAATTAAATCCAAAATCTAGATAGACAACCTAAGTTTCATTTGACCACTACCTACGACTTTGTGAAAGACATTTATCCCACCCCCTTCCCTGGATTTCATCATTTGTAAAATGAGCAGGGTTTAGACCATCCTCGAGACTTGCATTTGTGATTTTCCGGCCCAATTCACTCTAAAAGGAAAGTAATTAATGCTCATAAATAAAACACAGGAACCCTCTTTGGGAAGAATGATGGCTTCAATGCATTTCTTTCAGACATTATTTCACATTTAAAATATGTACTTTGAAATTGGGTTAGAACACCTGGTTAATGTAGTCTCAAAGGATTTGCAAATTTACTAAGTTCCTAACTTGCCTCTTTAAGAATGACAAAACAACACATCTTGTCTTTATTAGAAGTAGAGTTTAGATAAATTGGGATTTTGGCTCATATATTTATCTGTTACCAGGAAAAGAATTTAGATTCTTAGGCACCATTATACCTTTGTAAACACAATCTTCAATCTAAACTCCCTCCTATTCACAATCCATTTTCTCAGGGTAGCCCCACAATGGCACATTCCCAAAACATTTCCTATGTAGTTCTCCATAGCTAAGATCTTCTCTTTCCACTAATTCATACATTTAATTCTTTCCACATTACAACTTGCCTGTCCCCTTGAGTAACTCCACCATCTACTTGATACACAAGACATTTCCACCTCGTGCTCACCCATCTGTACTGAATTTAGCACCTATGTGGCTTCATCTCAGCACTGTTTCTCTAGTGTACCTGGGGCTTTGCGAAGAGCTCTCTGGTTGTGAGTCCCTCCTCTGTGGCAGTCATCAGTGCTTTTCTGTTTTCCAGTGTCCATAGAAGCAACCAGCATACTTCCCATTTTCAAAAGGAAAAATTATGCTTATTACAACTGGAAACATAGCTTCACTGTTTCTTGTAGTAGACGTTTTATTTTCTACAGGGAACTGGGGATGGTAACAAATTGTTTAATATGCCACAGCTGGCCATTGGACATGGAGGCTCATCCTACAAGGCATACACAGGGGAACAAAAGAGTTCTCACCAAAGGTATCAGTGAACACTGTTGCTTAAAGGACAGCCTGAGGGAGAATTGATAAAACCTACCTGGGCCTGTGCTGTGTGGTCCAAGATGGAGGCCAGATCCAAAAGGGTAGAGCGGAAACTGGTCAGATGAGAAGCATCAAAGTCACACAGGAATGTAATGGGACTGAGGAAGGGAAACGCATAGCTATTGTAGACTCCAACAATAAACACCCAATGGACCCAAGACAGATCGATTAAAAAGTGAATAAATAAACAGCAATAGGTATCCGTGAGAAAGAGCTGATATATCAAAACCCTATTTGGAGATTTGAAACATAAGTAGCTTGACAGAGTAGAACTAGAGAATTCAGGAAGGAAAATGAACACTTAGGTAATATATGTTGTGATAAATTTGGGGCTTGTCAGGGGACAGCTGCAGAGAGTTCTTGATAGGCACACATATGTGTGTTTCTCAGAAGAGAAGTAGACAGTGGAGTTTGAAGCTTACAAATTGTTTTGCATCCTTCATCTTAGCATCAAAACACCTAAGGAATAAGCATTTGGTTTTGAGGTGTTAATTAGCTAGTGGGAAAATGGTTTAGGATTTGCACTCAAGATTCCTATTGTGGATTTCAATGTTCATTTTACTGCAATATACCACCTCTCACATGAGCATGAATAAATTACCCATAACCAAAATAGGATGCTAGATACTATCCTTCTATTCAGGTTATATGCTGACACCTTACACTAATGAGAATAGCTTCATGTGATTAAATACTGAATAAAGTTCTTTTGATATTTGTCCCCCCACCATTATGTAGGTGTGCTACACTTACATAATCCATTCATCTGTTAATGGACATTTAGACTGATATGAATAAGGTTAAGCAAGTTTATAGTAAGACGTAGATTTCTGAAAGGTCTTAAGGGAGGATGATAGCAGAACACAGGTGGTATGAAGAAAAAAGGGGAATAATGGAGAGGAGTGGATTAATGGGAAGGGGAAAGAGAGGAAAGAGCAGAAGGTGTTGGAGAAGAGATAACTCTACTAAGGATGTTAGCAAAGGCCACAAGGAAGCAAGCTATTTTATAAGCTTACTAAAAATTATAATTAAAAAGAAATTTTGAATGGAGGTACCCTATATGGGAGGAAGGTAATTCTAACCCCAGAAGTCACAGATTATTAAACAAAGGAGATTACCTGAGCCAACCCCCCGCCAAAACAATACAGCCCGTTGCCATCACTCTTGGCTGCTCATTAGAACGTGATACTAAAAGCTTATTTCTGAAGACACAACATAATTTGGTCCAAGGAAATGTGAAATCAAGCTGGTATTGACTTGAAAGCTCCTTCCGTGATGGGTAGCTTTCATGGTATGAAACAGTGTCTTCTGGGCCATATACAGCCAATGTTTTCCTGATCTCACTGCAGCTGTGGTTATCTGCATAAGACTTGTCCAAGTTTGGAGCCATCAACATCTCACGATGGAAGGCAGCGGACTTAGGAGGCCTATGTCTTCCTGAGAGATGACTGATATTTGTCAGTGGCTGTGGGGAAAGGATGTCAGTTCCTTCACCAGGGGTAACCAGTTCAGTAAGTGACATTCCACCCATTCCCATGCAAATAAACATGAATTCACTGGATCTCTCTCTCTCTCTCTCTCTCTCTCTCTCTCTCTCTCTCTCTCTCTCTCTCTCTCTTTCTTTCTCTCTCTCTCACACACACACACACACAAACACACACACAAACACACACACACACACACACTATGAAATTAGGATGGGAGTGTAAAGAAGAAGGGTTACAGCAGAGGAGGGAGTGGGGATGAGACAGGATAATAGAGAATGATAAGAACTACAGTTCCTTATACACAGGTATGTAACTGTCAAATACTAAAAACAAGGAGGTATACAAAGAACTAATCAAAATTAAATATGCATGAACAGTCTGTACGGAAACCCATTACTTTGCAAGCTAACTTTTCAAATAACAAACATGTGAATAGATTCCTGACTCAGCAGTTAAGAGTATCTCTATTCTTTCAGAGGACCTGGGCTCAGTTCCCAGCACCTATATGGTGACAGTTAGAAACTATTTGCAAAGCCAGTTCGGGGGATCCAGTGCGGCCTCTTCAGCCTCATTGGACACCAGGCATGCATGTGATGCACATACATACATACAGGGAAAACACTAATACAAATAAAAATAAAAATAACTAAATCTTTTAAAAACATAAAAAAGAAAGAAAGAGGGGGAGGAAGAAAGAAAGAAAGAAAGAAAGAAAGAAAGAAAGAAAGAAAGAAAGAAAGAAAGAAAGAAGAGGAAGGAAGGAAGGAAGAAAGAAAGGAAAGAAGAAAGAAAAGGATGGAAAGAAGGAAGGAAGGAGAAAAAGTTGTTTATCTTGTACAGGCAGAAGTGGACTGGTCTGTGTTCTAAGGCCTGGACTAGGTAGTACCTATTTTAGGCTATGTGGCCCATGTATTCTTATAACCATTTAGCTCTTCCCTCATGGCTCTCATAGTCATAGGTAAATGAGGAGTGACGATCTTCCAATTAAGCTCCATTTATGAGCGCTATCAAAATGATTTGAGTGAAGTTTGTCAAACAGAAGTTGGCACCCCCCTTGGTCAATGATTATTTCTGGGATGAAATGCTGCTGGGATGAAGTAACAGGCAACTTCCACTTCCTGCTAAGAAAGCAAATGTGCTCGAAGCTGTTAAATGGATTAAAACTTTGTGCAACATAGTAATGCCCAATTGCATAACAAAAAATTACATGTCTGCCAAAGATATTCCTAAAAACTCACTCAACAACCAAAAGGGGCAAAAACAAATCTACAAAGCCTTCTAATACAGACGATGCAAAGAAACCCTCAACATAGGAAAGAGGTAAATATCTGAGAAGTTGCCAAATAGCCAGAAGTGGGAATGAGAAAGAAGTTCCTTGTGGATATTCTGCACTTTCTAGACTACTCGGGAAGTTAGAAAGGAAAGAGGAAAATAATTTTCAATTATGCATTATTTATCCATTGTTAGTGAATGTGTATCCCTAATTCTTTCTCTCAGATAGAAGGAGGAACAATGCAAAAGTACATTCTAGGTGTGAGAAGCCACATCATCTTTTGGTGGAAGCTGAACCATGAAAAGGATGTAGTTACGGATGCCAAGAACACTTGCAGGCACAGTGGAACTGGTCCACTACAACTAGCAATGAGCTCTCTATCCATGAGCAGCCAAACTGACCTTATCCCATCCTCTTTATCTGTAAGATAAAAATTAGGACAAGTTTTCTACATCAATAATAACCCTTTTCAAAATTACTCTTTCAGACAAATCAGAGGACTTGGGGGGGCATCTCAATGAGTAAAGTGACATGTATTTGTTTTACCATCATATCACTTATTAAAAAGAAGTTCTCATAAAATATTGATGGGAGGTTGGGGGCAGGGAAAACAATATTGAGAAGATACAAGTTGAAAATGATTGAAAATTGTTCATTTGACAAAACTAAGTAAATGATTCTTAGCCATAAAACACTCTGTGCTGTAGATACTAAACTGCCCACGTCATGTCCCAAATGACTTGGCCCTAGATAGTGACCAATATTCCACTCTATAGATTTCTTTGCATCAATAATTCAAAGTGTAGGAGTGCCTTGTGTTAGAATTACTTAGATGGACTTTTAACATAGTTTAAATTAAGTGGTCAATCGCTTAATCTTCTATTTCATTTGGACCAATATTTCGAAGCCCAAACTTTAACAAGGCAGACAGAAAGCAGAAAAGCAGTCAACCAGCTGACATAGTGTTTCTTTAAAGTTCAGAAAATGGTCATCTTACTAGCAGTCCTGACTGAAAGAGAAAGCAAAATGCTTTCCTTTTTTCTAAATAATAGAGCAAAATAATGAAAATAGAAAGTATTGTTGCCCAGAAAGTTTTTTTAAAGGACCATATTTGAATACTAAAATCGTTAATATTTTCTCTCAATTCAGTTACAAATGTCTGTATGCATTGTTATCCTACATGATATAGTGTAAAAATGGTAAACTAGTGGAGTTTGGAGATTCCTTACATTCAGTCTAGCCGTGAGTAAAACAGGCTAAGGAAGTTCACCCCCACAAATAAGAAAGATGGTGTCTATTTCACACAAATCCAAACTGCAGTGCTCTAGAGCCGAGCAAGATTGAGGGAAGCTCAGATCCCAGTGGAGCTGTCGCTGTAGGAAGACTGTGTCCTTAATATCTGTAAGTTCATTGTCTTAGCTCTCAGGCCCCCAGACAGCTAACTGTCTCTGGGACCTCGAGAAATTAGACATTACTGCATCTGATATATCAGATCAAAGAGACTATCTGAAAAACTGAACCCTACTAAGCCTGTACGCTTCAGATACCACACAAGCAGAGCTATATTTGAGATGAATGTTGCCCAAACGAGACCTGCACAATGAGAAAATCAGTTGGCATGCCAATTCGGATGGGGGAAAGTTTCACAAGGTCCCAAACCTAGATAAAGAGCTGCAGGCAGTCCATGGTTCCTGAGATAGAGACAATCAGTTTTCTCCATGGATGAAGTCCCTGATAAGTCAGTCCTAAGTGATCAGCCTGGGATACATGCACACATGCTCAACACTAAATGGAGCCATAGGTTGTTCATACATATTTTATATTTATGTGCATATATATATATATATATATATATGTATACATTTATTTGTATGTGTGTGCATGTAAAAGTAACAAAGAAGACATCATGAATTTAAGATGGAGTCATGGCTACCCAGGAGGAGTTGGAGTGAGGAGGAAGGATGTAGAAATGAACACAATAGTCATGTATAAAATTCTCAAACAAACTGTGAAAATTAAATTTACAAAAAAAAAAGAGAATGAAGAACAAGAATATCCTTTATCATGTTTACCTCACTGGAGTCATTTGTATTACCATTCTTTCCTGAAATACTTTTTTGATAAAAATATCGCTTGTAGTCCCCTGTATTAAGAATAGCAATGATCATTCTTTAGCAACAGTAATGGTATAGAAAACAAAGTCATTTCTGCCAAGACTCTAGGTTTTACAGTAGCAATCTGATCTATCAACACATCAAATTTTGTGCTCTTTATTTATGCCCACCTTGTGTATGATATAATTGCAAGTAGTGTGTATGTCTGTACTCAGTGTGCATTTATTAATTTATAAATGGAATGTACACTGATATATAAAGTGTTGCTTTACATGTGTTTAAATTTCAAGGCATATTTATATTTAAATTTTTCTCCTTTTCAAATGCAGAATTTAAATGAATTATAAATTTAATTTCTCAACTGTTAAAATCAATATGCTACTATTTAAATGAGGATACTTGAATATGCTTTAAATTAAATCTTTTATTGAACAATTAATTTCCCTTTCAGTGACAAACTAGGGAAGAGTCTGAAAATGGGACGTGGTGGTGGTCCTCCTGGTGTTCTAGTCACATGAGGAGTCTGACTGAGTCTTCTATGAAGAACACCTGTAAGCACCATCATCTGCCTTAACCCCTATATTCACAATGGTAACTCTCGACTCAGGCTTCTTGAAACCTCTTTACTTCCATTCCTGAAAGTCCTGAAAGTCTGTCCCACACAGAAAACTCTGTGGTTTGTTAAATATGGGAGAAATCAACTTAGGAGCAAACACGCTGTTGGTTGTTTTGTCTAGTATACAAGGGAGAGTCATGTGTTCAACATTGTCTGCTGTGCGGCTGCGCTAGCCCTGGACCAGAACTGTGTAGGACAGGAAATCATAGATGACTAGATGAATGACCAATCATGCATCTCCACATCTGCTTTTCACCAAACATTGAAAACTGGGACAAATACCTGCTAGTTTAAAACGTGGCCACCTTGTAAAGAAAGGGTCTGCAGTGATGAAAGCCTTTTCTTTTACCATCTCATTCAGTGTGTCCAATGTATGTGATCTTAAAATTAGTGGGGGTGATGGTATTGACTCTATTAAATGAGATGCCTGCAGCAAGAAGAGTGTCATTCAACTGAATCACACAATTCAGAAAGAAGTTCACACTAAAAGGTTCCAGAAAAAAAAAAATTGCCTGAGAAAAATTCTCAGAAAGGCTTATTAAAATTCCCTCAAAATAGACACCTGAAAACAAGGATCACATAGAAAGGACATAGATGGCAAGGTAATAATGTATGAAATATGTATAGGGGAATGTCTCTAAATAGTTAGAATTAGTGAAATTAATTATGAAGTAGTTACTAACGCTGTTCCAGGTGATAGAGTTATTTACCCCTAACTGCACATAATGACAAGGCTACACTCTTGACTTAACTAATCTGTGGGTTATACTTCCAATTAAGCAGAGTCAGGAACCTAGGATAAATGCAGAAGGACGATTACTGATCAGATTACTGGTTTTGACCCACCGGATCACATGTCTCTGCAGCCTCCGAGTCTGTTCATGTCACACTTCTCTCACATGCTTCCTTTGCCTACCATTTCCAGTGAATATTTTTTAGGGCTTCCAGTCCAGAAACCTAACACCATCACCCTCACCTTCGTTCAGGGACCACCATCAAGTGTCCATCTCCACGGTCACACCCCAGACTCACTGGGCACTCCACTCTCTCTATCATCAACAAGCTCCTTCCCTTCCTGAAAGATCTAGGCAAGCCATTCCCTAACGTAATCCAGTGTTTTGATTTTGTCTAAATTGAAAAGTTGAGACTTGAAAGGTTTCTGGAGTCAGTTGGGAATATTTCTGCACACTTTTTTTTCCTTTGAGAAGATACACTCTTTATATCAGATTCTGACTCTCTAGGAAGACACCTTGAGGACAAAGCCAAAGGAAGAACTCATCGAGGAGTCTAAGATTTTCATGACTGAACCCAAGATGCTTTATGCCAACCTATCACCACATGCTACCTCAATTACTAATTCCAGTTGCTTCCCTAGATGCTCCCATTTTCCATCTTTCCATGTTTGCATGCATGCTTCTTCTCCTTTGGAATGTGCTGGGCTCTGCAGCTTCGTGTGCTACCCAGCTGCAAGGCCCGTTCCAAAAATCAACTTAGAAGTCAGTTTTTCTAGTAAGTCTGCTCTGGCCCCACCAACCATGATAACATGTGGGTGAAAACTTCCTTTTAGTCTACTCTGGCCTCTGGACATACATCTATCTACCCTAGCACTTCCCAAATTCCTATTGTGAACAACTGTAACACACTAAAATGACCTTCTACCACAGAGAGATTGTATTTTATTTGTGTGGGTAATCTCAGAGGCTGACAATATCTAACCTGAGCAGGTAGGTACTCAAACTTTGGTAAGAAAACATGAAGTTAGCTGAGCAAGGAGATACTGAAGTGGAGACGGGAACTTTCAGAGCCATGTTTCAATCAGTAAAAATCATCCCCAGGGCAATAATTAATTAATAGCAGGCATTTGGCATGGCACACTGCTGGAAGAAATAGGAAGGGTAGGTACTTAAAGTATGCTCTGAGGTCTGACATGAGCCGAGCTAAGTTTTGTCTGCTCGCCGCAAAAGGAACTTGAAATGCGGAACTGATGTCCCACAGCAGAATCACACGCTACCTGAAGAGTTCAGCAGAATTTGAGCACTAGAAAAATTTAACAGTCGAAACTAACCCTAAATATAACTCTTTATTTTAGTTCTCGCTGGCTAAATATAACCATTTACTCATAAGGCAAAAATCAAGAATTAATATGAGAAATACGTATCAGTCAGTTCATGGGGAAATAACTGGCTTTCATATACCAAGTTATATGTATAGCCCACTCCATAGCTACTCTTAGCCAATCATGTATTGTTCTGAATAATCTGTAAATTAAAAAAAAAAAAGACATGATACAATTCTTGATGGCTGAGAAGCAAAAAACCTTCGTGTTTATTTCTTTAACAAGATTACTCCCTGCCACAAATCATATTTGTGCCCTCAAAGACCTCGTAAAGGGATTTAAAAAGCAGTAGATTTAAATGTATAATGATCTAAAGAGCAGAGAGAGCAGGTGAGGCCGGGTGGGCAGGGCTGTAGTCACGGTGCATCTCAACAGAGTTGGAAAAGAGAGAGCTGCCATTGCTGTGAAACGTACAACAGGAATAGGTGTCAGGAAGAAGATGCTGGCGAGTACATCCGCTCCTGTTCTAAGATCCCAGCTAACCTCTTCCTTTTGTTTATCCAAGAGGGATGGCCTCAAGGACTTAAACTTCTGTGTAAATATGTCCAAGCTAGGCTGATGTCTCTTCAGAGACAGTTCCTGGACCTTGTATAGTTAGCAGGTAGTGCTTATTTTAGATGTTTTTCCAAACGATCATGGCCTATGCCACACAAAAGCCCTTAAGAGGAGTACTTTTGCCTGGCTACGTGTGCCATTTCTATCCTCCAGGCATTGTGTGAACTACTAGAACAATGACTGCAAACAGAATCTTAGGAACCACACTGCCTGACTTGTATAGCGGTGATCCTGGGCAGGTTTCATGCTTTGGATTTCTCACGTGTCTAATGGTAAAAATAAATAATAGTTCCTCACAGGAGTCTAAGAGGGTAGTGTTCGTATTAAAATGAAGCTTCTACATCAGTTCTTGGGATATCACAAGCCCTATATGTTATGCACTCAATTAATAAATAGACCAGATTCAGGAAAGCGAAGTGAAACATTGGAAAACAGCCTCCTTTGTGATAAGGAAAGAACCATTGAAGAATTCTCATCTTGTGACTAAAATGCATCTGTTACCTGCCTCAGACATGGCAACCATAAATGCTGCAAGAGTCTCTTGTGAGAATATTTTGACTGCTCAACTTCCCAATGAAGGAAACAGGCACAGAGAAGCCAAAGGTCATTTTCACATCCCATAGCAAATCAGAAGTGGATCTGATTGACTCACCTGACAGCTTGGTCTTCTTACTAGTGCTAACAGGAAGTGCTCAGCTCCTGCTACCATGCGCAGAAGCCACTAACCCAGCTCTCCTTTTCAGGCCAGTTCCTGCTGTGGAGCCAGTGCACGGGTAACTCAGTAAACCATGCAAAGAGTATCAGATGTGGTACAAGATGACCCTTTACCTTCACAAATCACAAAACTAAAGCAGACTTGAAAGAATTTGCTCAATAGCCGGGCAGCGATGGCTCACACCTTTAATCCCAGCACTCGGGAGGCAGAGGCAGGCGGATCTCTGTGAGTTTGAGGCCAGCCTGTCTACAAAGGGAGTTCCAAGATAGCCAGAGCTACACAGAGAAACCCTGTCTCGAAAAAATGAAAAGAAAAAAAAAAGAATTTGCTCAAAGCTATATAATGCTTCTGAATCTGAAGTCCAGTGCAAACTAATTTCTCTTTGCTATCAGCTCATTGTGTTTTTGGTTTTTTTTTTTCTTTTGGTTTTTCGAGACAGGGTTTCTCTGTGTAGCTTTGCTCCTTTCCTGGAACTCACTTTGTAGTCCAGGCTGGCCTCTAACTCACAGAGATCCACCTGCCTCTGCCTCCTGAGTGCTGGGATTAAAGGCATGCGCCACCACCGCCCAGCTGAGCTCATTGTCTTATTCATATCTGTGTCATTAGAGAAGATTCGACACTATGGCAGAGGAAAGACCCTGAAGCCATCTGTTAGTTACAGTGCTGCTAGGAAAGGATTAGATGCAAAGCAAAGCTAAACGGGACCGTGTCTTAGTTACAGTTTTATTGCTGTGAAGACACACCACAGCAACTCTTACAAAGAAAAACGTTTAACTGAGGCTGACTTATAGTTTCAGAGGTTTAGTCCATTAACATCCTAGCAGGAAGCATGGTGACATGCAGGCAGACACGGTGCTGGAGAAGGAACTGAGAGTTCTACATCTGATCAGCGGGCAGCAGGAAGAGACAGTGACACTGGGCCTGGCTTGAACTTCTGAAACCTCAAAGCCCACCCCCAGTGGCATACTGCCTCCAATAAGACCACACCTACTCCAACAAGACTACACCTCATAATAGTACCACTCCCTAGGGGCCTATGGCAACCATTTTCATTCAAACCACCATACACCACAAGACAAAACATTCTTAAAAGGCTTGTCAAGAAATCTGAGATTGAGGCTTGAAGAAATGGTTCAACTGTTAAGAGCACGTACTTCTCTTTCAGAGGAACTGGATTTGATATTCAGCACCCACATGATGGCACAGAACTGTCTGTAACTGCAATCTCAGGGGATCCAATACCCTTTTCTGATTTCCATGGGCTTTCTGCATGCACACAGTATACAAATACACACTCAAGCACATACACATTCACATTTAAAAAACAATAAACAAATTTGAAGTTGACTTAGGCAAATGGCTTTTCAAAGCTCTAGCTGAAATAGATAGAAGAATCATTTTAGACTGCTCTAAATAAACTGAATTATTTAGAATCATTTAGTTGATAGAAAAATGCATTTGCATGTAAAGAAGCCCAAAGCAATCTGCTGAAAGCCCAGCATCAGAGTTCTACTGTTTACATACCCTCTCGTCAGGTACCTGAGGGGTTCTTAATTTTCAGTTTGGAATTCTTCAAGTGGATTTGTTTTATTCTGTCACACTTCACTGCACAATACTTTGATATGGATTTACTATTTTAGCATTTATTGGTGGCCCTCATACGAAGCTGAGCCTGAGACTCACTTAAGACAGCTTGTTAAGAACCCAAGCGCCAGAGGAGGCTGACCCAGCAGACCTGTGGGCATTTTTAACAAGCTTCTCTTGGTTCTGTGGGAGGCAGCCTTATATAATGCTCAAATTAGAAATATAAATAAAAAGCTCGTATCAATTTGTCATCTTTTTTTAAGCTCAACTTTTCCCCACCTACACAGGTCTCACGAACATTTATGAAGTGCCACAGGGACTTCGTCAGCCCCATTTTTTGTTTCCTAGACACATTTATAATAAAATGCATGAACATTGTTCACATCATGCAGGACTTCATCCTGTCTCTCAGCTTTTGGAAGAAATGTTGAAGTGCTCCATGGAATAGTCTCTATACAATGGAAGATTTTTATGCCTCCCAGACTAGGGACTTAGTCAATACATCCTCATCTACCTATTTTTCTGGTTTCTAAGTATTTTAAATTAGCATGACAATTCCTGATTTGGACAAATATCATGAGATCAGCGTGACTGCAGAGTAGGTGTATGATTAACACCAGGCTCAGAGGACAGGCTTCTGTTAAAAGGTTGTCTGGGTTTGATGTGAGACTTTGTATAAAAAGGGGGTCCTGCCCTTGCCCTCAGACACATTGGAGTCCATGGTGTGCATATTCAGAGTCCCTATGGCTTCCAGGTTCTGATCTCAGGGCATTTCTGCCTATAGATCTTGGTCTTTATAATGTGTGACAAGAACTTGGCTCAAACTCAAATCTGGGGCTGATGTGAAAAATTCTGTCAGTTACAATGTTTTTGTTTTGGAAGTACTTGTTAAGAAAATATGTTTAGTGGCATAATTATTATCAGTAAAGAATGAAGAGAGGCCAGGCACATAACAACATAGAAGGGATTCTGAAAACAAATAGAACAGTAGAAAAGGGATTCTGAAAGGTTGTGCAATAAACACAATACCAGACACAGTGGCCATCAAAAAGTGCATGAACCAGTAAAGATCTAAATCATAAGTCTGGAAGGCAAGGGAGACATAGATAGACTACTTCCTTGTACTACCCAGGTTTTCCAAAGCATGACCTGACACATTTGAATCCATCCACTGGGTACTCAGAGACCAACTCTATATTTATTTCAAGAGAAACATGTTAAGACTTGAGATTGAAACCTCACGAAATAAGAAATAGACGAGACTGATCCAAGAATAAAGCAACACCATTGACCCAAATTTGGGAGAGAGGACCATAAAAGTGTGATATTCATTGTTATACAAATGTGACAATAATCATACATGGCAGTGATAAATCTAGTACAGCTACATGGCTCCTTTTCTTATAGCGCTTACAAACAATGGAAAAGAATAGTATGTGTGCATATGGGCTAACAAGCATAAAAAAAAAAACAAGGGCATATACATATATATATATGTATATATATATATATATATGACATAGAAGAGCTATAATAACACTCCAAAAAATAAAGTTTCAATGGAAATAAATGACCCACTTTAATGAAGAGGGGTTTGCAAGATACTTGAAGGGAGGCGACAGAAAATCTTAAAGTAAGAAAAATCAAACCGCTACAGGACCGGACAGAGGTTTCCGTATCCCAGCCGTAATAAGGACTTAGCAGTCTGCAAAGCAGGACTGCAAGGTTCGGGATAGGCAAGGGGAGAGTCAGATCATTTTATCTGGGTGTAAATTGAAACGAAGCCTTTTTTTTTTTTAATTTTTATTTTGCAATACAATTCAGTTCTACATATCAGCCACAGATTCCCTTGTTCTCCCCCCTCCTGCCCCCCTCACCTTCCCCCCAGCCCGCCCCCATTCCAATCTCCTCCAGGGCAAAGCCTTCCCCACAGACTGAGATCAACCTGGTGGACTCAGTCCAGGTAGGTCCAGTCCCTTCCTCCCAGGCCGAGCCAAGGGACCCTGCATCGAAGCCTTTTTAAAGTTATTTAAAGACAGTGACACAATCAAAAGGATGACTGCAAAGGCTCACTGTAATTGGAGGCAGAAAAAGAAAGAAAAACAAGTGGGGGTCTGCAGACTTTTTGAATCCAGTCCATTTAAAGCATCCATGGAGGACGGACTCAGATCAGAAACTTGAGCAAAGTTCGTAGCTTTCCATCAGACACCTAGGAGGTCTTGGAAGGCAAAGGGAGGAGGGATCGCCCCACCCCCATCCCACCCCCAGACCTCTGGACCATGTCACCTGATTTAAAAAAAAAATTATTCCATGGAAACATCGGGTTCCACTTCTGCCAAGGTCACTCTGCATATGCAGATGGCTTAGGTGGCTCAGTGTTGCTAACTCCTTTGGCAGCGGCACGCAGATTTTCATCACATCCTTCCCTGCTCCCTGATAGCTGGCCCCCAGCCTTCCTTGAGCCTGTCAACTTCAGAAAAACTGGGTTGTCTCCTGTGCTTATCATCACAGCTTCTCTAGTCCTAATGTCTTCCCTACCAAATATTAGTGATAACCTATAAAGGAAGCCAAGTCAGCACTACCCTGGAAGAAATGAAACTCCTCTCCCGCTATCTCAAGTGCCAAAGTTAGGCGGTTGGGCAAAGTCTGTCACACAGCTCCCGTTGGCTGGGATTCGCTCCAGTGTTCCTAATTTCTCTGAAGACCCATTGAGCAACCTGGCCTGAGTCTGAATGTGTGCGAAAAAGCCTTGAACCAGGTGAGTTGCACATTGTTTCCAGCTCATTAGAGACGTTCTGGACAACTTCTCTAATGAGGTTTGACATCTGAGTATCACCACATATGTGTCCCCCACCAAGCCAACCCCCCCTTCCTGCTTTCCTGCCCTTTTGCGTCTTTGTGAGTGAATCACCAGATCTCGTACCTTAAATCAATCACTGTGCTCTACTTTGATTAATCTCTCTCATCAACCCTCCTTCCTGAATCCTCTGATTAGGTCTGGTCTCCTCCCTCCTCATTTAATAAAATAAATGATCCTTCAGCAGCTATTCTTTATTTAAAATAGCATTACTCTCCATACATTAAAGTTCATCAGCCACTGCCCTCTTCCATAGAGCGTGCGTACCAAAGCCAATTAAGAAAAGGTTTGCAAACATCCCGTTTTAAAATCTGTAGATTTTTCTGTCACTTTGACAAAGTTGCTGGATAGGGGGAGGGGACAGATACAATATGTTTCACCTAAATGTACTTCTTCATTTTATCCTAAATGGCATATGGTACTTACCAACAGATTGAGGATATGTGATTTAAATCAAATTATCAGCAGGTAACTGTGAAACTTCTAGGGGTCATTCCCAAGGAGGATTTTTACTAATGGGTATTTCTGATCCAAATAGTCAAAATGCCGATGTAATTCTATTCTGCACTTTCGTATTTTAAATGATAGAAATTCTTTATCTCATTAACAATCCAATTAATGAATTGTTGAAAGGTAACTCAATAAATTAATCAGATGTTCTGCTTAAAAAGCTAAACAATGACTGCACTGATTTTTCACCAATTTATCTGAATCAACTGGAAGTTTAGTCGTGGCTTATAGATATGATCTTTAGTGAATCTTCTAATTAACTTTCTGATGGCAGTGAATTAACTGAAACCAGCTAAAATAAGACATGTCCTTTATTAAGCTGAAATAGCCTGTGGGTCTAAATAAGATGAAGTGATAATGTAGTGTCAAGTACAGATCCCATCAACATGGTAAGAAAAAATATCCAGAGAGATCTAGACTGACTTTTCTGGGGTAGACAGGCACGGGAGGTCAGAGCTGAGCCCACTTCAAACCTGGCATGAAGACACAGCATTGTGACTAAGGGAAGCAGAAATCTTAGTATTTTCATAGGAGAGTGGTGTGTCAAGAGACATGAAGAAACTGCCATTAACACTCCCAAGAGGAGTAGATGGTACTTGGCTAGTGAGCACCAGGGTGCATGCACACAGGCAGGCATACTCACCCAGATTGTCCATGGCCAGCCCTGTAAACCTTCAACAGTTTACAATATTGTATTAGGAGGAGAGTTGGTGTTACAAAATGGTATTAATTTGATACTCATTAAAATAAAACAATAATAAATGTGCACAGTTTGCTGGCAATTATAGAGTCCCACTTTGCCTTTACCCTTCTGGAGAGTGGGATGCTAGATGGTTCTGTGGTTACACTATGTTAAAAACACTTCCAGTTCTAAAATTCTGACTCTAGGGAAACATTGTTGGATTTCTAAAAATAAATTAATGCCGCGGCTAAATTAAAATATGAGAATCAGGCCCTTTAGATAAGATTTGAAGCCTAACAAAAAAAGTGGGAGGAAGAGGTGGGAAAGACAGGAAGGGTAAGGACTGTAAAACTACGCAGTCAGAAAGGGTACAGGTGGATATACATATTTAAAAGCCATTGTATACATGTCTGATATTGTAAGATTTTAAAAAAATTAAAAATTTAAAAGACAGTGGATTGGGGCCCTAATATGAACATTCAATTCTTCTTTCCTTTTTTTCAACCAATACTATGCTCCACTGAATTGTTGATGTGTTTGGGAGTGGGCTAGGGTAGCTCTACAGGTTTGAGTAAACACAGAAGCATCAACTGTGTAGGCAAAAGAACTCTTCATTTGCCTCCATTTCCTCCTGTGACCAGTCTATGTAATCAGTTTACCATATCTACTACAGTACTGCGGACCAGATGAGCAGGTATGGTCAGAAACATTCTCAGATGTCAGGGCACACATTCCTGCCTACACAGAGATGGCTGGAAGCATGCAGGATCAGGTAGGGATTTATTGTTGTTGTTGTTGTTGTTGGTGGTGGTGGTGGTGGTGGTGGTGGTGGTGGTGGTGGTGGTGGTGGTGATTTTTTTCCAAAGCTAAAACTTCTGCAGGATGCTCTTTTCTATGTCATAGATCATCTGCAAAGCAAGATAAATCTCTCTTACTAGAAAACAATACAATATTTTTATTAAATACTTGAGAATTTAATGCATCCACAGCCCTTACTCCTCCCCTAATTCCTCTCATATTCCTCTCCAAACTCTCAACCCTTCCCAACTTCATGCTCTTCTTTAAAAAAACTGTACCCCACTGAGTCCAATTTGTGCTGCCCATATACTCATGGGTGAATGCTCCCCAGAGCCTTTCAAATTCCTACACAAACGCTCTCTCCAGCATGCTCCACAGGCTGCCTCAGAGGCATGTTGATTAAAGCAGTCTTATTAGGCTAATTGCTTTTTTAATAAGAATATAGTTCAGTATAAGAAATGGAGAGTGAAGTCAATATGAAGAAAAATAGTTTATATAGCAAACATTTGGCAGCCCAAAGAGTTCTCCCGAATTTATTCATTCGTTATGTAACACTCACAAAAGCATGTGATGAGAAATACTGAGTAGGAAAAAAAAACCAAAACCAATTCTTGTTATTGAAAATGCAAATTTCTTTGAGAATTTTTTTTTTCTTTTTAAGATTAGGAGAGGTGAATGAGCAGAAGGATAAGACATTTTCTAGTTAGGAACCAAGAAGTACTGAACATGGGGGATTTACTTAACAAGAAAAGTCACATTATTGAGATTAGACATCTCTTTCTCAAGGTGCTCCTGGGAGATAATGGCTCTCATACCTATAATTCAGTGGCAGCACTGGTTGTGTCTGGTAACATAAAAATGAATCTGTGGACAGAAGTTAACACCTTCATTTCTACACAGCACAGGATTTTAGGTGTAATCCTAGAATATTGCTGTTGGTCCTAATATATTCTTTTATGGTTTGACTATATTTTCTTAAAATGTGGTACATTTTAAGACAATTGAAAAAAAAAAAGGTACTAAATATTTCCATGCAGAAGTAAATTAGAATATCAGTCTCATTAATGAACACAGAGGCCAAAGAAAATTAGAGTCTAATATGAAATGAGCACAGGAACAACTCTTCACTTGTTTACTAAGTATGGCATCAATCCTCTTCCTTCATTTAAGAAAACAGATTTAGAGACAGTTGTGCTGACATATGTTTATAATCCCAGAATTCAAAAGGCTGGTGCATGAGGGTTTACTAGTTCAAGGGCAGCCTCTCCACATCTCAAGAGCGTGTTTCAAAAGTTATTTTTAAGTAAAGAAGCAAGTTTTGTTGTTGTTGTTTTTTGTTGCTTTTCCAGACAGGGTTTCTCTGTGTAACCCTGGCTGTCCTGGAACTCTCTCTGTAGAACAGGCTGGCCTCGAACTCAAAGATCCACCTACCTCTGTTTCCTGAGTGCTGGGATTAAATGCATGCACCACCAATGCTCAGCAAGAAGCAAATTATTATAAATAAATTTTGATTGTAGTGTATACGCTTATCCAAAAGAAAATGACAGCAAAGGAAAGCTAATGTTCAGTAAATACATGTTGATAACACTCATATCTTCTTTGAACAGATCAAGAGCTCATTGGCATAGCATCTAGCCTTTCCCTGTACCCTTGATGTGTCCTCTCATGATTCTGCCTCTCTTTGGGGTTCTCCTTTGTATTTTAATTATGTAACTGCTATGCCCAAATTCTAACCTCATTAATTTGACCTCATCTTGGACAAGAGTAAGAGCTGTAAGCTCTTTTTGTCCTTGACTGTAGGACCTGAGTTCCTGTGATGATGGCACTTACGGCACTTATTCTAGGTTCCATAGCACACTTTCCATGATCTCATTTTGAAAAATAAAACATATTTGATGCGTGTGTGTGTGTGTGTGTGTGGTGTGTGTGTGGTGTGTGTGTGTGTGTGTGTGTGTGTGTGTGTGTGTGTGTGTGTACCCTCCTGTGTGCAGGTGCATGTATATGCATGCACAGAGGCCAGAGGGTAATATTAAGTATCTTTCTCAATTTCTCTACACCTTATTTTTAGAAACAAGGTCTCTGACTGATCCTGGAGCTTACCAATTTGTCTGTCCTAGCCCCAAGCTAGCTGTGGATTCTCCTGTTCCTACCCCAATCCCTGCATCATTGCTGTGCACCACTGTGGAAGATGCACTTTTTACATGGGTACTGGAGATCCAAACTCAGGTCCTCAGGTTCATACATCAAGCACTTACTGAGTAATCTCTCTAACTCCCTGATGGCTTTCCCTTCTTGAATGTCAATTTTTATTCCCCTTACTCCAAAACACCTTTTGGTATTTCTCCAGCCACAATGACTGCATCTCCAGAATCCCAGCCCTGTAGATGCTATATCTATGAAAATTTTACCTTGCCTTTGGTATATAGTACATGGTTTTACAGGCTGTTACATGTGTTTTCTATCTCAGCTTTTCTGTTAGAATGATGATTACCACAAATAAAAATTGTGAGTGCCAATTATGTCAAAGAGTACTTAAAATTTTTGCATGAAACCTGTAAAGAAGTTATTACTCTCATTGTATGTAGCTAAAGTTTTCCTTCCTGGCCCACAGTCAGGACAAATCTCTCTCACCCGCCAGTCCCACAGCCACTCAGACCCAACCAAATAAACACAGAGACTTATATTGCTTACAAACTGTATGGCCATGGCAGGCTTCTTGCTAACTGTTCTTACAGCTTAAATTAATCCATTTCTATAAATCTATACCTTGCCACGTGGCTTGTGGCTTACCAGGATCTTCACATGTGGCTTGTCATGGTGGCGGCTGGCAGTGTCTCCCTCACCCAGCTTTCCACTTCCCAGAATTCTTCTCCTTGTCCTGCCTATACTTCCTGCCTAGCCAATGGCCAATCAGTGATTTATTTACTCACCAATCAGCAACACACTTGACATGCAGACCATCCCACAGCAATTGTACAAACCAGATAATGAGACATAAATGTTAAATTGATTTTCTGGGTCTGTATAAATACCACATACCAGATTTACATTGGGATCCTACATACTCAGAAGGCAAAGATCATTGCTGAAATTCTTGTGTGTGTGTGTGTGTGTGTAATATATATACATATATATTGGTCACTCTTATGCTCTTATGGCACTATATGTTGATTATGCAAAGACTGTGTTCTGATAGATTGCATTTAAACACTGAATTTTAAAATTGTCCAGGTTATTGAAAGTCATGGTTTCATGATATCAACTGAAACTAATATTTAATTCAGTTTAACAGGACACAGGGTAAGTTAACACTAAACCAATGCAGCCAGTGAATATAAAGATGCTATTCCCAAGAAGGAAGCCAAATGCTTGCATTTGATGACTGATCAGATGCATATGCTTTAGAAATAAGCTGTGAATTTTGATGAAGATAATGCCTCCCTCTCAAACACTAAAGAATTAGTGATACAAGCCATTACATTAAGGACCATACAAAACTATGAAGACATGTTTTTCAGACATCAAAAGTATTCAAGTACATTTAAAAACAAAAAGTTAACAAATATGGCCATGAATAGGAACAATAATAAAAATATGTAGCAACTAACTATATATGAAATATGCACATATAAGAGATACTAGCCAAGGACAAATGGTTTACCTGTCCCAGCATATGTGGACTGTGCATCAGTCTTGGTTTTTAAAGTAGTTGGCTGAACACTATTAAACAAATGTCTCTTTAGTACATCAGCATGTGTCAAGTCCAGTCTCCAAGGCTGTCCTATCCTTGGAATTATCAGACCCTGTAGCTCCTTGACTGAGACCATGATGATTTACTCAGCAGACGAGTTCTGATTGCCTTCTTTGTGGTATGTACCACACTAACAACTTGAGAAGCAAAGCCAAATCAGACACTAACCTTCCCAGAGCACTCACAAGCTAGCTGACTCTTCACCAAGATGTCCTTCATATAATTCTAGAAATGATTGCACCACAAAAGAACAAAGTAGTCTATGGGCTAGTGGGGCTCTCTTCAGAAGCAGGCCTTGAGGCAAGAATCTGTTGTTTGTATTTGATATTGCAAGTGTTACAGAATGAGTATGCCCCCAACAATACATGTATGTTGAAATCTAATTCCCATTGTCTAGGAATTGGAAGTGAGGACCTTGCGTGGTACAACTTTTGCTCTTTTCATTGCAACAAATGCAGTATAAGAAAGAAGGGTTAGTTGTGACTCTCAGTTTGAGATTACAGTCCATCATGGTGAGCAAGACGTGGTGGCAGGAGAATGATACAGCTAGTCATGTTGCCTCCACAGTCAGGAAGCTAAGAAGACAATAAAGACTGGTGGTTATCAATTTTCCTCCTTTCTAGTCCTGCTCCCTAGCATTCACAATGTTGCCACCCATATTCAGAGTAGATCTCCTTCCTTCTGCTAAGCCTTTCCACAAATGTCCTCACAGAAGTAAGCAAATGTGTGCTCCCATGCTGCGTCTAAACCCATTCAAGTTGACAACCAAGAATAAACATCACGGGATGTGAGGGTAGAGGCTTCACAATGGGGTTAATGAATCTATAAATGGAAGCCCAAAGATATGCTAACCCCTTTCCCCTATGTGAGGAGATAAGGGGAAAAAGGCTATCTATGCAGGGAAGGGGACACAGATCATAACATGACCACATAGCTTGACATTAGATATTCAGCCTCTAGAACCATGAAAAACTATTTTGAGCTACTTAGTCCATGATAATTTATTGTAGTAGCCTAGCCAAGACAGCAGGTAACTCACATGGTTAACTGAAAGTCAATCCCAGGCCTACTAACAAACCAGTTTAAAAAAAAAAAAAAGATAAAGTGGGTAATGTATTTCTGCTATCTAAAAACAAAAACAAATGTAATTTTCCTGCATATGTGATATGTTATTTGTATAGTTTACCACATACAAGCAGTAAGTGAAAAAGTTATAGAGGGGAAAAAAGGCCACCGGTGAAAGGTTTATCTTTAGATTAGGTACCACTTTTGGTCACTACTGTAGAACCACCTGGGGGATTCAGAATTATCAATGATGCCCACTGGTTCTTAGTGGGAAGTTGCCTCTGTGGCACATCACTACTGTAGCCCTGCTAAAAGTTGTGAGTGGTGCTACTTAGGAACTACTCTGAGACGGGGGTCCAGGAGGAAGCAAGAGGCAGTGTCTACCGCCGTCTTTTATCCTGACAAAAGGTTAAGATTGGTAATGATCAGCACAAAGTGTAGCTTTGTTACTCAGCAAGTACTAAGTGTGCTAATATCTCAGAAAGGGTAGTGCAATATAGAAAGTCAGTCTTTCTCTCTTCTATGTTATTTATCAATAGTTCCCGATATGACAAATTGTCTACCTTCCAGAAATTTATAGTCTACTTTTATGGGACAATTCACAAACAAAATGACATTTCACGACTCTATATGGTAATTCATGATATAATTTTCAATTTTTACTTGTAGGCCACAAAATTTATGTTTTTATAATTTATGTATAGCAATGCTTTAAAAATAATGTATTGTTTGATAACTTATAGTGGCTTGAGGATTCACAGAAGACTATCAGAGAGTGTTCTATGCAAACATGTTCAAGTTTGTGAGAACTCTGGCATTAAGGAAGCCCCACAACATGTTTTTCTGTTTATTTAGACAAGTCTTGCCCTGAATTCATAGAGACTTACCAACCTGTCTTGCATGCTGAGGTTAAAGGCATGTCTTTAAACTACACCTGTCTGAATACAGTGATTTTAAAGCAATCCAGAAGATAAGGAAGTATTGGTGCAGAACTTACATTTAACATAATGATTTATATATTTTATTAAAATAATTTTAAGTTAGTTGACATAGTGAGGCCTTGAAATAAGCTCCAATGAACAAATCTTTGTTTCACAATCATGTCTTCAGGAAACACAAATAGCCTGAAGCAAATGGTCAAGCAACATTTGCTGGGTATCAATGTTGCCTAGCTCAGGGTAGGGGTAAGGAACTCTGATAGTTTTGGCTCTCATTGCATGAACTGGACACTGAATGGGAGAAAGTCACTGGATGCCTAAAAGGTGGAGAAGCGGGGTGTGTCAGCAAAGTCAAACACATAAACACATCTCTGTAGGGCTCTGCCACATGGAGGAAGGATGGGTTTCTGGTACCTCTTATCTATACTTATTTCATATCAGGGATCAGGTTATCAGTAAGATATCAGCTGTCAAAGTGTGGGATTTATGGTAGTACTTTGGCCAGGATAGACTGGGTTGTGTTAATGTGTTGTAGTCACAGAGTTACATGGAGCAATGAAAAAGTAAGAGAAAGAAAGATAAACTAAATGAAGATAAAACAGATATATCTACTACAAATGATCAAGCCTCTTGCAAAATTTTCATCTCATGCACTTTGAAGTTTGATCAAAATTATCTTGCTCTTACTTGTAACTGTTGCAATGCTATTTTTCTTATAAAATTTGTAAAACAAAATTTAATTGTATTTTTTCAGTCATTTTCTCTGCTTTTCTCTCCTCTGTTTGCTTTTTTGTAACTTTCTCCTGGGAATTTTTTTGCATTTCATCTCTTCCTTTCCAGCCACCTGTAAAGGTCATAATCTGCTCCTACAATCTTCCTAAGTTTCTGAAGTGGCATCTTGCATGTTCCTTGTATGTACTGCATCTCTCATTTATTTGAAATTAATAATACTTCTGAAGCTTGACTGTCATTCATTCCCACTTTCAGATGCTAGAAATTCCATATTCCCTATCATATAGGCATCCCATGCATTGGTCTCAACCTAATGGCAATTTGTGCCTACAGCCAGGTCTCTCCCTCTCCCCTACCCCAGACACACACTCACATACCTTATTTACTTATACAAAAAGTCATGCTGGTTTTACTGTAACCAAACATAACCACATTTCTATGGGTCTCAGTATGATTTTTTTTCTTGTGTGTGTATGTGCATGTAATCTATGCATGTTCATGTTTGTGCGTATGCATATACAACTGGGAGTGCATGTGTACATGTGTGTATGTGCATTGTGGAGGCCAGAAGTAAACATTAGGTATCATTGTCTATTGCGCTCCTCTTTATTGGTTTTGAGACAGGCTTGCTTACTGAACTTGAGTCTCACTAAATACCTAGACTGGCTAACCAGTGAACTCCAAGAATCTGCCTGTCTATGACTGAATCCCTCCTCCATTGCTAAGGATATAGATGTGCATGACTGTGCTCAGATGAGTGCTGATAATCCATACTCAAGTTCCTAGAAGTGCAGAGTACACACCTACTTAGTTATTTGCCCAGTCCTTTGCTATGATTCCTTAACTCCAAATTCTTTGAAAATGTCATGAATGAATGTTTCATATTCATGGTCACCAAATGCTTGCCACAATACCCCAGAATGAGATCTGAATGACTACTCAAATGAAAATGGTTGCCTCAAGGACTACATTGGGAAGGATCATGTGGCAAGCTCGGATGAGAGAGAAGGAAGACGATGATTGATCATTGCTTGTCACGGACAATGAATAGAAGAAAACTGTCATGTCTATTCTTGGAACTTTTTGTCTCTTCTTACATTCTCAACACATCATGGCTAAATGAAGTTCTCTGGAAAAATAGAAAAGAGACTCTAGTAAAAATCTCCAGGAATCTCCTCTTCTTTTAGCAATGGGACCCTCTGCCTGCAGATCCCAGAGACTGTTAGTGGGAGCTAAAACTACCTGCATTAACAGTACTTGCAATTTGTTCCAAAAAATTCTTACCCCAAAGGACCAGGTTGTAAACCAGTAAATTGTTCAGTTTTTTACATTGGAACAACTCCTAATCCAACCCATCTGAGCAAATATCTTGCCTATCTATCAGAACAGTAGATTTTTCACCTGACATAAAAACTCATTTATCAACATTCATTTTACTTATCAAGAGTTTTTTCAAGGCCTCACCTCCTTGAATTCAGAAACACAAAATAATCACATAATAAACAGGTCAATACATTCTCTGCCTTAAATCGCATGCTATATGATATACCTAAAGCTAAGATGCCAAGCTCTCTCCTCACATTTACTTCCTTGAGACACTAATAAGACTCATAGGATAATGTCCATCCTTAGTCAAATAGCTAAATGAAGTTATCATTTTTTCACAGCATATTTCATGATTTTCTTTGACTATTGAACACATTAGACTCATAGGATAACACATTTGAACACATTTATGAGACTCGGAGATATGCAAAACATTAAGTTGTGTTATCCTGATTCTTAAGCAGTTCAGCAACAGATATTTGAGAAGAGATTAACCAACATCTAGTGCATTGTAAAATAACATGACATTTTAACCTTTCTATGATCCAAGCAAGAATAGATCATTAGGCTCAGACACTGTCTGCGGGTCCAGGACACCAGGCTAGTTGGCTATACAACAGAATCATGAACATGTTCCAAAATAATGATGAGCACAACACCTGTGCGGGGGCAGGGCTTGTTTGAAAACACTGAAAATAGCCAGCATGGTTCAAGCTCTGTGGCAGGGCTGAAAAAATGGTGCTTCAATGATGTGTGGAGGATTGATTTTAAGGCAGGAGGATCTTTGGCCACACCCTTAAAGCCTACAAGAATGTCTAAATTGCTTCCATCAATGGTTCATCTCCTTACTTGTCTTTTACTAGCTTCTTTTTGGCTGTTTTCATATTCATTTGAATATACTTTATTTTGGAAAATATTGAAAAATATAGGAAAGAGGAAAGGATGGGATGAGAGAGACAGAGAACAGAGCAACGGAGGGAGAATCATGCCCTGTTATTTTTTTGTTTTGTATTTTATGAATAATTATCTATTTTCATAACTTACCTTGATTTTTTGCTTTATTATTGAAATTTTGTTTTAACTAGGCTTAGAAGACACTTCCTTTAAACCCTAACATTTCTAACAATATTAATTTATTGATAATACATAAAACAAAAAATACATATATTATAAATTATAATCACTGTGTAGCACACATAACGATTCCTGAAGAAATTGTAGTAGGTTTGACAAATATTAATTCGGTTTTGGAGGAGACTTTCTACTGACTGCTCATTATATGGATGTATTCAGAAATAGCTTTCCCTTTCCTGTAAGAAACCTTTGGGTTTTTGTAAGAAATGATGATGAATAGATATTCCCCTGCCTCCCCCAGCCGAGGCATACAGTGAGCTCGAAAAAGAATAAGGAGCAGAGATGAAGTGGAAAGGCATTTCAGGCTACTGAACAACAAACTTTCCTTTTTGACTGTTTGCCTCGGGCCATCACTGTGAGGCCTGTTCTAACCCAGCTCTTAAAAGCTGTTCTTCTGGACAAATGATAAGGAATAGTGAAATAACTCCAGGAATATTGTGATCAACACACAGATGCACATACACACATACACACCCACGCACGCAGGCATGCACCAGCAAAAGCCTATGCTTTATGCTGTTCAAAAAAGAAAATATTTACACATCAAAGATAGTACCTTTCTTGCAAAGTAGCACATTTCCCCAAATTCCTTTTTCCCTCATCCCTTTGGATGAGATTTGTATTGTCAAGTTCATTGGACAGCAGCTATCCCAGGAGCATGCCCCATTTTCTTCATTCAGGGGGAATTGTACCAATCAAACTTGCAATATGCTTTTTGCATTATAGCTGGATTTGGTGATTGCTATTAAAAATATATACTTTCTAGCGTTTATAATACATAAGCTAGATAAATTGTTAATGCTTTAGAACTCCCTAGGCCACATGAATGATAGAAATTTCTGTGTTATCCCTGACAAAGTTGAGGACCCAGGAAAAGAGTTTTAATCCTCTTTTTTCTACTTTGCCTGTCAGACAAGAGCAGACACTCACTAAAGAGCAGGCACAGAACCAAAGGCTTAATTTTCAAAGCCAAGGAGTAGAATTCGGCCACATATTTTTGATGTCTTTAAAATGTTAAATAACTAAATAAACTGACCCAGGCAAGGCATGTGTTGTCCTTAGGCAAAGAATAAAAGTTTTTACAGACTGGACTAAGGCCAGATGGAATTTCCATTTGTTTCCCTTGTTGCTGTCCAAAATGCCAACATTTGGTAAAATTTTAATCCTTCATCAAAAATAAATCAGCACTTCTTATGCAAGAAAGGACAATGACAAATATAACTTGAACACATCTTTTAATTGTCCCCTAAGCATTGTCACCCTTATCTAATGTCTTCACTTCAGCCTCGTATCTTGGATTATGCTCAACCGTACGCACTTTTCCTCTAATACTAATCAGGATGTGTCTATTGGGAGTGAAAAATGTGAGCAATTATTTAGATTGTCTCGAAACTATCAAAACAAAATCATCTGTGAATATCCCAGTGCAGAAAGATATTTTAGAGATGAGAACACTCTGGAACATTTCCAGCTTCTTCTTTTGCTTTTGCAAATGCTTTCACGTGGTTTTTTAATTTTTCATGGGTGGTAGATTTCCAGGTTTGGCTGTGGGTCTTTCAAACATTATCATGAGTGTGTTTTTTCTTTACAAAGATAACAAGGTAATTGGTGCCGGTAAACCCCTGCTTTCTGAGGAGAGAAGGGTTCCGTGAGAACCCAAGGATACCATCCATAGCTCTTCAGAGGAATTACTCAGCTGGTCATAGTGCTTGCCACACAGGCTGATGACATGAGTTTGATCTATTGAATCCATGTTGAGGTGTAAGGAGAGAAGAGAGTCCACAGTTGCCATCTCCTCCACATACGCTCTAACACGTGTAGGCATTGTCTTGGCTAGTCTTATGTCAGCTTGGCACAAGCTAGAGTCATCTGCAGGGAGCCTCAATTGACCAAACACCTCCATAAGATCCAGATGTAGGGCATTTCTTAGTTCATGATTGAGGGGGGAGGGCCCAGCCCATGGTGGGTGGTACCATCCCTGAGCTGGTGGTCCTGGGCTGAGCGAGTCATGATGAGCAAGGTAGTAAATAGGACCCTTCCATGGCCTCTGCATCAGCTCCTGCCTCCAGGTTCCTGCCCTGTTTGAGTTCCTGTCCTGACTTTTCAGTGATGGATTGTCAACTGGAAGTATAAGCTGAAATAAACCCTTTCCTCCCCAAGTTGGTTTGGTTATGATGTTCCATCTTAGCAATAATATCCCTAACTAGGACATGCACACATACACACACACACACACACACACACACACACACACACACGAAAATTATTATTATTATTTTAAAAGCAAAAAGTATCACACAAAGGGATTTAGTTTCACTTTTTAATATAGATGAATACCCCCCACTCTGTAATGAACGTATAAAGACAAAAATTTCCACTTCTCTGTTTCACACTACATTTCCTGCCCTGTGGTGCACTCCTACAGAAGTGAGTGGTCTCTTTATTGTTCTAGTCAATTTGTTGTTCATTTCCTAGTCCCTTGCTTTGTAGCAGGAACTACAGGACAACATCACCTAAAATGTACTAGAAGTGTGGTTTGTGGTTCTGTCATAAACCAGACGAGTCTAAACTGCATTTCAATAGGACTTCCAGAAATTTGTAAGATCAACAACACCCCTGAGGACCTCAGAGTTGGAGCTCCACAAGGTATGCCTCTTGCTGGGCAGTCTCTAGTTGAAATATTCTCAGCCAAGAGGTGTGTCACAGACTCACTTACACGTCTGTCATTCAGAGTGTGGTGATGACTTACTGTTCCCCAGTCTGCTGTGCTTCAAGAACCCAGGAATGTCCGTGCCATGTTGACTGAGGCCACCTTTCACTCTATGTGAGCCATTGTGCAATAATGGGAATTCGTGATGCATTTAAGACTCTTTATGTGCGTGCTCACATGTGTACACGTGTGTGCAGGCCAGAGACCAAATTCAGTTGTCACTATTCACTTAGTTTTGGGAGACAGGAACTCTCTCTAACCTGAAGCTTGCCCATTCTACTAGGCTGGCTCACCCATGGGTCCTGGGAAACATCTGTCTCCACACCCACAATGCTGTAATCACAAGTGTGGACTGCTGTGCTTGATTTGTTTGTTTGTTTGCTTGCTTGCTTGTTTTTACATGGACTCTAAGGAACAAGCTTAGATTCTCATACTTGCAAGGTAAGTGCTTTACCAACTGAGCCCTCTTCCCAGCCCTAGCAAAGGCTTTTAAAGTGGTTTCATAAATCATACTATATAATTGACCCTGTCTACATACAAGAGATGTCTTATTTACATCAGCTTTCCTTGTACAGAAAACCAATCCATCACGATTGACAATCAACTCTCTTACACTGTGGTCCAAACTTCATAGCACCTTACAGGGCAATCTCTCTTTCAAAGACTGCATAATTGTTAGTCAGGATTTCTCTATGCTTCACCAGTTTTGAAATTCTCAATAAAATCGTATTCTGGGTTATTAGAGCAAATATAACTTAAGTGCTAAGAATATAACTGGGTCCTTTTATATGAAAACTATGAAAAGTCATTAACTATTAGAACTTTGAAGACAATTCTACCAAGAGGAAGGTTTTTTACTTCGTTCAAGCTGAACAAATATAGATATCAATGAGCTTCCTCACTCAACACCTGTATTGTTCCTGAGAATGTTCTTTCTATCTATCTATCTTTGTATCTATGTATCTATCTATGTATGTATGTATGTATGTATGTATGTATGTATCTATCTATCTATCTATCTATCTATCTATCTATCATCTATTGATCATCTAACTATTTTTCATCTAACTACCTATCATCTATCTATATATCATCTAACTATCTATCATCTAACTATCTATCATCTAATTATCTATCACTTAACTATTTATCTATCTTCTATCTGTCTCTCATGAAATGGCTCGATGACTCCTTCTTGACATTGACAATGAGATGGTTAAGGGGAGGATGATTCTGAGTCGCAGAGGGGCCACCACCGTGAGATTCTGTAGTGGATTCAACTCTACACACCACAAATAAAGGTAGGACTTTAAAGCCAAGAAACAAGATGAGGGTCAATAGATGAAAAAATAATAAGAGATAACGTAAGAGTAAAGTGGAGGTGTTTAGCTACTCCCACCTTGCAAACAAGGAGGATGTTTGCTGGATGGAGACCATTGGGGCCTCTCATTACCTCGAACATGGTGAAGAACACGGAGTCAGACTGCAGGGATGGTCAGGGACTGAAGGGAGTTAAACTGGCTTGCCAGCATTTCTGCTGCAACTGGACTTTGTAGCGAGAAACACCAACATGAAAAGATGGAGAAAGAGTTCATGGAACTCTGAGTTTGGTCAGGAAACAACATTAGGCATTTTCCTCCATCCCATCTCTCTCGTGGTCTCTCTTCCTATAGTCCCTAACAAACGACAAACTAGTACAAGAGCCTTTGAATTCTTCTCGCTGACTCCAACTGTCATCCTTTTTCACTTACCATACTTTCCTAAAGATGCACCCGTGATCATGGCACATCCTATCCATCTTCCTCCAGTGGCCCCACAGCATGGAGCACGCACAGAATGACGCATGAGGGTTTGCATGGTCAGGACACAGCTTCAACTGCCTTTTGCAAGGTCAGACGCCACCTTTTTTATCTCGTCAATATAAATTCCTGAAATGCATTGCTTTGTAGTCTCTCTTCTGTCTTGTTTCCATAATCTAGACTAGTCACTGACTTCTGACTTCAAGTACTGCCCGTCCATTATGCCTCACTTCTCACTTCGCTATCTCTAGATTCAATCCCGTTATACTTCAGGCAAATTCAATTTATCTTCTGCATTTCTATTGCAACTGATAGATACATCTGTCACAATATACATTCTGTGTAACTGACAGAGAATTAGACTTAAAACGCCATGAAGGCAAAGAAAATCACTGTTCACTTTTAAAATCCAGCTTCCTGAAAAGGCCCCAGTACAAATATCCAGTTGGTTATTTTAGATTGAATGATATGTACTCATATCAGAATTGAGCAGGAGAAAAGCAATATGTTTTTCAGAAACTCAGGAATAGAGTTGAAATGCTAGGTTTGTATTTAAGATCTATATTCAACAAGTATACATTTTATCTAGAGAGAACTCTATAATGGATGCTAAGGAAGCCATATAAATTCATTCAGTGCACATCTGTTTAGCATTGACTCCATGTTACCATTTCACTAAACATTTCAGAAACATCACTGAAAATTTTAATCCCTGACATAAATTGACTACATGACCTAAGCCCTCACTAATCATCTTCTTTCCTACTGTGTCTTAATTAATCAAAACTACAGTTAAGAGCACAGGAGAAGACTCCTTCAACCCATTGATTTCTCCATAGTTGATGGAATGCTTCTCAGACTCTGTGTTTCTGAGAACAGAGTCTAATTCATGGGGTTAGAGGAAGAACTAGCAGTAATACTTTCAAAGAAGCAGGGGTAATTAAGCATAGAGAAAGAAGCATACTGCAAGTCTTTCTGTATCTTGCTGTAGCAGCTGTCTAAACACGGAGTTTGGTTCTAAGTTTGCCTAATTGATGAAAAAACAAGGATTCCTGGATAGTAGCAAAGGCACTTTGAAGGCACAAATCCTGTTTATGCACCATAGGATATTTTATTAGATTCTTTTGTGTTTCTCACAACACTTAAGAGAGTGTTTCACGCAGAGGTTAAATATATATAGACCCAGTGAATTGATGAATGAATTGCTTTTATTTTACAAGATAATTGGAAGTGTGAGTTCACTTGTCTATCTTATTAGCCATGAAAGAAATTACAGGCTTTCTTGAAATGCTATTGTTAAACTTGAGTTCCACCAGCTTACATAAGATTTTTTAAATTCAAGAAAAGTAGACTTCACATAAACTACCTTTTAACTCAGTTAGGATGGCTACCATTTAAGCACTATGGGTCTGTTTTTTTTTTCCACATGTATTTTATTAATCATTCTAAACACATTTGTTTCATTCCATATAAATGAGCAGCTCACCTTCCACCTTTGAGAAATTACTGTTAATAATTCTTGAATGATTCCATTTAAAGCATTCCCCTGTGATTTTACAATCCCTTCTGCCCACTAATCTGGGAAGAACGATGTGCAAAAAGGAAATACAGAGAAGCAAATAGCTGTTCTAGTGAATCATCATTATAAGCCTCGTCAGCAACAACAGAGTTTCTCAACTGTTCTTTAAGAGTCTGATAAATCTGTAAACAGAGAATCCACAACAGTGGGCTTGAAATCCATCCAAGTGATGATAAATGCATGATATGGGATAGAAGATGCTTTTATATCCATGATTCATGCTTTATTCCTGCATCCTACCCATCCTGACTGATAGAACAACATGATTAAAACTTGATGATGACAAAATAATGATAGGTAATATGTCAGACAAGAAATGGGAAGTGAATATGCATATAATTTCTTAGGACCTATATACAGCTTTCTGGCTAGTCAAATTTACTCAGCTAATTAAAGATCTCATATCTTGTGAGTAAATGCATTGATGAATACTATTAAGTACTGTATTTGATATAGACTCCAATCACATTTCTGAGTATTTCTTAGATATCTGGAAGCTTGGGGTTATATAAGTAAAATAGTCAAGTGTTTTATCACAGTTCATGATTATCCTGTTGGTGCATAATTCTTTGCACATAATATCTGTCTGTGTGTATTGGGCAAGTACTTCCTATGACATCCAGGGAACATACATCCATAATATAAGGTGCCCATGATCATGCTTCTTCTTTTTATAAACAAGTGCTAAAATTTGCGTGATTAAAGGCAGATTAATTACTGTTGAAGACGACACTTATGTATCTCATTGAACAATGAGAAGTTGAGCTGGTGCCTAACTAGAGCCTTCACCCCTGCTGACTAGTGTTCATGGTACAGGAAGGTATTGTTCACACTACCAGAGAAGAAACAAACACAGACCCAGCTACAAACCTTTTGATCTACAACGGTGACCTGTCTGCAGGATACACTGGCTTAATATTGGCACAAATGTTGTAAGAGTAACAGACCACAATCTGTTGGAATAAGGACTCACTCCATGAGATGGTTGGAACCTATGCCTGACACTGCTTGAGTGACCAAGAACCTGAGACCAGACAGACCTACTAGAAGAAAATCCTTAGCAGAACTATTGTTCTGCTAACGGAATAGCACTATTGGACTCCTGATGACATTCTGCTGTACACAGAGGTAAGTTCTTGGCTCAACCATTATCATAGCTGCTTCCTCTGGCAGTATGTGAGGACTAAGACAGAGAGTCATAACTGTACAACAGAGAGTGAGAGATTTGAAGCACTCAGTCTTAAGTGGGATGTCTTCATAAAACCCTCCCCTCACTTCAGAGAGCTATGTGAAGAGGAGGCAGAAAGATTGTGTAAGAGCTAGAGGTGATGGGTGACTCCAAAGAAACAGTCTCCTCTAGATTCCACAGGACAGAGGCACATATCAGTTTACAGAGACTGTGGCCGCTTATGCAAGACCTACACAGGATCAAGCCAGAAAGTTTACAGTGCTAAGAAGGGGAAGTGATTACCAGCTTCCACCACTAACCAAGAAGCTACCTGCAATTGACACCCACTTGCAAAGGAAAAATTAGTTTTCTCCAATGGAGTCTCACTGGGTATATTAACCACACTTAAGGGTAGACCAATCCACAATGAACACAATGGTAGGCTTATTTATTTATTTATTTATTTATTTATTTATTTATTTGTTCGTTCGTTCGTTCATTCATTCATTCATTTGGGTCTCATATTGGTTTGTTTGGTCATTTTTTGTCTTATTTGTCTTTTGATTATATTTTTGGTCTCTCTTTTTATATTTTTATTGATTTTTGTGTGTGTGTTTCTTGTTTCTGTTTTGCTGTTTGCTTTCTTTGTTTTTGTTTGCTGTTAAAAAGAGAAAGGCATGGAACTGGATATATGGGGAGGATCTGGGAGGAGTTAGGAGAGGGAAAAGATGTGATCAGAATATATTGCATAAATTTTTTATTTAAAATTGGGGCAAACTAAAGGTAAGCATTATAACGTGGATGTTGATCCCATGTAGATTATAAACCAAAATGAATATATAATAGTTCACATGGAAGAACTATGGGCTCTGAGGAGGAAAATATAATGAGAATACTGACTGGAGGTTGGACTAGGATGCTCAAGGCCCTGGGTTCAATTCTTCAGCATCTCCTACATTTTTAAAATATAAAATAAAATATGCAAAGATGAAATGAAGGAGGCACAAATGCTTAATTGTGTGATAAAATCTTTCTCTTTGCCATTAGTTAAGGCAAAAGCAACTCCTCCATATCAACAATTTCTAGTTTCTCCTTATTACTTTCCTGTCTAAGGCCTGTGAATGATGTCAGCCTACCATTCTGTACAAGTGTGGGTGAGCAGGGAGGGAGAATCTTCCCCCGACATCATCATCTCTTTCCCTTGTGGGAATTAACAGAAAGATGTCAAGTCACATCACATTTCTTATACCATACCGCTGTCAGTTAGACAGCCCATGTGACTACCATCATGGGAAAATTGATCCAAGCATGAAGTACACCATGACCAGTTTTTGTCTTCACTGTGCATTCAACAGGATGCACGTGTAGACTGAAGCCCCTTTTATCTCATATGTCCCTAATTCTGATGTTCTCTTTTAATCTATGGTACCTTTACTGTTAACTTGTACACTCCTGCTCTTATCTCTACTGGAATCTTTTCTAGACAATCCACTTTTATCATTTACCCCTCATTATAAAAATCTAATTTCTTGTCTGTCAAGAAGAAATTGAGTCTAGCAAGCTGAGAACTAGCTCCCTGACAAACTGCAATGACACATCAGCCTGAAGGTACAATTTCCAAAGCAGAAAGTTGGAATTATAGATACCACCTACATTCATTCACAGGTAGGGAAAGACATAATGATAGCATAGAACTATTTTTTTCAATCACACTGCAAAAAGAATTCTAAATAACATTTTAGTTTATGATAAAAGATATTAAAATTCACCAGGACTTTTTTCTTTTGTGCTGTAAGTTAATGCCATATATATATCATATATATATATATCATATATATATATATCATATATATATATCATATATATACTCACTAGGAAAAAATAAATACATAGATTTATAAAATAAAATATAGTGATTTAGTTCTCTTCACAAGGAAAATATACCAATTTTCTTATATTTCTAGTCATAATATCATTAGATAATCTTGCTACTCAAATGTCAGTCTGTTCATTGACCAACTTGAGTAGATATGTAGACATAAGCATGCAACATTGATTCATTTTAACTTTAATACTTTAAAAACTTGTACATAAGTAAAAACATCACACACCAATATTTACTGGACCCAAATCATTTACCTGAACTTGTCTCCTGAGAAACAGTTAAAAATTAGACTTGTGACCACAGACCATGCCCTCTGTGTTTAGTCTTCATTATGTCTTGCTCGGCTCAGTTCTTCCTGTTCTGTCCCCTCACCGTCAGCATCTATCATGATATTTTCTTAAGTTCCAGAATTGTGTGCAATGACTTTATGTGCAGTTGTGCATATATGTGCTGGTGAGGAAATGTGGCATGTTTGGGTCTGGAACTCATCAAGAAGTGTTGAAGCAGGGTTAGCAGTGGCACACGCCTTTAATCCAAGCACTTGGGAGGCAGAGCCAGGCAGATCTTTGTGAGTTGGAGGCCAGCCTGGTCTACAGAGCAATATCCAGGACAGGCACCAAAACTACATGGAGAAACCCTGGAAAAACAAAACAAAGAAGAAGAAGAAGAAGAAGAAGAAGAAGAAGAAGAAGAAGAAGAAGAAGAAGAAGAAGAAGAAGAAGAAGAAGAAGAAGAAGAAGAAGAAAGTGTTTCTGTGATTCTGTTTTCCCCCCAGGAACCTCAGCCAGATAGCTTGCACTCAATGTTTGATCAATGAGTCAAGTGAACAAGTTTCATGTTCAACTGTACTCTTTAGTGTATGGGGCTGTTGCAAGAGTGTGGATTGGTGGTAACTCTGAGCCCTGAAAAAGGGAAATAAAAGCTCTAAGAGCCCAAATTACTGCCAAGGAGGACATAGATAGTGAGAAATAAATTTTATTAATATTTACATATTTAATGAGCAAGCAAATATTTTAAATGATAAAATAAAGAATCATATTTATCTTCTCATTCTGTTCTGTATGTACAGATGTGAAAATTCTTGGCTGTGCTCAAAATACACAGTAGCTTTTACAGATCTGAACATGGCCTTCCTTGAGTCTCTAATCTCTGAACACATGATTCCTTTAATCTGTACATAATACAAGATCTCTTTTCATATTTTTAATCATTATCATCTCTTTCTGCAGCATTTTTGTTAATCTCTTTATCAACAGACAAATAATATTTATCTAATAAAAGATTATAAATCTAGTCAGGTTGTCAACCAAAATTAACCATCAAAACTTTATTAAAGAATACCTTAATGTTATGACAAGACCAACATCAACTCATGAATTGTAGTTGGGGGATTTAAACAACAATACACTTATTAGGTATGTTTTATAATAAAATAATGCCTAATATTCATCTTGTTCATAAACACGTTATGAACCAGCATCTGTTTAAAGATAGTTTGGATAATAGAGCATTCTTTGTCTGTGGAATAGACTCTACTTGATATTTCCAACTGCTCCATCATTGCTAAGTGTGTTTAAAACGTGGTTAACTGGAGTTCTCAGAAATGGCAGCCACTATAGTCAAAATATGACAGACTGAAACATCATCCAGTATCTCAGATTCTCTTTTGTTTCCCACTCCAAGTTCCTTTAAGACCTCTGTTTTTAGGTCTGGAAAAATGGCTCAGTGGTTAAGAGTGCTTAATGTTTTTACAGAGGACCTGAGTTCAATTCCCAGCACTCATGTTATCTAGTTCCTATGTTATCCAGTTTCAGAAAATTTGACTGCCTCTTCTGGACTTGGTAGACATCTAACCACATGCACACACAACAACAACAGAAATTTAAAAATAATCAATGTTTTTAAGAGATGTCTTTATCATCTCTCGTGATCTCCTTTCTAGTTTTGTGATCTAAACCAAGCATATACATATATAACCACACACAATTTTATAAATGTATATAATATATATAATGTATATATATATATAATTGTATATATTAAGGGGATTTGTGTATGATGTAAAACATGTAGTATTTACCCCCTCTGAATCTGGGATCTTTGCTTAACACAGTAATTTTTGGTTCCTTCTTTATGTAAATATCATGATTTTATTCTTCTTTATGGCACAATAAAATTTCATTGTTTATATGTACCATACTTTCATTATCCATTCATCTGTTGGTAGAATAATTCAACATGAAACAGAAGCAAGGGTACTGTGGGGAAGTGGGGGACATGGGAGGGGTAAGGAGGAGGAGCGTTAACTAAACCAAAGTGTTTATGAAAAAGCTATGATGAAAAACAATTGCTTGTACAGTAATTTAAGATCTAATGGAGTCAAATGGAAGATAGTTTCATGTCATACTTTCTCAATCAATCACCTGATTATTGTTTTTTTTCTCTTCTCTGTTAGCATTTTCCTGAAAGGCAGGGAATACTAACTGACTGAACATTCTTAGCATCTCCAACAGTCACAGCGCTAAGTGAACTCCAATGCTGTGCTATGTAGGCCAATGCTCAGGATAAGAGCAGCAACAAATAAATTTTAAGAGGTTACATTTTTCCATTTGTGTTCATCACTTATGCTCACCTAGTACATAGTGAAGCTGTCAGTCACCCTAGTAGATCTTTTCTCTTGAACTACCGTTTTTCCAAGGAAAGGTGAACTTGAGGAAAAGCAAGTCATCAACCTGCAAAATGCTGAGTATGACATCATCAAATTTATTTGCATGAGGACAATTGATTTTCTTAGAGGACTCGAAAAGGGCACTTTGAAGGACGTCTTTTAGAAACTAAACAAGAGAGGAAATAAAAGCAGCCCTAATCTTATGAGGAGACTTGTCCAGCCCTTAAATGAAAATCAAAGAGATTTACCTTCAATGTTGAGCAACAGAGGTGGCTGAATTAGGGAGGTTTGAGGGTTCATGCTATTGAGGGTTCATTGATGGAAGATGTATATGTATACACTTAGATTCCAGAGAATACAAAGCCACCATTTGGAACTTATTAAAAATAGCAAAACACTTGGTAACAGACTCTACTACCACAGTAAAACTAATTCCTTCAAGTATACAAAAGGATCAGAAGTATCAGATCATTCTTGTAATGGCGTCAAAGCCACTGCAGACCACATGAGCAGCTTTCTCAAAAAAAATAATTAGTAAAACCAAATCAGTGTCAGGATATTGATAGTGTTGATTATACACATTTAAATATATCATACTCAAATTGTTGCAAGATATTATTAAAAGCAAGAAGACACAAGCAACTCTTCATATGCAAAAGTTCTGCTTTAGAGTAAGCCTTGGAAGCCAAAAGATTATGGGATGTAATATTCAGTGTTCTGAGTAAAGAGTTGCCAAGCAGAAATTCTGCACCCAGCAAAACTATCCTTCAAATATAAATTAGAAATGAATGTATTCCCAGAAGTCTTGTGCATGCTGTCACCATTTTGGTGAGTTCAAATATGCGCCTGTCCTGTTATGTCTATAAAACAGTGTTTAATTGTAGTTACCTTCTACCTCTGGCTCTTACAATCCTTTGACTCCTCTTCCTTGGTGCTCTCTGAGCAGTGGGAAGAGGAGAAAATGTGATTAGGAGAAATGTCCCATTTCAAGATGAACACTCCACAGCCTCTTAATTTGAACAGTTGTGTGGTCTCCGTTTCAATTGTCATCTTATTTTTTTTTTAAATAAGCTTCTCTGGTGGAGAATGAAAAATGTACCAATCTATAAGCATAATGGTAAATCAGTTAAAATCTCTAGTCAAGTACAATCCCAGCATGCGGTGAAAAGGAAGGGAGGAAGTCTGGTAGCTGCTGAATTAGGGACAGTTAGTTTACTTTAAGGGTGTGCTCTCTGGTGAATCAATCATGCTCTGGTGATAGCTATACACCCAAGAATATAGGCAGCATAAAGTGGGCGCACCAGGTTTTATAAATGGGGGACACAAAACGGGGTAAGTGTGAAAGGGAGGTGGATCTGGGAGGAGTTAGAGAAAGAAGGTAAATGTAATCAAAATGCAATGTAAGAAATTCTCAAAAAAAATTAAAATTTTAATAAAAGGTCGTATTCAGAGAAGCAAAAACTAGTAATTTTCCACTATTAGTAAACAGGGTGGTTTGTGCTGAAATAAAAGTGCACTCATTTTACCTGAAAAAATAAAAAAACATTGCTCAAAGTAATAGGGAAGTATAAAAGACAACTTGTATTTTGTGCTTTTAATTCTTTTCTCAATTATTTAAAAAACAACTGTATAAAGTGATAATTGTAAAATTCTACTAATGGGCTTATAATGCAGAATATGTAGAATGTGTAATGTATGTATCAAGTTGTGATTTATTTGATAATAATACTATCAATGTGAGGGCAGTTTTCAGTGTTAAAATTAGTAGAATATTTTTTCTGATTTGCATAATTATAAATTTATACTGCTAATCTTCAGAGAAACTATAAAAGTAATTCAAATATACAATTAAAATGACAAAGGAATTTAAATTACATATTGGAAAAATATCTATTTAGCACAAAGTAAAACCATCTTCAGGGATAAAAGAGAAGTCTTCAGACACAGAAATCTACTACTAAAATCCCAGATACTTTCTTACAGACAGTTGTACTAAGTATGGAAAGGTTAATCACTCTACCTAAAAGGCAGAGATTGGCAGATGATGACACACTGATCAATCTATTTGGTGTTGCATGACATAGGATTGGGGGGAAAGAAATAGAGAAATATAGTACTGCCTTTTCTTAGAAATACTAATGTGCAAACATAATTCAAAATAAAGGTAAATTCAATTAATTTAGAAATGTGACACACATCACCAACACCCATTGCCAATAAAAGAATACAGTAAATATCCCAAGACCCACTACTCTTATCCCCTCTTCCTCTTCAAAATATAAAAGCTATGGAGACTTGTAGCACTACGGGGAACATTGGCCTAGATCTAAACATTGTATGATGCCATCATATAGGACATGCTTCCTGTTTTTGGCTTCTTTCATTTGATCTCATGTTCTTGTGATGTATCCACATTTGGCTGTAGTTGTCATCTGCTGATTCATATTTCTATATAATATTTCATTATGTAATTCTACTATGATATAGTATCAGTTCTATAATTGATGGATACTTGAGGAGTTTCCAGATCTGGTCTATTATGAGTAATGTTACTATAAATGATCTTGTAAATATTTTTTGATGAACATATGTATATCTGTCATAAATATGCAAACTTTAGATCATAGAATGTACACACTTTCAACTTAAATCAACATTAACAACTATTTTCCAAAGTGGTTGCATTATCATGTACTTCCTCCAGTCCCTTAAGATATTGGACATTGTCTGGTTTTGCTCTCAACCTTTCTCAAGAGCCTACAAGTGGTTGCTTATTTTGACACCATCTTTCCTGACCACCTGCTCATTTGTCCATTTAAGTTCCCTGTCTGCTGTGACTTTGCTAATATTGATTCGCAAATATTTTCTCCCAGTCTGGGGATTGATTTTAATTCTCTAAAATGGTGTTTTTGATAAACATATATTCTAAATATAGTCTAATTTATCAACTTTTCTTTTATGCTTATTGATTCAAGGTCTTCTTTCAAAACTACTTCTTAATTTAACTTCTGAAGGTATTCTACCATGGTGGTTCTTCTGAGAGACATTGTTGTACCTTTCATATACAGAGTTGTACTTCCACCACAGTGAGTGTTTTAACTCTAGTGAGAGATATGAGCTGGGAGAGATAGCTAGATAGACAGATGATGTATGGATGATGATGATGATGAAGACAGACAGACAGATAGATAGATAGATAGATAGATAGATAGATAGATAGATAGATAGATAGATAGATAGATAATGACAGATAGATAGTAAACAGGCAGACGAAAATAGATTATCTTTTCCTATGGATATCCAGCATTTTTGTTTTAATTTGAAAGAGTGGTTTCCCTTTCTTTCCTTGTAACTGCCTAAGGATAGAATTCTAAATGATGTTTACCAGGTAAGTGCAGATGCCCAGAAACATGCAAGGTCAGCACCTGCTAGTGAAAAGTACTGTGCTATCATTTCTGTTGTTACACACTGCTTTCAGTACTGAGTGCGTTTCATTCGCATGCCACTGCTCTTCTCTTTGCTAAATAACACTTTTATTAATAAAAGAAGTGATATTGACTAATTTGTTTAGAAAATATAAAACAAAATAAGTATTATCCAGAATACCACCACCCAAAAGAAAATGACTATAAAATTTTGATTAGACTTTTTTCTATATTTTCTCCCATAGGTCTATTTTGAATACCTAATTAAAAGTCATTAATTACATAAAAACATAGAAAATCTAAGGAAAGACTTCTGATTTGTCAACGGTTACACTCAAGAAGAGTTACATGAAGAAGGAGGATATATGAATGGAATACATGATACAGCTATCCACTTCATTGATCTCTCCAACTTGGCTGATACATCATGAGAAATAAGTGTGCAGTAGGGCTACTGGAGGGAGCTCAGTGCATTCTACATGTTTATGCATGAGAATTGTTTATACACTGTGCTTGCCAATTAAAATATATGAACTACTAAATTAAAATTTAAGAGATGATGCAAAAAGGCAGAAAACTTGCAGAAAGTTACTTGACATACACCAACACAAGTAGCCAAACATCCACAATATAACTAGTAATAATTTTCCAAAACAAAAACCAGGAACATCACAACTAGAATAAGAAAAGAGAATAGCTACCACCATTGACAGATTGAAATTTTCTAACAAATATTTCATCATACTCATTAAAATAGTTATCAGCACCCTTGAAACAAAGAAAAAAGTATAAAATCTAAATAAAGCATAAATTATAAAATTAACAAATACATTAATTAAAATAAAAGTTCTCTAGAGAAACTTGATAGGGAAATAGATATGACAAAGAAAAAAGTCAACAAATTTGAAGAGAAAACAACAAATTGTTCAATAAGCAAGTAAGATAAAACACATAAATGTAGCCAGGGCTTCTGAAATTTGTACACCAATAAGGAAAGATTAAATGTTTTTGTCAGCACATTCTCAAGAGAAGAGCAAAAAGGAGAGCACTAGAAGAAATATTTGACGAAATAATTGCTCAATATTTTCTGAATTTGGTCAAACATATTAAATATATGTACTTACAATTTCAAAAATATTTAACAAGCCTCAAATAATGTAAACTTTTTTTAAAAAGTATTTCCAAGACATTTTATAACTGAAACTCTAAACACACACACACACACACACACACACACACACACACACACACAGACATACACGCACACACCTTGAACGTAGCTGGGGTGAAACAAAACATTACCTTCTGCTGAACTGGCAAACTGATTACTTTCTCATCTGAGAACAAGGAAATCATAAATAACTCTGATATTTTTCAACTGAAAGGAAGATGAAGAGGATTAGGAGGAGGAAGAGGATGAGAAGAAAAGAAAGAAATTACTCTCAAATGTGTTCTCCAAGAATTAGGTCAATGCCAAAGGAGATGGCTTGAAATATAAGTTGTACAGCTTTTCCAGAGGAGTCAAGTTTGGGTCTTAGCATTCACTTCAGATGGTTCACAACTGTCTGTAATTCCAGTTCAAGTGGTTCCAACATCCTTTTTTTATCCCAGTGGATACTCACCTAGGTACATACATATATACATAAATCAAAACAAAATTAGCCTTTAAAAAATGGAGGGGTTAAAGACATTCTCAGACAATGAAAACCTAAGGGAAGGATTAAATGAGATTCTTAAACCAGGAGAGAGGCCACAGGAAAATAAGATCCTGAGCTCCCACTAAGAAGGATGAAATGGGTTTGAATATTGTCAATCAGAACTCTGATGAAATTTATCTGCATATTATAAAATCTGAGGCAAACACAAATAAACCACGCAACAGTTATGATATTGATCAACTTGGACTCTCATATAAGAAGTAGCATAAATCAGATGGATTAAGCAAGAAATTGGTTCTCATAGTTCTGGAAGCTACCCAAAATTAAGGTGGCAGTGTGGTTAGGATTCATTCTGAGGCCCTTCCATTTGGGTTACTGGTGGCCATCATCTTGCTATGGATTAATACAACCTATCTCTTTTTCTAGAGCTCAGGGAGAAAAAAATCTGTGCCATCTTCTTCTTTATGGTCGCTAATCCCCATATGAGAGCAGCCCCGCACATCCTCCTCTGTATCACCAATATATCTTATCTCCAGGTACCATTGCATTGCAGGTCAGGTCCTCAACCTAGGGACCAGAGAACGCATAAGTCAATTCTTTGCAAATGTACTAAGTAGCATAAATAAGTCAAAAAAAAAAAAAAAAGAATTCCTCAAATGGTAAGGAAACTCCCAGACTGTCACGGAGAAGAAAGAGGGCAATGAGGAAAAAAAAGAAAGAAAAAGAAACAAAATAAACCTTCACAAGCACTGTCGTGTTTCCCTCAGTGTAAAGGATGTAAATATAACAATTAGAGGAGAGCTCAGCAGAATGGGTAAAAGACAACATCACCCAAATAGACATTGTCCACAGGAAATTCGACTCAGACAGCATAGGTAGGCTGAAAGTAGAAAGTGATAACCTAAATGTGGTCTCTTTCAAAAGGACAGTGAGAACTCTGTATCTTCACCAACCTCACCCCATCCCCGCTCCCCAAATGCTCTAATACCCAACAGTGTTCAGCTTTCGTAGAAATGATTGCAGTGCCGCACACTTCCTTATCTGAACCACATAACCAGTGGAGATCTTGCCGACTGATACATATGTGAAAGAGTACTGACCTAGATGGACACCATAACCAGAAATTGTTGACAGGAGGTTCCTGGGGAGAAGAAGAGCCGATGTGCAAAGAAGTAGAGTGATAGTGGAGATCAGTTAAACGAACTCGGGCATGCTCCAGATTTTGCCCCTGACAGAAAGTTTTGTGCATGGGAAAACAGCCCTGGAGGGGAACAAGAGGAAGGATGATTTTTCTCCTCAATTCCATGGTGTGGCCTGTGGTTGCCTTCTTTTCAACATTTCAGCCTCCCTTAATAGGCACCTCGATAAAAATGCAGGCAATTACCATAGGAAAAGTTACAAAATCATCCACATAGAGAAATTCACCTTCCCATTTGTAGTTTGACAGCTAGATTGATAAGTTAGATCCAAATAAAGTTAGCCTTTAGATAGATGCCCTCATATTGCTGTAATAAAGGTCTCAAAACCCACACTGGCCCTTGGAGGGCCTGGAGCCTTAGCGAAATGGAACTGAAAAGTTGTTACCTGGTCTCAACAGCATCAAGGCTGAAGGGACAGTGGCCCCTCCATGACTCGGGCAAAAGCAGGCTTATTCTTATCTTCACCTTTTCCCCTTATCCACTAGGCCAGTGAAGAAACATGACAGCTGTTTAAAAGATGGAAGGGAATACGATAAACTTTACACATTTCAGTCAGTTTTAGGATATCCTATGGGATCCCAAACCAACCAACACTAACCTAAACACAGAAAAATCCAGCGATGAGACCCAACAAACTCACAAATCCCTACATAAAATCACAGCCCTTACTTATGAAAGTCCTCAAACCAGACCATCCATAATCTACTAAGAGGAGCTGTAGAGAAGTGAGCATAATGGTGGAGTGGAAATAATCATGACCTTCAAACAACCCTTTCATTGTCTCTCATGGCTCGTTATCATTTGCATCAGTTGGAAAAGCTTGTTCCTCTGAGCTACATTCTGCTCCAAGCCAGATGCAGAAAGTGGTAATTCTTTGAACGGAGTGGTAAATGGGCTTGGTCCACAGATTACACTGTTGCATAGATAGAGGGAGGGGGAAGATGGGATTGAGTCATGTAGCTGTGCATTCCTAATACTCTTCTTTCAAGCTGGTGAAGTTCAATTTGGTTCAATAAACATATATTAGACACGTGGAATAAGAGACACCGCAATGCCATATTCAGGAGAGCCTGGACAGTTAAGTTTCTAAAGTGTGTGTTGGTACAATGGTGACCATATCTCAGACACATTCCTGCCTCTTTCTTACCTCCTGACTTCTTCGTTAGTGTGTGTGTGTGTGTGTGTGTGTGTGTGTGTGTGTGTGTGTGTGTGTTCTTTGCTTCTTAACGCATTGTCTTCTTTGCAGACACATTGATAAAATTCCAAGGCTGATTTCCACATGTCAGTCCTCTGACATCTTTTACCATCGTCACACTGCTACAGAACTGATCATAAAAACTATCATTCTGTGGCAGGGTTCTAGGGACCAGAGAGGACTTTCTCGGGGGCCCCTTCCTCTTCAGATGTTCACAAAGCAAGCATGGCCCTCCACTCTTTGGTTCAGGGATCTCTAGTGCTTCAGTTCCCTGTATCCAACTGGAGTGTACTACTGGGGACTTTCATCTGCTTCTGAATGAAAACGAGGTCAACTGTGCCTCTTCCCTGGGCTATTTGCATAGTTACTGTATTTGTTCCATTAATGTTTCTCATTTGAATATCATTTAATGGATGCCAGCACAAGGGAGGGAGGAGATAGAATGTCCCCTGGAAGATGCTGCCCCATTAATTCAAATAAATAGTGATGAAAAGCCTGCGCACACACAGCCATATGGGGGCTATTTAGGGGCAGCGGGGCTGTTCATTTTGTTTTAAAATCACAAGCTTGGACAAAATATATCGTTTGGCTAGGAGGGAACTGAAATTATAAAGCTTGCAAGGCTTTGGATTTCAGTGTTCTACTCTCCCCCCTCACCACCTCACGTGGGGGGCGCCCTGCCCTTAACACAGCCCACTTCTTGAACTCTTTCCAATCCCAGGTATTCCCTATTTCTTTTAATACCTCATTGCTTTTGCATCAATTACAGACTGACCCAAAGCTGTACTGGAAGTGCAAGTGATAGATGGTGAGGCCCAGTGGAATGAATTTCTGATGGAAGAATAAAACTGTTAAAGGAATAAATTTACTGCATACAAATTTATACAAATCCCATATATACTGGGAAATCCTTTGCAATGAAAAACTGATGAAAGATTAAAATGTTAAATGAATTAAAATCCACCATGCCAGTGAAATATAGTGATGATTTGACCTACTAAATGAATGGCCTAAATGAAGATATAAATTTGAAGTGTTCCAATGTATGTCAGTTTGAAATGTGTGGTAAGCCAGAATAATATAAAAATATGACTCTGGCTGCTGAAGGAACACTCTTTGTGGAACCAGCCACTATTTAGAAACATCTGTGTTGGCTCTTTGTATAATGCGAAGAAAAAAAACCCTGTTTCTCACATCAGGTAACATCACCATTAACCTTTCTGTCTTTCTTTATTCTGTTCCTCTTAGAGTCTCCACATTCTATGTCTGTGGACCGCGACTTAAGGGTAGATAAGAATTGGGAACTTCTGTTACAATTTCTTTCCTTCATTTTACTAGACCTTAGCTTATATTTTGTTTACAAAATATACAAAAGCTGATACAAGTATAAAATTTTCAGCGGGCATGAGTAGTTAGTTAACTGGTGCCTATTCACAATTACTGCTTTCTCTAAGTAGCAACTGAACATTAAAAAATAATAACAATAACCACCATAAAATCCTTAGCCATTAAAATAAGTTTCAAGACTATTTTCCTGTCCAGGAAAATTATAGTTACCAACCCAGCTTAGGATACAGGTAATATATATTTTGTTCATAACTGACTCAAGACCTGGTCATTTAAAAATAATACTCTGTAGCTAGGCACAACTAGGTAACTTTGATCATTGTCAAAAACCATAAAGGTACAAATAGACTATTGTACCGAATGACTCTCTGAGTTCTGCCCAGTTTATGGTATTATAGCCATGTACAATTGGAAGCTATAGAAGAGGTCATTTTCTCTGTAGGATCATCCGGCACTCCAGATTTCTGGGCATACAGCCATGTGCATATGGCCATTAATTCAAATGATAGGTACTGACCATCAGTCAATAAATAACTTGTTAAAAGACCACGAGGCGAGGAGTCCCCATGCTAATCAAGCCTTTTTGATGTTAATCCCACTTCTAATAAGAAGAGTCCATCTCTACTGAATAGCTTTCTGAAGGCCTATCAACCCTGGATATTGTTGGGTGAGGACCTGTGTCACAGTATTGCTAAGGGGGAAGAAATCCTAGTATACAGTTATGTAGGACTCAAGAGTCCTCTGCATGGTCAGTCAAAGGCAAGTCCTTGACATAAATATCTTGTGTGCTGCTCTCCTGCTGAAGTTCCTCCAATCTAAAGGCTAGGCATTTGGGGTCAGTAGAAAGCCTTGTAGTTTGGCACCTTCAAGAGTTGCTACCCCAGTGCCTAAATGCTTTGGGAACAAAAACTGTCTTGGTTAACTTTGCAATCGTAAGGAAATCCAGGGCCCTCAAAAATGTTTCCCGGGTTAAATTGAAAGCAATTTTCTCTGGCTGAAGTCAGAAGTAAAAGTGACTAAGGCTTTAGCACCCCCTGGGGATGGCATGTTGACTTCCCTTGTATTTCTTCATTCAGAATATTTATGGATCGCCTTTCAAAGTGCTAGGTACTAAGGATAGGGTTCCTATCTCAAGAGGCTCACTGCCTGTCAGAAAAGTTTCAAAAGCCTTGCCTGACTCTTATCCAATGACTGTTTAGAGAGCAATGGTTATTAGCAGAGCCTATACGAGACCCAGATGTACAGAGGTAAATAAAGTGCAGCTTCTGTATGAGGAAGAGTTGATGGGCAAAGAAGCCACACTGGAACGTGAAGAGTGTTCCACAGATGCTAAGCCAGAAATGGGGAGGAAGAAGGAATGGCTACATTCAGACCTGGGGACTGATCACATGTTAAATGAATAAAAATGAGTTACAAATGAGAGCAAGGAGCTACATCCTGCCTGTTCACTTTGTCTTATCAACTCAATGCTCTAACGTTTCAATGTATAGTTCTTTTCTAGCAGCCAGCTATTTTCATTTTCAATAAAGTATTAGAAAGTGTAGCTAGAATTTTCACATCTTTGGAACAGCTAATGTGTATCGGCCACTTACAAATGCTCTTTGGCCATAGAACTACCAACTACCTCCATTGGGTCTTATAATACTAAGTGGTTATTAATATTATCACTGATGTCATCTAGAACTTAAAGAATTCCAATATCAAAGTAATATCAAAAGAAGAACACTCAAGTTCTCAAATTTAAATTTAATGGAAGTAATTATTGAAGATTGTAAAACTATATTTGTTAAATTATAATAAAAATAAGCCTATAAATACCTGTTGTTTTTAGATTTGTTCACTGAAAATGAAGATATACCACAAGTTTTATTTTATTTTATTTTATTTGTGTGTGTGTGTGTGTGTGTGTACTGTACTCATGTGTACATTTTGTGCACATATTCTGTGATGACCAGAGGTTGATGTCATCTGTATTTCTCTATTGCTCTTTTTTCTTTTTCTCATTCTTTCTTCTTCCTTCGTTTCTTTCCGTTTTTCCTCCTTCCTTTCATTCCTCCTTTGAGACAGAGGTTCTCTCACTGAACCCAGAGCTCACCAGCTGGCTAGATCAACTGGCCATCCAGCTCGGTGGCTCCAGCTGCCTTCAGAACTGCATAGCCCACTCCTCCGTGGAGGCGTTACTGTGCACACCACCACATCTGGCTTTTCTGTGGTTCCAGCCATCTACACTCAGGCTCTCAGGCTTGTGGGACAGACCCCTTACCACTTGCACCTAATTCCCAAGATGAGGACTTCCATTACACAATGTAAATTTAAAACCTAAAGACTAAAAAAGTATGATTTATAACTTAAATCACGATTTTTAAAATTATCATGCAAGTGATACACGGAATAAAAAAATTTAAGTAAAAGTGAAAAGCTACTAGAAAAGTCTTAAAAATTAGCTTTGAATATGTCAAACTTTCCTTGAAACATTTCCTCATCAATTTCTAGTTTCTACACAGCAAGAATTGGAAATAGAGTGTAGGTTATATGCCATCAAACCATTTTTAATAATTTTATGTTCATATTTTCTAATCAGTACTTTGTTTCCATTTTTATATTTAAAATGTCATTTGATTTATTTGCATTTTATATTCAAGAGAATGGTATCTACTGTATATGTACAATACAATACTAGTAGTGTACGTGTATACATATATACTGCGTAAATACAGTAGCATACTAACAAATTATAAAAGAGTTTAAACAAAAGTATGTTCCTCCATAAAGTAAATTAAAAAATAACTAGATGATAGATAATTAAATTCTATGCAGATAGTGGAAGGTCCACGAATCATCAGAGTCCTTTAAAGCAACAGCTATCAAAGTATGCCTTAACTAAGATGTCTCTTGGGATTATGGGTATAGATGTGATGGCTAATCTTGACTGTCAACTTTATGGGACTTAGAATCACCATGGAAAACAACCTCTGAGCATGTCTGGGAGGAGATTTCTAGATTATGGTACATTTATGTAAGAAGACCTGCTGTAAATGTGGCTGGTTTGATTCAGTGGTGGTCGAGAGGCAGATGAGATAAAAAAAAAAAAAAAATGAGCTGAGCATCGGTATTATTCACTCTCTCCTTCATAACTGTGGGTGGTTGTGATGTGGCCAGCTGCCTCAGGCTCTTGCTCTTAGGCCTTCCCTACCATGATGAACTGAAAACTTCAAGACCAAAGGAACCTTTCCTTCCTTTTAAGTCGCTTTCATGAGATATTTCATCACACTGGTAGAAAGTAACTCATAGACTGGTAAATAATCTATTGATAATGCAACTTCAGAAATAAAAAGTTTAGTACAATTTTTGAAATATACTTGATCCTAACAGTGTATGCTAGGAGGTCAAAAAAGAGCGTCTGTAACTTCTGTGAGTATACTGTTGCTGTTGCATGTGTTCTGGTTTGCTTTTTGTGGAAATATCAGACGTGAACCAAAGCAGCTTGGAGAGGAAAAGGTTTCTTTCACCATCATTGAGGGAAGTCAAGGAAGTAACTTAATGAAGGAACCTGGAGGGAGAAACTAAGGCAGAGACCATGAAGGAATGCTGCTTACTGACTTGCTCTCTGGTTCTCTACCCAGAGAAATTTTTATGTAACCAGGACCACCCATCCATGGATGGGTAGTACCACCCACAGGGGCTGAACCTTCTTACATCAATTAGCAATTAAGAACATACTTTACTGCCGTGGCCACAGGCCAATATGATCAAAGCATCTCCTCAATTGAGGTTCCCTGTTCCTGACGTGTCAAGTTGACAATCAAGATTAGTCACCACAACACGACATCATTCTTTTAGAATGTTTTCTAGGTGGTTTGGAATACAACAAAGAGTAAGCAGATGGTTTTTAAGTTCTAGAAAATGCCTGCCCAGGTGTGGCTTCCATTAGTGACTTTTCGCGTCTTTATGTATTTCTCAGATTTGTACTCTGTGCTATAATGCCATATATTCCTTGATTCACAAATCAGCCAAATTCAAGCGTGAGAAGCATACAGTTGCCTATGTAAGGCAAACAACCTGAATATTTAAAACAATTAAATTGTGAGATTAAAAATAGTAATGACAAAGAAAGCATGATGGCTAATATTGTCAGCTGGACAGGATCTAGAAATACAATGGAGAAAAACTTCTGGATACATGTCTGAGGGCATTTGAGATAGACTTACTGAATTGATGTGTGAAGACTCATCCTAAATGTAGGGAGGACCATTCCATGCCCTAGGGACCTGTATTGAGAAAGAAAGAAAATGTATTGAGCACCGACATTCATTGCTCTGTGCTTCCTAATGGACATGGAATGTGATTTGCTGACACTAACTTCTTCTGTCGTGACTTTCCTGTCCTGGACAGTACCCCCAAATTATAAAATCTTGTCAGCTGTTTGTCATGGAGACAAGAAAAGGCAACTAATACAGAAATAAAACGTATGAGTTAAAGGAAAGTTAAAATATTGCGAGACACAATGACATGAACTTAGACTCTTGGCGCTTGAGTGATAGGCTGGAGGAGGATCCCGAGTTATGGTCATCCTCAGCTACACAGTGAGCTCCGGGCCAGCCTGAAGTCTTGCCTCAAACATCGAAAAAAAGGAGACAGGGATCACATCTATTTGTGTCCTTAAACATTTACTGCACAGAATATACACATGGACAAAACTGTTCCTAGAGTTTTGAGAGTTTAAGAGAGGTTTAAAGTATGTATAAAACACCTTAGCATGTATTCTGATTGTTACCTGTAACAAAAAGTACTATATTTATGGCCTGTTTTGTGTGAGATATTAGTATTGTGGTCGTGTTAAGTGAGTTCTTATCATCAGTGATTCAGAACAAATGTTATGGATGAAATAATATGGTCTTTGGTACTTGCTTTGGAGTCATAAAAGGAGAAAGATGAAGGAGATGAGCAAGGGGCATGATGGGCCTTTGTTTGATGTTTCCTGAAACTGAGTGAGAGCATTTCATTATACTAGGCTATCCACTTTTGTGTAAAATTGAAAGTCTCCAGTTAAAGGATAAATTTTAAGAGGGCATCACCATGACTCTTGTAGGTCTACTAAATGATCAGGGGTCAAAGATTGTTTTTAATTAGGTATTTAATGAGGAAACCAATATGATGTTTCTGTTAGCTCAAAGGAAATCTTCACAGAACTGACCTATGAAAGCAGTTACTAATGCTGAAGTAAACGTAGAAGTCCAGTTTATTCTAGAACAGTGGTGACAGCACGGTGGCAGGAGTTCCTATTCTCCAGTACAAGAAACATTTACATATCTGTAGTCAGGAATTCCAGGCTCAGTATTACTTATTTAGAGAGTTCTCTAAAAAAACTAAAGGGAATGAGAGCTTCACAAAAATCGTATATTCTGAGGGAATGTGTCCAGGTAGCACTTGGTTTTCATTGATGGTATATTAAACCCTCCATCCCATTTCTAAGTCTGCCTGGCTTTTTCCTGTGTAGTCTCTGTGCTAAGCTGAAATGATCACCTCCCAAATGTCCACACCTGATGCTCAGACGATACATTGATTTATAGATCAAAATCAACAGTGCAGTTGTGATTCTATCAGGAACCTTGAGGCTCAGGTGTCTTCCTGGATTAACCGTGTGATCACAACAGTCCTTACACCAGAAGAAAGTCAATGGAAGACAGCGGATGCTGGTGGGAACCGAGGCTGAACTGATGCACTTACTGCCTTTGAAGATGGAAGAAAGGGGTCAAAGTCTGAAGGGACGGAATAGAAGCATTCTTTTCATGTGTTTGCTTTGTTTTAAGGAAAATACTTGTGAGTGTGTGTGTGTGTGTGTGTGTGTGTGTGTGTGTGTGTGTGTGTGGTCCTGTGAGTGCATGTCTGTACACACGTATGTGGAGGTCAGAGGTCAACCTCAGGTATCATTTACCAGGTACTATCTACCTTGTTTGTTGATACAGGGCCTCTCACTGTCCTGGAACTCACTGACTGGGCTAGGATGGCTGGTTAGCCAACCCCAGGGATCCAACTGTTGCTGCCTTTTCGGAATCAGGACCACAAGCCCACACCACTATGCCTGGTGTCTTATGCAAAAATGGAGAATCAAACTTGGGTCCTCATGCTTGCCTGGTAAATGCTTCACCCCCTGAACCGTCTTCCCAGTCCCAAGACTGGAAGATTTCCTTAAAAATCTATACCTCACCTGGAAGAGGACAGCAGCTTAGCTTAGCAACCGGTAAGCAGTGGAGCCGATGGGGTATCAAAGGCTTTTCCAGCTTCGTGCATCATCAGCTATTTATTTCAATGCTCTGCCTGTCATCAGCAGTCTGTCTGACAGATCCATTTGTTCTCTTTAAGTACTGCTATGTATGATAGCTGCATTTCGGAAGAGTACGTGCATCTTCCTTGCTAAGGGATGACTTACCCTCACACTTCTCCTCACACCTCTCTTGTGACATGACATCATCCCCTCATATGCTGAGAGAAATGCCAACCACACACAAAAAAAAAGTTCTCACAGACACCTCGGTTTCCACCTTTGTCTGTTTCATTTGCAAAAGAGCATAGAAATATAAGAAAAGAAACACTAGCCATCAATGAGGTCACTTTCCCCTTGATAAGACTTTATTTTTTTATAAGATATATACTCAGTATTGAGGTCCCTAAAAACCTCAAGGCACGTAGGTAGCTTGTTCAGTAGATCAAATCAAACTGTTCCAGTAATGTGAAGCACTGAATAACCACTGAAATAGAAACAGGTCTCCCCGGCCCTTCACTGGCCCTCCAGACCACTAAGCAGGAGCTGACGATCTTACTGAAAGCCATTCTGGACAGGATTTTTTTTCCCATAAAAATGAGTTTTGAATCTTCTTTAGTGACATTTGAGTTACCCCTGTCCAGAAAGTGATTCTGAGGCCATGAGCAGTCACAGGGCTTGTGTCTTAGAAGTGGGTTTGTGACAACTATCCACCATGAGCCACATACCATCAGTAAGCTCCCAATTGAATTCCCTTGGACCTTTAATTTCCTGCCATGACTGTGAAGTTTATCTCTCAGTCTCACACTTTCTTTTTGCTATCTCAGCTTGATTAAACTATTAAGGCACATAAGAGTGTTTTATACTACCAAGGTCCATGTACTTCATGTATTGGGTGCATGCTCCATAACCGCCAGTGGCTCCTTCATGGATAGATGACACATGATTAGGGAAGAGCACCACATAGGGACTTCAAATGTATACACCGTGTGTAATTTGCTGAGCTGGGTAGTGGTCATTTTGTTTACACTTTGCTTTTGCATGTAGAGATTTACAAAAGAAAATTTAATAAAACTATCTATGCAGTGATTCCTGCCCTTAGAATGTAGAAAAATTTTTACTACAAAGAAAAGTCTTGAGAATTGAAGGTATTTGATAAGTAAAGTATTTAAAACTCTTGCCATGAGCAGATGCAGAGATCCACAGCTGAGCAACAGGCCAAGCTCCAGGAGCCCAGTCGAAGAGAGAGAAGAGGGATTCTATGAGCAAGTGCATCAAGATCATGATGGGGAAACCTACAGAGAGAACCAAACCAAACTAGTGGGAACTCATGAGCTTTAGATCAACAGCTGTGGAGCCTGCATGGGACTGACCTAAGCCCTCTGCATGTATGTGACAGTAGTGTAATTTGGTCTTCTTGTGAGACTCCTAACAGTGGGAGCAGGGGCTGTCTCTGACTCTTTTGCTGGCTTTGGGGACTCTTTTTCTCATACTGGGTTACCTTGCCCAGCCTTGATACAAAACAAAGTGCTTAGTCTTACTACAGCTGACATGCCATTTTTTGTTGACATCCATAGAAGGCCTGCCCTTTTCTGAATAGAAGCAGAGGAGGATTGGATGGGGCTGGGGGGAGGCAGAGGAGAAACTCTGTTTGGGATATAAAAATTGGTAGATAGATGGTAGATAGATAGATAGATAGATAGATAGATAGATAGATAGAGATAGATAGATAGATAGATAGATAGATAGATAGATAGATAGATAGATAGAAACTCCAGAATATATGAGACCTAAACTGATTGGATTATTTCATAACTTTCTCTTTAGGCACTTAACTTTTTCTTTAAATTTTTTATAAAAGTTATGATTATAATTTTATAAGTAAAGGAGGGAATATGGAGAGGGATAAATAACAGTAAAGACCTTTAAGCTCTATTAAAAACCACTGCTGAAGAAGTTTCCTAAAATATAAATATATACATGCAGAACTTCAATGGAGCTGCCCTATGCCACTACCAGACACTACAGGCAAGCAAACAGTCCAGGGTCATCATCAGGTTACCTCTCCTGGAGTTGTTGGCCTATAAGGTCTGTTAGGTCCCCAAATGTTATAGGCTATTGCCAATGTAACCGGTTACTCTCCAAAATTTGATAGTAATGTCCTGTAACTGAAGACACCACATACTTGAGTCATAGAACACAGAGAAATTAAGGTGATGCAGACCTGGAAGTTTCATCCCTACTGACTAGCTTTCATAGTGCTGGAGGAGAAAGTAATCACTAGTCTTACACAGTTATAAGCCCTGCAAGCTACAATAACAACCTGCCTGACAAGATATGCCCACTGGTACAATAATGGTATGAATGTCACGGTAATAGCCAAATACTTTCTAAATGGACATAAGACCCACAACATGGGATAAAACTCATACCTTATGCAGACATGGGGACCAATAACCTTGGCTAATAGGCCTTACGCCCCAGAGGAGAACCTACAGCTATTCCTCTGATAATGGTACATGTCATCAAACTGACTCCTAATTATTTCTCATTAAACCCATAGATTAGTGCATCTCCAAGACCCCAGCACAGGAGCTTCTCTTTGTAGTAAACAGCAATTAATTCAGAAACCTACAACTGGCTGAGGTACAGAGAATGAGTGACTGAGACACTAGAATGGGACATGTGTATCACACACCCTCCTCCCAAGGCTCAGTGATCATTGCAGAAGAGGAAACAGAAAGACTGTAAGAACCAGATGAGATAGAAGACTGCAAGGAAATACTTAACTTTCTCTGGACACAATAGGAAATTTGCACATAAGAACTCACAGTGGTGGTGACAGTGTGCACAAGACCTGTGCAAGTTTAACTCAGACAAAATTCCAGCAGAGAACTTTGAATATGTGAGATGGGAATGAAGTCCCTGCCTAGCTGAAGAGCCTTTGGTAATTGACAGTCTAAGGGAGTGTAAGAGTTAGCTTTCTTTAAAGGTGTGGCCCCTGGTGGATCTAACATGGTCCAGTGGATGATCACATACCTGAGACTCTATAGACAGTACTAATGGGACTAGATTTTTTTTAAATGAGGACACAAAGTTGAGTGGGTACAGAATGGGGAGGTAGATCGGGGAGGAGAGAGAAGGGAATAGATATGATCAGAATATAATATATGATACTCTCAACGAATTAATAAAATATGTTTTATTAAAATAGTGCTAGTGTGCAGACTATTTTCTCTACATATTTTTTCTCACTTTGTTTTCAGACTTTCTTTATGTATAAGAAGCACAGACATGCATCTTCAGAGTCAGATTACTGTAACTTCCCATTAAACATCTTGCTCTCATGCTCTATTTATCTTCAACTGCTGTCATTTCCTTTCATTTTTTCTATTTAATTCTTTGCTTTCTTGCCCTCCTTTAGAAAGCTACATCAGGGGCTGGAAAGATGGCTTAACAATTAGGAGAGACTGCTACTGTTCCAGAGGATCTGAGTTTAATACCTGGCATGCATGTTGGGCAGCTTACAACCTCCTGCAACAGTGCCACGGCATGTGATTAACTTTTCTGTCCTTGGCTGGGGCCCACACAGACATGTGTGTATGCACATGCACACACACATGCATACACACACACATACACACACACACACACACACACTCACATAAACAAAAGTAATAAAAATAAGTATTTAGAAACAACAATCTACATTGAAATAGCATTAAATTTGTGAATTTAAAATGCTAGACATGAACAGAGAGTCTGAACACTGATTCGCATAGGCAACACCATCACATAGATTGAAACTAAAAGGCACTTTTATATTTCTTATAAATGTTTTGTAGATAAGCAAGCAAGGGGTAAGATACTCACCTTTATATCGTCCCTGAAAAGATCACATTTAAAAGGCTTTATAAACCGTCTTTACTAGGTGGGTCTCAGAACCATGAAACAGCATTCTCAAACTTTTAAGGCCAATATATTTGTCCTTCTCCCATAAAAAAATTCAAATTTATCACTAGATTCCTAGGGGAAAAGGAGAGGTCTTGCCTCTTGACTGTCCTTTGTGCCATTGCATCTAGAACAACTTCTCAGTAAAGGAACTTGGAAGTAAATGTCACTGAATGCCACAGCTGTCCACATCTGGAGGAAGAGAACATGCAGAAATGTCCTCTTGAGTTGATCTGAAAACACAGCACTCACCGCTGATAGTAGAGAACTGTTAGTGTTCCAGGACTGGAGGTCCTGCAGCAGAATGCCTCTGGCAGTGAGCTGAGTGATTGCTAAAAAAAGCGGGGCAGACAGACAAATGAAGAGGTGCTATGATGGGCCAGCCAGAAAGGTCGTAATAGAGACACAAGGAAAGTAGCAGATGTCAAGAGATTATAAGAACAGAAAAATTATCAGAATGGGTGATGGGAAGACGGCACCATGAGCAAAAGCACTTGCTGTTCACACCCCACGGCCTGAGTTCAATCCCCAGAGCTCACATGGAAAGCTGGATTAGGTCTTGTCCATCAGTACTCCCAGACAGAGCGATTGTGCAGAAGCTTGCAAGGCAGGCAGGCAGTTAGAACATGTTCACAGACAAGAAAGAACAAGGAAAATCCTGCCTTCACCAGATGCAGGGTGAGAACCGATGCCAGAAAGCTGGCCTCTGACCTCCACAAGTACACTGTGGTCTATGGGCATCTCAGACCAACACACACACACACACACACACACACACACACACACACACACACACACACACACACAATTAGTTCATTAAAAATAAATAAATAAATATCACAATATGTGGTTAGGTAGATATGAAACTGTAAGTGGTAGATTATTCAAAAAAAATTTAAGCAGAGATTTGCAATTTAGTTTTTAAGGTGTTAGAATCAGTATGATGATGCATGGTTCAAAAACTGTGGTTCAACGAATGGAGAATGTTGGGAGTAAGTCGAAGTTGCATGACAGTTGAAAGAGAGGGACCCACAGATGGATTACACAAGAGACTATATATACACAGCATTATCAAACAATGGCTACACCAGAGGGTAATGTGTGACCTTCTAAATAGCAGTATACAAACAGTGAGAGGATTGAGAAACAGAATAAACTGTAGTGACTTTTATGATAGGACACGGGTCTCTGAGAAGACCTGGACATCTTTTTTCAGCTAGTCCGGGGAAGCATGCGAGGCCTCACAAAGATAGAAATGGGTTTTTTTGTTTTTTTGTTTTTTGTTTGTTTGTTTGTTTATTTATTTATTTATTTATTTATTTATTTAAATTTTTATTTTGCAATACAATTAAGTTCTACACACAGGCACAGATTCCCTTGTTCTCCCCCCTCCCGCCCCCCTCACCTTCCCCCCAGCCCGCCCCCCATTCCAATCTCCTCCAGGGCAAAGCCTTCCCCACAGACTCTGGACCTACCTGGACTGAGAGAAATGTTTTTTAAGTAAGCAAATCCACAGACTGGTCAGAGGCACCTTGCTCAGATGGAAGACTATGACTCAATAGTGGAAATCTCAGCATAACAAAGTGTCTTCCTGGGGGAATACAGGATTTCAAATAAGGAACTGGTCATTTGAAAAATGGAAGCCCCTAGAAGCAGAAAGAAGAAGGCAGGCAAGACCGGCAGTAAGCCAGGCTTTGACTAGCCTGTCCTGTGAGCCTACTCCTGAAAGACCCTCAGAGTCCTCTGGTCTGAGGACAGGAGACAGTGCTGAGAATGTATGGGCTTGAAGATGCAGGCAAAGACCAATTGGCTCCAACAGGAAAGGAGAACGTGAGCCTGAGGAGCCAGGCAGGTGTGGGGAGACTTGGATAAGAGGAAAGAATGGTGAATATGCACCATCAAACAAGAATATGCAAGATAGATGTCTAAATTCCTATAGTACATAGACCAAATAACAAGAGAACATCCAATCCTGATACACAGACATTATCCACAAGGGATTATTCAGTAAATAAATTAATGAATAAAATGATAGAAAAATAAGAAATGGAAGAGTGGGATAGCTTTCTGAATTAAGATGGCTACCTAATACTCATTCTTCACCTAAAACTTCCACTTTTCAAATTATGTGTTAATTATCTCCCACAATTAATTTCCCAAGAGGAGAATTATTTTTATGAAGGTGAATAATTTCTCCTGAAAGATTAAATAGAATCAGGAAAAATCATCAATGTAAGCATTTGCACACACTCAGAATTCCTTTTCTTTCTCCACTATTGCCTTCTTTTCTCAGTTTCCTCTCAGTGTGAACAACATTAATCTGTTTGGTTTTATCCCAGAACCACATTTTAATTTTTAATTATATATGCAACATTTACACTCAGCAAACTCTGAATAGAGGGCATTCCTTAATAAAGATAATACGACATGTTTCTATAACCCAGCAAGGTCAGTCCATGAGAAGAATAAATAAAAAGATAATTGAGTAACTGATAGAATCATCAGAGAAGATACGAAGGAAGATCATGTCTGGAGGACAAAATGATGGAAAAATAAATAGAAGATGATGAGGTCACAGGGTAAAATGATAAAGAGAATTGGAGTCAAGAGACAAGGGGACTTCTTCTGTGACTTACACTATAGTCTAGGACAAAATAATAGATCTGTGCTTGTATTTCCCAATTCTGGCTTTGCCTTCCTTATTCACTATGCAGGAGCCATAGTGATCTTTTAAAAACAAATCACCTCATATCACATCTCTGCATAAACCCGCTAACGTTTTCTCATTTCAAGTGAAATAAAATCTAGCCCTTTTTCCATAACCTTCAGCACCCTCCACAGAGACACCTACTCCTGTCCCCAGAGCTATGCCCCCACCTTGCCTCCATTCACTGATCTTGGTTTGCTTTGTGTTTCTGAGACATTGTGAGGCTCATATTTGCTATGTATGAGCTGCACACAGTGAGCTCCGTGTCCTATTGTGCTTGACAATTGTTATTTGATGTCACTTTCCCGTCTACTAGAAAATGTCCACTCCCCCATCCCCTTGTCTATCACATAGCTGTGACTATTTTGCTTTACAAAATGTCCCAGTGTGGAAAGCTCTGCCTTGGTCATTATGTGTGGATTTGTATGTTATGTGTTCCTCCTATGAGATGTATCCTTGCCTCTCATATTCATCTCTGTAGTCTCATACCCCGGGTCATGATGGATGCCTTGAGAGGAAAAAAATAAAATGAAAAAGCAAACAGAAAGCAATCAAGTACAGTGAAAAGAAAATGGAGAACATAAACAGAAGTCTAGAAAAGTATATAAGAAAATGGGAACATCTACTGGAAAAATATGAAGCCACTATTTAAACACCACAGCATCTTGAATATGTTAGAACATCACACACTTGTGTGACTTTCAAATACACCATAGGCTGCCATCCTCATTTGCTTGATATTTTAGAAAAATCGAAACAGTGCAAAGATTTTTGTACATATGTGGAAAAATAAGTGTGAATGTGTGTTTCATCTCCGTGCTTTATTTGGGTGAGAGTGGGGTAGAAAGACTCCTGAAACACCCTCGGAGTACAATCAAGATGTCAACATTCACAAACCCATGTGCTAGTCCTCTAAATTACACTCCTCCAGCTGGCTTGGTTAATTCTGAAATGGATAAAGCTAACGGTGCCAGATCACACCCAAACAGTATAAAACTGAAGAAGAGCACCATAAAACAGTGATAAACAATAGATTATTTCAGTGGCATATGGCAGATCCACAGTCAGGCCAGCCTCAAATGCAACCTTTGGAATCTGTTTTAAAAAACTGGTGCCTGAATTACAACTCCAGCATTCCAGGCACCCTTTGCAAAAGCAGTCAGCTATAATTTTAAAGATGGGAAAGAAAAAAAACAGATAAACGAGGAAAAGAAAACAAGTCATTAGTAAAGAAAGATAAAACTAGAATTAATTAGTGCATGCATGACTATCAATGGGAGGAATATAAAACGCATAAAGTGCTTGGAGGAAGACACAGCCATGGGTTGACTTACATGAAGGAAAAGAGAAACAGGCATTGCCAGAAAACAGGATGAAAAGAAGGAAAGAGAAAAACAAACATAAATCGAAAACAAACATTTTCTTGTCTATTTGGATATAAAAACCATTTCTTCCATTAAATGATGCTATGAAGAAAACTGACTCTCCCCCAGCTAGAAGCTCTCAATGGGAAGTAACTCCTCAGCTAAGGGGAGGGTGAGGCGTAAGGCATGGAATGGGGAGTGGAGTTGAGCAAAAGTGCATTTTGTGCATGTATGAAATCCTCAAACATTAGAAAATACATTGAGTTTAAACAGGTTAATAAATACATCATTGATTTCTCTTTATAGGTAGGGGTAGTTCTTCTGAGGAAAAATGATGCTCTGATTTGGATGATTATCTATCAGAGGCTCATGTTTTAAGAACCCCTGGGTGGTGCTCCCAGGACATAGTCAGACCTTTGAGAGGTGGGACTTTAGGTAACTGGTCATTAAAGACACAGCCTTGAATGGAGTGCTGCTTCCCTAGCTCCTTCCCTTGTTCTCTCTTCCTGGCCACCCTGCAAATGAGTTTGCTCTCCCATGGACTATCACCACTGTGTGCTGCTTGGTTATAGACCCAAAGCAGGAAGGCCAAGTGACCACGTCAAATCTGTAACTAAGAAGCAAATGGAACCTTCTCTCTCTGAAAGTTGATTGGCTCGTGTGTTTGTTACAGTCATAGAAAGCTGACTAACATAAAAGCCCAAAACCCAATAGCAGAATGAGAGAAGGGCTAGATCCATGTTTCTAAAATATTTATTCCCACCATGTCTGATGAAATGTGCCCCATTTTAAGAATAGGTCTTCACCATCCCCTAGTCCCACCAGCTTCTCAGAGGGAGAGATGTTTTAGAATAGACAATTAAGATATCTGGGATGAAATATAAAGAACACTGTATTCCTATCAACTGAAATGATTTACCTAGACATTAGTAAGCAAAGTAAAAGTGTTTTTATTTTTTTCAAAAGGAGTAGATTCTTAAAAGTCAACTCCAAGAGCTACCCCCATTTGCTCTTGGAGTTTGTGACAGTCTTAAGTATAGTTTCTTGATGGCATGAATAATAATTATTCACAAATCAAAACATTTCAAAGTAATTTCTAATAAGCATAGTACAGAAGCAAGATCAACAAATAGAAAGTCTTGGCCCTGGTTGCCATACAAAAACACTGATGTCATGGTGATATCCTGAGTTAGCATCCTTATAGAAAGAACATCCTTATAGAACACCCATCTAAGATGTACAGAGTTGAAGGAAAGCCAAGGACAGTCACACTGAAACCCTGTCACCGTGTTAAGACGTCTCCAATGCAGCACTAGGAAGGAATGCTTCCACTCCTGTCTTCTCCATCTGGAAGAAAATGAAAAGTCAGCTGTTCCTCCAGCATCCCTGCTTCTTAGATGACCACCCAGGAGCTGTTGTTGTTGTTGTTTTGTTTGTTTGTTTGTTTGCTTGCTTGCTTGCTTGCTTGCTGTTATTGTTGCTTTGATTGGTACACCAATAAAACTGGCACAGTTCCTATGCTTAAGGGGTTCCCTAGGAAGGAAAGGAAGGAGCAGAATGCTTGCAATGGTCATGACCATGTGGCTGTCAGGGAAAGGTACACGGCTGGAGCATGCTTCCTTCACGTGGACAGAGAGAGATGGAGTATGCTTGGAATTCCGGTTCTTCCATAAGCTGCCTGAGTTACTGTGGTAATAACAATTGCTGTGGTCAAATTCCTGACAGGGAGAAATTAAAGGGAGGAAGGAGCTATTCTGGCTCATGGAAGAGACAGCATGTGGACAGAGAGAGATGGAGTATGCTTGGAATTCCGGTTCTTCCATAAGCTGCCTGAGTTACTGTGGTAATAACAATTGCTGTGGTCAAATTCCTGACAGGGAGAAATTAAAGGGAGGAAGGAGCTATTCTGGCTCATGGAAGAGACAGCATGGCCATGAGGTTGAGACATCTGATCCCATTGTATCCACCACCATCAGGAAGGAAAGTCCGAGTTCAAATTCTGAGACTCGGGGTATACACTAGTCTTATACAATCAAAAACTAAACTACAAACCTCCACTATGCATGGGCACAGGGTAAACAGGAGGAATGGGGGTGCAGCGAGGAAATACTGAACCAACGCAAACCAGTAAAGCTATCAAGGCAAGCACTAAATCTGAAGTTCTAGCTATGGCCTCCCAGGCTCCCAGGGGTCTCATCTGAGCTCCAAGGCTCCTGGCAGCCCCACCCTCAGGCTTCTTGCCCGTAGCACAAACACTCTCTCTCTTCATCTGGCTACATTGAGCAGCTTTCTTTGATGAACGTTTTACATTTTGGGTAGTTCTAACATCCATGACAGCCTAGGCTTCAGCTCCCAGCTTCATTTCCGGTCCACTCGGCAGCTCTATGATGGGAACTGGGCCCTGATACACATTGCCCGGTTTAAATGGCTCTCTGGAGCCATATTGCAAGTCTTCCGGCTCCCCACAACACTTGACCTTTATATCTTGTACAAGTGCAAAGTCGTCACCATATGAATGAGGAGGAGTTCTTCCATCAGCTCAAGGTGGAGTCTGGCCTTCATTCACAAGGGCAGCATACTCTGGATCCTACCTGGCTCAACCTGGGAAACAGTTCCTGAGACTGCTCTGCCGGGGCCAGATGCCCTGAAGACTTTGTCTAGGTACTCTCCTTTTAAATGGTTTCAAACATTTCCATAGTTGCCCCCTGCAGTTCTCAGTGAGTGGTGTCTTGCCCTCAAGAACTTTTTCTGATAGTCTAGGTACAGAGTGTAAAATTTCGCTCCAGTATCACTAAACTTTTTACCAATCAACACGCCTGGTTCCTCTACTTCCTAATCTGCTTTGTCTATAAAATAACCAAATCTGTATTCCGGTTCTAACAAAATTGCATATTTTCAGATCTTTCTAGCCCACTTTCTCAGCATAAATCTGACAAAGAGGAATAGCCCTCTCCACATCAGACTGAAGTCTAAGCTGTCTTGAAATTGTCTCTGCCAGACAACTTAGTCAAATTTCAGGAAATAGGCAGAACAGTGCCAGATCTTCTTCCAGATACAATATTAATGGTCTTTGGCCACCCAGAGCAGCCTCTTAAGTTCTGCTTACAGCAATGTAGGATCGCTCTAACCCAGAGTTCCACATCCCTCCCATGGCCCAATCCCAAAGGCTTATGAACCACACGGTCAGGTAATAATAGCGGTGACCTCACACTCACACTTCAATACCAAATATGTGCTTTTCTTATCACCATGACCAAATGCGCAGACAGAAGCAGCTCGAAGGGGAAAATACGTATTTTGGCTCACAGTTTGAGCATACATTCCTGATGTCGGGGAAGGCGGGGCCGGGCAACAGCTTGAGACTGTAACAGCAAGAGCATGAGGCTGCTGCTCACATCTCTGCTGGCTAGAAAGCAGACAGCAGACCAGAAGAAAGCCACAACCTAAGGGTTCCCCAACAACCAACGACGGCACTACCAGTGAGCCCACGTGTTCAGATGCATGAGCCTCCAGGGAACATTTCACATTCAAACCACAAAACAGCTTAAGGGAATGTTTTCCATCTTGCCTTACTTGAAACATTGGACAAAATTGCACTGTTTGGCTGTTCTAGGGGAGCTATGAGCCCTTCACTGCAGCCAGCCCAGCTCAGTACACTCATGAGGATGTGTGCAACTTGAGGCTGCTCTTCCAAGCAAGGAGAGGAACAGATCAAGTCCATGTTCCAGTCTTCAGAGGATTGCCAAAGGATTAATATATGCCTGTTGACTCAGGGTGCTCTGGGGACCTGGCATCTCTAGATATGCGTTGACTCTGGTAAGGATGAAGCTCTCAGAAGCTGGCTGAGATAGGGCCAGAGAACTTCCAGATCTTCCAAAAGAAAGCAGTCTCTTTAATTGAGAATCAGCATGCATGAGAAGAATTGTATGAGCAGCAGCACACAGAATCTCTACCTGGGGTGACCAGTGGGAATAGTTCCTGTATTAAGTCATTACATAGACTTGGAGATGGTTCATAAACACAAAGTTATGAACCACATAAAGCAAGGGAAGCATGGGCAAAAAAATCAAGATGTCAGTCTCTAAAAGCTAAAATGGTATATAGCTTACTTTTCAAAGAATCCCAACTATCGTACACATGATCAATAAACACAAGAAATTCTGTATGAACAAAATAGAGGGTCGACAAAGAGAATATTTAAAAGAACTAAGTAGAAATTTGAAGGCTGAAGAATAATAAAAAGATAAATGAACTTAAAATTGAATAGAGATGTCCAGTGGATAACTCAGGGAGAAGAAAGAATTGTCAAACTTAAAAATAGGTCATTCAGTCTTTTCAGTCAGAGGAACAGAAAATAAAGAGGGATGAGCACTCGAGGGAGTCAGGAGGCACTCGGGATGTTTCAGAGACAGAAGAGAGCAAAGCCTTACTCGGGAAAATAGTGGTCCAAACTTGCTAAATCTGAAGAAGGAAAATGGACATCTAGATTTGAGAAACCCAGTAACTTCTAACAAACAGGAGGTATGAAGAAATTTACAGCAATGCATATCGTGTTAATGGTATATAAATCCCTTCAAATTCAAACCTGAAAGTTAAAAGACAAAACTTGTATTAAAAATCCTATGTATATAAAATACAATTTTAAAAATATGAGTTCTGACAACAGCAAAAGCGTGGGGTGAGTTTCATTATATGGAACAACACTGTTGTCAGTGAATAAATTATTATAGTAATATAATACTTTATATAAATCTTATAGTAACTATAAAGGAAATAACTTACAGAAGACAGTGAAAAGACAGCAAGAAAAGAAGCAAAATATGCCACTGTGAATCAAAATATGCCACTATGAAAATCAACAAAACATACAGAACACTGGAAGAGAGGAAAAGTCCATCAAAAAGTTTCAAGATAAATAAAATGTAAATGGTAATACAAGAGTCATTCACTAACAACAACAACAACATATAGATAAACTCTTCAATCAAAATACATAAAGAGGCTGAGTAAATGATAAAACCAGCCCCGACTGTATGAGGTATGAAGGAATTACTGTAGAGTTAAAGACACACACAGTCTAAGAGTGGGATGAAGACGATTTGCAAATTGTAGCGAAAATACACAAGGTGGGGCCTTCCTCATGTCAGACAAGGCAGAGCTTGAGTGGTCAACTACCAAAAGATATAAAGGACATTCTATAAGGATAGCATTCATCTAACAAGGATCTCCATGACTGAGCATGCCTACGTTTCTAACATGAGAATCATCCAAATATAACATATAAACATTGACAAGCACAGACATAAAAATGATATATGTTTATATCCCCTCAGAATCATGGAAAGAACAACTGGATGGAAGATCACTGAGAAACACCACAGGCCACCTGAATATAACAGACACGGGCAGTTCATCCCAGTCAACACAACAGAAGAAACACACATTATTTTTCCCCCTCGAGTATACATGAAACAGTCTCTATGACAGATTACATATTAGTTTCTGAAACAAGTCTTAACAAATTTCACGTGATGAAATTATACCCGGTATATTTCCAAAGTAGATTGATACCAGAAACTCATTATAGAAGTAAAACTGGAAATTCATAGCTATGGGAATATTAAAGAACATACTATTGAATGATAGTTGGGTCTAGAAGTAAATGAAAATATAAAACAAAAAGCATCTTGAGACAATCGTCTCTGAGGACTAGCTTTCATAGTACCAGAAGGTGCTATGCAAGCTGCCAAGGGAGGGGAAGAAATCATTAAATAGTTCTGGCCAGCTGTGATGCCTATGAACCACAACGATGACCATCACGACATGATATCCCTAAAGGTGTAATATGGCACACATATCATGGCGATAACCAACAGCTGTCTAACTGGGCTTTGTGGCCTGTTCAATAGGAGGGAAATCATGCCTGGTACTAGGAACCTAGTGAACATTCAGAGGCTATTGATGTCAGCGACCTGAGAGGAGAATCTACTGCTGTCACTTTACAGAATCAGTATATTTCCTAACTGTGTTCTAAACACTTCTACACACAGAGGCATGTAGCTCTCAGCCCTCTTCAAAGAAATTTCTCTTCGCAGCATATGGAGACTGCTACTGGTCAAAATTGAGAGAGCAAGTGACGGTAGGGTCTCCAGGCCCAGCCACTCATCTATAGCATGACTCTGAAAACATATACATGCAAGCAACACTAAAGAGACACAGCATCATGCATTTCCATTAGCCATACATATGTAACAATAATAATAAAGGAAAGGAGGCCATTAATTTTAGAGGAAGTACAGAAAGGGACATGAACACTATTGGAGAGAAAAGTGGGGGAAATGATAGAACAATGTTTCTTAAAAATCACAAGGAAGCTGTGCAGTGGTGGCCCACGCCTTTAATCTCAGCACTCGGGAGGCAGAGGCAGGGGCATCTCTGTGAATTCGAAGCCAGCCTGGTCTACAAAGTGAGTTCCGGGACAGCAAGGATTGTTACACAGAGAAACAGTGTCTCAAAACCAAATTGCATGTTGAGAAAAAAAATCGTTTTGAGACTATTGAAAATGGGCATGTACCACACAAAAACTTAGGGGATGACACAAAAGCAAGGTTACTAAGGAGGTTTTAGGGGGGAATTATTATTAGTCAAACAGAAAGAAAGATCTCCAGCAACTCAACTCACTCACCAAGAAATTCAGAAAAGACCAAACCAAGTTCAAAGTTAGCAGAAGAAAAGGAATAAATAAGTGTGGAGTAAAAGTAAACAAACCAGAAAATAGAAACACAATTGGAGATAATCATTAAATTAAGATTTGAATTTGCTTTTTTTTAAAAAAAAATCAGCCCAATTAATGAAAGTTTAGCTAGAATAACAAAGTAAACAGAAAAAACTTATATTTTAAAGACATATGCTTTGTGTATATTCACGACTCGAGCAGAATAAAAGTAATCATGGCAAAATAAAATCAGTTTGTTTAATATGGCTGTTTGAAACAAGAAGCAGTGACCAGGTCATTCTAACCAAAAGGAAAGAAAGAGAGAAAGGAAGGAAGGAAGGAAGGAAGGAAGGAAGGAAAGAAAGAAAGAAAGAAAGAAAGAAAGAAAGAAAGAAAGAAAGAAAGAAAGAAAGAAAGAGAGAGAGAGAAAGAAAGAGAGAAAGAAAGAAAGAAAGATTTGTTTAATCTCCTTGTCTTTTTCAAATAAAATATAAAATTGCACATAAAAAGCTTCATTTCCCATGTGAAGCAGGAGTTTTATATCACTGCATATTAAGAGGAAGGAGTGTGTTTGTAAAGCAAAGATTCATGATTCATCATCCTTTAGTGACAGCGTCTGCCCTCAAAGAGGGCGCATTGGAACGTAAGTGTTAAGGCAGTAATAAGTGAAGGGACTTTCACAGGCGATGATGTTCACAGTACTGCCTCCGGGTTGCTGCAGCCTAGAGGACAGAAGCCCCAACTTTGCATCCATGGCAGGTAGTTATAATGAAAGGACTAAACATGCTTCTCTAATATCCTTAAATGTAGCTCCTGGGTCATCCAATGTGCGTACTATTGTCCACTTCTCTTCACTGTCTTCTGCAGAAGGTAACTCCTTCGTTCTCAACAGTATCAGTAGAAGCCTCCAGTCACACCGAACTCTTCACGTCGCTGTGTTCCCCCACCAGACCTGTAGAATCTGATGTGGAAAGAGCATGAGTGAGCTGTGTCTTGCTAAGGACTATTTAATGACAGCACCAAGGAAGGAGCCTGGGATTCAGAGGGAATACAATGGGAAGGACTTTGTTCTCACTGTCTTCACTGAATCATCTTCAGGAAGACAGGGGAATCATGCCACTATTACCTCATTGTGCTTCCAACACTGCAAGGGTTCAATAAAAATTCTGCGTGTGAAAAAATGAAGGAATGTCCAACGCTGTCTGGACTCAGATTGGAGAGGGGTAATGAAGTAAAAGCAGATGTCTGACAGTGTTTTAAAGTGTGAGACAGACATCAGGTATCTCCACAGAGCTCTTTATGATCTTCAACTTTTTTTGATATCTATCTATTCAGAGCTATATTCAGCCTGTAAGACTTTATTATTCATAAGATGTTTTCCTTTATGTTGTCTTCAAAAAAGGCCTTATTTTATATTTGCTGCCTGAATCAGAGAAATAAGGGCAATTGTCTTTCTCCATAATTTCACCAAAGGCATGAAGTTCTCAGTATGCAATGTTATGGCTACTAAAATGACATGAAGAAAATAAAGCCATGAAGAAAGACTACCTTAATGTCCAATATTGAACACAATAGGTTTATCAAAATAAACAGGCTTATTAAAATCATCAACTTTGCTCTCCATAAACTGAAAACAAATTCAAATTCAGAGCCTAAATTTGCCCCCTAGCATTATAAAGATTCAATGCAGCTATTGTTTTGATTTCTGTATCTCTGTATGCATTTTCATAGTGGGTGCATTACTACATTGCCTAACGCCTTTGTTTCCAGAAAATAAAAATATCCATTCCAGGATCAGCTATAAGCCTTTACTGTTCTTCTTAAAGCACATAGCCAGACTCATTTGTAACAGATGGTGAACCTTCTACCTCACTGAGAAAACAGCAGCCATCAGAAGCAAAATCCACCTCCTTGATCATCTGTTAAACTCCAGATCCCACCTTCCATTCTGTCCCAGATTGTAGCTTGCCTCTCTTCCAACGGTAACATTTCACCTGTACTCCTGATTCTATATTCTCTCTTCTCTTTCTCCCTCTCTCAACTCATTCCTTTGATAATAATGCTTACTGAGCCTTCTGAGGATATTCTAAAATTGGGGGTATAGTATATGAAATAAGACCAACAGTCTGTTTTCTCACAGACTTCCATTCTGTTGTGTCTGCCCAAGGCTTATTTGGTGTTCACTACCCTTTTAAATATGTTTAATATATCCTCTCTCAATGACTCATCTCTTTAAATGTACAAACCTCTTCAACTTTATACTCACTCATCTGCTCAGTTTTCAACTTTGAAGGCATACATCTCCTTTGCTGACCACTGTTCTTCCAATACTGGCTATGATTTTTGTTTCTCTCTCATTATTCCTTTTATTTAATGCACGGTTTTCTAATTTGCTTTCTGTAATAAATACCATGGCCAAAGCAACTCAGAAAGGAAAGGGAGTGTTACATATTACATGTTGCAGTTCATCCAAAACAAGAACTCAAGGTAGGAACCTGGAGGTGAGACCATGAAGAAGTGTTACTAATGGACTGCAGTTCCCTGGCTTCCTCAGCTCGCTTTTTACCATAATTGAGCCCTGCATGCCCAGGGATGGGAACACCCACAGTGGGTTGGATACTCTTACCTCTGTAATTAGTCAAGAAAGTACCCCCACAGACATGCCCAAAGGCCAATCTGATGAAATCATTTCCCAGTTGAGAGTCCCTCTTCCCTGATGATTCTAGTTTATATCAAGTTGACAAAAAACAAACAAAAAACAACCAGCAAACATGGCACTTTAATTTTGTTCTCTAATTCTACTGAAATATTATTTATTCTTAGCTTTTCCCTAAATTCCATAAATTCTGGAACCAAATATAGTTCATTCTATCAACTATGCTTTTTGCTACTTCCTTTTTCTCATCTGTATCCTTGCTGCCCACCTTCCCAAGATCCTTCTTTGACCTTCTGCTATGATTTGAGTGTCCCACAAAAGTTTATGTGTGGAAAGATTGGAATGGCCCCCGAATATTTTTATGTGAGGAGTTTGGTCCTTCATATGGCTGTCCAAGATGGTACATGACATTGAAGAAGGGGGTCCAGTGTTCCCTGAAGGTGCTACTACAGAAAATATTAAGGTCATTCTTCTGTGTGCCTTTAGTAATTCTTAGGTGTTGCCTGGTATGAAAACCTAAGCTCCCGTGCAATGCTCTGATTTCTTGTGAGCATGCAACTCCTAGCCGAAGACATTCTGCTGTCTCACGGCGATGTCTACTACTTTTACCAAAAGACAAATAAGGGGTACCTGCTTTTTAGCTTTAAAAATCTGAAACTGTTTCTTCTCCTACCTATTAAACTCCACTAGGTTCTTTTTTTTTTTTTTTTTTGTTTTGTTTTGTTTTGTTTTTTTTTTTTTTTTGTTTTTTGTTTTTTTTTAATTTTTATTTTGCAATACAATTCAGTTCTACATATCAGCCACAGATTCCCTTGTTCTCCCCCCTCCCGCCCCCCTCACCTTCCCCCCAGCCCGCCCCCCATTCCAATCTCCTCCAGGGCAAAGCCTTCCCCACAGACTGAGATCAACCTGGTGGACTCAGTCCAGGTAGGTCCAGTCCCCTCCTCCCATGCTGAGCCTAGGGACCCTGCATAGGCCCCAGGTTTCAAACAGCCAACTCATGCAATGAGCACAGGACCCGGTCCCACTGCCTGGATGCCTCCCAAACAGATCAGGCCAATCAACTGTCTCACCCACTCAGAGGGCCTGATCCAGTTGGTGACCCCTCAGCCATTGGTTCATATTTCATGTGTTTCCGTTTGTTTGGCTATTTGTCTCTGTGCTTTATCCGACCTTGGTCTCAACAATTCTCTCTCATATAAACCCTCCTCATTCTCGCTAATTGGACTCCCAGAGATCCACCTGGGGCCTAGTCATGGATCTCTGCCTCCAGGTCCATCAGTAGTTGGATGAGGTTTCTAGCACGACAATTAGGGTGTTTGGCCATCCCATCACCAGAGTAGGTCAGTTCGGATTGTCGCTCGACCATTGCCAGCAGTCTGTTGTGGGGGTATCTTTGTGGATTTCTGTGGGCCTCTCTAGCACTTTGTTTCTTCCTATTCTCATGTGGTCTTCATTTACCATGGTCTCCTATTCCTTGTTCTCCCTCTCTGTTTTTGATCCAGCTGGGATCTCCCACTCACCCAAGCTCTCTTTCCCTCGACCCTCGCCCTTCACTACCCCCACTCCTGTCCAGGCTGTTCATGTAGATCTCATTCCATTTCTCTGTCGTTGGGCGATCCCTGTGTCTTTCTTGGGGTCCTGTTTTCCAGGTAGCCTGCCTGGTGATGTGAGTAGCAGTCCAGTCATCCTTGTTCCACATCTAGTATCCTGTTATGAGTGAGTACATACCATGTTTGTCTTTCTGAGTCTGGGATACCTCACTCAGGATGATTTTTTCTAGATCCATCCATTTGTCTGCAAACCTCATGATGTCATTGTTTTTCTCTGCTGAGTAGTATTCCATTGTGTATATGTACCACATTTTGTTTATCCATTCTTCAGTTGAAGGGCATCTAGGTTGTTTCCATGTTCTGGCTATTACAAACAACGCTGATATGAACATAGCTGAACAAGTGCTCTTGTGGTGTGGTTGAGCATTCCTTGGGTATATGCCCAAGAGTGGTATAGCTGGATCTTGGGGGAGATGGATTCCCAATTTTCTAAGAAATCGCCATATTGATTTCCAAAGTGGTTGTACAAGCTTGCATTCCCACCAGCAGTGGAGGAGAGTTCCCCTAGCTCCACATCCTCTCCAGCATAAGGTGTCTTCAGTGTTTTTGATCTTAGCCATTCTGACAGGCGTAAGGTGGTATCTCAGAGTTGTTTTGATTTGCATTTCCCTGATGATTAGGGATGTTGAGCAATTCCTTAAATGTCTTTCAGCCATTTGAGTTTCCTCTGTTGAGAATTCTCTGTTTAGTTCTATAGCCCATTTCTTAATTGGACTGTTGGGCATTTTGATGTCTAATTTCTTGAGTTCCTTATATATTCTGGATATCAGTCCTCTGTCAGATGTGGGATTGGTGAAGATCTTTTCCCATTCTGTAGGCTGTCGCTTTGCTTTGTTGACCGTTTCCTTTGCCCTACAAAAGCTTCTCAGTTTCAAGAGGTCCCACTGATTGATTGTTTCTCTCAGTGTCTGTGCTACTGGTGTTCTATTTAGAAAGTGGTCTCCTATGCCAATGTGTTCAAGACTACTTCCTACTTTCTCTTCTAGCAGGTTCAGAGTAGCTGGATTTATGTTGAGGTCCTTGATCCACTTGGACTTAAGTTTTGTGCACGGTGATAGATATGGATCTATTTGCAGCCTTCTACATGTTGATATCCAGTTTTGCCAGCACCATTTGTTGAAGATGCTTTCTTTTTTCCATTGTGCACTTTTGGCTTCTTTGTCAAAAATTATTTGTTCATAGGTGTGCGGATTAATATCAGGGTCTTCAATTCGATTCCATTGGTCCACATGTCGGTTTTTATGCCAGTACCAAGCTGTTTTTATTACTGTAGCTCTATAGTACAGCTTGAAGTCAGGGATCGTGATGCCTCCAGAGGTTGTTTTATTGTACAGGATTCTTTTGGCTATCCTGGGTTTTTTGTTTTTCCATATGAAGTTGAGTATTATTCTTTCCAGGTCTGTGAAGAATTGTGTTGGTATTTTGATGGGGATTGCATTGAATCTGTAGATTGCTTTTGGTAAGATTGCCATTTTTACTATGTTAGTTCTGCCTATCCATGAGCATGGGAGATCTTTCCATTTTCTGACATCTTCTTCAATTTCTTTTTTCAGGGACTTAAAGTTCTTGTCATATAGGTCCTTCACTTGCTTGGTTAGTATTACCCCAAGGTATTTTATGTCATTTGTGGCTATAGTAAAGGGTGATGTATCTCTGATTTCCTTCTCCGCTTTTTTGTCCATTGTATATAGGAGGGCTACTGATTTTTTGGAGTTGATCTTGTATCCTGCTATGTTGCTGAAGGTGTTTATAAGCTGTATCAGTTCCTTGGTGGAATCTTTGGGGTTGCTCAAGTATACTATCATGTCATCTGCAAATAGGGAAAGCTTGACTTCTTCCTTTCCAATTTGTATCCCCTTAATCTCCTTATGTTGTCTTATTGCTCTGGCTAGAACTTCAAGTACTATATTGAATAAGTATGGGGAGAGCGGACAGCCTTGCCTCGTTCCTGATTTTAGTGGAATTGCTTTGAGTTTCTCTCCATTTAATTTGATGTTGGCTGTTGGCTTGCTGTAAATTGCCTTTATTATGTTTAGGTATGTTCCCTGTATTCCTGATCGCTCCAAGACCTTTATCATGAAGGGGTGTTGGATTTTGTCAAATGCCTTTTCAGCATCTAGTGAGATGATCATGTGGTTTTTTTCTTTGAGTTTGTTTATATGGTGTATCACATTGACAGACTTTCGTATGTTGAACCATCCTTGCATCCCTGGAATGAATCCTACTTGATCATGGTGGATAATTGTTTTGATGTGGTCTTGGAGTCTGTTTGCCAGTATTTTATTGAGTATTTTTGCATCAATGTTCATGAGGGAGATCGGTCTGTAGTTCTCTTTCTTTGTTGTATCCTTGTTTGGTTTGGGAATCAGGGTAATTGTAGCCTCATAGAAGGAGTTTGGTAATGTTCCTTCTGTTTCTATTGTATGGAACAATTTAGAGAGTATTGGTATTAACTCTTCTTTGAAGATCTGGTAGAATTCTGCACTGAAACCATCTGGTCCTGGGCTTTTTTTGGTTGGGAGACTTTTAATGACTGTTTCTATTTCGTTAGGGGTTATTGGACTATTTAAATAGTTTATCTGGTCTTGATTTAATTTAGGTATGTGGTACCTATCCAGAAAATTATCCATTTCTTTTAGGTTTTCCAGTTTTGTAGAATAGAGGTTTTTGAAGTATGACCTGATGATTCTCTGGATTTCCTCAATGTCTGTTGTTATGTCCCCCTTTTCATTTCTGATTTTGTTGATTTGGATGCTCTCTCTCTGTCTTTTGGTTAGTTTGGATAAGGGCTTGTCTATCTTGTTGATTTTCTCAAAGAACCAACTCTTTGTTTCATTAATTTTTTGTATTGTTCTCTTTGTTTCTATTTTATTGATTTCAGCTCTCACTTTGATAATTTCCTGGCATCTATTTTTCCTGGGAGACTTTGCTTCTTCCTGTTCTAGAACTTTCAGGTGTGCTGTTAAGTCACTAGTGTGAGATTTCTCCAGCTTATTTATGTGGGCGTTTAGTGCTATGAATTTCCCTCTTAGTACTGCTTTCATAGTGTCCCATAGGTTTGGATATGTGGTGTCTTCATTTTCGTTGATCTCTAGGAAGTCTTTAATTTCTTTCTTTATTTCTTCCTTAACCCATTGGTGATTCAGGTGGGTATTGTTCAGTTTCCATGAGATTGTAGGTTTTCTGTAGTTTTTGTTGTTGTTGAAATCCAACTTTAGACCATGGTGGTCTGATAGAACACAGGAGGTTATTCTAATTGTTTTGTATCTGTTTAGATTTGCTTTGTGACCAAGTATGTGGTCAATTTTAGAGAAGGTTCCATGGGGTGCTGAGAAGAAGGTATATTCTTTTTTGTTAGGATGGAATGTTCTGTAGATGTCGATTAAGTCCATTTGAGTCATGACATCAATTAAGTCCTTTATTTCTCTGTTAAGTTTCGATTTGGGGGATCTGTCCAGTGGTGAAAGTGGGGTGTTGAGGTCTCCCACTATTAATGTGTGGGGTTTTATATGTGATTTAAGCTTTAATAATGTTTCTTTTACATATGTGGGTGCCCTTGTGTTTGGGGCATAAATGTTCAGAATTGAGACTTCATCTTGGTGGATCTTTCCTGTGATGAGTATGTAATGCCCTTCTTGATCTCTTTTGATTGATTTTAGTTTGAAGTCTATTTTGCTGGATATCAGGATGGCTACACCCGCTTGTTTCTTAAGACCGTTTGATTGGAAAGTCTTTTCCCAGCCTTTTATTTTTAGGTAGTGTCTATCTTTGAATTTGAGATGTGTTTCTTGTATGCAGCAGAAAGATGGGTCCTGCTTTCGTATCCATTCTGTAAGCCTATGTCTTTTTATAGGTGAATTAAGTCCATTGATATTGAGGGATATTAATGTCCAGTGATTGTTCATTCCTGTTATTTTTTGGTGGTGATGTGTGTGTACTTTTCTTCGTTGGGGTCTACTGCTGTGGCTTTATCTATTGCCTGTGTTTTCGAGGTTGTATCTGACTTCCTTAGGTTGGAATTTTCCTTCTAGTGCTTTCTGTAGGGCTGGGTTTGTGGATAAATATTGTTTAAATCTGGCTTTGTCATGGAATGTCTTGTTCACTCCATCTATGACGATTGAAAGTTTTGCTGGGTATATTAGTCTAGGCTGACATCCATGGTCTCTTAATGTCTGCATTACATCTGTCCAGGACCTTCTGGCTTTCAAAGTCTCCATTGAGAAATCGGGTGTTATTCTGATAGGTTTGCCTTTATATGTCACTTGGCCTTTTTCCTTTGCTGCTCTTAATATTCTTTCTTTATTCTGTACGTTTAATTGTTTAATTATTATGTGGCGAGGGGACTTTTTCTGGGGGTCTAGTCTGTTTGGTGTTCTATAGGCTTCCTGTATCTTCATAGGCATTTCCTTCTTTAAGTTGGGAAAGTTTTCTTCTATGATCTTGTTGAATATATTTTCTGTGCCCTTGAGTTGGTATTCTTCTCCTTCTTCTACCCCTATTATTCGTAGGTTTGGTCTTTTCATGGTGTCCCAAATTTCTTGGACATTTTGGTTCATGACTTTGTTGACTTTAGTGTTTTCTTTGACTGATGAATCTATTTCTTCTATTGTATCTTCAACGCTAGAGATCCTCTCTTCCATCTCTTGCATTCTGTTGATTATACTTGCATCTGAAGTTCCCAATCGTTTTCTCAGATTTTCTATTTCCAGCATTCCCTCTGTTTGTGTCTTCTTCATTTTTTCTATTTCCTTTTTCAGGTCTTGGACTGTTTCCTTCATTTGTTTCATTGATTTTTCTTGATTTTCTTTCAGTATTTTATTGTTCTCTTCCAGGACTTTATTGATTTCTTCTAATTTGTTTGCCCTTTCCTCTAGTTGTTTACAGCGTTCTTCACATTTTTTTGTCTTTTCCTCTACACGAGCCTCTAGCTTCTTCATGATGACATTCATAAGGCTATTTTCTTCTGCTTCTTCCAATTTCTGATGTTCAGGTCTAGGTGTTGGAGGAGGGCTAGGGCCTGGTGATGGTGTATTACTATTCATTTTGTTGTATGTGTTTCTGCCTTGACGTCTGCCCATCTCCTTGTGGTTCGTTCCTGGCCTTATCCGCACACTTGGTTCAGAGCTGACAGATTCAGGAAGTCTCTCTCTCTTGTCCAGATGGGAGCTCTCTTGTCCAAATTGGAAGTCCGGGGCAGGATGGAAGCTCTTGTTCAGAAGGGAAGTCCGGGGGAGGATGGGTGCTCTCCTCTCTCTCTCTCTCTCTCTCTCTCTCTCTCTCTCTCTCTCTCTCTCTCTCTCTCCTCCAGATGGGAAATCCACGGCAAGATGGGAGCTGGGGGCCAGCCTCTAAGTCTCAAGAAGAGGCTTGGGGCTCAGGCGGATGGGCGTGGGGGCAGGGCGTGGAGACTGCAGGGTCTGCCAGGGGTCTTGGAGAAGGAGATCCTTCCCGGTGGGGCTAGAAGGGCACCTGCCCGGGGAGCAGAACCTGGGGCCAAGTTGGGCAGGTCTTCCCCGGAGTGGCTGGTGCCCAGGGATGGGGTAGGGGGCAAGCTAGGGCACTCACCTGTGCTTCAGAAGGGAAGTCCTGGGCAAGATGGGAGCTGGGGGGCCTGGCCTCTAAGTCTCAGGCAGAGGCTTGGGGCTCAGGCGGATGGGCGTGGGGGCAGGGCGTGGAGACTGCAGGGTCTGCCAGGGGTCTTGGAGAGGGGGATCCTTCCCAGTGGGGCTAGAAGGGCACCTGCCCGGGGAGCAGAACCTGGGCCCAAGTTGGGCAGGTCTTCCCCGGAGTGGCTGGTGCCCAGGGATGGGGTCGGGGGCAAGCTAGGGCACTCACCTGTGCTTCAGAAGGGAAGTCCTGGGCAAGATGGGAGCTGGGGGCCGGCCTCTAAGTCTCAGGAAGAGGCTTGGGGCTCAGGCAGATGGGCGTGGGGGCAGGGCGTGGAGACTGCAGGGTCTGCCAGGGGTCTTGGAGAAGGGGATCCTTCCCGGTTGGGGTAGAAGGGCACCTGCCCGGGGTCCAGAACCTGGGCCCAAGTTGGGCAGGTCTTCCCCGGAGTGGCTGGTGCCCAGGGATGGGGTCGGGGGCAAGCTAGGGCACTCACCTGTGCTTCAGAAGGGAAGTCCTGGGCAAGATGGGAGCTGGGGGCCGGCCTCTAAGTCTCAGGAAGAGGCTTGGGGCTCAGGCAGATGGGCGTGGGGGCAGGGCGTGGAGACTGCAGGGTCTGCCAAGGGTCTTGGAGAAGGGGATCCTTCCCGGTTGGGGTAGAAGGGCACCTGCCCGGGGTCCAGAACCTGGGCCCAAGTTGGGCAGGTCTTCCCCGGAGTGGCTGGTGCCCAGGGATGGGATCGGGGGCAAGCTAGGGCACTCACCTGTGCTTCAGAAGGGAAGTCCTGGGCAAGATGGGAGCTCCTCCACTAGGTTCTTTATCTATGTTTTCAAATACAAAAGACCTACTTGAGCTAATGAGATGGATTAACCTGACAACTTTAGGGTGAATCCAAGAACCCATGCAGAAAGGAGAGAACAGACTCCAAAAAAATGTTCTCTGACCTTTTCACACTGTAGGGCATCTTTGCCTATTCTTACACACACACACACACACACACACACACACACACACACACATGCACACACACAAATACACAACAGTAGTAATATTTTTAGAAAGACATTCTCATTTAAATGCCCACAAGCATCACATGCTAAGAGGTGGTATGTATATTTTTAAAAAGATACAATTAGCCGTGGACTAAAAAAAATTCCACATCTCAATGACTTAATAAAGCTGAAGTTTTTCTTGTTTTTATAAAGTCTAGATGCCCATGGTGGTAGCAGCGGTGCAGGAGATGAAGATGTTTCTGGAACCAAGTTGTGGAACCACTACCTTTCCTACTGAGTGGCTGCTAAGGTCATCTGGGAAGTTTCATCTAGTGAGCATATCAGAAGGGTTTGGAGACTGATGGGGACCAGGTCTGGAGTTTCACTACTCTTGCAACAGAATTCAGTGATAAAGTCCCACCTAGAGACAACAGGGTTGGGGCGAACAGTCTCTAGCACAGTGACGTCTTCACAGTATCCACCATGGTGGGCAAGGACAGTATAGATCTTTAGCTAATTGTTGGCATTCTGTCCTGGAATCTACTAGTGACACATGCAAATATAGAATTTTGTTTATAGCCAAATAGTGGTTTAAAAAAATAAAGGTGGCCGGGCGGTGGTGGCGCACGCCTTTAATCCCAGCACTTGGGAGGCAGAGCCAGGCGGATCTCTGTGAGTTCGAGGCCAGCCTGGGCTACCAAGTGAGTTCCAGGAAAGGCGCAAAGCTACACAGAGAAACCTTGTCTCGAAAAACCAAAAAAAATAAAATAAAATAAAAAAAAAAAAATAAAGGTGAAAACTATCAGGGAGACACCCTTCCTCCTCCTGAAACACAACACTGCTTCTATTCAGAGCACCCAACACCATCCCCACTCACACCCCCCACCTCCTGAAGTATAACACTGGTTATGTTCCAAGAACCCAAACTTAAGTGGTCTTGGAAAAAGAATGCTAGGGAGGACCTGGCTCTGCTTTCTGTTATGATATTCCTTAATCTAAATGTCATGTAACTACCACAGACTTAAATGCTTCTCTCTTTTCTACCTTACATTTTTCTCCTTTAAGTTGACAAAGTTCTTTTCCTGGCAATAAAAAAAAATAGAATATTACTCAAGTCTTTGTAAAATTCACTTAATATTTCCTTCCCTGAGTTAGCACAGTCATTTCCCTGATGATTTCTGGACACAGTACAAGCATAGGCTTTGCGGTGAAACCCATACAACAAGAACATGACCATCAGGCATGCACCACACTCATCACTCTATGGCAGTGGTTCTCAACCCGCCTGTTGCTGTGACCCTTTAATACAGTTCCTCTTGTTATGGTGACCCCTAACCATAAAATTACTTTCATTGCTACTTCATGACAGTAATGTTTCTATTGTTATGAGTCATAATGTAAATGTCTGACATGCAGGATATCTGTTATACAACCCCTGTGAAAGTGTTGTTCAACCCCAAAGGGACCACGACCCACAGATTGAGAATCACTGCTCCACGGTCTGTTTTCTGAGTAAAGGAATGCTGGTAATATCATTTCCTGTGTGTTTGTTAGAACCCACCCCTGAGTGATATCACACGCGGTTTAGAGGATGTTGTTCCCAAGATGTCTGTGAGCAGGTTCTCTGGTGGTCACGAGAGTGAACGCACTCCCAAGTGGGCAGTTGAGAACGCCTTTAGACATGCTCTGCACTGAGACGGTCTTCAGTTCTTGCAAAGCTTGGCAGTGAGTGGGGGTCTAATTCCCTACATCAGCACTTCAGAATCGGAATCGCAAACACAGAGCTCCAACAGAGTAACCCCTGGACTTCAATACTTTAGTATTTGTAGGGCCCTGGCCCCTCATTTTGGGTAGCTGCCGCCTTGCTTGCCAACCTTGACCAGATGTCCTCCCTATGCTGATTTCCTGCCAGTTTCCTTCTTCCTGAATGCTCACCGGAGGTTCTTTGTGTATGCTGCATTTGGTGTAAACAGATTAGATACAAGAATGTAGAACATTGGGTAGCGAACTTCTGCCCTTCGGGGATCCTCCATTGTGCTGTAAGCCTGTATTTAAGGCCTCCTCCCTCCTTCAATAAATGGCATTGGGCATTCTGCTGGGGAGAATGACCTGCTGTCTTTTGTCTCTGTTTTTTAATCCACAGCTCCTCGCTCTGACACGGTGATTGGGTGGTGGTAGCTCGGGCACTATCGCCACAAGTATCTTCCAATATGCTGTGTCTAGGATTGCATGTACAGGTGAAAGGACACATACACAACCAAAAATCCTGCCTTTATAAGAGCCCCATCTGCTTGAAACGTGTTGTTTCTTCTCCATAGCGTGCCCTTTCTCTGACATTTCTGTCTGAGAAAATGTCCTCTCCGTCTTTCAGATTCGAATATCACCTTCCAACTGAGGCCTTCTTAACTCCCTCAGTTATTGACATGAGGTCCCTAGGGAGGCCCTAACTAGCTGATCACACCCCATCCCTGGGATGTATAACGTCATTTACATGCCATCACCATAGAGAGGAAGCATGCTTTATTACACACTGTGGTCACCATTTCGGCTGCCAAGTATGTCATGTAGCAGACCTTCCTTAAAGAAGGTTAGACACACGGTCCATTTTGAAAAAGAATGTCATTCACATGGAAGAATGTTGTCTTCAAGGTGCACAGAAAACTTGAGCTGGGAGTGACTTGAAGGTCCCTTGGAGGCTAACAGGAATGCTTTTCTCCTGGAGGACAGGAGTATGAAGGGCAGGCAGATCAATGAGCAATCATCCTGTCTCACCCTTTCTTTCCTGTCTGTGTCTGTTTGTTGATTGGAAATTTAGCCACTGCATGTCTGGGAACTTTCTGGGAAGCTTCCATCTGAATTCTGGGCTAGGATATGCTCTCATATCTTTTCTCCTGAAGACTTGCTGTGGGGGAAAGACCTCCTTCTTGTTCTCAGAGCCCTGTGTGGCTGACCTTCTCACAGGAAATGCCCCAACTGCCCAGACAAGTAGCAGCAGCTGCCGCTGCAGGAGCCGCCTGGACCCGGCAGAACATGCTCCATATTTGCTAATCAGCGCGAGCACAGCCAGGAGAGGGGCCCAGCTGCGATGTCGGTTTTCCCTCATTAACACTGGGTCAAAATGACTCTGCTATTTTAAATGGCTCCTTTTTAATTAAATTAATGCTGGCTTCTCTGTTTCACCCTGTCCTAGGAATTTTCAGTCTGTTAGGCTGTGGAATAATCCTTCTGTACACTGTGAAAATGTGTTCATCTCATTGACAATAAAACGTTGATTGGGCAGGATTTTCATGGCAGAGAGAATGCTGGGAAGAAGAAGGGCAGATGCCGAGAGCAGCAAGATGAGCATGCCACATTATAAAGTACAGCGTTACAGCTACGTGGCAGAGGGTAGATAAGAAATATGGGTTAATTTGAAATGTCATCGTTAGCTAGTAACCAGTCTGAGCTATCAGCTGAACATTTATAATTAATATTAAGTCTCTGTGAGTTTATTGGAGAGCTAGTGGTCCCAACCCATATATATATATATATATATATATATATATATATATATATATATATATATGCTGTTACTTAAGGCAAAAGGCAAAAACCAAACAAAAAAGAAAAACACCAGAGGAAAAAAGCTTTTTGATTAATCCAGTTGCTTGAACTCTGATTTCGCCAATGAGCTTAATTCAGATCAAACACAACTGAAGAAATGTCACTTACAGTAGCCCATTCTGCCATGTCATTCACCAAATGCAGCACTGACTATGCAGTGATGGGGCTGGAATAGATAGATCAAACAAAATAACCACAGTCCTTGACCTCTGGAAGTCTCGAGTCTGGCCAGAGAGAGAAGGCCCACATTAGTACAAAGTGAGATGTTCTACAGTGTAGTCACAAAGGCTCTGAAGAAACCTGGGTGGGATGGGAAGACAGAAAAGGAAAAGGGCAGTCCTCTACTGTGGTGTGGAACTTTCGGTGTCTAGACCTGGACAAAGCTAGAGAATAAACCGGAAAGATACCTAAAGGGAGCAGAGGAAGGTCTCGGGGCAGCGAAGCCTGGAACGTTGGAAACACAGCAAGGACAGCGATACTTCAAATGAGCTGTCGGGAATGAACTAGAAAGTGGAGGAACCAAATCTGTTAGAGCCTGCAACAGGCATCCCCACTTCCAAGCAGGTCTAAATTACCAGGACACTTGTGACAGCACTTTAATTAGATTCATGCTCAATGTACCTTACTCTTCTTAAGGACTGAAAATAAATTAGCCAATCTAGAAGAAGGAAAAGCAAGAAAGTTATTCCTGGAGTCAATTGTTCTGTTATTTGTTATGCTACCTACTTTCTGTAAGAAATTGCCTTGTTAAAACATCTCATTTATTTCCACCCAAAGGACTTTGCATAAACCGAAATTAAATGGCTGTGATAGCTTTCACAAAGTTGGGGGAAATGACTTCTTAGCTTGGAAGAAGTGTTGAAGACTCTGCCAGTGCCCTTGTGATAACTGCGTCTGTGCCCTAGGTAGCCAACAACTTTTCAGACTCAAACTTCAGAGAGCTCGCTGTTTTGCATGTGAGAAATTTTTGAGTCACTGTGGCTGATTTATGAGTCACTGACTGGCCAATGTATTTAGATCATGGGAACAGGTTGGTAAGGAAAATGGGTTTTTGACGAGATACACTCAGCCTTACAGCCCATCATGACCTTTCTGCATCTCAGTTTTCCAGATTGCTTAGTGTTACAACAAAATGTGCCTCACCCTACTGCCTGGCTCGTCATGGGTACCCAGCTCTATTCCTTCTTCCTTCTTAGTACCAGGTGTTATGGTGCATGCGGAGGGGGATGGGAATATGGCTGTACTTCTTATTAATTAAATTCTACAAATCCAAAGCACAGTTTGTTGTCTCAAGTCACCTTTGTGTTTCCCTGTGTCCTTTAGAAGATAAGAAAGAGCCCATCCTCCTCAAATATAACAACCTTCACATCGGAGTGAGCCTGAGGTAGATAGGAATTCTATCACTTCATGTGTGAACAGTCTCATAAGGAAGGCTGTGAAGGCCTGTTCCAGGACCGTCTGCCTCACAACACAGACCCACATGCCATCATATGTGAATTGGAAAATATGTCTATACTTGTAAATTGATTGCCCTGGATGGGTCAGTCAACCTCTAATGTAGTGTATGAGTGCTATTCGGGTACAGTCCGTGGCAGTAATCTGTAACTCCTTCCTTAGACCACAAATTAGCATCTGGCTTCCCCTTTGTGTCCACATTCTATGTCCCCAAGGAAGCTCCCTTATTCACACCACACACACACACACACACACACACACACACACACACACACACACCACCGATGGAGTGGAAGAAAAAGAGACGGAGACAATGTGTGTTTAAAAATTTGAAGGAGTTATGCTAATCTGCAAATCATTTGGATCAAAGGTAAACCCAGGTGTTTTGACTAAATTTTTTCTTCATTTGCTTCCAATTCATTATTACCACTGTATTAAAGTGATTTATCCTGCACAGGATACAGATATAGCTACCTCTTCTGTCATAAACTTGTTTAGGCAACTGAGCCCTAGACCATAGCCGAATTGGGTATTAACATGCCATCACTACTAGGTGTATTTTGCTACAGACATCTTGCTGTTGTGCGTAATTCCTGATTTATTAAAATTATATATGTATATATATAATACATATTGAAGTGGGTCTGAGTTTCTAAGTCAGAAGGGGAAATAAAGATTTGAGTACTATAAAATTAGTGAAGCTCCTCTCTGGAAGCCAAATATCATTGTTGTAACAATACTGCATATCCAGCCTGGTATAACTAGTCCAGAATGAAGTGAGAATACACGCAAGTAAAGGAAGAGGATGTCATCTAAGGTTTGTGTGGAAGGCAGAATTCCCATCCCTATAGTCATTGTCTATAGCGAATTCCAGAAATGCATTTCGTTTCAGGACGACAATTGCTAGAACTATAAATAAAATTACTAATCACTGACTTTAAAATTAGGGGATTATCCAGACAGCCATCACTAATCATATGACCCCTTAAGATCAGTGTTCATTCTCTGGTTAGAACAGAAAAGAACCGAAGAGTCAAGGCATGGAAGGGCTTGACCCCCCCCACACACACACACACACACACACTTTGTTTGCTTGAGTATTATGGGTATCAGGGATCCTGAAAATGGAGATCTCAGCCCCTTGACCTTGAGAAACTGGATTCTGGAAACAATTAGTCCTTTGGAAGTGGACTCTCTCCAGAGAAGAAGGTCCCTGCCTGGAAGGTGTCTTTGTAACATGGAAAGCTGGGAGGACCACTTTCTGAATGGGGAGGACCTCGCTGAGCCATTCTGGTCCTGGATTGTGGATCAAGGGTTGTAAGATACCAGGCTGGATATGATTTTACACCTTGCATTGGTGTCAGTTGGTATCAGCAGTGGCAAGCAAGCAGAGTTGGAAGGTAAAAAGCTACTTCACTCATCTCTCTTTGGAAATGAACTTGCTCCCTTTGGCAGCGGAGGAGTTCCTTGGTGATTTACCATTCAGAACGTGAGGGCTTCACTGGTGAGTGTTTGTAACCTTCAAAAAGATCTGGGCTGCTTTCTGAGCTTTCTAAAAACAAGCACCGCTAAGCACATTTGTCTTGAGGGCATGCACATTGTCTTTGGTAGGTTAGCCCGAGCATCTAACTGTCAAGCAGCAGCGTCTAGCAACTAGAAAGAGGTGCTGGCCTGTTCTCTTTGTTCCACAGTTTCAGAGTCTCTCTGTGTAGATGAAAATGACTATGAACAGTTCAAGTAAGAGGCACAGGGCACTCTATGCCCATATCTTGGAGGATTTTAATGTGTGACTTATTGTGTGAGCACAACGCCTACAGGAAAATGGAGTCTTTTGAATATGTATTACTTAGTAAGTAAAATTGATGCATTTAGTTCTTTTTTATAAAAGGGCGAGATAAAGGCAGTTCCTCTCAAGTTTATAAACACTGTGCATATCCGAGTTCCCCAATCATTCAATGAAGTCATGCTAAGAAGGAGCATGTGAAGCCAGCAAGTCAGGTTTCTGTAACATGTCGATATAAACAATACAAATGTACTTCTCATGGTTCTGGATGCCGAAAGTTCATAACTAAAGGACTAAGGGTTCATTAGCTATTGCTTAGGTCTGCAGGCCTAACTCCTTGGCTTATAGACAGCCCCTCTCCTGTGTCTTCAGGGCATTCCCTCTGTGCAGGGGTGTATACTATAATCTTCTAATCTTCTATAGAGACACACTAGTCATGTGAAATTGAGGCCCACCCCAATAACTTCATTTAACTTTACTTTCTTCTTTGAAGGTTCTGTATTCAAATATAGTCACCTGCTGAATTACTCGTGGAGAGGGAGAAGACTCCTAACTTATAAACTTGGGTATGTCTTAGTTTCTTTCCCTGTTGCTATGATAAAATACCCTGAAAGGAGCAACTTAAAGAAGAAAGGCTCATTTGACTCACAGAAGCACAGGTTACAGTACATCATGCCTGGAAAGTCACAGCAAAAGGATGGAGGAGCTGGTCACAGGGCATCCTGAGTCAGGAAGTATGAGAACCAGAGAAGGAGGGATGTCGTGCTTCTGGTCCAGGATCCCCTGCCTAGGGAAAGCTCTTGGCCACAGTTGAAATAGTTCTTCACCTCCATTAAGGTAATTGAAATAATAATTCTCCCCACAGAAATGCTCAGAAGACCATCTCCAAGATGCTTAAAGAATCTGTTAAGTTGACAAGTCAAACTGACCACCACAGGATGGAGCACAATTCAGCCATCGAGGATGTAAGGCTCAGGAGTACACCCTGCCCTCTCCTGCCAGTGGCCCTCCCAGAAAGCATGGCAGGTGCTTTGGTAAACTTATAAAGGACCACCAGCAGAGGGTCCTCTCCCACAAGTTACCAGGGAAGATAATACATGGATTTGCAAAAAGTAAGAAGTACTAGTTATGAAAAAGCGAGCAGTCCTTCTCCTGTACTATACCATCAGTCCTAGTTTACAACAGAAAGATCTCAAGAGGTCACAGGCATCCTGTTACACATCATAGTTAGTAGGAATTTGCTCATATTAAGAAGCCATGGAACAGAGATGATTTTTATGTAATTTTACAGACTTCCTTCGCTGAACACGGAAGCTCATCAAAATAAATCCTTGAATAACATTTGACTCACAGTGTGACAGACACCGTGCTGAGTAGTCATTTATACACGCTACCTCAATAAACTTACACTGATAATCCCATGAGTGAAATGGTTATCTAGATGTTCCAGAAGAGGGATCTTAGCTTTGTAGAGGTTTGACACCTCACACAGAACAACACAACCAGTATGAGGGGGAGCCAGGCTTACCAATGTGTGTCCCTGTCACCTCCCGAATTGTGATTATTTTCAGAATGGGATAGGCAAAAGAGCTATCATACAATGAAAAAAAGTAATATCATCATGAGTTCTCATATTTGATGAAAAATATATCTGCAAGGAATAATTATGATTTCTGCATTTCTTTGTAACATGAATTCTAATCATCAGCCCATCATTACAAAGTTTAGGTGCCTATATATGTGAAACATTTTTAAATATCGGAAGCGTTATTCTATTTCATATAAAATTGAAAGTGCCTATAAATAAAGCATCAAATTCACATGTGAAAATGAAATTAATAATAGAACATAATCTTCAGACCAAAGGCCAAGCTATCCTAGAATCCAGGTGCAAATTACTATGAATAGACACAGGCTATGCCTATTTACTTCTGAGATTCTATTGCACAGGCATAAGCATTTTCCAGAGAAAAGCATCAGCATCAAGCTGCATCTTGGAGAGCAAGCAGGCTTGTCTCCTGCCCTGAGAGCAAACCTAGTTCAATTATCTCTCGAGGATGAAGATTCTGGTGCTGAAAAGGAAGCTCAATGGTCAGGAATGCTCGCTGTTCTTTCAGAGGACTGAAGTTTGGGTTCCAGCACCCCAATCAGGCAACTCATGACTACCTGAATCTCCAGCTCCAGGGCATCGCTTTCTGTCTTCTTCAAGAATGGACACATGTGAGATACGTTCACACAGAAACACATACATAACATAAATTCAAATAACAAAATCAAATCAGAACCAAGAATGAAAAATTTAACCACAACATACTAACAAACCTCTTGGGAAAAAAAACCCTCAGTATTTAAATAACATTACAAGTTCTATTAATATACTTATTTCATATAAAACATTACCATTTGGGGTAACTTTTACTTATCTAGTAAGCTATGGAGAACAGCTGTTCTCAAGCTTTACGTTGAGATAATTCCCCCGCAAACTCAAAACCAAGATTTCATTGAGGCTTCTGGAAGCATCTCAAAACTTCACCCTCATCATAGATGAGGAGAAACACAAGAAGTCACCGCCACAGGAGCTGGTCACATGGCACCTGGAGTCACTAAGGACAAGAAGCAGTGAAGACATGCAGCGCCCTCTGCTGGCTAAATCCCTTAGCGTCCCAACACAAACACTGCAACTCTCACTGCCTTGCCTATTGATTACCTTTTATAGAGCAATAGGGAATGCACAACCATGAATATCCTTGACAGTTGAATGTGCTCCCGCTTGTTATTTTATGGTGTGTGAAGTGATGGATGAAGACAGCAGCTCTTTCTTTATAGGAAATGCAACAAGACATCTTATGATTGACAGCCTTCATAGCTGTCTGCATGGTCTATGGCAGCACATGATCCTTGCACAGCTCAGCAGCACTCCATGTTTGATTATGCACACAAGCAACCTCAAAATCACTATAGCTTGAAACAGCATACGTGTATTCTCCTCCCACCGATGTGAGAGTAACTGAAACTTTTGCTTCTTCCTGCTGCATGTATCTTTGGGGCTGAAGCTGATAGAGATTGCTTTCCTACTAGGCAACAGTGTATGAGTTGTGATTTCTATCCTATTGTACAGATGAAGTCACGTGGCATGGGAAGTACATTACTCCAGGTAGAAGGCACTGGAATTCAGATGGCAAAGGGAGTGGATGCCTGTCTTGTGTGATGAGCACACCATTGGGAACAATAATATCATCCACGACATGTGGTTAATAAGCTGAAAGAGAAGCCTCATTCTTCAAACTGAGGCTGTTCTCTCCCTCGCCATCATTGTTAAGCCATTCACAGCTTAAGGAATAGAAAAGAAGCTATTACTCCCTTGGTGTAATTATACAATTCTTTACATTCTACTATAAAACAGACTAGATAGATGTGTAAAGTGCTGTGGTGGTCCTGGAAATAGACCCTGGGTTGTGACTTGCCTGTCATGTGTCAAATGCTTAGAATCAATTGCTCAGCAAGTATGATGAAGTCTGTATGTTAAAAAGATAACTGGGGATCAAAGGAGAACCAGACTGAGTTAGAAGGAGAGTGCAAATATGCCTCAACTTATCTGCTCTGAAGGAAAAGCATACATAACGTTAATAAACTTCTCCAAGCCCAGGCAATTATAATTGTACTCATAAGCCATGATTATATACATATATACGAATTATTATTTTCATCAAAACTTGTTCTCTGTAACAACTTGTCACGAAGATAATTTACTGTGACCTCCTCAATAGGATCTATTGAAGATGTAACAGGTTTGGTCACTCTTCTTTTGTACATAAGAAAAAAAATGTTCCTAAATTCCAACGAGATATTTTAAAGCCTCTAGTACAGACAAAGAGCTTTCCAAAGGTTCTCCAGTGATGGAATCCTGTAGACAGTGCATTGGTACCTTATATAAATGCCTCAATAAAGCACCATGCCAGTTTGCTATGTAGAGAAGTTCAGATCTTTGCAAGACTGGCCAAGCAAGCCAAGACCTCCATGGAGAAAGTCAGTGAAGAAAAGAGAAGCAATGTCTGTGTGGACAAGCTCCTCTTGTCTTTGCTAAGATATGCTAAAGCCTAGAGAGTCTTCTGGAAAAAGTAAACAGCTCTTCTGGGGTGGGGGGAGATTACAAACTAAGGAAAATCTGGGAGGATGGCAGCATCCCAGTGTTTCTTTCCTCCAGCTGTTTACACATCTGTACAAAACTCTCCTATTTTGTACCAGAGCTGGTCTCTGTGGACACAGGATGTTCCATAAGGGATAGGATATCATTTCTAAGAGTAGGTAATAACCTCTCTGCCCCACGCCTCTGTACATTTCTTTCTTCCATCATTCATTTTACGGTGGCCAGCTTGTAGATTGCGAGAGGCATAGGACTGAAAGTGAGCAGACTTTGGCCGACAGCAAGAGACTGTTTTCAGTGCAACAGTCTGGGAAGAGCTGAGAACTGCCAACAACCACGTGAGATGTTCCTTGGTTGAGCCTTCAGAGGAGAGTGTCATTCTGATCAACAGTAACTCTAAGAAAGAGACACTGTGAGCCAGAACAATTAAAACACACAAGATAATAAATGTTTGTTTTAAGGTGCTGTAGCAATGAGTGTGTAATGTGTCCTCTATTGGACCTTAATCTTCAAATGATATCAAAAAAACTACAAACCCATTTTCCTTATTCTTTCAAAAATTTTACTAAGCATTAAATTAATATCAGTATTTTATAGGTCTTCTAATTTTTATGAGAACCAACAATAGCAAGTTAGGTCTATAAATATGCACATTAAAATACCAGGGTCAATGCCTACCAATACAAAATTTCACTCTCTTTAACCTCTACTTTTAATAATCATTTTGCTGTGATGAATAATGTCATATGCTGTGGTAAGATCGTGGCCCAACTGTTTCTGTCAGATCAAAAAAGAGGCCACACTGTAGCAGGAATCTTAGAAGGTCTTATTAATAAAAACAAACCTGGAGCCAGGTATTGGGGTGAATACTGGAAGATCAAAGAAACAGAACAAGCCACAGCTTCCTCACCTCACCAGTTCCTCAGGTGATCCTGTTTTCTCAGACTGGATGCTTCTGAGTCCTCATCCAGAATGAATCTCAGCTGAACTGTGCTGCTCAAAGCCTAAAAGCTTAACCAGCCAAATGCTTCTAGTTTCTGGTCCTCACGCCTTATATACCTTTCTGCTTTCTGCCATCATTCCCTGGGATTAAAGACTCGCTTTCTGGGATTAAAGGCGTGAGTCACCATGCTTGGCTGTATCCTTGAACACACAGAAATCCAGATGAATTTCTGCCTCTGGAATGCTAGGATTAAAGGCGTGTGCTACCACTGCCTATCCTCTATGTTTAATATTATGGCTGTTCCGTTCTCTGACCCTAGATAAGTTTATTAGCGTGCACAATATTTTGGGGAACACAATACCACCACACCACACACTTCTCCACTTTTAAATAAATAAAATACAGAATATCTAGTGTGATATATCGCATATGGGATTTTCAGCATTGTTTCAGTATGATCACACTGATAGAGTTTTTTGTGTGATTATAATACAATTAGAACCTTTCCTTATGCTTCCACATTTCCTTATGTAACCACACACAGAATCTACTGCCACTTTGTGCTCAGCTTTTCAGTCTCTATAGCTATGAGAAAGAAATTTCTGTTCTTCATAGTTACCAATTTTGTGGTATCCTGAACAGACTAAGAGACTTTAAGGCTTAAAATAAAGGTAATGAAGGTGACTGTAGAGATGCTGATAACACTAATGATGATAGCTTTACATACTGAACCATTAACACTTAGTTCTTTCTTAGCTAATTCTCACAGTGACTATCACAAAATATGCAAATCATGATAATGTCCATTTCACAGAAGGGGAAAATAGCACACAGCAATGCTTTATTATTGAATGTAGAAAGAACAGCTTTTAAGGGTTTTTTATTTTAAGCTTTAAAGTAAAAATTGAATCATTTCTATGACTTACTAAAATAGCATGCAATTTTCTTATTTTCAAAGTGCAGTGGTTAAGTGGGAGTTTGTTACTATATTTTCCAGCCTGTAGTTGTGTCTCATCCTATTGTAAGCTCTTTGACTTCTTAGATTCTGTTTACTGTGTCTGCTTTCCAATGACCAGTATGAGTCGTTTCATAAGTATGCAGGATTTATGTGTTTAAAAAAAAATCAAGAACCAAAATGCTGATCTCCACATCCAAAGCTCTAATCTGTCCTTTCTTATGTACTCCTGTGCCTCATGATCTTGAACTTGTAAATGTCAACTACAATATCCCTGCCCATACAGGCAATCTATCCTTCACCATCAAAATGTAACTTTCCCACTAATTTATTGCTATTTATAAAATTGTTTCTGAATGTCATTTAAATGGATTTCAATTTCCAGACATGTGATAATTTTCAAGATTATTTCCAGACTTTCATGTAAAGCAGTCTGTTTTAAACTGTCAAAGCTGATTCTGTCTTCCAGAACGATCTATCATCTGATAGTTTATTAGACTAAATGATGAAGTGCATTCTTTAAGCGCTAAATAAACAGTGTCATAAAATAGAGTGGCGGTGTCAACCCCCAGCATAATCATTTCCTAGCAGTTAAAGTTAATTAGGGAGAGGCTCATTCTTCCAGACACAAATGCATTGGACATAAGAGGACTCAGGCAGTTTCTAGATAGGTATTAAGAACACAAATCTATACAGTAGTGATGGAGTTTTGACAAAGACGTAAACAAGCCAAGGTCACCCAACACGGCAAAGAATGATTATAATTTTTGAGTGTAAATCATTTATAACAAGAGTAAAAAAAAATTACTTATAGATTATTTTTCAGAGAGGTATTCACCTAAGCTATCAAAGCCAAATTCAAAGAATGTTTCATGTATACTGTTACAGAGTATCCTTATAGTACAAATCTTTATTGAAAGACCTCAATAATCTTGAAAATTTAATGAAATGATTTATAAAGACGCTTAATGGCAAAGCAATGATAGTTGTGAATATCCTTCTTAAAGATAACACAATTTTGCATTTCATTTTTGGGGTTTTTTTTTTTTGTTTTGTTTTGTTTTTTGAGACAGGGTTTCTCTGTGTAGCTTTGCGCCTTTTCCTGGATCTCGCTCTGTAGACCAGGCTGGCCTCGAACTCACAAAGATCCACCTGCCTCTGCCCCCCGAGTGCTGGGATTAAAGGCATGCACCACCACCGCCTGGCGCATTTCATTTTTTAATTATTTCATAATTTCATGTGTGCATATATTTTGACCCACCTCTCAACCTCCTCCCCCCAATTCCTCCCGTATTCCCCTAACACTTTTTCCTTCACAGCATTATGTTCTTTGTTTTAAAACCCATTGAGTCTATCTAGGGCTCCTGCATGGGCGTGGGTGTATGACCATCTCTTGGAGCATATGTAACCTCTCCTAGAACACATCCTTGGGGAAAACTAACTTTCACTCTACCAGCAGTCATCAATTACCAATGAATCTTCAGCAAGCAGTGGGGCTTCGTGAGTCCTTCCCATTTCCATGCTCCAATTTTGTCTAATTTGATTTCGCTTAAGTTCTGAGCATGTAGTCACAGCCACAAGGAGTTCACACACGCTATGGGCCTGTCATGCCCCCAAAATACTGCATTGCTGCAGATACCTACTGTCTCTGGTTCTTAAAGTCTTTCTGATCCCTCCTCACCACGATCCCTGAAGACTGTAGGGAAGGAGTATGATACTGATCTTTCATTTAAAAATCAGCCTTCCACAGTCTCTTATTCTCTGCACGTTGACCGATCATGAGTCTTTGTATTAATCACTATCTACTGCAAAAGGATGTTTCTCTGAAGAGGGTTGAGAGTTACACTAACCTGTGGAAATAAGGGTAAGAACTTAGGGGGGCAGCTTATTTCTATGTCCATTTAGGAGAACAATAGAATTAAGTCCTTCCCTATGACTTAGACAGAATTCCATCTTGTGGGGCAGACCTTATGTCCAATCAGAGAGTGTTTGGTTATTCCTATGTTACTTGTTCCACTATTGTACCGGTGAGTGTATCTTGACAGGCCAGTTGTTAATGCAGCTTTCACGGTTCACAGATGTGTAAGACTGTTGATTATCTTTCTCTCCCAGTAGCTTGTTTAGAATCATACAGAGCTATGAAAACTATCTGAGAAGGATGAAGCTTCCAGGCTGGTACCAAATGATTTCTCCATGTCCTATGATACAAGTATGTGGGATCTTCAGTAATACGGTCTTACTGTCAATTTCTGAAGGATAACCAAGAGCAAATGTAATACTACTAACTAGTTACATTTGAAGGGTCTATGGGACACTAGTGACCAACAACTAGAGAAGAGGTACCACATACTTGGCACAGGACTTTTTGTTGGATAGTCTTTGGTGTCTAAGTGAGGCATTGTTTCACTGTTAAAGTGTTTGAACATCCTCTCCCTCTCCCTCTCCCTCTCCCTCTCCCTCTCCCTCTCCCTCTCCCTCTCCCTCTCCCTCTCCCTCTCCCTCTCTCTCTCTCTCTCTCTCTCTCTCTCTCTCTCTCTCTCTCTCTCTCTCTCTGTGTGTGTGTGTGTGTGTGTGTGTGTGTGTGTGTGTGTGTTAGGGAGTGTCTACACTTTCTATAGGAGTAGGTTTCCATGTGGCTCTTTAGAGTATCTTGTAGTGTTTTTAATCCCCCACTCCCTCTTTTAAGAGACCCTCTCATCCTTATTCCATGTAACCCTTCCTATTCCATTAGTGCCCTTTCAGCCTTCATATCACCTGCATCCTAAGACTTTTCACTTGAGAGTACCTCCTATAGCATCTCACTCACCTTCACCATTTTAAAAATCCTCCAAAATATCTGCAAAGTAACAAATCCATGTGTTATTTTATTTAACGTTGTAAAGAATCTCATAGACTACTATTATAATTATCCCCATCTAACACATTATACAAATACTACTCGCAAGTTACATAGATACACAGTTAATAGTTAGCAGAGTTGAAATTTGCTAGCAGAACATTAACCCTCCATCATTGAGAAATCCTCTTAGTGCCAAAATGGAAATCAATAATCTTTGATGTTTACTATTTTACTTGGACACTGAAAGTTAGGTATGTATAACATTGTTCATTTATTTACTCACTCATTCAGTCAAGAAATGTTAACCCAAACTGTGTGGAATATTAAGACACTGTTACAAACATTTTACACAAAACAACCCATATTCATTCCAATTTAAAATTTTATTTTGATTTCATATTTTCCCCCAAAATACCTGGAGCCATGCAATATCAACTCAAGGTTCATCCACATGGCTTACCTTAAATGTTCACTTGCTTAGAGATTAAACCTCCCTTAAAATAGCAGCAAAGTCTGGATAGACAGATACATTATTAAGAGAACATGCTATGTAATCATGATGACCAAGGTTTAAATCCCACTATCAATGTAATAAGACAGTTATCCTGCACACACTTAAAATCTCAGCTCTGAGAAGAGCAGAAACAGGAGGATTGCTGGTGATTACTACTTTCCAGTCTATCTGAGCAAACATAAGCTGTAGACTCAAGAAAACATTCTACCCTGAAATATAGTCAATGTGAAAGAGGAGAACACACAATTCTGGCCTCCACATATGTGAATAAATGCATACCACTTCATACATATACTCTCACACACATATACACATAGAGAATGCATGAATAAGTAAATAATAAAAAATAACAGAAATAGTAGTCATTAAAAGAACCAAATGGAAATCATAGTGGTAGATAGTTCAACATCTTAACAAACAATTTCTATCAAAAGTTTTGACAGAAGATTCAGTTGCACAGAAGAAAGAATAAACCAAGTGAAAAGGAAATTATTTGTAAATTCCAGTAAGTAGAACAATAAAAAAAAGAAAGAAAGAAGAAGGAAAGAGGAAAAGAAAACAAGAAAAATAGTATCCAAATTCACAAAACCAAACGCACTCTAAATAGGTTGAGCACAAAGAGGTCTCAAAGAAGACACGTTATAATTAAGTTGTCGAGGCTTAAAGTAAAAGAGAAAATTATGAAAGAACAGTGAGGAAAAGTTGATAATCTGTGCAATGAAACAATTATAGAACCGTTAACAGATTTATTGCCAGAAATTTTATTAGTCAGGAGAGAATGAGATCATGAAGTTAAAGTTTTGAAGGAAACAGACACCTTCAAACCAAGAATATCACATCTATCCGGCAGGCTTTAATTCTAAACAACTGCATTAGATATAATGAATTAAATTTTCCAATCAAAAGTCTGAAAAAATTATTAAAAGGATCAAAGCCAAAAAAGAAAAGAATCAAAAAATAAAAGTATCTTTAGACTAATGAAAACGGCAGCACATCGTACAAAATTTATGGGAAGTTTAGTGATAAGTATGTACTTTTTAAAACACATTTTTAATTAAGTAGAACTATTTCACATCCCCACTTCCCTTTGTTCCCTCCAGCGCCTCCCAGGTAGCCTTTCTCCAACATCTTTTGTATCTTCCTCCCATTCTCAAATTTATAACATCTTTTTCTTTATTATTGTCATATATGTGTGTGTGTGTGTGTGTATGTATATATATATATATATATATATATATATATATATATATATATATAAGCACAAACATATAAATACAACCTTCTGGGTCCAGTTTTTTTGTTGTTTGTGCGTATATGGTTTTAGAACTGACCACTCTACTTTGAACAACCAACAAGGAGGCTCATCCCTGGGAGAGGCTAATATCTCCCCACCTCTCTCTAGTCATTAGTTACCTGTAGTTCTTTGTCTGGGGTGAGAGCCTATGAATTGTCCATGTTAGCATGTCTATTGATACTGCCATTGTTCCAGTCTTCTTTATGCAGCCATTTCTAGGACAGATGGATTCACAGCAGACTGCCTTCCTTCTGGCTCTTACAATCTGCCCATCCCCTCTTCCTCTATATTTTTTGAACCATAGATGCAGGAGCAGCAATAGCCAAAAGAGTCATGCTACCCACAATCCACTGATCTCTGCATTGTGTCTTGGTAGTGTTTTCTGTGATAGTCTCCATTTGTTGTAGAGAAGCTTCCTTATGTGTGGTACCTACATTTACCTGTGGGTATAAGGATGATATTTAAATGTAGTAAGGAATTATGTTGATCTAACAAAGTGCTGGTAGTAGATACCTTTCTAATACCTATGCCATCACTAGCTCTGAGATGTTTGCTAGGTTCCTAGTAATAGACATGATTATTTCCCTTTTGTGTGAGCCTTAAGTCCAATTAGACAGCAGTTAGTTACCACCAACACATGAGTTCCACTTATTGTACCTTTACAAATATCATGTCATACTGGTCATTGCTGTGATTTATAGGTGTTGAAGCTGAGTAGAGTAGGACTATTAATTGCTTCCCTCCTGCTGTGGGATGTTCTGTATGTCAAATAAGTTGCTCTGATTGGTTAGTAAATAAAACACTGATTGGCCAGTAGCCAGGTAGGAAGGATAGGCGGGACAAGCAGAGAAGAGAATTCTGGGAAGTGGAAGGCTGAGACAGAGAGACACTGCCAGCCGCCACCATGACAAGCAGCATGTGAAGATGCCGGTAAGCCACAAGCCACGTGGCAAGGTATAGATTTATAGAAATGGATTAATTTAAGCTGTAAGAACAGTTAGCAAGAAGCCTGCCACGGCCATACAGTTTGTAACCAATATAAGTCTCTGTGTTTACTTCTTTGGGTCTGAGCAGCTGTGGGACTGGCAGGTGACAGAGATTTGTCCTGACTGTGGGCCAGGCAGGAAAACTCTAGCTATACCCTCCCTTGGCAGCTTGCATATTTTCTAATATAGTGGAAGCTGGACTATAGGACAGAGGCTTTCAGGTTAGAAACAGCTTGGATAACGCAAATCCTTTGTCCTAAGTGTGAAAGGTCTTCAAAAATAGGGGCTTACCTTCAACCTCTGAGAGGTAACCAAAAGCTATATGAAGAGTCCAGAAGTTTAGAGTAACAAATTACTAACACCCAAGCTTTCTTCTAGGTCATGCATCTGGTAAGCTTTAAAATCAATAAGATGAAAATGTAAAAATGAACCCACACAGGGTTTTGTTCAGAAAAAGACAAATGTAAGTAACGGAGTGAAAGGTAAGATCTAGATGGTATATATGATTGCACCTTCTTGCCTCCTCTTTGTTCCAGAGACAACTTCATCTTCTCCTGCAGTGCCAATCCCTACTTGAGGAATGGGGAAGTCTGAGGAAATACATTTGGTCTTATTGGCCTCTTTATTACTAGGCTGCCTTCAACTCGGGCAAAGTGGACAGTGATCTCTTCATTGACTTCTACTACATGGTGTACATGTTCCACTGTGATTCCATCCACAGCAGGACCCATGGTACAGTCAAGGCTGAGAATAGGAGGCTTGTCGTAAATGGGAAGGCCATCTCCATCTTCCAAGTGTGAGATCTCACCATCATCAAATGGGGTGATGCTGGTGATGCGTATGCTATGGAGTCTACTGATGTCTTCAGCACTATGGAGAAGGTGAGGGCCCACTTGAGGGGTGGAGCCAAAGGCTCGTCATCTGTGTATCTTCTGCTGACTCCCTCATGTTTGTGATAGGTGTGTGCCATGAGAAACATCACAATTTTACCAAGATTGTCAGCAATACCCTCTGTATCACCAACTATCAGATCCCACTGGCCAACACCATCCGTGACAACTTCAGCATTTTTGTGACTCTCATTGCCAGTGTCCATGTCCTCATCTCTACCTGAAAGACCAAAGACAGCGCTTCTAGGAATCTGTGGCAGGATGGCTGTGGTGCTGCCCAGAACATTGTTCCTTTAAGATTACCCCCGGGCTGAATGAAAAGTCCACTGGTATGGCTTTCCACATTCCTGCCCATGATGTGTTCTTTCTGAGTCTGACATGCATCCTGGAGAAATGTGGCAAATACAATGATATCAAAAATGTCACCTGAAGCAGGCATCATTGGAGACCCTGCAAAGGGCATTCTGGGTATACTGAGAACCAGAAAACATAAGTAGGCATTTCTAAAAAGACATAGGAATGGACAGCAGGTACATGAAAAAAATACTAAACATCAAGGAGATATACATCAAAATATCAAGTTATTCCTTTCTTCCAATAAGGAAATCTATAAGAATAATAAGAAGAGGTGAGCATTAGCAAGGAAATCCTGTATAGTGCTTATGAGATTGTCAACTAATGAAACCATTATAGAAATTGGTACGAAGGAGCTTAAAAACTAAACATTTAACTGCCATGTCGTTCAGCAATCCTACCCCTAAGTGTGTATATAGAGAAAATGAGTCATTATGTCAAAGAGATTTTACACATCCAAGTTTATTGCAGTACTAGGAACAATAGCCAATAAGTGTCGATTAACTGACTAATAGATAATGAAAATGTGATGTGTGTACATAATGGAATGTTATTTGTCTATGAAAATTGAAATCCGGCCATGTATGACATCAATAGAACTGAATAAACCATGCACACAGACACAAGAATCACACATTCTCACTTAAGCGTCTCTTAAGAACTTTCAGAGAAGTTGAGAGGAGAATTGTAGTTACTAGAAGCTTGGCAATGTTATTATGTTGAATAAGAAAGTATTAAAGGAGTAAGTCATTAAGAACAAGAAAGCAGCTCTGGTGTGTTGTTGCACATGAGCCAAATAAAGGGAGCAGTCACATCATGCACCTGCCAGAGGTAAGAGGAAAGTACGCTGCATATTTCGCCATGGAGTCAACAAAATGGTTAACCTGATGTAAATATATGATGGTACCACATCATGTACTTAATTTATGTAATTATGTAACATGTTCTATAAACAAATATATAACTTACATAATCATGTGTTTAAATTATATTTATATGCATATTTTTATATACTTTACATTTAATTTATTTGTATCTATAAGTTTTTTAATCTAACAAAAAGAAGACAAAAGAAAGAAATTTCAACCAAATAAAAAGACCCAAACACAGAAGGACTTTACCACCACAGAATTGAGCAGCACATCAGTAATGGTATATGCAGACCAAGCATTATATTTTGAAACATCTTATGGACAAATGATCAAATTAAAACAGCAGAGAACTTTGTCATGTTGCTTTAAATTGAAGTCAGGCACTAAACAAGTCTACTAGTGAGCCCTATCTCTAGCCCAATATTAGCTTTTAAATTTCATAAAATGAAAACAGAATGCATCAAAATGTGTATTAAAGTACTATTTTTAAAAAGCTTAAAGGGAAATGCATGATACAAAATACTTGTGTTAGAAAAAGAAATATTTAATATTTAATTAGATGAGAACATGACCTCACACCTGTTCCCTCTTCCTTTCCCTCAGAGAGAATTTTCTTTAAGAAAGATATGTGTGTCTGAAAAAAAAAAAAATGGGTAAATGTGGCGGTTCTCACTGGATGTCTGATGCCTGAATGTGTCAGGTGAGTGTCTAGAGTTTGTGGGGTGACCATTAAGGGATACACAATCACCAAAGGACTTTTGTAAATGGTACAGGCTGTCATCCCTTGAAGATTCTAGCTTAATTTCTGAAAAAGTGGTTGGAAGGGGCAATGATAACTTGAAACAGTCTCAAAGTGGATTATAGTTCATACAAACACAACTTTCAAGCTAGACACACACACACACACACACACACACACACACACACACACACACACATGCTCATGCTCACACTCCCATAAATGATCTTAGGAACCAATTATCTATTTCATTCTTGCCGCCACCCCTATTCTTCTGCGTCTCTCCTACGCTGCTTGCACATGTACACTCCTCACACTCGTGTGTGTGTGTGTGTGTGTGTGTGTGTGTGTGTGTGTGTGTGTGTTGTGCATATGTACACCGGCATCACGACTGCATTTTTCTTTGGGAAGAGATAATAATGAGATAGGTGCAATTCAAATGGTAGTGTGCTCACTTTAGAAAAACTCAACCAACCGATTCCTTCCTTGTAGTCTGACAAAACCATGATGCCAAACCTAACGTTATTCATTGTTCTTTCTCAAGAACCAATATTGCCAGGTATGTTCTACAGATATGCTCAGGCTAAGATAAAGTAGTTTTTTTTCCCTTTCTGTTGCAATTCCTCCTCAGTTACATCCGAGATTACAGACCCAAGTTACTGCGTGAGGTCCAATGGATCATGCTGGTTTCCTGTGGAGTGGAGCGATCTTCCTAGGGCATTGCATGGATGATTTAGAAAGCCCAATCCTGGGAAATGTTCCCTGGAAGACACCAGGGAGATTCATTCCAACCCAGTGTCTGCCCATAATTGTTTTTTGTGCAGTTTCTTGGTCAATATTAGGCATTAGGTGGGGATACCCAGTTTGTTGGCGCTTTCCATTCAATCACACACACGTTGTGGAGGACCCATAGGCAAATAACTTAAAACTATAGCTTGTATCATGATGTCCTCCTCACTGAGAGATAGATTTTGCTGATACTAGTCATTCTTTCCAACTATAGCACCCCCTTCTCTGTGTGTGTATCTGTGTGTATAAATGTGTGTGGTATATGTACAAACATCTGTATGTTCATGTTTGTGTACCCATGAGGATACTGTATACTGATCTCTCACCATGTCTCTTCTTCCCTTGAGACAGGATGTCTCACTGAAACTGCAGACAGGCTAGTGGCCAGCAAGCCCCAGTAGTCCTCCTGTTTCTGTCCTCTTCCTACAGCACGAGGATTACAGGTACATGTGGCTACACTGCTTTTTAAGGGGGTGCTGGAGACTTGAACTCTTGTCTTTATCCTTGAGTAGCAAGCACTTCTATACACTGAGCTATTCCCCCAAGCTCTACTACTATATCTTTAAATAGAATAAATATATTCTTCCTAGGTTGTTTGAGACAGTAAGTTATAACCTTGCTGCTTTATTCCATCAAAATCAACATTCTTCTCCATTCCTCCGAACCCACAATTCTTGAAAACAATAATGTAAAAAACTGATGGTCTGGGCATGCTAAGAGAGATAGGCAGAATCCCTGACATCTGCCATTTGGTTCTTGATGGGTAATCCTTGTGCTTCTGATAATCTAAAAGGCTAAGAGGATTGGAAAGAATCTAAAATAGTTTGCAAGTGTTCACCAGGAAGACTAGTATATTTCTGAAGGTCAAAGACAAGCCATATTACAACAAGCATCTTATTCTCAAACACTGGGTTATTATAAACAATATTCAATTAACAGGCAGCAATCATGATAGGAGGATAACATACTGAAATTTTTAGTAAAGCCTCAGTAATCTAAATTCACTTAATAAGGACTTCTTGATAATTCAGCAAAAGGCTGAGCTGAACTTCAACTTTGTGCTCTGAATGAGAATTGAAATGTAAGTATGTTTAAAATATCAGTCCGTATAAAATGAATATAAACTGAGCACTTCTTAATAACATCACAGAGAGATGACTGTGGCAGAAAGTAGAAAGAATCAGAGAGAAATTGAGTAGAATGGGGGAGAAAGGGACAGAGCTGCTGTTTCCTGGGTCTGTTTCTTCTACATTCATTCAGCAATGATGTCCAGAGGTGGACAGTACTACCACCTGCACAAGAGCGAGACTGACTTCATGCTACACAGGCATCATGTGGAGATGGTTACAATCATTAAAGCATAACACCAAATGCAAAACGGTGCCACTAAGCTCAGTCCAGGTATGGTGTCCTCCAAAGTAGAATATATTCACACTTACAAACGCAACAGTTCACTTCTACCCACCCCACGTAAGGTGAGTACGTACAAGGGCACACAAGCCTGTAAACAGACAAGGAAGACTGAACCCTGGCTTCAGCAATCTCCAACAGTAAAAGCTGGACAAATTCCCAACTTTTTAAGGATCTTACTTTTTCCATGTATCAAATATTGCCAGTAATGGTAATTATATCACAGGACCTTTGAGAATTTTAAATGGCTTGAGGTGTGTATGTGTATGTGTGTGTGTGTGTGTGTGTGTGTGTGTGTGTGTGTGTGTGTGTCTATAAATAAAGCACTTTGAGTAGTTCCTGACATCTAGCAAACAGTTAATAAATATCAGCTAATTTTTTCACAGTTATGTAACAAATTATAATTGTTATAATGACTGACTTATAATATCAGACTTATACACATGGGTAAAGTAAGAATTTTTATTTTTAAAATTATATAAAATTATGTTTGTATCTAGAAAAAATATTGGAAAGAACTTTTTTAATTTTAAATAAAATCATCCCCTCTGTGTTTAAATTTTTATGGATGATTTATTTTTCCATCCTGTAGTGATTGTTCAACATGGAAATAAAGCTTTCACATCTCTGTCCTCCAAGCAGACAGCCACATAGGATATCAGCCTTTGCTAGCCTTCATTTGCAGATGATTAACGGGTAAGAAATTTAATTGTTATTTATTTTTAAAATTTAATGAAGATATGAATAATTTAACTTTTTGCTATACATACAAAAATGCAATATTAAAATTGCAATGTAGCTAGCAGATCCCAATTTCAAGAAGTGTAGCAAATAAATTATCTCAGGAACTCTTTGTGCAGAGTGTGAATGAACACCAACAATGATTAGGTGAGGCCTCTAGTAGAATATTATTTTGAGCTGTGTTACTTTTGTTCATGTTATGTTTGCTTAACTCTGTGAAGCTGTGTTACTGTGCCTGTGTAAAACACCTGATGGTCTAATAAAGAACTGGCCAATAGCAAGGCAGGAGAAAGGATAGGCAGGGCTGGCAGGCAGAGAGAAAATATAGAAGGAGAAATGTAGGAAGAGAGATTGGAGATCTGGGAGCCAAAGAAGAAGGAGGACTCCAGGCGCCAGCCACCCAGCTACACAACAAAAAGCAACAGAATAAGAGTAAGATTTACAAAAATAAGAGAACAGGAAAAGCCCAGAGACAAAAGGTAGATGGGATAATTTAAGTTAAGAAAAGCTGTTCTAAGAAAAGCTGACAAAAAAGATGCCAAGTTAAGGCCCGGCATTGATAAGTAAGAATAAGCCTCCGTGTGTGATTTATTTGGGAGCTGGGTGGTGGGCCCCCCAAAAAAGACCAAAGACCAACCAACAACAGAGGCATTGCCTATTGGAGTCATAGCTTATTGTGAAGTAGGACTACTACAGTAGACTCACTAAAGCAGTCCTTGACCTTACATGGTTGAACTTCAGATATTTTTGTTTTTGTTTTGTTTTGTTTTTACTTTTACAGTTGTGAGAAAGTGGTAATACTTAACAGAAAGTTGTACTTTGAATTTTGAATTTTCCCTAGACTGGAAATATATGACACAATACTCCCCTGTGAGCAGGCCAGAGGCCACAGCCACCGCTTCTAATAAGCCATTCAGTTACTCAAATTAACTGGCAGCGTACAGTGTGGCCAGGGCTTTGTAAAGAGAAATATTCAATCTGCCTCATGACACATTCAACACTTTATTATATGGTGTGGTTTATGGCAGGTAGTTTCGCCCAGTGGTTAGACTAGGTAATGTAAGTGTTCTGAACACAGTTAAAGTTGCCTAGAATAAGCTACGGTATTCAGCAGTTTGCATGCATTAAATTATTGCATGTGCATGCAGGCGTGTGTGTGTGTGTGTGTGTGTGTGTGTGTGTGTGTGTGTGTGTGTGTTTATGTACATAGTCTTATAACGTTTGCATGTGGAAGGTACAAATGCATGTGAACATACATGGAGGTGTTGTGGGCATGTGGAGGCTTATGGTTCATGCCGGGTGTCTTCCTCGACCCTCTCTGACTTATTTTTTGAAAAGGGGTCTCTCACTGAACCCAACGCTCACCCATTTGAATAAACAGACTGGCAGAACCCCTGGAACTGAGGTTACATACCCTACCTCCTTGCCTGGCTTCTGTATGCTGGGAAATCCGTATTCAGGTATTCATGTTTGCATGGCAAGAATGTTCCCAAATGAGGCATCTCCCCAAGCCCTAAAAGTATTTTTAATATAATATTTTATTAATTCATTAAAATTTTCAGACAATGTATTTTTTTTTGAGAACTTCATACACAAGTACTACATCTATATAACCCCCACCTCTTCCTCCTCATCTCCTTCTATTTCCCCATTCTCCCACCCAAACTCATGCCTTATTTTTAAATTATTATTGTCATATATATATTCATAATACAATATTATATACACATATACTGAGTCCTACTGAGTCCATTTAGGTTTGCTTATATGTGCATGTGTCCAGGGCTGACCACTTGGCATCGGACAGCCTATGTGACAGTTCATCCCAGGAGGAAATTGATTCTCCTTTCAAGCAACCATTAATGGCCTATAGCCCTTCATCTAGGGGTTCGACTTTGTGGAATTTCTTCCATCCACATTAGCACATCACTTGGTATTGTCATTACGCCTATACCAATCTTGTTCTGTCAAACATACTGTAGAGACTCATGGGTACATTTTTCCTATCACGTCTACAGTATAATATGTAGCAACAGGCATCCAGGGCCATTGGTTCTTACAATCTCTTCCTCTGCCTCCTGTAATATTCCCACAGCCTTAGGTATGTAGTGGTTGTGTTGTATGTAGTTGGACACACCACAGACACTTATTCTCACATCCTGGCCAGTTGTGGATCTCTGTTCAGTCACCAGCTGTTGCAATAAGAAGCTTCTCACAAGACTGAGAGCACCATTGATCTGTGGATAAAGGAGGGTACTTAGATTGCAATGAGAAGTTACATTTGTTTAGGAAAAGGGAAAAAGGAAGTCGTAGGGCTTCCTCTCAGGTCTCTGACTTCTCCAGCATGGGTAGCTGGCCAGGTTTGCAGTACTAGGCATGAAAGTATTCACACTGAGTGGGCCTTAAATCCAATTAGACAACTGTTGATTACTCCCAAGATGCAAGTGTCACTCTTATACAATAAGGATATCTTGCCTAAATTTTTTTGACTCAACAATATTTTCAGTTTACAATGACGTTATCTCAACATAAATGCACCATAAAGGAAGGAAGCCCTGTACCCCTTCTCTGTAAGTTATTTTGAGGCAACTAGCCTTCTCTAGAACCAACACTGCTTGCTATACCCAAATTTCCTACAACTGTCGACACACCATTCACAGAGACACACAGCAGGGAACAAGGCCATTTCTCTACTAAGCTTTTAAGCAATTTCTCCTCCATGTCTTGGCAGGAAGCCTGTAACAGTTTGAACAGGCTTGTGCACAATATGTGCAGCACAGCCAAAACTCATTAAGTGCCTTTGTCTCGTGCATCTTGAGAAGCACAGTATCGCACCCCTGATGAGCAATGCCTCGAAATGTTATGTTAACATTAAAATCGCCAGAAAACATTAATTTACTAGTCAAGTTACATCTCTCAGCAGTATTTAGACAATGTTCTGGGGAATGATCTGCCTATCACCAAGTATAAATGAAATGTCAATGAGTTTTCCAGGTACTTCAACCACAGGTTATCAAAACACTCCAGGAAAAAAAAAATCTTAGTAATGAATTTAGAACAGAATGAAATTTTAAGTGAACTGAACACAATCTTTACATTCTTTCTGGGTTTAGCCTGGGTTTTCACAACACTATCACTTATAGATCACTTGATTTCAGAGAATTTAGGCAAGATCACACTATCTCTATTTACTATTTACTTAAATCCATGCTCAGTCCACATTTTTCTTGGCCTACAGTGCTAGCATTCCACGTCTGTATTCTTGCATGATGTAGGCTACTCCTAGAAGACCTTCATGGTCTAAAATACAGCCAACTAATAACCATTTCCCTCTTTTTCTAACTGCTTGATGAACTACTTCTGAGTAGCCAGGAAGAAAGTTGACCTTGTCTTAACCCCCTTTGTTAAACACTATTATCTGGTCCTTCATACCACAGCATGCCATCATTTAAATTTGCATTTGAAATTATGCTTTCTTTTCTATGCAACACCATAACCCCAAAGCTATGATGTTGTTTAACTGACTTGGCACACGTTTTAGAGCATCACCAAACACCAAAAGTCACTTATTAATTATCATGAAATAAATATAATATTCAATCTAATGAAGTGAAATACTAAAAAGTTAGTGTCCTCAAATCAGTGGTTTGATCCACTGAGTAATCCAATATTCATTTTATCTTTTTAGCTAAGACATTACTTGACTAACAACTGAGCTGTCCTTTATTCTTCAGTGACAAAATCAAATAAACTACATGACAATCTGAGCAATAAAGTAAAATTGATCTTTAAGGCAGACCAAAAAAGAAAACCCTAAATCAACAAAAAAATAGTTCAATTTAGTCCCTGAGTGTGGGCAAGGCCAGTACACACAGGTCAAAGTTCAACTGCATTTGATCTAACAATCAAAAGGCCATTTTCCCCCGTTGGCCATTTGCTAAATTCTAAATTCAGCTGTGCTCCTTTAACTCAATATTGAAAATTATGTTGAAGCAATAACACTAATAATATAGTAGTATTCATTGACTTGTGAAATAATTCCAATCAAAATATAGTGACAATATAGCAAATATTATGGAGTTTTGTTTGTAATAGACAGTACATTAAGATATAACACTATATTTTGCTAATATAAAGTTCCTTTGTTTTAAACACTACCAGAAGGGAAAATACTGCTCCCTGATTTGCCAATAAGTAGTATTAAAGGAGAAAGCAAATAGAATGATCTATACAATCAGCTGAGCTCATCATTCAATAGAATCCATAAGAAGGGCAGGTCATGTCCTCCAACAGCTATTTTTAAAGACCTGAAAATGACAATAAGATCAGCCTTATCCAGATTTCATGACTGATGATTCAGTGAGGCCAGAAACAAATGAAGCCTTGGAACAATTGCTCGAAAGTTCGATTCACACGGGAATTCGGTAGTAATGGCAACTTTTTATTACTATTTATAAAATTGTTTTTATAGACTCAATAAAGATTAAAATATGAAAGCCCACATGGAGATTAGTTCACGCTCTTCCTGAAAAAGAGAGAGAGAGAGAGTAAGAGAGTAACAAAGTTAGACAAAATAATCCAATACAAATCCTGCAGGAAAGACAGTATGGCTAGAAGTCTGTGATAAAATATGATCCAGGACTGCTGATAGGGCATGGCTGAGGATTGATTTTGAAGTCCGACAGCCCAGGGCCAAAGTCTAGGCTTCTGCCTTCCAGCCAAGTGACTAGGGATTTGCTTAACCCTTCTTCCTTCCTTTCCTTCAGCTATTGAGTGGGGATCAGCACAATACCTACTTCAAAGGACTCCTTACTAAAACATGTACATCCCTGACAATAGCAGTGTGCACATGGGAATTCATCTTCATCATTGTTATTGACGACCTTTCTTGTTCCTGGTACATTTTCTTAAAGCACACCCAAGTGAGTTCATGTATGTATGTGTCTGCACGTTTTCCTGTGTCCCTCATAGAATGATACTTACTCCAGTTGTGCATTCTTCTTAGAGACACAATAGAACCCTCTCTCTGATAACTAATATTCATTGTCACCTTCTCAAGATTTAGAAACACTTAGATGAGATACCTCTGGAAATGTGGGTTTTGTTCTGTTTTGTTTTTCAAGACAGGGTTTCTCTGTACAGCCCTGGCCATCCTAGAACTCATTCTGTAGACCAGGCTGGCCTCGAACTCATAAATTCATCTGCCTCTGCCCCCAGAATGCTGGGATTAAAGGTCTTTGCCACCGCCTCCTGGCCAGAAATAGCTGGAAGTGTCTTAAAGAAACTTCTTTTTGCAGCACATGGAGACTGGTACAAAACTACAACCAATCAAAATGCAGACTTGTGGAACCCAGTCCCAATGGATACAACTACAAAGTCATCCTGCACCTATGGCTCAGGGAACACTGGAAGAGGGGCAGGAATGATTGTTACAGCCAGAGATTCAGGGAGTTTGCCGTGAGATCCTGTCTCCTAGAAATATCATAAGCTACACCCAGGAAGTCTCACCAACCTGACTGCCCAAATAGGAGCTGGAAAAGGATTACACCAATGCATATGCCAAACCCGACCATGAAAAGACCACAGGCCTCAACCCTACACAAAGAACTATAGGCAACTGAGGAAACCTGGGAGTGGGAGAGGTGGTCTCCTAGGAAGAGCACACCAAAGGATTGTGCAGTGCCAAACATTTCGCCTAGAAAACGTACCTACACACGTAGCATTATGTAGACTTAACAGGTTATATTTAGGACTACGTATGTACATGCATACACATATATGCATGCAGTAACAACTATGAGAAAAGGGGCTATGAATTTGAAGGAGAGTGGAGAAAGGTATATGGGAGGGTTTGCAGGGAGGAAAGTTAAGGGAGAAATCTAATTAAATTATTATCTCAAAAAAATAGAAACGGACATTTCCAGAGATGTTGAATTGAGGGGGAAAATTCTACCTGAATGAGGGTGGTACTATCCCTCGGGAAGAGATCCCTAAGCAAATAGATATGAAAAAGCAGAAAGAGAGTGGACGCCCGCATTCATCTTCCTCTGCTTCCTGGCTGTGAATGTGATGTGACTCAGTAGCTTTCCTCACATGACTGTCATCCTTCTTTCCCCGCCATGGACCTGCAAACCGTGAGCCAAAACGACTCTTCTGCTGGGGGATGTCTTTCTGTATGCTGTGAATATGTGCGTCTCCCCTTGGATAATAAATAAAGCTGTTTGGGCCTATGGCCAGAAAGCTTACAGCCAGCAGAGATACAGGGAGAAGAAGGGTGGAGTCAAGCGAGACGTCAGCCACTGACCAAGGAGCAACAAGATGCCAGCAGACCGGTAACACCACGGCCATGTGGCAACATATAGATTAATGGAAATGGGTTGATTTAAGATGAAAGAGCTAGCTAGCAAGAAGATGAAGCCATAAGCCATACAGTTTGTAATTAATATTCGCCTCTGAATGATTATTTTATAAGCGGCTGTGGGACTGCAGGGCTGGACGGGGACCGAGAGACTTCCAGCTACGCTCTTCCTCATGTTTCTTTTCTCAGGTATTTTATCACAAGAAAAGTAACATAGTGTTGTTCAGATCTTAAATGGTCTTCTAATTAAAAAAAAAAAAAAAAAAAACCCAGAGGCAGATATTGGGGTGAAAGCTGAAGATCAGAGAAGCAGAGGAAGCCACAGCCAACCTCATCTCGCCAACTCCTTAGCCAATCCTGTTTCCACGAATCCTCGGACTGAAAGCCTCTGAGTTCTAACCCAAATTGGTTTCGGCTGAACTGCCTTATTTCCTGTTTCCTCACGCCTTATATACCTTTCTCTGCCTAGCCATGTCACTTCCTGGGATTAAAGGCGTGTGTGTGCTTCCCAGTACTGGGATTAAAGGTGTGTTTCCAGTGTGACCTTGAACTCACAGAAATCCAGGTGGATCTCTGCCTCCAGAGTGAAAGGATTAAGGATGTATGCTACCACTGCCTGGCCTCTATGTCTAATCTAGTTACTAGCTCTGTCCTCTGATCCTCAAGCAAGCTTTATTAGGTGATATATACACAATATATCACCGCAATATAGCACCCCCCCCAAAAAAAAACCCAGTGAGTCTCCCAGAGTGAAAATTGATATTCAATTGAATTTTTAAAAAATAGTATAATATTCAAAGATACCATGACAATAATTTTGAAGTTTAATTATAAAAGATAGGTGTGCCAATTGTCTGAAATAAGTGCTGATCAAAGGTCAATAGTTGCCTGCGAAGGGCTATGTATAAGTTACGACATCACTAGTTTGAGTAAATAGGGCTAGCTGCGTTTGTACGTAAGTGGTGCAGGGAATATAGTGTGAGTATATTTCTATGGCTGCATTACCCATTTTACTGTTGCGGATCTCACGAACACAGCGGCGGTGTTTTCATAATCAGCCTGTAGCACTGGCTGTGCCGTAGAAAGCAATTATCAATCATGGAGAGAGGCATTCCGAGAGGTTACCACTCTGCCTAGCAGTTCATTTGCTACTGACACATGAGCTTGAAAATGGCCCAATGTGGAGTCAGAGACCTGTTTTACAACACTTTAAGCTTCCTAGTCATGGACTGTAAAATGGATAAGGAGAAATGTCCTGGCAACAAACATATTTTGAGCAAAAAAAAAAAAAAATATGTATTTCAAAACCATCTTTGCTGTGCCCTAAGGTTTCAAGCACTTTGCCCAAGTACTTGTGCTTCATACGGACTCCTCAGGATGCACTGTGCAAGGTTATTGAGAAATAGTGGTAGCAGTTTAAGGAAGACTTTTCAATCTCTCCCTAGAGGAAATGACCATTGGCAGCGGGTGTTAGGAGGTAAATTCTTCTTTATCACATCTGTTTACTATTTATATACACCTAATGCTACATGTTAGAGCAGTGGTTTTCAACCTTCCTGATGCTATGATTCTTTAACACAGTTCCTCACGTTGTCATGATCCTCAACCACAAAATTATTTTCCTTGCGACTTCATAACTGTAATTTAGTTACTGTTATGAACTGTGATGTAAATATAATCTGTGTTTTCCCATGATCTTAGGTGACCCCTGTGAAAGGGTGTTTGGACCCCCCCAAAAGGGGTTGTGACCCACAGGTTGAGAACCACTGTGTTAGAGAATACAGCTTTGAGATATCAAGCATGCTATGATTAGAGACCATTAGTTGGGGAAAATCCATTTCCTTCAGCATCAGTCCTGCCATATCAAAAGTTCCAAGCCTCCTGGGGATCAAACCATTCTTGCAGAAATGGATAAGAGTTCTACTTGCTGTTTTTTCACTTAACAGTTCTCAAGAGAACCATGTCTCCTTATTTCTGATTATATTCTACTTTGAAAAGAGTTCTCTGAAAAATACGTTTAGAGCAATAGCTGATATAAGAAAAATATATTTCCCCTATCGTAGTATTCAATAGCATTTTCTTAAGGTAATGGACCAGTTGTTTTCTTCTGGAATATACTTCTCATAAAAAATATTTTAGACATACAGAAGACACTATTTTTCAAATGGAATCTGAAAAAAATGTTATAGTACCTGTGAAAAACACTGTTTCAAATTTTGCACGAAGTTGGCAATCCCGCTTAGAAGAGATATTCTCAGTAGTTCAAACACCCTAATTGTCATGCTAAAAATCTCATCCAATGACTGAGGGGACTGGATGCAGAGATCCACAGCCAGGCCCCAGGTGGAGCTCCAGGAGTCCAATTGTCGAGAAAGAGGAGGGTTTGTATGAGCGAGAATTGTTGAGACCCAGGTTGGAAAAAGCACAGGGACAAATAGCCAAACGAATGGAAACACATGAACTGTGAACCAATAGCTGAGGAGCCCCCAACTGGATCAGGCCCTCTGGATAAGTGAGACAGTTGATTAGCTTGATCTGTTTGGGAGGCATCCAGGCAGTGGGACCAAGACCTGTCCTCAGTGCATGTGCTGGCTGTTTGGAACCTGGGGCTTATGCAGGAATACTTGGCTCAGATTGGGAGGAGGGGACTGGACCTGCCTGGACTGAATCTACCAAGTTGAACTCAGTCCTCAGGGGAGCCTTTGCCATGGAGGAGATGGGAATGGGGAGTGGGCTGGGGGGAAGATAGGGAGTGGGGGTGGGGTTGGGGACAAGGGAATTCGTGGCTGATATGTAAAATTAAATTAAATTATAAAATAAAACTTAAAAAAAAGAAGATGTATTCTCAGCAGATAACCTGTGGTCAGCACAGGTTAGCTGAACAGAAAATTGACGACTTCATCATCTTATATAGACACCTCTTGAAAGAGGTCTCTGAATAACGTGTGTGTGTGCATGTGTGTGAAGGCACCAGTGTGCATGCACATGTATACGCATGAGCCTGGGGAGGCTAGAGGTCAACTTAGGATGGTGTTGTAAAGTCACTGTCACACTGTTTTTTGGGGAAAAGTCACTGGGCAAAAATCACTGCCATTGAGTCCCAAGGATCTGTCTGTCTCTACTTCCCATTGCTGGCGTTACAAATATGTCTCACCAGGCCCAGCCTAGGCGAGTCTGGGGCTCAAACTTAGATCCTCCTTGTGGGACAAGCACTTTACCAACTAAGGTATCTCCCAATCCAAGCTGTCCAGATATCTTATACAGAAATGATGCTTGGAGTCGGATGCAACTAGAAAATCCTCAAATTTTTTCATTTGATTGCCATAGACTTGACCTTTACTTATATACAAAATGAATGCAGACATTGAATGAATGAAAATAAGTTATATAACATAGGACTTTCTAGCATTTGCGGGTCTCATGATTTCTTAGATAAGTGGGCTTTACTTCACTTTCTAAATTGATAAGAAAAATATTAGCGACATTAATAAAATAAAATCATGCGTCTGACAGCTTAAGGTAAAGTGTATGCTATACAAGTTCGAGTTTTACTGCCTTTTTAATAATTTGTAAATCATGTTGACACTTTTAAGAAAAATGTCCATATTATCTAAGTCCAAATTTTATTGCTTTATTATTTCTGTTAACGTATTTTGGAAATGGAAATCTTTTGACCTTAAAATAACCAAGTAATAAAATAAAATTGTAAAAGAAATTGAAAAGCCATGCATGTGAGTCTTTATTTCAACCCATTAAGATAAAAGTGAGGAAAGAAATTGATGTCCTCCACTCATATTCAACAGAAAAATGAAGCAAATCTCTCTCTTCACTCTGAAACTGTACAATTAGATGAGCATGAATAAAAGTGGATAGGCTTTGACTGGTCACTATAATGGGCAGTTAGAACTACATAGATATTGTTAATGGCTTAGCCAGATGGCACTCTCTTAGTCTGTTTTATGTGACAAATTATTTGATTATCTACTCAACTTATTTCTCCAAGGAGTACTTACTGTTTCAGGAAGGCTACATCACAAACACCGTATCATAAAGGAAATAGGAAACAATAATGCCCACCGCCTTAGATCTCAGTTGCATTTTACTGTTAATAACCGTAAACTATTACTCCTGCCAGTTACAACATAAACTTTGAAAAATATTGTTTGAGAAAATCCAACAAAAAGTATAAAGGAAAGAACATGATAGAAATATGCAAATGCCTTGTTGACGTAAAACTACAATAAGTATGTGAACTCTGTGTATAATAAATTTCTTAGCATTGAACAGGTTTTGTTGGTGGTGTGCTTATACATACTTCAATGACTACCATGATATCTGCTGATCATGGCTAGATAATAGTAATACTAAGGACAAAACCATACTCATTTCTATGACAATATTAAATAAAGATCCTAAAAGTATAAAAAATCTTTACTCTCAATATTGTTTATTAGCACATAAAGTCAAGTGAAATAAGAAGATAGTGATACAGAGCAAACTCTTTTTATATTATACTTTTATCTTCTCTGAATGTATGCTAAAAAAATCAAATAAGTTGAAAGTCTCAAAACACATCTTGCAGTTCTATTTAAGTGTTCACTTAGGAAGTCAAGGAAATCGCCCTTTAAGGGTGAACTTTTGCCATCAACATATCAAAGTGTGTTCTCTGTGACTAGACCCTTAATTGAAATGAAAAGATAATTCAGATCATTTCTGGAACATACCAAAGTGACTAGTAAATCAACCAATCAGCAAAAAGCAGTAAAACAAGCAATTAATATAATTTGTATTAATCATATCCATTGCAATTATGTAAATGCAACTCAGGCTGTTATGTATAATTTTAGTATGGTATTACTTTTGCAGAGCCCAAGAATTTCTAAACCCAAAAGCTCCAAGAAAGAACACATGGAAGGTGCTGATGCTGTCGATAGCCATGATCCCAGCTGACTTGGCTACTTGAGGCTAACAGCGACTTCTTGCTTTATCTCACAAATAAACTGTGCTTTCACTCTGCCTAATACCTTGCTTAAGCAAGAATAAATTTTAGATCTACTTCCACCAACAATTTATATTATAATGATAGTTATATTACATCAGATTTATAATAATATTTGAAGCTGATGAAGTATGGCTCTTTTTTTTTTTGCATGCAGTAGCATCAGAGGCAATGGGGTAATGAAGAATTTTGGCCCTGAAGTCTGTTTTTGTAAATGAGTCCTTTGAGATGCCTCTGGACAAAGGCTCAAATTCTTAAGCCAAAAGGCAATAGTTCATAGCAGAGAATAACACTGTGACAGTAGAATTTTAAAATGGTGAAGCCATCACATACTTCATTAGAAACATTCATCTCCAGTTGGGGTTTGCAATTTTAAGTTTTAGTTTAAAAACCATTGCTCCTTCCTGCCTTTCTGTCTTCCTTTCACGGACTTGTATCTCGTGTGATGCAAGATGCAGGCTACTAAGGCGGTTGCTCAAAGGAAGGGGTCTCCAAAAAGCAGTAGCTGCAAACGTATCATTTTCTCTGTGGAACTGTATTCAAACACACGAGGCAAATGCAAAATGTGTGTCTCCTTCCTCTTGGAAACTGAAAAGTTAAAACACCAGCAGGAAAAGCCAGTAAAACTAGCATGAGGCCACTAAATGCAGTTTATTATTTCAGCACAAATCATTAAATTTTAGATAATGAATTTACCTCCTTATGGATTTCTTCTAAAATGATCATCTTTAATAAATGATATTGTGATTCAACTTATAACTTAGTTACCTTTAGAAACTACAGTTCTTCAGTTTCACGTTTTTGATAATAAATGAACTTATCCCCATGAATGCTATGCTTCAAAACCATAACTTCCTTTTTCTTTCAATCGGAGACATTGTCCAACTCACAAAACTAAGAATAAACCCTAGCTTTCCCAATGCTTCCTAGCATCATCACTTGGCTTTCTTGTTCTATGAGAATTATAATTGACAAAAACAGCAAGTGCCACTTAAGCAGTAGAACTATGAAGTTAAGAGATGGCAATGGCTGGGAATCGCACCCACTCCAGAAGAAACGTCATCTCGAGTGAGCCATATGAGAAGTAAAGGATCAGTCTCGAAACAGTTGGGCAGCATAGCCAGCCATATTCACAAAGGTTTTGGCTTTCAGTGGGGAATTCTCTCATTTTACTCACCAAGTTTAAGATTAAATCCATTTCCTAATATCACATGTATAAATAATGACAAATGGCTTAGAAGAAACAGAGGCAAGATACATTCCTATTGTTCTCCCCAGTGATCTAGTTCCTAAGAATTCATCCTACAGAGTCATATTTTAAAACCAACATCAAAAATAATGCCTAAATGTGCCCATGGGATAATTTTTAAAATAAAATGCCTCACACATGCTAAGTCATGTTATCCTCAATTTATGACATCTTGCATAGCTCTTAAAGAAAGGGAAGCTGTGTACTGTTCAGTGAAATAAGCAGCAAGGAAAAGTTCAAGTTACTGTCTCTCCGTTCACTATTATTGCCATCAAGGTTCTCTCTCACATTCTTGTGACTTGTGACTTGTCTTCGCCAATAACTACTTACTTGCTCAAGCCTGTGACACTGTTGACTAGTTATTTTTCTTGACATCAGCAAAGTACTGTGAGAGGTAAACTAATCTCCTCTGCATGCGTCTTCCATCTTCTTACCCTCTGCACTTCCGCCACCGAAACCATAGCATGCACCTGCCGCGGTTCCTGGGTTCTGCGTCTTCTCTTTCTCTCTACATGCTTTGCTAAACACCTGTTCTGAGGCTGACTTCCTCTCCATGTCCTGTGCCAGGCTGCTTTAGTTCAGAACTTTAAGCTGCTGTGTTTACCCGATCTCTTTGCATAAAGCTTTCAGCTCCTTCCTAATTCGCCCTCCACCTCCAGCTGTGGACCCATTCGGAAGCGAATTTCTGATGAAGTCGCGTTCTCTTCAAGGAAGGGAAGGTCATAGGGTTAGCACAGGTCTTAAGAGCTTGCTTGTACCCTTTGTTCCCTCAACAACCCCTTCTTGTGCATGAGATCACGTGATCACAGTCGCTACAAACCGCTTGTGTCTATTCTAGATTTCTTTACCATGAAATTCCTTATTGATTCTCTTGGAATCTCACATCATGAGCCCTGATCACACTCACTTCCCAGTCCTTCCATATATGCCCACCCTACCCATGTGACCTCTATAAAAATAAGAATAAAATAACTAATAAGAGAAAAATAAAAATACGCAATTCCTCTTTGTGTTATCTGTATACTCACTGGAGCATGATCAAACTCTCAGTAGCCTCCCTCTTAAACAGAACTGAGTTCTTCCCTCCCACACACCCACAGAAGCCATCCACTGTGAAGAGCTACACTTCAGCATCTCCATCACACTTTTTAAGAGTTCTCTTCAATGGCTTCCTGTCTAGGCTATTACTATTTTGGGGGTGGGGCGGGATAAGAGTTGTCACAGAATCCTTCCATGTCCCTCTCTCTCAATTGTGCAGCTGCAATCATTGATATTACAGCAAAAGTAGCATCCTTCGGTCAGTGGGCGCATGGATCGTGGGCCTCCAGGCAGTCTCTGGCAACATCACAGACCCCGAACACAGTACCCGGGTGTAGTAGGACCTCGGACCCAGACAGAGCCTTCAGAGGCTACCTGGACCTCGGACATCACCATGGCCTCGAGTGGTATAGCACAGGCTACTCAAATCAGTATGGACCCCAGCAGCAGATGCGCGGCCCGCAGAAATCAACATGGGTTCAGGCAGCAGCACAGACCACAGATATCCGCCCAGCCTTTGTTGGGCTGCAGACCAGGACAGGGCCCCCAACAGGGCAGGGGCAGGCCTGGCTGACTTCTTCCACCATCTCCTCTAGGTTTTCATGACTGTCAGAATCCAGGTCTGCAACGTCTCACCTCAATGCTCCGTTGATCCTCCTGTGTCCCTTTTAAACCATGAGCAAACTTCATGTGGGTTGAATTTAGGTTACAGTTCTCTTCTTCCATTATCTTATAGCCTCTCTGGCCCAGGAATTTGGTACATTTATCTTTGCATCTTCAACAATACTACAGTACCTGATACTTAGTGGAATTTAAGAATGATTTCTTGAATATTCGAAAAAATAAACTAATAAATGGATAAATGGATTTGGTGAGACAGATACGCATACGTGTGGGAAGAGGTGGGAAGGAGAAAATACAAGTGGATTAGAAACATTTATCTATTTTTAGTTAGTTTGGGGGGGAAGAAAGATCTTTAGAACACATAGTAAATGCTATAGAAAATGCCTGCTGATAAATAACTGCTCATTAGTGGAAGTTTGAGTTTGGTTCTTTTTATTATTATTATTCCTTCAGAAAAAATTTTGAGCTACCTAGGTCTCCTGTATAAAGAATATTTTGCCCAAGTCACACTCTTCAAAACTGATCACAGTATTAAACTTTGGATGTTCTCTCTCTCTCTCTCTCTCTCTCTCTCTCTCTCTCTCTCTCTCTCTCTTTTCTTGTTAAAAATGAATTGGAAATTTCCAAAAGGTGAGCAAAGGTTTCCATTCTAAGGCATGCATTCTTCAAGCTCACGAAGACTCTGCTGTCCATATGCAGGGCCAGAAATTACAAATGGTAATAAATGCCTATCAATCAAGCATCAAATGCTATCAGAACACTGAAAATGGTTTGCATTTCCAATATGCCATGTCACTTTGCATATCCCAAGATCCCTAGTACATAAAAATTCTGATAAGAGAAGGAAAAAAAGTCATATATTTGCAGGCTTGATACATATGCATATGTGAGTGTATGTGGGTGTATGCATGCATGTGTGTACATGTGTACAAAGTAAAGAATAGTGTACATTTGATATTTAGTTCATGATTATTAGTCATTAACTAGACTAATATTATTTGCCAAAAGACTCTCTTCTGCCCTTGACCTTATCATTAGCTCAAGTATACTAAGACAAAAAAATGTTACTATTAATGCTTAAAACACTATAGAAGGGCCAGACACGGTGGTGCACATCTGTAATTCCAGCACTGAAGAGGCAGAGGCAAGCAGACCTTGGTTAATTTCAATGCCAGCCCAGTATATATATGTATATATAGTTCTAGGCCAGCCTGGTCTACATAGAGAATTTCAGGCTACCCAAGGCTACAAAGTGAAACCCTGTCTCAAAAAAACAAAATAAAGTAAAATCAATGATATTGATGAAATTATTAAGGCCATTCCACGTAGTTAAATGGGAGGTTTATTTTGTGGGGTAACTTGCAAGTGAATGGATAGTTTACAGGGTCTGGAAAAGGCATGGCGCAGTCCGGTGGTGTTCTCTGGAGAACTCTGTTCCGTCTACCTCCAGCGTGCAGGGTCCAGGAACTAAGAGAGCCCACGCATCTGGAACCCAGGTCTTCAGCGTCCTCCCTCAGCCCCGCCTTGTAGGCGTGACAGTTACCAAAGCCTCAATGGGGGTTGGAACTTCCAGGTCAAAACTGGAATGGCTACCCACTACACAATACAGAAGCAGAGTCCTAAATATTTTGGGTGCTTAATGAATAACAAAAGCTCTCACTAGGCTTGATGAAATTTCTCCACCAAAGCCTAAGAAATTAGAACTCTAAAAGACTACAGAGACCACCTTGGTCCGTCCCTGCATCGAACGTCTTGCATATCTTGTTACAGAGGAAACTGCCATATTTAAGGATGCTACAGGAAAGGAATGACTAATTGGTGAACCACTAAAGGGCTTTCCTCTTAAAATCTTAGGCATCAGATTTCTCAAAGATTTCTCAAAAGACCTGTATAAATCTTGCTAGGTAATTTCAAGGACTGGACTTTTGAAGAGCTGTAGAAACAACAACAACAAAGCAAAGCAACTAAAATCTGTTCCCAATTGAGGGAGTTTTGCCTCCAGATACTTCTCAAACAGGAATTATAATATTAATCACAAGGTGTATATCATAGCAATTTAAATACCACACAAATACAGGGATCTGAGTGGGCTGCAACTGGATCTGGCCTGTGCTCCCTTGGGATGGAGACTGTGAGTGGTCTTGCTTCAGGTTGGCTTAGATGGACTTACCTTTGAGCTCTGTTCCTAACACCACTCTCCTCCCCAAGGATGCCTGCTTCAGGCCAGGGATCAGAACCTGCATTCCTCCTTCCTCAGCCTTCTCTCTGGGTCTCTTTGTGCTCTGCAGAAATAGCAAGCTTTCCCTGTAGCAAGTGCCATGGCCCCTACATGGTTAGGATTCCTGCCTCTCTCTGGATTCTAACTTCATACTTCCTGGAGCCTGAGTTTCGTGCTGGCATGGAAGTTGACTACTGTGTTTCTCCTTGCCTTTATGGACTTCTTCAGTCTTCCTCTTAGCTATTTCTTCTCTAGTTTCCTTGTTTGCTATTGTGGCAATATTTCACCCACCAGGGCTGAACTAAGTGAGAGGTGATGTGCTATCTCTGAGGTGAGAGTGGAAGGTCCTTACATGATCAACTAGGGCAGTTCTTCCCTAAGCTAAAATTGCACTCCTCTCGTTGTCATGGCAATATTAAACATAATCCTGTAGACTTCTCTGTCTTCCTTTCCTGAGGAAATCAATGCTTACACCTTCTCCATATTGGGAGAGTTTAAAGGATGTCTCTTACAGCCAGCATGCAAGGAACTTGTCTAGGAAGATCCAAGTGCTGCCCTCACACAAGGAATAGCAGGATGTGGTGGGCAATGTCACAGACTCAGAATACCCCACATATCATTTCAGTCTAGAAGCCCAAAGGCTACAAATCTAAAAGTCAGGAAACATCAGTGTCCCAGCTCAAAGCCTTCCAATAGGAAGAGTTCCCTCTTACTCAGGAGACACAGACTTCTTCTTTGTACTGTAGTCAGACTCTCCTTTGAGCCACCAGCTCACAAATAACAACACAGAGACTTCTTATTAATTGTGAAAGCTCAGCCTTAGCTTAGGCTTTTTCCCAACTAGCTCTTATAACTTAAATTAACCTATTTCTATTCATCTATGTTCTGCCATGTGGCGCAGTTACCTTTCCTCTGTACCATATGTCTGACTTCTTCAGTATCTCGCTGGTGTCTCTCACAAGCCTAGGTTCATTTTCAGTTCCTCTCTTTCCCCACAAGACCCACCTATTTTCTCCTGCCTAGCTATTGGCCATTCAACTCCTTATTAGGCCAATCAGAAGACGCCTTGGCAAAGACACATCTTCACAGTGTAAAAAAAGATTATCCCACAACATTGTATTATTTAGGCCTTTGACTGAATGGAATGATGCCACCCTATGCGGGGCAGGGCAATCTACTTTAGACAACGGACTCAAGTATTAAACATTCATTCAGAAATACCCTCACAGATATATCTAGTAAAATATTTGACCAAATATCTTAACACCCAGAGATCCAATCAAATGCCCATGAAATTAACCACCACCCCTATCTGTTCCCAGACTGAATAAGCCTGCAATCCACTGATAGCTCTGCTCTAACATTTCACACATACATTACTAACCTACAAGGTGTATATAGCAGTTCTCAGGGGACCATAATGTACACTTGTATATGTCGCCTAAAATTTCACAGAGAAGCCAGAGAGCATGACAAAGATCCTAGGTCGAAGCTCTGGTGTGTAGTTGCCATGACATTTTGCAAAACCTAACTTTGATTCGATTCTTCAAAACACAACCACCGAATTTTGTGTGGAACTATGGCTATTTCTATAACCTATCAGTCTATAAAAATGTGATTTGCCCCCAAAGGTGTACTGTACTTGTTTCAAATCATATGATGGCAATTCTGTCTGAAAGGTCCCTGAAATAGCCACTTAGGCGTAATGCTCATGCTTGATGCAGGCACATGTCTAACCTCCACGGGAAACTCAGAAAGTAGTTAGACCTGTCATTCTGCCCTTGCTATTTCATTTCGACCGTCACTGTCTAGGACAGATTATAGAACTGCAAATGGGCCCACAGCAGAGAACCTGAATAAGCCTTAAAGCTTCCTCCAGATTCTTAGCACAGAAGATACACTGCTACCACCGTTTCATTTGAGCCACAATTACATTTTCTTAACAGCAAGAGAGGGGTTTTTCCACATCAGTACAGTGGATTGCTTCTTGAACTACTTATACAAGATAGACTGATGGCAAATACTTCTGTGAGAAATTATCATGAATATAAGACTGTGTGTGGAGGATGGACTTGTAAAGATACTCAATTGTGGCAAATACTTTACATATTTTATCCCAAATTTTTACAACAAAAAAAATTCAAGTTATTCTTTACTCTTGTCCAGACTGGCTTGCATTTGAAGAAGAATCCAGTATGTGTCCAATTATATATATATATATATAATATGGGAGCACTACACTGATTACAGTAGATTTCTGCTAATCATAAGTTAAGCCACCAGTACTGTATTATATAAATCTTTCACTTACTAACCCTGTACCACAAAACATCTTCAACATCTTCCCCTGCGAAATGGAGATAATAGTGGTAGCTACCATTAAGAGTTTGCCGTCATAATCAAATGGGTTAATTTATGTAAAGCACTCAGTACATACTGAGTGTACACCTAATGTCATTATGATCATTACCACTAGATGAATTAACCAGGTGGCAATCCCTGACACTGATCAGCATGCCCAGTGACAGTACTGACTCTCATGAAGTTCATGGCCAGAGCACTGCTGTGCTGTACAGTCTTGTGGATTTTCATACACTCTACTCCAGTGTGTCAGAATACAGTCAGAATAAATATGATAATTTGCATAGTGTTGGTTTGAGTATAAATGTCAGTTAATTTTCTGTTTTGGATTTGTTTCAAGGATGATTTTTTAGTGTTTCAAGAAATTGAAAAATGTTCAGCTTGAATTTATCCTGATAATTGTAAATTAAATAACAGATATAGTTTCCATTTAAAGTATTGATAACTAGGATATGGAGAATTGGCTCAGCAGTTAAGATCACTTGTTGCTCTAGCAGAGGATTCGGGTTCAAGTCCCAGCTCTGGCATGGTGGCTCACAGCCATCTGTAACTCCAGTTCCAAGGAATATAATGTCCCCTTCTGAGCTCTGTGGGCACCAGACCCATATGTGAAACACACAAATACATGTTGGCAATTAAAACAATAAGCAAGTAAATCTAAAATATCCATAGCTACATGCCATGCAATTAGATTACTACACAATCATTCCAAAGGAGCGTCTTAACATTATTCCCCAGGGATAAAAATAATGTGTAAAAATGTCTTGATATTGTATACAAAATTAAAATTTGAAAGTGAAAAACTGAAATTGTTGGTCTCTTTAGAGTAAGGAATTTAATTCTCTTATAATTAACAATAAATCTCACTTTCATTAGGAAAATTATTAGAATTTATGAATTTGATAGCATTTTGATAGCTGCTTTCTTTGAAGTCTGTATAGCAAGAAAACAAACACATGGAAAATATCCCAAACAATTTCCAACTTTATTTTCATTTCAGATCAAACAAATTACTGACATGCGGTTGACTGCCTACATGACAGAGAAAGCAACAAAGTAAGTCATAATTCTGATAAAAAGAAGTTGTTTTAGAACACTTTTGTCATTTGATTTGGTTTAAATATGGTTTAAGTGTGCCCCAAGGTGTCACGTGTTAAAAGAGGAGCTTGTTTTTGTGAGACAGTGAGACAGTGAAAACTTAATTTAACTATGCTGTTTGGAAGTGGGTCCTCTGGAAAGTGATTAGGATTAGACCAAGACTTTGTGTGAAGGTCTCCTGATCGAATCCCGGTGCCTTCCTAAGAAGAGGATGAGAGACCAGACAAGCAGATTGATGCACATGTGCACACTTCAAGTCTCTTCTGTGTGAGATTCGGGTCTACCTCAGGACACGGGCAACAAAAAGGGCACCACAAAATGTGTCCCTTCACGTTGCATCTCCTGAAGCCTGAATTCAAATAAAACTCTGTCCTTTGTAAAATTAGTCTGTATGAGATACTGTATTAGAGTTAAGAAAAACTAAGGTATAAAAGTAACACATTTCCCATAATGATGTTAATGCTATACAGTATTCGTAAACTTTAAGTCACTGAGCTTAATTCAAACAAAAATAACAGATGGGTTTTCTGGAAAATAAGCCTTTATGTGACTTTTTTTTTTTTATATGTGATGGTTAGAGAAAACTACAAGTTCACTACAACCTAATTATATGTTGTTCTTATTCTGTATTCCGAGTGTTTCACTCAAATTAACATTGTAATTAGATTAATTTTTATCTCAAAAAGATATTGATTAGATGTCATGCTAGAAAAACCTACTCTACACAACTTGGTAAAAGTTCTAACATTTGTATAAGCTTTTCAAGTGTATATTTTAATTCATATTATTATTTGCTAAGTTGCTTTTTGGAAATTGACCACTTTGAGAGGATTCAAACTAGAATCAATGGCATTGCACCATTTGCTGGAGCTTGAAAATAATGACATTTTGCTATATCACCTTGTACCGGTGTCCTGTAAGTAAGCAAACAAATAAAGCCTCAGTAGATCTACAAAAACAACTGGCCTATGTACATGAAGTCACATGGAGAGCAGCGCTTTTGAGGGACCTGTCATCACAACTTGTAACAATATCATGGTCAGTTTACACGAGATCCCTCTTGAATGCTGTGATATAGTAGTTACATTTCTGTTACTGTGATGAAATATCCCAATCAAAGCAACTCAAGGAAGGAAACATTGACTTTGGCTCACAATTCCAGAATACAGCCCACTGTGGCGGGGAAAACATGACAGCAGGAGCCCGAGGCAGCTGGTCATAGAACATCCTTCCTTAGGTGATAAGATGAAGAGAGGGGAATAATACAAGCGTGTGATATAGTGTTAGGCTACCAAATAGGGATTACGTGAACCATACACAGTGGTTGTTCGGACAAGCAAGATGCCTACTGAGCCATTGATGGATGGGGAGTATCTGCAGTACTGATGTCTGACAATGTGGTGACCAGACCCTGGGTCTCGTAGAAAGGGACTATGTGAAGTTTCATTACACTATTTAGAGCAGTGTACAATTTAAGACTAATGAATGCTTTATTTGTGAATATTTTTCACTTCATTTTATCACACCAAGATGGATTAAAATCACAAAACACAAAGATGCCGAGAAGGGGCGACTATGGTGTTTCTCTCCCACCAGAGAATTTGGACATCAGTTCTCTTTATATTAAACAACAACAGCAATAACAGAACACATTAGTACAAACTAGGGAAGCTGCTTGTTCCGTTGTAGACAGTAATCAGAGAAAATATTTTAGTGTAATTTAGTACATCATAATCAATTTCATAATAAATTGATCAATGGCCATTGTCTTTTAAAGCCCAGTCTTCATTGTGATATCATCTCTGCAGGTCGGTTTAGACATGACTCTGCTTTAAAATGACTTTTCTGTATCCCCCCCTCCTCACTTTGATGTGTCAGTCTACTGAAAACAGGTCACTAGCACACATCCTTCATCTAGCCATCAAGACGACGTTGTTCTGAGTTCATTTCTTACCCAGTCATTTGGACAATGTCCAAACTTGTACTAAAAGATCTTCATGGTATTTAATGTACTTTGTAAGCAAATTTCAGAATCAAGCATATGGCCTGAATGTTCTGAGATTTAAATGCAGCTGTGATTACCCTCCTTGATATTGTGTTTAGAATATCAAAAGTAAGTCAGCAATAGTTCGTTCTTCATTTCATAATATACAGGGTCAGAATTTGGCTCGTATGATTACACTGAAGATGAAATCTTCACGAAACCATGAACTATTCTTGGCAATGAAAATGAGATTCTCTCAAAATGAATCACATCGTGAAAGAACGCCATAGGTCCACTCATCCCACATCAGTGTAAACCTCGCCGACGCTGGAGATTTATGTTTTCAACTTGGCCTTTCTTTCAATTACTGGAGAGCTTTAATTTCTTTTCATTGGGATTTTCTCATTTTCTTCCCCTACTTTCAATGCTCTGCACATATTACACACCTGTATTTGTCTTTGATAATGGGAAAAAGACTCATCACTTTAAGGTTCACTCGACATATCCTCATTATCTCGGGAATATCTTCACCAAAATATATTAAAATGTCATCCAAGAAAAATGAATGTATATCAAATGTATGAATATTGCGGGGCTGGGTCCCTATCTCTGTCACATTACTAAACACCCGGCCTCCTGCCTGAGACCACCTTTGAGCAGAGCACAACAAAACAACAAATAGATTTGAGACGTACAAATGAAAAGCAAGGCCCTTTCCCTATTGTGTTAGCAATCAACCAACCATTCATCAGCTTTCCTATTTTCCCCGCTGAAAGATCGTTTCTGCATCAGCACCAAGCGAATCCCACTCTCCTCCTCACTTTACAAACATCCGTCGTGTACCTCTCGTGTGCCAGAAGCCGTTCTAGATGTGGGTTGGGGTAGGCAGATGAAAAGCGCTGTGGCCCCTGCTTTCCTAAAGTTTACACTCTAATGGAAGACTGGAGGTGAGCAAAGAAAGACACGGACCGTCCAAGGTGGGATGAGAGCTGACGAGATAAAAGGTGACAAGGCGGGTGAGAACTGCAAACCGGGGCAGACCACACCTGAGGATGGTGAGGGCGCCGTGCACGGGACGGTGAGGGTACCACGTTAGTGCCCAGTACAGTGAGGACTCTATGCTAGCGTAGTGGCATTGAAGTGTAAACTTAAAAGAACACAAAGAAATCACATGAGTGTCTGTGAAAATTATCTCCTAGACAGAAAGCTAAATATATCATAAAATCTTTCCTTAGAGTACTCTAATCCAGACTGTCTTGAAGGGAGAAGCATACATTCAAGTAATGAACAAATCAGAATTATGGATTCATTACGTTGTTACATATTATTTCATTGCCTTAGAAATTTCAAAAAGAAAGCCCTTTAAATATATCCTGCTCCTCCTTTATAAATCCCTTCAGGTTTGTATAGTTATGATTGTTGACAGTCCACTGAACCTTAGTACTTTACAGTTGTTTTCCTTTTTTTAACCAGTGGACACAAAACAATCGAGACTTTATTGTTATTTGAAGTCATTTGTTCACAGGCTAAGAACATTCTCAGCAAGCTCCTAAACCAGGAGGATTTAGAGAGCATAAGGGGCATGGCCAGATGTCCCCTTTCTAGTTTCAGAGCTCAGATTTCAAGGGACACTTGCTAGTTTAGATGTAGACAGTGGCCTTGCTCAGCAGTGAGAACGTTCTCTCTAACAAGATGCTGCGCTCTGTTCAAAGAGGATACAAATCCCAAGGCTCACAGGCAATCTGATACAGGCGTTTAGATGTTTGAGCATAAACGAGGGGAAAAAAGGAAGGAAACAGAACATGCCAAATGTAGGGGAATGCCAAGAGCATGGCACGGAAGGTATTCAGCTCTTGGAGAGGAACAAAAGGCCTGTTTTGTTATTTTCTATAGAACTGAACTCATTGAGTGATTCAATTTTGAATCCTTTCCTCTTTGCCTGTATCCTTTTCCTCTTTGCAAAAAGGAAGGGCAGAGGAGGGGGGGGGGAGGACAAATTAGAGGTTCACAGATGCTTGAATTGAGGCAATGAGTAAAAAGGAGGTCACCTTTCCCAGTGATGGTCACCCGCCCATACCCAGGGACAGTTTTAACTTCAGTTTCTAACCCTGACTTACTTGGGGGAAAAACAATTGACTTACGCTTATAGAAATGATTAAGACTGGGTTCTTAACATTTATCCTTGGACTAGGAGATGTTCTTCAAAAGCAACAGGAAAACATCAAACAAAAACAAGAACATATAAAAATTTGATATTTGTATTTTCCTTTATTCTTTCAAGGATGAATGCGTGCAGTGTGCTAACTTCTCAATATTTATTTGCAAAAAAAAAAAAAAAAAGTGGGAGAGAAAAGCAATCATTTAAATGGTTAAAATAAATATGTAAATAAAATTTCAAAGAGACTAGTGATCAGGCAATAAGTGGACACATATCATAAAACTGATGGGGTAAAAACTGTTTTGTTCAATTTTATGCCTATATATTCCAGATAATCACCTTGATTCCTTTACATTCCATGGAGAGATACAGGCTATGTAATTTGTGTAACATATATTATCTATATTCGGTTCCTGGTTCCGTCATCAGTTTAATCAACATTTATGCTTGGTTGACTTTTCTTAATTAAAAAAGGAAGATTAACTTAGCCATTAATTTATGATCCCAAAGTCCATGCTTCCACCTTGCCCAACAAATATCTAGTGCTTGCAAATGACTGTGTGATTCCCCTTGAGTGGTTTTTAGTGACAACATGGCATAGTGACCTCAAAAGAGATAACACGGTGTTAATGTAGTGGAAAGATACACCAGATAATGCCCACTGAGAGGCAAAATATACTGTTACATCTCTATTTTGATTAAACTATATTAAAATTTAAAAAAGGGTTAAAGGAAACCAGGAAAGACTGTACGTGGGTTATTGTCATCCCCATCTTGAAAAGCTGTGTTCAACTACATGGAGATGCATCAGAGATTTGCCGAATCACTGCTACGTGCCAGGCAATCTGTGGGGCCCTGTATATTCTTCTTCTCCTTTTATCCTTTCAACCTGGTTTTTAAATTATTTGTTTATTTTGGGCCAGGGTGTTCATGTGCATGCCATAGCATCTTGCAGAGAGCTGAAGAGAAATTTCTTGAGTTGATTCTTGTCTTCCACCTTGTGGGGGCAGGGCTCCTCTGGTATTAACATTGTGCTACATGCTCCAGGCCAATTGGCCAGAGAGAGATTCCAGCCTATCTTTCTATCTCTACATTGCATCTCAACACAAGAGTGCTGGGATTACAGATGTGTGCCTCCACATCTGGATGTTTGTGTCCATTCTAGCAATTAAATTCGGGTGGCCAGAATTGCACTGCTGGTGATTTTACCCACTGAGCCATTTCCTGGCCTTTTTTCTTTAAAATTTTATTTTGTGTGTGTAACATCAGTCTTACAAGATGGCTATTAATACCTCATATTCTGTAAGAATAAAGCAAGTCTCAAGGTAAATGCTAAAGTCACTCAACTTTGGGAGAATTTGAAATTTAAATTAAAATTTCTTAATCTCATAGGACATATAATCATTTAAAATATAACCAAACATGAGGAAAAACACATGCAACACATATCTTAAAAGGTCTTATAATAAAAAATCCAGAGCCAGATACTGGAGTGAAAGCTGAAAGATCAGAGATGCAGAACAACTAATCACTAGCTTACCTCTACGAAATCCTCAGCCTCAAGAGAGTGAGTTCCTGTTTCCTCACGCCTTATATACCTTTCTGTGTCCTGCCATATTACTTCCTGGGATTAAAGGTGTGTGTCACCACTGCCTGGTTCTGTTTCTCTCATGTAGCCCAGTGTGGCCCTGAACTCCAGATGTGTCTCTGCCTCCCAAGTGATAGGATTCAAGGTGTATGCCACCACTGCCTGACCTCTATGTCTAATTTAGTAGCTGGCTTTGTCCTCTGATCCCCAGATAAGCTTTATTGGGGTACACAATATATCACCACAAACACAACTAGTCCAACTGTGTCAAAATTGGAAATAGATATACTATGTGATGTATGTAATAATACAGCAGGGTTCACTGTCATTAGTTGTGAGATTGTCTTATATTGTGCCTTGGACAATGTCCAGGTCCAACCTACATGCTAAGGTGGATATTATTCTTAATGGGTAGTGGCAGAGTGAATGCGAGCCTACATCTGTGAGGAGATGTTTCTGAATTCCATTTCTCTTAGAAAAAAAGCAGAAAGTCACAGAAGAAGCCATCTACAATGGAGTCCCTTCTGGAAGACTTTTGGAGCGAGAAGAAAATTGTGAAAAGACCACAAAACCAGTTTAAACGAACAGTATTGCGAATCTTCCCATCCTTTATCTTCTCCCAGAAGACTATGACTTTTCTAAAGAACGTGTTTATTCTTCCCTTGAACCTTTTCTCTTCTTCCCTTTCTTTCTGGTTTTAAGTTAGATATATAAGCCTTTAGCCTTACCCATTTGATGAACCTCTTCTCTCATGTGCTCTCACATTAATATAAATAATACAGTTTTTGTTCCATTGTTTTCCCTTTCACCTCTGAAGCTGTCAACATAATTGGAGGAAAAGAAATATTTTTCCTCTTTATCAGTTTGACAATGGACATAAGATGAGCCTGCCCTTCCAGGTAACAGCTGATAAAGGAAGGCCTCTATCCAAGACAGCATTCCTCCCGTCAGACCCCATAACCTCGGCTCTGAGGCTACCTCAGTCAGGGCAGCTCTCCCTTTGCTGTCCAAATGTTCTTCACCTGAAGGAATATAGCAGGAGAAGTGGGCCAATGTCATTGTTAAGGCTGCCCCACCTCTTTGAAAATAGCTTATAGGAAAGGAGAAAAGAAGGACTTAAAAATCAATAATCCTTGCCTTAAATGTCAATATCAAATATCATTGCAAAAACAGAAACAAAAACAAAGAACCAGAAATGGGTATCTAAGAATAACTCAAGGACCACACATTTTTCTTATCGACCATAAAGACTTCTCGTTCTTCAGGTATTGTAGAAACTTGGGACATTAGAAGATGAACTATCTATGTCTCAGTCAAAGAAATGTTCAGACAACAATTGTGCCAAGCTATTAGTCTCAAGCAGTCTGATCAGAGACCTTCCATCCCACCTAGGCCCCAACATACACTTTAAAAAAAGTGCAACATCCCACCATACACGACTCCTTCTTTCCTCCATCCAATGTCTATGTTAAAATAAAAGATGCACATAAATCACACTGGTATGCCTAATCCCAGGTCTCAGGATGTAGAAGCAGGAGGACTGTGAGTTCAAGGCCATTGTGAGACCCAGTTTTAAAAAAGACCCAGAAAAGGAAGAAAATACACGTAAATTATGTATCCCTGAAACTCTCCAAAATGTAGAAACTAATGCAAGTGGTTTTACCTTCATGTGGTTTTAGAAAATTCTTGATCAATAAGACTAATTCAGTATTACTAATTTAATAGAAACAAAAATGGGTAGAGGCATCAACAAAAGGGGATAAAAGCAAGCAATAGTTGAGTTTACATGTAAACTTTGGCCTATTATGGGTTCAATTTTAATTAAATCAAATCATTACCACAGGTTCTTTTTCTATAGTGATTACATGTTGTAACATATCTGCTCAGAGTTAGCGTCATGATTTTTTTTTTGTTAAGTTGTAACTTAAAGTCATACTAAATTAAAAGTAGAAATTGATTATGTATGTCATTTCTGAGTTAGATAAAATATTGAGACACTAATGACTGAACAGAAGACTACTTTCATCTTTACATTTTTATAGAGAAATTAGAGATGTCTGTGTCCACTGATAAGCACATTTCCCCCATATTGTTCAGTTGTCCTTTAAAAACCATGTTTCCAGATGTTATGGTTTAGTGTATTCCTGCATTTTCTTGTCTATTATAAAATGTCGCTTTTTACATACTATTGACAAGTCTCTTTTTCATTTTTTTGTAGCTATTAAAGTTTAGTAAGGGTTAAGAATGTGAATGTACATTAATTAAACTACTGGGAATAATACAGGGAAGAGAGGAAAGTCTCCAAAAAGCAGTAAGGAATATAGGATGTGATTTTGTTCAAGAAATGGTCATGTTCTGAAATGATGCTGTTTGAGAAGGTTTAAAAGTTTCCAGAATAAGAAAGGAAAAAGTGAAAGACAGAAACCTGAATGCACACAGACAGTTGCAAAAGATCTATGGAAAACAAGAGACAGACACAAAGGAAGCAGAGAGAGAAAAGCCCACTATACCTGAAGGGATTATCGGAAAGTTTTAAATTGAACCTTAACAGCAAGAAGACACCAATGCAAAACCAGAGCTCAGGTTTCTTTCTCTGTTGAAGGAAATGTTTGGAAAGCTGGGCACAGCTGATCATGTGTGTAATCCTCACATTCCAGAGGCGGAGGCAGGGGAATGAATTGTCAAGAGTCTAAGGCCTGCACAGACTAAAAGGTTTGATGCTATCCTCAATCCAACCAAACAACAAATAAACAAGAAACTCACAAAGAGAAAGGAAGGAAGGAAGGAAGGAAGGAAGGAAGGAAGGAAGGAAGGAAGGAAGGAAGGAAGGGGAGTGGCTTAGATTTTTGGTCTGTTTTTCAAAAGAGATTTCAAGTCTTTCTTTACTGCTTGAGTAATCTACCTAGGAAATAAGGATCATGTGCCCTGATCACAGTAATTTTTGTGCTTTATGTTGTCTTTATGATATCATTCTCATCTACAAGAAATGGATCCTCTCAGTGTTCAAAGATCTGGATGTGGTGGGCACTTGTAATCCGAGGCTGAGTCTGAAGGACTCTTTGAGTTTAAGGTGACCTGAGTTATAGCATGCACCGAGGCCAGCTTGAGCTCTAGAATGAGATCCTTTCTCAAAACTCTAAGAAAAAGACAGAAGGTTCTAGATTAACCTCAAGTTTTTATTGGTGCTTTGGCTGAAGAAGTTTTTCCCCACAGTGACCCATGGTCTTGTTTAACCAGGTGCTTGGATACTTTCTACATTTCTGACAGTTTCCTAAAGTCAAATTCTAAATGAAATCTTCTTGACCTTAAAAACACTTTGAGATGGCTGAGAGGGTAAATGGAATTTCTCAGAGACTTCTCTAACCTTGTCAGAAGAGAGATGAGTTCTTTTGGTCGCTAAATTGCATAGGAAGCATAATCAAATGAGAAGATATTTCTTCTGACCCAATTTGTATTTTATGAGCATGTATAAAAATAAGACTATTCAGAAATTATAGAAGGCTCTCAGAAACATAACTGTGTCCTGGCATAATACTGTGTTTCCTGTTATTATCTTTAGATGCCACATATCTTAGTACTGTGTAGCAGCTGTGTGGTCATGGAGCAACAATGTCCTCTGACATTGGAACATTCCAATATGCAGCAACTAGTTAAAAGAGGAAGCAAACAACTCAAAAAGCTTTAGGAAGTCCCTGAAACTGACCAGATTCACTAAGCCTCTTCCTCTCAAATAGTAGATAAGCAGTAAAGACTGCTGAGGGTCACAGACAAGCCAAGCTACAAAGAAGACTCTCAGACCAGCCCAGTTGCCAGAAAGAAACAGAGACCAACCAAGATGCATGGAAGAAACAGAGGACACTCTAACCTGTTGAGCTGCCTGAAGGCTGTGGAGTGTGCTCCAGATTTCCAGCTTGTATGAGCTGTCACCATGTTGGAGTGGCCTTTCTTTGTTCATGTAACTGTCTTTGAATCATTTCTACTCCTGTAAGTAACCCCTCACCTATTTTCCAGTAAATAACTCCAATAAAACTCATTGGTTTTCTAAGTTGAACTTCGACGCCATCCATACTTTGGTCTGTCGCGTACTTCCTATCTGGGGGGTAGCAAGTGTGTGTGTGTGTTTGTGTGTGTGTGTGTGTGTGTGTGTGTGTGTGTGTGTCCCCAAGTAAAATCTGTCTTACAGCACCCGGGGAAAACAAATTTCCTTGTCATCTGCTGCTCGTACCCTCCCATCAGATCCTTCACCAGAGACGTTGTACGCCCTTCATTATTTACACATAGTCACTGCCTCAGTCCCATGGCTTCCTAAGAGCTCCTCTATGAGGTGCTAACCAAAGCACTTTGTCTTCAGCAAGGACTGCCTAAGACACCATGGGAATGACTGCAACAGGCACTCTGGGGTAAGAGCTTCTGATGACATTGGGAAAAGAACCCTATGATCATCTTACCGAAGTAACAGTCTTCAGAATTAATGGAGACAGCGAGAGGTTCATAAAACCACTAACCCGAGATCAAGCAAGACAAGAATTAATTACATGAGAATAAGTGAGCTGATGAAGAATGTCTAGTGCTGGTGTCTTTTATGACTAGCACAGAATACTGCTGGGGGTTCAGTGTTCCGTTTCTAAAGTTAAAGAGTGCCTTTTCTCTTCTCTCTTATCGTATGTGAAATCACAATCCCATAGATTAATCCTTGATACTCAAGGATGAGGCATTCCTCTCCACTCCTTATCTGATTGATCCCTTGAGAATTTGGAAACTCTTAGTATGTAGCCTACTTCATGACAACATAGTTATTTGCATAAATTCAGTAAGGATCTGCTTTCTAATGACAGAGAGCCCAGACCTCATCATGTCAGTCAATCTAATAAACTTCCTTGAAATATAAATATGTGTATATTTATATATATAATATATATTATATATAAATATATGTATATATAATATATATATTATATATATACTCTGTCAATTCTGTTCTTCCAGTGAAGCTGGCTAATCCACTTCCTGAACCTTGTAAATTTCATTTTATTTTCTAAGTTTTAAGTAACTTTCCCCCAGAATGGAATGCTTCCATTCAGAGAAAACAACTTCATAGCATGTCTTCTTACATTTAGAGCCTTCCCTTTAAAGGACCATGGTCTAAGGGTCAAGACTTCAATGTAAGGGCCATTGGGAACGTTTCAGTTCCAACCTGTTGTGTCAACATCACAGATAAATAAAGACATTTACTTCCTAGCAGATCTGTGAACTGTAAGACATATGAAGGATGTCAAGAAGGTGGAAATTTACCAAAGATTTGGGTGGAAGAAATAAAATCTGGTAGTGAATTCTTGGTCCTGATTTTTTAACAAAAGACTTTTAAAAGTCCAATCCAAGATTCCTTATTAAACTCCAGCAAAGCAAACTCAAAAGTAGCTCTTTGGCCAATTACTTATTTTGTTGCATTTATATAAATAATCAGGTTATGACATGAAATTGATAATGTTACTTTAATTACTTTTATTGAAATGGGAGTGATTATATTATAATGGGAAATTGTATCAACCATACTAATATTCCCAGTTTATCCCCCACTCTTCTGACTTATCATGGAGAGCTACAACTACCTTTCTCCTGATACTTAGCCAGCTGACACTGGGCAGCTTGGTATAACTGAAGGATTGTCACAGTGTAGCCACTCAGAGCCTTAACCACAGTGTGTATCTTCTATTCTCTATTTCTAGAATTTACTCTGGTTGTGGCTGTACTGTTACCATCCTCGTCCTGCTATCTAGGTACACTAGGGACCTACATCTACCATTGTCCTCAATCAGCTGCTTTCTGGGCCTCAGTACAACAAATAGACTGGCTTAGAGTCTGCTCCAGCCACTAATCTTTCTTTTTCCTTTTTGTCTTTAGAAATGTCCCTTGTTAAATGACTAATGGCTCCTATCATATAAAGCCCAACTTTGGCATATGCCTTATCCCAATTCATGCCACCTCCTGAAATGTGACATAACCATTTAACTGGAGAGAGTCACCTCTAGGGTGGAAGGCAGGCTTGGCCCAGTGGAATATAGGACAATCAGACACTCAGCCCCCCATCTGAGAAACTCGGAGATCAGCCTCCAATCAGATAATCAGGAAACAATAAAACTTTCTTTCTAATAATGGAAAATCCCAGAAGAATTCAATTATCCTAAATCCTGAGATTTATGGCCCCAGGGAATGTGGAAAAACACTCTTTGCACCTTTGTAAATCAATGTTATCATCAATGTTCATAGCTTTAATTCCTTCCCCATAGTAATGTATTTTTTCACTAAAGAAACCTATAGGTCCTTCCCACTGAAGACTTTTCATCCCTCTCTTTTCCCTTTTTTAAAAAATCTTCTAATGTGTATGGGTATATGAGAAAGAGAGAGAGGTGAGGGGAAGATGGATTTGAAGATGCTACAGTGCCAGCTTTAAAGCTAGAGAGAAACCTGAAAAGATGAATGGTGTTGTTTGAGTTTGGAATATCCCCTTGGGGCTCACATGTTGAGGCCCTGGGTTTCCAATTCAGCAATGTTAAGAAGTGGAGGATCATTAGATCAGGAAGGCTCTGAGCTACTGAATTCCTAATATAAATGGAATATTATTCATAGGCAGGGAAAACTCTCAGAGGTAGGGCCTCACTGGAGAAAGTGGGTCACTGGGGTGTGCCCTAGAGTGGGATATCTTGCCTCCATATTCTTTGTCTCTCAGTCTCTGTCTCTCCCTCCCTCCCTGCCTTCTTGTCCATCGTGAAATGTATGCTTTGTTCCATTAAATGTTGTTCTGCTGCAATGTCCTGCATTTCCTCAGAAAGCTAGGCAGTCGTGGACTGAAACTTCTGAAATATGAAGAAATATGAAGCCAAAGTAAGTCTTCTGTTCTTTAAGTCTTTCCTCTTTTATATTTTGTTAGCCGGGTGATGGTGGCACACGCCTGTTAATCCCAGCACTCGGGAGGCAAAGGCAGGCAGATCTCTGTGAGTTCGAGGCCAGCCTGGTCTACAAAGTGAGTTCCAGGAAAGGCGCAAAGCTGCACAGGATAGAAAGCAAGCAGAGTAGGAAGTCCAGATGGTGCATGCCTTTAATCCTAGCACTCCAGAGGTAGAGGCAGGTGGAGCTCTGTGAGTTCAAGGCCAGCCTGGGGTACAGAGAGAGTTCCAGGACAGCCAGGGCTGTTACATAGGGAAACCCTGTCTTGCAAAGAAAAAAGAAAAAAAGAAAGAAAGTTGAAAAGGCAAGGAAAATAGTCTCCCACCAGCAGCCAGTAGGAATTCACAATTGACAACAGCCTGATTTTGGATGTTCTTCCCTTCAGAATTACAAATAACAAATGTGCTCACTTTTGAGCCACTCATTCATAGGAATTTGTTATAGGATTAATTTAAAAATGAGATTAATTGCCTTAGCACAATGGTCACCACTTTAGATCGAATTTATCCAAGACTGGTCAGCGACAGGGTCTTTTTTGTATCTATAGTCAACCAAGAGAACAGGTTAGCAGAGATCTGAAAAGTCACTGAGCACTGTAGTAAGATGGAGGGTACCTGGAGAGCCCAGGCACATTCTTCTGTGCCTTGGACTAGGAAGCAACACATCTCCTTTGTTTGCTATTCCTTGCCAGGGTCACACAATCCTGTCTAACTGAAAAGGTAGTGTCCTCCTATAAACTGAGATGGGGAGGAATCTGATATTAGTGAGCACTGGGAAGGTCCGCCCTTGCCTCCCACTTGTCAGAACAAAGCATGTGTCACCGGACCTGGGCTGGATTCTCTTCTTGTGTTATAGTAGTGCCAGGCTGCTGGAATGGAATATTGTTAATTACAGAGAATTCTTGGTATTGGAAATTCTTCATTTTTACACTCCATCTAAAGAGTTTGACTTCTCAGCTCTAGCTACTGCAAAGCTATTAAAAATCAAAGAACTCAAGAAATCTGTTTCAATAGTACTCTGTGAAGAGCCAGCTACAACTACACACCATGCTCTTCCTTAACCTCCCTCTGTTTCACGGGAATCTTGTTTCCTGTATCTTAGCTGCCTTATGTCCAAGCATAGCAGGCCAGTTAGAACCCATTTTTCCTCTTTATGGAAGGAAACAATACACTGTTGGACACTAACTCTGCTAGAGTTCTCTAGAGAGGAGTGCTTAACCGTTTCATGAAAATTTTATGTGTTTTGTTTTGTGTGTGTGTATGTGTGTGTGTGCCTTAAAATGTTCTCATTTGGATGTGATTTTATTCTGTGCATAATTAACTATAATAGATAAGAAACTTGTTTTTCAAATGTTTATTTGTAAGTAATCACTAGATAGCTCCAGTTGTAGTAGGTATACTTCTAAGATGGATCCTAGTGATCCCTGTCCACTGTACATCAGGTTCGATGCACACCCCGACCTTCAGCATGTTCTAGACTTCATAACTTGCTTCTAATCTGCAGAATTAGTAAAAGTGATGGGATTCCCTTCAGCCATCAGTTACAGAAGATTGACACTTCTGACAGATTCTCTCTCCCTTGAGAGCTTTGATACAAGAAGCTCCCATGGTGAAGAGGCCATAACCGAGGCCAGCGTCTAGCCAAGAGTCAAGCAACTGAGACACTCAGATCAAGAGATTGCCGTGAGATGGAGTCTACCAAAAACTTGTAAGTGACCTTGGGAGTAGACCTCTCCTCACTAAAGCCTTGATTAGACAGCCGCCCCAGAAGACATGTGACTGGAGCTGTAAAAGGTCCCAAGCAGGAGATCCAGTTAGCTTTCACTAGAATTCCTAGCCCACAGGAGCTGTGAGGTACTACATCAGTGATTCTTAACCTTCCTAATGCTGTGACCCTTTAATACAGCTCCTCATGTTGTGGTGACCCCCAATTATAAAATTCTATATAAAATTTATAACTGTAATTTTGCTACTGTTATGAATCTTAATGTGGAAATTTTTGGAGATAGAGATTTGCCAGAGGGGTCGCAACCCACAGGTTGAGAACTGCTGGACTAGATGAACACTATTCCAAACCTCTACAAGGAATAGATAATTAATACATTAGGAGTTTTGCTTACTTTTAGGGTTTATGGGTTGGTTGGTTTGTTGTTTCATTTTGTAAATGACTCCAATATGTTTACTTTTTCCCTTTCTAATAGGTTGAGAAAAATGAGAAAAGTAGAAATTTTTGAAATAACATGATCTGAGTAATAATTAGATGGACATTCAATTTGTTAAAATTTTAATAATGCAAATGTGGCCTATGGAGTAGGGATACAATTTGTAAGAGATTATTCCCTTTTAAAATGAGTTGGTCTGGAACCTTTTTAAAAAAGATTCATTTATGTGTGGGTGCTTTATCTGTATGTATGCCTTTATGCCGGAAGGTGGCATCAGATCCCCCTAGGGATGGTTGTGAGCCAACATGTGGCTGCTGGGAATTGAACTCGGGACCTTTGGAAGAACAGCCAGTGCTCTAAACTGCTGAGCCATTTCTCTAGCCCCTGGTCTGGAATTTTGTCATACCCCCAAATACACTAACAATCTCTTCTACATACATACCCACAAAATAATTCGCACCCTAGTTCACAGGGACAAATCCTTTTGGTGAACTGGAGGATAGCTAAAGAAAGCTCATCATTGCCTTGTGTTATTTAAAAAAAAAAAAAATCAAAACCCATCATCCTCTGTTCTTCTCCTCCTGGTTTTAGGGTGAAATGTTCTTCATGGAAGGTTAGGGTGCCTCATCCCCTCCTACTGGAGATTTCTGACTCTCCTCTGATAGCTGGGATGCTCATACCACAGGGGCAAAGGAGCTGAAGATGGTAGGCTTCTGGCGGCAGCTGCAGGAGGAAGAGGAGGAAGAGGAGGAGGACAGCAGCAGCATCAGGAGGAGGGGGAGGGGAAGGAGGGGGAGGGGCAGGAGGTGAGGGTAACAGCAGGTGCAAGAGGAGCGAGCAAACAAACCCAGTGCAGTTCCCTAGCTGAAGGAAGCAGAAGTAGCAGGTGGTTTGCAACCATTCCCCCTGGGAACAGATAGACCCCTTCTCCTAAGTTCCGCTTCCTCTGCAGAGACAGAGACAGCCCCCCTCCCCAGCTGATGCTGAATTTCTTGCAGCACATATGACGTTCAGGGCTCTTCTCTCTGTCTGCAGGGTTTAGCGGCTTCTCCCTGATTGGTCCTATTTTTTCCTCTTCTTTACATATGGATAGTCAGCCAATCAAGACCCAACTGGGCCCACATGGCCATATATATATATATATAGGCTTCCAGGTGATGGTTGTCTTCATTGCCTTCCTATTGCTATAAAACACCATGACCAAGGCAACATAAAGATGAAAACATTTGTTTGTGGCTCAGGGTTCCAGAGTGTTAGGGTTCATGGTGCAGAGCCATGGTAGCCGACTGAAGGCAGATAGATTGACAGCTGAGAGCTCACATCTTGATCCACAAAGAGGAAGCAGAAAGAGCTAACCCCAAATGGCCCCAGTCTTCTAAAACCTCAAAGCCCTGCCTTCAGGGATACTCCTCCTCCAGCAAAGCTACACCCCCTAATCTCCCAAGCAGCGGCCAAGTGGGTACCAATAGTTCAATTGCAGAACAATTGTGGAGGACATCTAATTGAACTAACATAGTGTGGGAGAACTGCTGGAGGAGCCAACAGAGGAAGAAGAGAAAACTTCAGAGCCCATTCATCGGTTCACATAATTACTATTATTATATAAATTTTTATATTATTATTATAAATCTTAAAATTAAGTTCTGTGTGACTGAATAGAAATAGACAATACCTGAGAAAAGATGATGTTATTTTATGTATAGCACAGTGGCTGCACCTGATCCTATTGCTGCCTCAGCTGCTGAGTATGCCTCCAAAGCCACCACCTTGCTGCTGAGACCTGGGGGAGCCTTCACATCTTGCCACTGCTGCCGCTGCCTCAGACACTTCCACATAGGGAGGCAAATGTTGTTTTAATGAAGTCTCCATCATTCTATTTTACGATAAAGACTGAGGAGTCAGATGCTGGGGTGAAAACCCAGTAGCTCAGAGAGGCAGAGAAACCAGCTAGCTGACCTTTCTCCTCCACTGGTCGTCTCAGAAAGTGGGTTCTCTCCTACACTGTCTGAAACAAAACTCCTCCAACTGCATCTGCCTCCATCTACTTCCTGTGCTTCTCTCTCCAACCTCCTGACTTCTCCTCGCTCTCTATGGTTACTTCCAGTCAGCTGGTTGCTTGCTCTGCCTTTTGACCTGTGGTTGATTTTATTTAAAAATTGAAATCTCGAGGTTCACAGTGTGACCAAATAGCCCACTACAAGATAAGGCATATTTTAAAACTTGTTGCTGTCCAATGAATGGATCTAACTTTCAATCATTATAATGTTTCTCTATTAAAGTCTTCCTGTTTTTTTAAAGATGTGTTTTGTGTGTGTGTGCGTGTATGTGTGTGTGTGTGTGTGTGTGTGTGTGTGTGTGTGTGTGTGTGTACATATTTGCAAGTATGAGAGGAAGCCAGAAGAAGGTGTCAGATCCCCTGGAGCCTGAGTTGCAGTTGGTTATGAACCACCTGATGTGTGTGCTGAGAACTAAACTGAGCTCCTCTGCAAGAACAGTAAGTCCTCTTAACTGCTGTCACCTCTTCAGTTGGTCAGAGATTTTTCAAAACAAGACAGTCTGATAAGGAAAATGCAAAGGAGAACTGTGCTCAGTGAACGTGTGTTTTATAATAAACATTAACTTTTGCTTCTTATAATTTTTTTAAAGTTTTATTTTATATGTATGGGTGTTTAGCCCTGCGCTTGCATGCTCAATGTCCATGGAGGCTAGCAGAGGGTGTTACATCCCCCTGGAACTGGATTTTCAGACAGCTGTGAGATGCCATGTGTGTGCTGAGAACTGAACCCAGGTACCCTGAAGGACAGCAAGTGCTCTCAAGCTGGAACCATCTCTCCAGCCCCAAGGTTTACCTCTTATTCATATTCAAAGAAAAGAAAGTGATACAGCACTTCTCAGAGGAAAGGGTACTGGGAAATTTATTGCTGCACATCTCTATTCATGCTCATCAGAGGCCTTTTATAGCATAAAAGGGCATCTTTTCCTTGGGGTAGTTGCACTGATAGTCAGTAGTTATTTGGACCAAGTAATTTCACTGCAATATCATTCCCAGGAATTGTCTTATAACCTGCAATGAGATAAAGAATTCTTCTCTTATTGACCTCTTCTTTTAGGACCAGGCAAAGAACCTATTAAATTCCTGCCTCAAATTATGCCTAAAGACAATCTTAAAATCCAAGGTTATAAGTCATATAATCGTGGCCACTGGTTAAATCATTCGGTAATAAAAATACATTCCCTCCCTGTTTTGAAGGCTAACCCTGGGAACTAAGATATGGTAAAGGACAAAGCTATGCAAGCACATATAAATCACCCTTACTCTTGTGCAGTAAGTCATGACATTCTGCTTCCATCCTCTCTCCCTCTTTTCCTTCCCATTGGACCTCAAGCTTTTGATTAAAACACTTAAGGTATGTATGTATGCATTTATATGCACAAAGTATCTAAAGTAATATTCAACTCCATACTACCGATTGTCTAATAATTACTGAATTAAGTTATATATGTATGCCTTTATATACTCACAATTTCTACAGTAATATTTAACTCCATACTATCGATTGTCTAATAATTACCAAATTAGTCTAAAGCTCTGGCCAATTTTACTAATGCATCGAAAGTGAACTGACCTGCTAGACATCACATCAGCCAACCACGCTGCAAAGATAAGAAATCTGATTGTTTGCCTGCCAAGCATTTATTTTGCTGATATATTTGAGGATAGTCCAGTTACACTGGGCCTTTATATTCAAATTTTTTTAAAAGTTGATTACTTAATTGTCGTTGTCTAACTGGCTATAATAAAATTCTAAACAATGGGTGACTGATGAACAATGGAAATTTCTTTCACTGTTCTGGAAATTAGGTTCTGGTAGATTTGGTGTCTGAGGAAAGACTTTTCTTCCTTCATTCCTCCCTTTCTTCCTTCTTTCCTTCTTCCTTCCTTCCTTCCTTCCTTCCTTCCTTCCTTCCTTCCTTCCTCTCTTTCTGTTTGGATTCATGTCAGTGGTAGACAAATGTGTTCATGCACGTATGTATATGTGAGTATTAAGGCCAGAGGTCAACTTCAGGTCCTGTTGCTTGGGACACCTCCTTCTTGGTTTTTGTGACAAAGTCACTCAGGATTTGAGAGCTCACCAATTGAACTAGGTTGGTTGACCAGTAGGCCCCACAGATCTGCCTGTCTCAACCTCTCCGACCCTGAGATTATAAACATGAACTACCACACTCAGCTATGTGGGTGCATGGCATCAAAGTAGGGTACTCACTCTCACACAGCAAGTATGGAATGAGCTAGTCACCTCCTCAGCTCTCTGCCTACTCATATATGGCATCCTCTTGCTATGTATTCACAGGATACAAGGTATGAAACGGTCTTTCTGTGGTCTCTTTCACCATATCACTAATCACACTTATATTGGTTCTATCTTTATTTCATAATCACCTACCAATGGCTCCACTTTCTAAAACATCACCCTGGGGATGAGGATCTCAGCAAATGTATTTGGTCATAGATCGTACTTTACAACAAGGTCCTGTGTAAGGAGGCACACAATTATTTGTCAGTTAAATCAATAACTATCTATACCAATCTATGCTTCAATTATCACCATATGAAAAAGCCACAGGCTCATTCTCTGGTCATAATAACCCCTGTCCCAATGCCACGTGTCACAATTTGGTAAGTGTGACCCTAGGCAAGCTGTTCTCAACTATCTGCCTTATTTCAACAATCAAAGTTTCATTTTCTCTAAGTTAAAACAAAATCATAAAATAATTTGGTGCCTTGCACATTAAACATAATTCCTGGCTTTTGAATTACTTGGAACATCTAAGCTAATTTTAGAAATATTGCTGGCTGTCTCTGTCAAGACTTAATTCTTATTTGAAAAATCAGATGAGGTCAGCTTTCACTTCTCTTGAGATTTCATACAGTTAACACAAAATGTCTACGTTTTACTCACTCTCTGTGAATGGCTCTGCCTCATTTAAAAGACATTGTGCCTATGTCTATAAAGTAAGTAGATCCAGAGAGAAAGAAAAAAAAACAGGAAGTGAATTTTTTTGAATGTACAAAAAGATAAGATAATTTGGAACTGTATTCCAGAATCAATGAGAAGTGATTAACAGATGGCCCCACCAGTGTGGAGGCCTTTCATACACTTTTGAATTGCTGAGAAAACACATTCTTTTAAAATGTTGCATTAACACCAGACAAAGTGGCTCATGCTTGAAATCTTGGTATTCAGCAGGCCCAGATAGGAGGTTCATGGGTTTAAGGTCAACCTGAGCTACACAGCAAGCCCCAGCCTCAAAACAACAGCAACAGTAACATAAATGAATAAGATGAGTCAAGAAGAATATCATATTAGATTGCCCTTCTGGAACTCTCTTCTCCTCACAGTTATGGCTCCAGAAAGCTCCTCCTGCTGTGGGATGTTCTGTATGGCAAATGTGTTGCTGATTAGTCAATAAATAAAACACTGATTGGCCATTGGCTAGGCAGGAAGTGTAGGCGGGACAAGGAGGAGAATAAAGCTGGGAAGTAGAAGGCTGAGTCAGAGAGACACTGCCAGCCGCCATGATGAGAAACAGCATGTGAAGATGCCAGTAAGCCACGAGCCACGTGGCAGGGTATAGATTAATTTAAGCTGTAAGAACAGTTAGCAGGAAGCCTGCCACGGCCATACAGTTTGTAACCAATATAAGTCTCTGTGTTTACTTGGTTGGGTCTGAGAGGCTGTGGGACTGGCAGGTGAGAAAGATTTGTCCTGACTGTGGGCCAGGCAGGAAAACTCTAGCTACATCCTCCCAAATGCACGGTTAAGATGAAGCCAGTTTCTGTAACTGTCCCCTAATTCAAGTACTAAAATACACTTTTCCTTTTGCTCTGAGCTAACTTTCAATTTATGTCTGCTGAGAAGACCATCATTCAAATCCTCCCCAGGACGTTTTCAAAGGTGGAATTTGGGGTGAGGACAGAATATGAGGGCTAACTCAGCCCCCGAGGGGTCACACCTACAAGGTCTGGAAAGAGAGCAGTGGGAAAGGAAAGGAAGGAAGGAAGGAAATAAAGAAACGGAAGAGAAGCAGACTGTTTGGACGGCGGCGGCAGTGTCGCTGTGGCACAGGCTTCCTGACTCTGTCCCTTGCTTACAAAATTAAGAGTAAAGTCAATTTTCAGTTTCCTTCACGGAAAAGTAAGCAACAGCCTAAAAAGCCCCCTGCTGGCCACTCTGCTTTCTGCCCTCTGTGTGCCTGGAAAATAAAAGGCATAAAAATCCCCTTATTTTATCTACATTTAAAACATAGCTTAACTGTCCGTAATTCACTGGGATTTCTTCCATTTCTCTTTCATTGAGTTAAATGCACTATACAAATATAAATTCCTGAAAACATTCCTGTGTCTTAACTGTCTTCGATCATTAAAAAAAATTCTATCATTTAACGATCCATATTTCTGGTAAAGTGGCATCTAAAAATTATATAATCGATCGGTTTATTATTTTCATTTTAATCTGAGGAGGGGAAATTTCTTAATTATCTAAAAAAACATGAAGTTTTTTTAATTAAATAATAAATCACTTTTGTCCAAAATTGGACTAGCTGTCTTTTGTCTTATTATAGAAAACTGACAATAATTTATGCATGGTAAAAGAAAATCCTGGCTGAATTTGTTTCATGCTGTAACTCGACTCTATAATGAGGTCACTGTGTAGACCTACCCTTTGGAAAACAAAACTTCATGGGGCAGCCTGACCCAAGCTGTACAGGAATGTAAATAAAAAATAACTGAGTATCCCTTCCTTTACATAAAACAAATATTTTATTGCTTTATATATTATAATACTCTTTCTCGTGTCTAACCAAGAAATATTTGCATCAGCCGAATACTCAAAGCCTGCTATTTAAATGAAAGCACTAATATTTTCAAAAGAAAATGAGATTAAGGGAACAGAGCACATGTCTTGTAAGAGTGACAGATGAACCACAGAAAATATAAAACATTCATCTTCAGTGGACCTCAGGGTCTTCTGCCTGGCAAGCTTGGGCATGTGTGGAAGTGCAGGAGAGACCTGCAACAATTTTAATATTGCCTTATCCTTTGTTGACTCTCTCGCACATCAACAAGCCCTTCCTCATTCCTGCCATCGCTGACCTTTAAAGAGTCCATGGTTCCTCAGTTCCACATCCTCTCTGTAAGACCGGGAATGAATCTGCTACGCGGAGTTCTGTACGTGAGCTTAAGAACATTTCTATTTCTCAGAAACCACTAATCCTTCAGGCTAGAGATCTACCTGAGTAATGGAACGTTTTCCTACCACGTGTGCGTTCCTGGATTTGCTTCCCAGCACCCCAAAGAGGACAATAAAAAGGCAAAGGACACCCTTGACTTCTCAGAGTCAGCGGTATGAACATAAGCCAGGACGCGCTCAACTTTTCCTGAGGCAGAGTCCAGTCAACAACTTTATGACAAGCTTCCTGGGTTGAGCTTTGCCTAATACCTTCCAGTGGGTCATGAGACAGTCAGGGGACTGAAAATGTGTCACTTGAATAAGTTTTTCAGGCTGATAATGAGAAGGTAAGCAACTATGTTATCCAGAAGGCTCCAAAGTCCCATGTCCAGTCAGGGTCAGCTACAGTAATTCTGCTCCCTAAATCCAGACACTGCCTGTCACCTAAAGTCCTTTAGAGGGCAGTTTCCCAAAGCTGAACCTGAAGAGATTATGGGCTGCCCAATTAAGCTGAGAAAGAGTCAAGCTGGTGTGAGTCACGAGAAAAGTCTCTGTATCTGCCAACCCCTGTTACAGAAAATGCTGCCTCCCGGGCTGTGGAAAGCATCATCTTTCCCCCGGGGCAGGGGTGGTTCTGCACACGTAAGCCGAGAGTATTTGTTTGGGCCTCCAGTTTAGATAGAGAAAAGCAATTTCTCTGCTATTTTAATTCATTTGCTCTTTAAAAATCTAAGTTCAAAGGTTTGACCGCACCTGGGCACTTCAAGCCCTTGGGTGGTAACTGCAGCTTCCCATTGCGGAGATGCTCCTGAGGGGGGCAACATTGAACCTGGAAAGGATGTGTTTCTCCGTCCAGGCTGTATGGCTTCCCTGTAAGAATAACAAATGCCAGAGATTTCAGCAGGATGGCCTCATTGACTTCGAAAGAAAAATGTCCCAGATCCAAAGTTGAACCAAACAGTCCCTTAGCCCCATCAAGAAGTGCTAAGTACATCCTTACCCGTGTGTTTGCTGTCTCAGGAGAGACTATGAAAAGAAAACTAGAACTCATTTCTATGTAACTTTCCTGGATCAAAAGTTCACTGAAACCAAATACTATTCTGAATCAAGCAACCTTAAATACCCAGTTTCAATATAGATTAATTAATTGATGAAAATACTAATAGCCAATAAGAAACATTCCATTTCTACTGGAAAACGTACATGGTACAAAAATATATTGAAATATAGGAGATGCATTTGAAAAAGAACAGTCTGGAAACACTGCTGATGATTTTATTTGTCCTGCCAAGTTTGGACAAAGGGAGTTCAATTTTTTTTCTGTAGTTCAGGGATTGAACCCAAGGACTTGGGCATGTAAAACAGGCAGTTTGCATACTGCCATGAACCCCAAGTGATGAACAACTTTTCACTTAATCATAGAAAAACGATACATAGTGATTTTTCTAGCCTCTGAGGGGAAAGCAATCTTTTCAGGTTGTACTGTAAATGCCTGTCTCATTCTAGACTGCTATGTTATGACAAGCTTGCTACCTTCAGTAACGGGGCAATATTTTCAATCTTGAGGAATGATACAAAGTATGAAAAAATGTGTATTTATATGTATATGGATAAACATGGGAATATATATGTGCATATAATCTAATAAGTTTGTGACTTTAAGTGTTTTAGTACTGGCTAGAATAGTCAAGGATTTTGTGTTGATGAAAAGCATAAAGCCTAAAGCAGGGTTTTTTTAATAACTGTATAAATATAAATTTTAGTGAACCAGAACATCTAATTCTATTACTTCATTAAGTAAATGTCTTTGCTGCCTTAAGACCCTTTCCCTGTATGCTGATGACCAGCTAGGATTATTAGAGTGTCTCAAACTCTCACTTTTCTACCTCTCCCTGATTATTATTCCCATTCCCAGGGACCTTCTTGACTCTACCCTCACCAAGCAATTGCTGTGAACTTCCCTTTCATTTAGATCTCGGCTTCCTCGAAAGCCACTGATCCTTCCTTAAATGTAAAATACAATGATCTCTTTGACACCACACCTCATATATGTAAGTTTTTTTGTGAATGGAATTATATCTTGCCTTGAAAAGTTGCATTCAATTCCTACCCCATCCCCGGGGCTCCCGAAATATGACCTTCTTTGGAAATAAGAGTTGTTGCAGATGTAATTAGTAATGAGATGAGGTCATGCTGGAGAAGGCTGACCCTTCATTGAATACGTCTGGTGTTCTTACAAGAAAACGTGCATCTGAACACGCGCACACTGGAAGAACACAGTGTGAGGGCAGAGGCAGGGTTGTGATGCTGTCTCAAACCAAGGAACACCCAGACTCCTGGCAAACCACAAGAGGATAAGGAAAGGCAGAGAAGAGTTATCCTGCAGATTGCAGAGGTGGCCCATAGCTACCAACAACTACACATTACCTGCAGAATTGTAAGACAATAGATTGCTATAGTTATAAGCAGCCTGGCTTAGGGTAGCTTCTCATGGAAGTCCTAGCACTTACCGCATATCTTTAAAATTCTCCTGTCCACTGAGCTCCACTCTATATTTTTTCAAGAGACCCTACTACAGTCTCTACAAGATTCTTCATGGTCTCTAAGATATTGAGGTTCCTTGAGACACCCCCAAATTATCACATTCTATGACCATATTTATGTTAGGGCTTCTCAATTTGATAACCACAGTTTGAAGCTTTTTTTTTTTTTTTTTTTTTTTTTTGGTTTTTCGAGACAGGGTTTCTCTGTGTAGCTTTGCGCCTTTCCTGGAACTCACTTGGTAGTCCAGGCTGGCCTCGAACTCACAGAGATCCGCCTGGCTCTGCCTCCCAAGTGCTGGGTTTAAAGGCGTGCACCACCACCACCCGGCTTCAGTTTGAACCTTTTTAAGACTCACTACATCAACCAATGGACTATCTTTCTATACAGCAGAGCAAATTTGATCATATTCAGAGGACTTATCCACTCTCAGAGTTAGTGAGTCGCATTCTTTCCTCCTATTTCACAAAAGGTAATGCAAAGTGTTCTACAGAGTTCTAATGACTTATTATTACATGCCCTCTTTTTGTATGGGATGGGTAGAAATTTGGTTAGACAGTCCAAATGAACTTATGAAGTTGACATGTCTTTTACCTGCTCAAACATAAAACAAAAAAATTGTCTTTGGCTGGCTTGTGTAGTTGTGTTAATGCAGATATGTATGTTACCTTTAAAAGTTTGTTTGTTTTAAGAGCAAGAGGACCAGACACCAGTGAAAATGGATATCCTAGGTAATCCAACCTTTTGGAGTGTCTTTCTTGCAATGTCCTCGGAGTTCTGCATTCAGAACAACTTCAAGGATACTAGCTAAGATGGTCCAGCCTCACAGACTATTCTAGCCAGGACTTCAGATAAGCCTTGCACTTTCCAATTATGCAGAGACTGGACAACAAATGTTATAGATACTTTTCTTAGAACTTGACCATTATCTCAATTTTCTCAGGATCCCCTGGGGATGCCATTGTATCCAGACAACAGAAAGCAGTCTAGAGAATACAATACCCATATTCTCAAGAGGTAGGATGAGTGGTTTTTGGTCAGTGGGTTATGTATGTTTGTCATCATTTGGTGGGGATATAAGAACATAGAATACAAAGACAACTATTCATCTCAAATATTTTATATTGGTATGGATTTTTGTATATTGATACAAATTTAAGGTTATTTTTGTCATACTGTATATGTATTTCTACTCTTGTTTAAGGTATTATACCTATGCAGATAGCTTAAAAATGTAATATGAAGTTCTAGTCCTTGAAAGCTATTATTACAAACTGTTTAGGATAATTAAGAAATGCAGGTTAGTAGTTAGTTGTCTGTAACAATCAAATTTATAGTCATGTTAGGTATGTTTCCATGGTTAAACAGATATATTTTAGATAGATAGGTGATCTTCAAATGCTTCAGAGACCTACAGAATATGGCATAGAGAAATCATGCTGGAACTGAGCTGGGAGCTTCCTCCATGCTGTCCAATTTCCATAGTTCTAGAAGTTGCTATGCAGCAACCAAGAGAGAGAAGTCATCAACATTCTTATCCAGCTATAGAATCTGCATGCCATAGTACAATATGCCAGGACAGATGTGGCCACTAATGTAATAATGACATGAAGCTTATGGAGGTAAGCAGATACATTCTGATTGTATATGAAACCTATTCCACAAGAGAGAGTTCATACCTGGTACTGTGGACCTGATCAAAGGCCCATGACTTGAGAAGTCATAGGTACCAGAGATGAACCTAATACTTAGGCTTTGCTAAATGGAAATAAATCTTATGTTTATATCAATAGATTATGGCTGCCTTCAGCCCTTGTCAAAGAAGCTTTTGTTTCCATTGAACAGAGGTTAATGAAGAGACTCAAGAGTTGGTCAAGGTGCTGAGACTTGAATGCTCAGCCATCAATGGGACATTTATATCATACTTTCCAAGGCTCCGAGAACATCACAAAAGAGGTGCAGAAAGAATGTAAGGCCTGCATGACAGAGATGAGGGGGGTGGTGATACGCTGTTTTCTAGGCATGACAAGGCTATTGGAGTAATGAACCCACAGCAGCTGGGACCACCTGCCTATGACTGGGCCCATCAACCCGCGGTCATGGGTAGATGGGATCTGCCCCTCTTGGAAGAGCTATTAGCAACTGATGGCTGCTGCAGGAGGGAGAATCCCTGCAAGAGGCCCTGGTTAAACCCACAGAGTCACCAAACCAAACCAAACCCAAACAAGAAGATGGGATAGTAGCAAGGGGAAACGTGTTGGGACAAGGTGATGGCAGGAATGAGATGAAGAGAAGGTGGAGTAGTGACTGTGACTAGCATGTAAAATATGCATGTCTAAATTGTCAAAGAGGAAATTAACTTAGAATAGTAAATAGCTAGTCAATTTAACAAATTCTTGTTGTAGTTGTACTGGTAAGAAATGCTAAAAATGCTTTTGGGTGAGATAAGTAACAGAGACAGGTCGCCATTCATGACACTATATTTATGCAAACTCTATATCCATTAAAACACCAGACTTTAATAAACAGATACATCAATGATAAAGTAAAACGAGCTTAGTAATAGTCTCAGATATTTATAAAGCTGCAGTATATGATAAGGTTGAAATTGTCAATTATTGGGGAAATATCTTTCTGCTCAATAAATTGTGCTAAAATGGATCTATATTACACTAAAATATAGTGATAAATGAATTCCAGATAACTCAAACAACTAGATGTCTAAAAATAAAAACATGAGCAAATATGAATAAAGTAGACATATGTTTATGACAAGTAACTCTGAGATGCTCGTTCTATGTTTTAATGTGATACAATCCTGTCAGTATCCATAGGGGACTCAGTCCAGGACCCCCCAGATGCCAACATCTGCTGATGTTCAAGCATCTTCTGTGGAATGCCTGTGTTTGCATACAACCTATGAACGTTCTCTTCTATGGTATGCCAACTCTTACTTATAATATCAAATGCGAATACATGTTGTGTAAATAATGGCAAGGCAAACAACTGTTCGTGTTCAGTACAGACTCAATTACACTTTGGGGATAATTTTGACCCTTGGATTGTTGAATTTAAAAGTGTGAAACCTATGAAAGTATATTGAACAATACAGTTTATTAAACTAGTTCATTCAGCATCGTTTTGGCTCCTTTCTAAAAAATAGTGGACAGTACCATGGATTACGGCATAACATATTCTAGTGTTGGACTGAGAATCTCAGTGTAATGAGTCCACCAGAGAGCCCCGGGCAAGTTATGTTTAAGAATCACTCTCAGACAAGATGATAGATTGAATACACAAATGTGAAAGTTTAATAGAAAAATAAATAATAAAATAGGAAAAGTTAAAAGAAAATATAACTTTTAAAAACTAGGGCAATGGAATACAAAGGATAAGGCAGCAGAGTGGGGTGGGAACTGTCTAGGGGACTTAGGGGAGCCACCAGGAGAGGGAAGGGAAAGGAAAGAGAGCAAATTGTACTGGCACATACATATGAAATTGCCATAATGAAACTCATTACTTTACACAGACTAGCGTAAAAGGGTCACTTAAAAACTACAGGATTTTGCCGGGCGGTGGTGGCGCACGCCTTTAATCCCAGCACTCGGGAGGCAGAGGCAGGCGGATCTCTGTGAGTTCGAGGCCAGCCTGGGCTACCAAGTGAGTTCCAGGAGAGGTGCAAAGCTACACAGAGAAACCCTGTCTCGAAAAACCAAAAAAAAAAAAAAAACTACAGGATTTTATGAGGCAGGAATGATAGGAATCAATAGGAAAACATATTAGTAAGGAAAGTTCAAAAGTCCACCAGAGAAAACCAGAAAAGGAAATAAATGAGGCAACTCACAAATAAAGGAAGAAAAAGCTGGTATGAACATGGAAAGAAAACAGTCCCTTCTCACTTTCAAAATAAAACCAGATGTCAATTACTTTACCAACTGAGAAGGCTGTTTTGATGAGAATGTTGGCAAGTGGGATTGTCCTCTCAATCACCATGTCGGAGTTTTGTTCAATACGATCTTATTGAAGAGCAACTTGACATTATCAGTCAAGTATCAAAAACTGATTAATTCCTTTCAACCAACCAATCTGACTCCTTGGGAAGTATCCTGAGAAGGTCATCTTACCAGTATTAGCAGTTTATATACATGGAATCAAAAAGACAAGACTATCCCATGATAACACTGAAACATGAAAGCAAAAATCCCTCAGTAAGAAAGGTTTTAATGAGTTATTTAAAATTTGAAATATAGTTATGGTGCGATGCTAAAGGGAGAGTGGTAAGATTCAAGTCAATTCTTAATTAGGGATTCTAAGTTTGTAAAAGATGTGTGTATATGTATTTATTCAGAAAAGTTTAGAGAAACTAGAAAGTGTCAGAATGTCAATACAGTCATCACTGCTAGTTTTATGTCAGTAGATTCAACCAACTACAGATAGAAAATATTTTGCAATTTAATTATAAATGTATCATTGTCCCCTTTCCCTTTGCTCCTTCCAACCCTTCTGTGTCTCCTTATTCAACCCCTTATATCCTCTACTTTACTCCCTCTCAAATTATGACCTCTTTTTCTTTCTTATTGCATATATATGCATAAATATATTTTTTAATCCATTTCATGTTGCTTGTGCGTATATGACTTCAGGACTGACCACTTAGTACTTTGAGTGCTTGTCTATGGGGAAGACTAATTCTCCTCTCAGCAGTCATGAGTTGCCTGTAGTTCTTTGTTTTTGAGTGGGCCCATGTGAGATGCTCCACTTGCACATTAGCATGCCTGTTGCTGTTATCACTATTCATGTCTTGTTTATGAAATCATGTCATTGAGGCAACTTGTGGCTATTTCTAGGAGACACAATCTCACAACAGACTTCCTTGTCCTCTGACTCTTACAACTATCACTACCCATCTTCCAAGATGATCCCTGGACCATGCGTATGTGAATTGTGTTGTAGATGTATTCACTAGGGCTGGGCACACCACCAAAAAGAGAAGCTTCTTTGGTGATGGGTAAGAATGACACTTACCTGTGAGTACAAGGGTAAGTAGTGAGAATGCAGAATAATGCTGGTCTAGTAAAGTGGTAGGTGGTAGTCAGTTCTTTCCTAAAATGCATAATCTTACTTGCCCTGGTAGTTGCCTACATTTTCAGTATCAGGCATAATTTCCTTCCTATTAAGTGGACCTTAACTTAATAAGTTGTAAGTCCAGTTAGAGAGTTGTTAGTCACCTCAAGATATGAGTGCCACTATTGTAGTTTTAGGAATATCTTGCCACACTGATTATTGTTGTGGTTCATAGGTGTCATAGCTAGGTAAGTCTGTTGATTGTTTTTCTCCCTTGGGAGTTTTCATAGCATCTTTTGGAGCTGTGCAAACTAGTCCTCAGAGAAGAGACTTTCAGGTCAGATCCAGTTCAGATTTTCTGAGTCCTGTCTGCGTACATGGTGTCTTCAGCAATAGAGACTTATCTTCAGATTATGGGAGGCAATCAAAGATTACAGCGGTAGTGACTTATTTTGGTAATCTCTTGAACTCCCCTGACAACCACTCAAAAGGGAGTTTCTTATCTTTGGTGAAAGGGTTTTGATTAGATGGTCTATGGCTCTTGAGGAAAGCATTGTCAGCCCACGTTAAGATAGACAGATGATAGACAGACAGATAGACAGATAGATAGATACATAGATGATAGATAGATACAATATGATACATAAATACTTATATGTAATACTGGGCATCTATGATTCAATATGTTTTTTGAACATCCTTAGTTTTATTTTTCTCTCTTCCTTTCCTCTCCTATAGTGATATTTTATTTGTACTGAAATGTGATTTTATTTGTATGTTAATAAATAAAGTTCCCTGGGGGTCAGAGCTATTAGCAAGCCATAGCGAAAGCTGGGCAGTGGTGGTGCAGGCCTTTAATCCCAGCACTTGGTAGGCAGAGCTAGGTAGATCTGTGTGTTCAAGGAAGGATACAGCCAGCATTGGAGACACACGCCTTTAATCTCAATACCAACCATAGAAGACCTGGAGGTCTGTATAGATAGGCAGTGACTAGGAGGTCATGTGGTTGGGTTTACAACCAATGAGAAGGCAGAACAGAAACTCTATAAAAAAAAAAAGACAGACACAGGAAGTAGGTCTCTTTTGGAGAGGTACAGCGACAGTGAAGGGTAAGGTTTTTAGCTCTTAACTATTGCTCTGACCTCTTGGCTTTCATCTCTGTATTGGCTCTGTGTTTCTTGTTTAATAAGACGGTTGGTTACATCTCCTCTCTCCTCCTGTTAAAGACCATCTTTCTATCTTTCGCATTTTCCCCTTCAGAACACTTTTATCCTGCTCCTCCCCCTTTGTAGAGATCCCCCACCAATTCAGTCCAAGGTTCCATGTGGGGTTAGAACCCCTAGTTTAGGAAGCTTGGCTAGAAATGATTGGAAGTGTGTGTGAGGATGTGAATAGGCTCCATGCAAATAACATGCCCTTTTCACAAGGTCCTAGAGGACCTGAGGATCTGATTCCTGTGGGAAGGATAAGAGAGGAGTGCAAAGACCAAAATCCCATGGATACCCAATGGTGTTATACATAACACATTTTCCTTATTCTTTCTTTTCCAAGATTTCACCCAAGAAAATACGTTTTTGTTTATTAAAAATAAGAAAGTATATCTAACATATTTTCATATAATAATGGGATATCATACAATATTTTTTAAACTTTACTCAGTAGTAGTTTGTACGTGTGTGTGTGTGTGTGTGTGTGTGTGTGTGTGTGTGTGTGTGGCGAGGGTGGAGGTGGGGAGAAGAGCATGTGCATGTGAGTGTAAGCATGTACCTGCCACAGTGCACACATGAAATTGGTTCTCTTCTTACACTTGTACATGTTATCTTGGGATTGCACTTAAGGTTTAAACGATTTGCCAGTATGCAAAATTTCTAGCTACCTACCAAGGTGCATGGCACAGAGCCAGAATGAATAATAACAGAAACACGTGAAATAAACAGGTTTTCAGGAGTGGCCGCCAAGGGGACTCCATTCTGTTTGTCCTAGTATGAAGCAATCTGAGCATACTGTAGTTAAGAGGACTGAGGGGGATGGAAATCTGGCTGCTGGCTTATGCAGGCTCTAATTTCACTTCTTACCATTGTCGAATCTTTGAATACTGATTAGCAAATAAGAATTCATCCCAGGGGATGGGGAGGCTCAGACAATAAAATGCATGAGAATCACTTAGACCTCCGGTACTCACATACGAAAGCCACAGGTGCAGCTCCACTAGGGAGGGCCGACAGAGGGTTGCAGGGCTTAGATTCCTGAGGAGCCCTGGCTCACAAAGTAAGGGGGAGCGTGATTCAGGAAGACAGCCAAGGTTGACTTCTGGCCTCCACAGGCATGCATGCACACGTGCTTGAACGAAACCTGAACACACGCACGCGCACGCACCCTTTTTTTTATTTATAGCTCTTAAAAAATATTTTTGTCCCATGCCACAAAGGGTGACATGAGTGGCACAAAAATAAGAAAATGACCTGGCCAAGACTCCAAAAGCCGTATATGTATAGTTTCTAAATCGCCGTGGCAATGTGTGGTGCTGCAGGAGAGGGGATCCTGACTTCTCAGAGGCCGCCCCATCTCGCCTCCAGCCTTCCCCCGAGCTCCTGCTCTCTCTTTCTCAGAGGCGGAGGCCTTTCCTTTCTACTGTCTCCCACGATGAGACAGATTTTGGCTTGTGCAAGAAAAGACATCCCCTCCTGCCCCTTGCTTGGAAGAAGAAACATACTCCTTCCAGAAGAGGCTGGAGAAAGAGTGAAGGACAAGGGATGGAGCGAGGAGCCTTTGATATCACAGCCCCCCCCACCTCCAACTCTCATTGCGGGGGCAGCACAGCTTTGTCTAGTGTGATGTGAACACGGGGCTGGGGGGACAGGGGGCAGATTTCTCCTTCCTGTCTGCCTTCTTGTTTTAACAACATTCTCTTTACAGTAATAACGAAGAAAAGAAACCCGTCCTATTTTCCTTTATTTATGTAACAAAAAATGTGGATGGTGTGCTGATAGGATTTTCACATTTTTTTTTTTTTTTTGCTTGAGTTTGGCTGACAGGAACAGACTTTTAAAGAGAAGCAGGTTTGGCTGCTGTGTGGGGAGGAGCGGGGAAGGAGCCACACTAATTTGAAGGGAACGAAGCTAGGACTTGCCGTTCCTTTCAAACGCCTCTCTGGCATTCCTGAGTTCTCCCAGTCCTGCAGCCGCTAGACAGAAGCAAACTGAACGTTTCAGAACTTCCAAACTTCGGCACAGGACGCTCTTAAACATCACGAGTTCATGCGAAAGGGCAGGTGAAGGCATCTTTTCAAGCCGGCAACTGGGCAGCCGTGGAAACTGCCTGTAATATCCAAAATGATGGCTGGGAGAGGAAGGAGGAGCAGGCAGGTCGGAAGGTAGGATAGCTAGAAGGGGAGAGGAAAGAGAGGGAACGGCAGGCAAGTGGAGAGGGTGGGAAGACTTCTCTTAACTCATAAAGAGATGCTAGAGAGTTCTTAAAACTTCGTGAGTGGATAAGCACACACAGTTATTAAGTCCATATAACTCAGTTCAAATTCCCAACCATGAATATGGAAAGTAAATATATATGTATATAGTTTTACCTCTAAACTTGGAGTTTAAGGGCGATCCCCACACCCCCTCCATTTACATCTTTTAAAATTGAATATAACGTATTATTTATTCAGATTATTTTTTTATTCAGCCATTACGAAACAGAAATATGATTTTCTTCCTTCAGCAGAGATTGCCCAGTGGCTCTAACCAGATCAGTCAGCTCCACTGCTAGGATAACTCAACTCCACCAGAGTATTTCCCAGAGGGAGGAGAGAGTTGATTTGTCCCCATCAAAACAGACAAGGTACTGAATGAAAGGAGCAATATTAGAGCACTTCCCATGACCTAGTAGGAGAAAGGAATAAATGTCACACACACACACACACACACACACACACACACACACACACACAAAAAAAAAAACAAAAACCAAAAAACAAAAAACCCTATTCTCCTCATCTATATCTGCTGTGGCACAGTGAGAAGGCCCTTTGACCCTGTTGAGAGACACCAAGACTTGAAAGGAATGAGGTTTTAAAACGTCTAAGTGGCTTTCTAGTCTTCAGTAACTTTGCAAGTCACATTAGTACCTTAAGAACTCGTGAATTGAGGCTGGGGATGTAACTCAGTAGGTAGAGTGCTAGGCTAGCATGCAGGAGCTCCTGGGTTTGACCATCAGCACCCCATAAATAGGATAGTGGCTTATAGGCTTGTAATATCAACACCCCAGAGGTGAAAACACAAGATCAGTAGTTCAAAGTCATCTGGCCAACCTGGGCTATATGAGACCCTGTCTCCAAGTAGCAGTGACATCTTCAGGCTTGTTTCAGCTCCCTGCATTATATTGTATACATTATAATACATGTATACATTATAATACATTATAACAGCCTTCCCTGTTCCTTCCCTCTACCTCTCTCTTCTCTCTCTCTCTCTATTCTCTATTTATTCTCTTTCTGTCATAGACATATACAACACACCCATACAAGTAGCACACACATGCGGCACATGCACATGCACACCACACACACACATCCAAATCCATATACACCACACATACATACACACAAATATACACATACACACATATACAAATTAATAATACTAATGACGTATGGGAATTTTTTTCTTTAAAGCTATTTTTCTCATCCCACTGAGGAGACGCAAGTCCTAAGCCCACAAATAAACAACTGTTTCCTGTCTCAACAAGAAGCTGGAAGAACAAGGCACGAATACAGTGTCCTCCATAATTCAATAACAAGGAACCCATATGCAGAACACGTTCTCCCCATCACTTCCTCATGTCCAAAACAGAAGTGAAAACCATGGCCCTCATGAAAAAAACTCCTAAAATGCAAGAGTTCCAGTTTCAAAATGCCTCCTAATAAATCACACATAAAACGCTAATCTCAGCTCTTCATCTAAGACACACAATTCAAAGCTCTATCATGGATCTTAAGGCAGTTCAGTTTCAAACATTTTTCTCCCTTAGGCTAGCCCTATGGGTGAGCGCAAAACTCACACAACTGGTTTCTCCAGCAAGCTATAAACCTTCATGCCCTATTGACCAGGTAAGAAGAGAATGAGCAGGTCGCTTTTTTTTTTTTTTTCCTTTTTGTGTTTTGAATAGTCTGAATATGTGGCCTTTTCTGACGCCCTAGCCGATCTCGATCAGACACTCGGAGGACAAGCATGCCCGTGGGTCCTGCACACGCTACCCCGTGAGATCCTCATCCCTCGGTCTAGGCTGCTTTCCTATGAATGCACATGTGTAGTTCAGAAGGACATTAAGTAACTGTTTCATCAATAGACGTTGGTGATGCTTATCTTCCTATTTCTCTGGAATCTGGCATGCAAGACTTTCAAGATGACCCACTAAGATAAATGCCTAAGTGACAAGTACTAAGACAAAATGCACAATCTGATTGGAAAGAGCTGGAGATGAAAGAAGGGGGCTCACTTTCTTCTCGGTGGCTTTTCGTTTTTCACTTTGATCGCTTGTGCTTGGTTCACTCTTATGTTAACTCTCATTTGTTGTGATAAACAGTTCTGTGCATTGCAGCGAATGAAAGAAGCAATAATTCAAAATTTGTTGCTGGTAATATCCAGTAAGTGTATCAGAACACCCCATAAAGGCTTTTTTAAAGTTTTAAAATAAAGACATAGGAAGAAATGTTCTGGTTTCTCTCTCTCTCTCTCTCTCTCTCTCTCTCTCTCTCTCTCTCTCTCTCCCCGCCCGTCTCTCCGTCTCTCTCTGTCTCCCTGTCTCTCTGTCTCTCTCTCTCTTTCTCTTTCTCTGTGTCTGTGTGTCTGTGTGTTCCACTTTCATTGCTTAGAACAATGCATATCTCTATAAGACAAGTTCCATTTCCACCCTGCCTTCTCTATCCTTTGTCTCCCCTCTTCCATGCATCCCCATTTTCATACTAACCTTATTATCTGATCAAATATCTGAGAGGGGAAAAAGTAAGACTATGCCTTAATGCATTTCTGCCTTATCGCCAACAGTAGGTCAAATGTTCTCAAGGTGTATTCTATTCAAATCAAATAGTGATCCACATTAAGCAGGTAAACAAAACAACTAAAGTAAAATGTACCCCAAAGTACAGTGACTCACATAGAACAGAAGAACATTCATCTCACAAGGAACAGTCCAAGGCTAGCGTCTCAGAGGCCGTGTGTGTGTGTGTGTGTGTGTGTGTGTGTGTGTGTGTGTGTGTGTATTTCAGGGAGAAGGCTCTCTTTCTTCCCTACTCTGACATTTGGAAATACAATCCAGAACAAGGGCATTGTGCCATCATGTGACCTCCGAGAGTCTTCTCACTGTCACCATTCTTGTTCATGGGAAGGCAGAGACAATAAGGAACATGAGACTTGAATAACATCCATCACCTTTGCTCACACTTCATCGGACGTAGCAGAGTCCCATGACACAGCTTGCTGGAGAGGGAACAGGAAAACGCAGCCTCTAGCTAGGCGGCTTGGTTTCTGCTATGATGATCTCCTCCCATGCAAGAGGGAGAGCACAGATTTTAGTGGCCATCTTGCAACTCTCGCCACAGCCCCCTCTGCAATCTAAAGGTCCTAACAATAATACACTCCTTACCTTAAGAACATGAAGCCAAGAGGAAGGCCTAAGAATCAGTGTAACCCTGGCTCTGCAAGACTAATTGTCCCTATGGCTTAATTAGTCATCTGCAATGAAAACACATTGTAAAATGGCATGTTGAAGAGTTTGGGGATTGCCTAATGAACTGTTCTACATTTATGTTCACAGAAGCATTGTGAGAATAAAGTCAGAAAATCCATCTGGAAGATGTTTAGAAGCCTGAAAAGCATTAAATGCTTCTGCAGTGTTAAGAAATTTTAAATACTCCTTCATTGTTCAAATTTGAAGAATCAGTTTTAGACATAGGAAGCCAAGCTTGAAACTCCCACAGTCAAACAAGGCATGGTGGTGCTAATGGATGAAACCAAGACATCAGTCAGCTCCAAACAGAGACAACAGAGAATACACATAAGGAAAAAGAGAATGCATGTCACAGTGAAGCCGATGCTCCATTTTAAAACTAATTCACACCAGTAAAGGAAGGACTGGAAGTATGGATGTGCTGAGACCATTCAGGTCAAAGAACAGCCAAATGAACCACCATCGTACTACCAGCTCTCAGATTTGGACCCTGAAATTTGAAGGCACCCTTCAACTGGAGAGCTGTCTTCTGTGAATGAACCCCAGATGCAGAGATCCCTGAGAAGAATGAAGCATTGCAATAGGGTACAGCCAATGAAAAGAAGGAGCATGAGGAAGAGGCATAGTTCTTTATTGAGAACAGGGAGCCGTGCAGGGCATAGCAAATTATAAGTTTTGGAGATGCAATTGTTAAAGGTCATTAAAGAAGGAGTTAGAGGACCTTCTTCCCATCACGGATAACAACCTTGATCAATGCCCTGACATGTCACAGAAAGAGGTCAGCTGAGTTAGGTAATGGAAGTTTCCTGACCCATTGACCTTGTTTGGCATCAGAGACTCAACATTAGCCATTAAATGTCAGATCAATTCTCAATGATTTAAACATTTTACCCAAAAGTCTCTAACTTCCTGGAAGCTTTGATGAAAACAAAAATGTTCAAACATTATCATTTCTCAAGAGTCCAAGGAATTGCTATTTTGGCTTAAATCGTCTTCAGATTGTTTTAAATATTTTTATTAGTTCTTTGAGAATTGCATAAACATAGTTCGAACATTTCATCACCCCTGTCTTCAGTTTTCAACACTCACATCTCAATTGGTTTCCAGTGCTTATGAAGCAATACCTGAGCATTTTTTAAAAAATCTATATTATAGTTTTCAATACATATTTATATCTATGTTTTTATATTAATGAAATGAATTTTCTCCCTGGGGTTCAGTTTTCCTTAATTATTTGTGTGTATTGTGTGCATGAACGTGTGCATGTTTGGTGTGTGAGTGTACACATGCATGCATGTGCTTGTGCCTGTGGGGCCTGGAACTGACGTCAGGGTGTCCTCGGTTCCTTTCCACCTTATTCATTGAGGAAGGCAATCTTCATTGAATGCAGAGCTTGCTGATCAGGCTAGTCTGGCTTGTCACCTTGCATCTAGTTCTCTGTCTTTATCTTTCTGAGGCTGGAATGGAGGCAGGTGAGTGGCTACACACCCAACATTTACATGAACACTGTGGATCTGAACTTCAGTCTTCAAGCTTTTGTGGAAGGCACTTAACCACTGAGCCATCTCCCGGCCTCTGGGATTTTTATTAAACAACAAATCATAAGGTGTTTCCTGATATAATCATCCCTGGAATTACCACTATATCACAATTACGCATGAAAAGGGATTTCTCTCTTTAGGTCAGAGAAGGCCATGTTTAATTGATCTTCTATCCCATACGATGTGGAGCATTTGGCTAGGTAGTCAATAAATAACAACCCTCTCGGAAGCAGACAGGATCAGGGTTGAGGGGAGATGAAATGGGAGTCCATACATACAGCTCTCAAAACTTTATAGAGAACCTCATAGATTTCCTCCTAGGAGAAAAAAAAATGAGTTAAGATCACTGATTCTACACAAGGAGAATTAAGTCCAGTTTCCCAGTGAAGGCCCTAAAGTCTGGAGGAGACCTCTGACACACACTGAAGATTCTCTGTGTCAAGTCTCTGTTCAGCGCCACCATAGAAACATGCCTTTGTCAGGGGTAATTTGTAACTCCTTCTTTTCTGTCTCAGAGATCACCGAGAGATTCCGGGGGTCCAAAGACCGGCACGTCATTCTCGTGGGCATAATACATGTCATTTTAATGACTGGTTGAAGGATTGACGGGGCCAACAATTGCTATCCCGAGCTACCAACAAATTTCGAATTGGTGTCTGCGGCTGGATGGTGTCACTTGTGTGAGGTGTGACAAGTTGTAATGGAAAATAACACCTAATTTAGATACCAGTTCAGTTTCAGCACTGCTGTGAAGAAGAAGGGAGAAGATTACAGCTCAGAGCACCACCAGCCTCCCACCCCCATTGTACCTGCGGTACAATTATTGCTGTCTTGCCTGCCAACGTTCCATTAAGGGCTCCTGGCACTTGCCTGGATCCTCTACTAAATTTAATCCCCCAAAATGACTTATTCTTGCCAGCTGGGCACATCAAACCAAAGAAATAATATCAAGCAGATATAAAGGAGTCTGTTTTATCTAAACATATGGCAGAAGTAAATGAAAAGAGGGGTTTTTTGCTGGTGTGATTTCGCACACACACACACACACACACACACACACACACACACACACACACACAATCAGTTTCACTGTCAATGCAAATATTCGTGCCCAAACAGACGATATTGGCAATAGGTAACCACAGAGAATCTGATACCCTTTGGCTGCTTCTAAGACAAGGGTTTGGCTTCAAAGCTGAGCTGGGTTTGTGGCCATGTCCCCGCCCAGGAGGGCATGTAGCGAAGTCAGCAAAGGGTACACAGTGCACTCTGCTCTTCCACTAAGCGTGGATGATCTAGACCAGCTTGGTGGCAGGGAGAGATACATGGCCGTCCTTCCCTGTGCGCACATTCAGCACCTTCCAGTAGGATCCTTGAACCCAGCTTTAGGGGAATCCTCAGTGCAGAAACGTTCACAGCCTGAATGATTTGGCACTGCTTCTCCGGATTGTGCTTAGCTGTTTGTTTTTCCACTGCCTTAAATACAAATTTCTTCAAAACAAATAAAATTTAAAAATCCTAATCATAGCCTCCAATGGAGCCACCTGAAATCTGCCTCGTTGCCGACTCCCAACCCCATCCCCCAACCCTGTGACTTTATTTATTTCCCAAGAGAGAAAGATTTGCATTGTGATGTAGTTCTCTATAGAAAGAAGATGCTTACTGGCAACACCCAGGGCTTTATTTTCTCCCTAGATTTTGATGATAGCAAGCACAAGCACACAGGAAGGACTTGTTTTGCAAGGACAGTCATGCCCTGCTCGGTGACCTTTGACCTCCCCGAGGGGAACATGAGGTTAATGTGATTGCACTCTGGGCTTGGACACCAGAAACCATGGACTCAAGACTAGAAACAGTAGATGGGATCTAGTGGATGACTACAGCTCCCTGGGCAGAGAAAATAACTAGATGATTTTGCCCCCCACCCAAACCCCCAATTAGCAGTTATTTACAGCCCATTGGCCAGCAACTTCAATTATCTGGTCAGACATATTCATATTAACACAGTATCTTGCTCAAATATAAATCACCTGCCACCAGCTGGCTCTCAGAGGAGCCAGTAGGGCAGAGGAGTTTAGACCGGGAAAGCTTGTGTGGGTTAGCATTTGTGCTACAGTGGAAGCTGGTCAGAGCTGTTAGCAGCTCTCCCAGGCACCCACCCAGGATGTCCTCCTTTCCGGCAACGCAGATGGGCCTCCAGCCAGACAGCTATCTATCTCCCTGCCCTCACCCTCCGGCTGTCTCTGCATCAGGGTCCCACACAACATCGCACAGTCCGTCCCATTCTCCCTTACTTCTTGGGAAACCTTCACCAGCCTCACTCCAGAACTGCCTCCTTTCTGAGCTGACCATTTCCCAGGCTTGCGACGCCACCAGGAGAGTCTCTCTGCCGTAGAAAAAGGAGGGCAGGATATTGGAAGGGAGCTCTCCTAGACAGATGGGCATGAGAGCGCTGGGACTAACTGGAGGCAATAAAGGTGTTAGCAAATAGCAAGAGGGGAGAGGGGGGCCCCCCAGCAGAACGTTCGCTGTCCTACGTGCTGCGTGCTGTACCAGCGCCAGCGAGCTGCCTGGCTAAGCCTCTGTATTAACAGCATGTGACTGTGGCAGATTCACAACCTACGTGTGGCTTTGTCAGGATCACATGATCTGGCTGAGCCTCTGCCCAAGTCCAACTAAGGAGGTTAATGGTTCTCTGTCATCTGTTTCTCCTGCTCATCCATTGTGTCCTACTCTCTTGTTCTTCTCTACCTTGTCCCTAGTCCACCTTGCATTATATCCTTCCTTCGTTATTTTTAAGACTTATGTTTATTATTATTATTATTATTATTATTATTATTATTATTATGTGTGTGTGTGTGTGTGTGTGTGTGTGTGTGTGTGTGTGTGTGTGTATGTGGTGTGATGTATGGGGATTCAGTGTCCAGCAGAAGAAGCCGTTGGATCCCCTGGAGCTAGAGTTAGAGGTTGTTGTGAGCCACCTGATGTGTGGGCTAGGAACTGAACTTGGGTTACTGAATAATCTCTCCAGGCCTCAGATTTTCTTAAAGGGGAGCCTTCTCCTAAAGGCCAAGCCCACGTGCAGTAACCAAAATCAGAGCCATCTAGCCAGCCCCTGCCTGTGAAGAAAACCCACTTCTTGCTTAGAATTGTGTGGGTGATATTTAAATAAGGAATATAGTGAGAACCCCCAAGGTGAACTGGAGTGTAGCTCAGTTGTAGCTTATGTGGCCTCCTGATTTCAATCTCCAGCCCTACAAAATCGAAACGGATGAGCCCAAAGATGCCAGAAGGCAAAAATGCCACCCAAACAAGAAATAGCATAATCAATGCATATGACCTCTCCTAGTTTGAATTGCTCTCTTCACAGCCAAGCAAATCACTACTTGAAAAAGTTAAGAAAGTTTCTAAGGTTACACAACCAACATGAGTTAAAAAAAGGGGGTCACTTGGAAGCCAAGTTTCCTGCTCACCCCCTTGTGAATTTCAGTATTAAAAAAACAGAAGTCACACCCCCTCTAGCCTACTTGCACCCAGTTTTGAACTGAGATAAACAAAGCCAAATGGCCAGAGTTGCTTCTGTGTTCCTGGGACTGAGGACCTGAAGGAAAGTCACTCAAGCTACTGATTTTCAAGAGTCTCCTTGATGAGAAGCTGGCCAGGTAATCTACCTCTGCAGTCCAGTGACCCTGGAAGCTTAACTCTTTCACCAGAATACCTATCATTTCTAAGTAAACAGTATTCACAGTCCTTTCTGCTAAAATAGGTTAAGTAAATAAAAAGGAAAGATCAGGCTAATGTTGTGGGCCTCCATTATAACTTGGTAACCAGGGATAAAAGACACTGATAACAATAAGCAAGTTTCCAGGGTCTACCATTTACAATTTAAATGCTTTACTGGTGAGGTTAAAAGTTCAAAGTTGAGTCACAGTCTGAGGTGGCCCTGCTCTTCCTTTTTAATTATCTGAGGTCAGGAAGTTAATAATACCAGAAATCCCCAATGGAGACCTCCTGTGCACTCTGTGAACTTTAAACCCGCCTCTCTCTCTCTCTCTCTCTCTCTTTTTTTAAATGGGTAAAAAGTTCAGTAGAAACACAGTGGACTTTTCCTCTTAACCTCCACCCATTCATCCTCTAAGGTCAAAAGTTCAACTGTAAAACAGAAAGCCTTGTTCTCTGATCCACATTTAAACAGATCACTTATTAAAAGGTAAACATTCCCCAAAGCGAGCCAAAGTCCGAAATGAATCTGTTCAATAAAAATGAAAATATTGTAATAAAAAGTCTTTGATCTTTATCACTTGCCTTGGAATTGAACATCAGGCTTCATTTTTTTTAAATTTTTTTTTTAATCTTAGCAAAAGAACATTCTCATGAGCTTTCTGATCGCCCACTTCTTCCCTGAGATTGGCCTATCTAGAAAAGATAAAACTCAGACATTTTCAAGTAGTTATTTTTACTCTCTTATCTAAAGACCACAGATTCCCTACCTTTATACTTCTTCTTTTGCATCTACGGGTGTTTAAGAAGCACCGTGTTTAAGTCGGAGAAGTGTTGAGTGCTGTGGAATTGAGACGTGTTTGGGAAGATGCTGGAGAATGCAGAATCAATAAAGAACCAGGGGCAGGAACCTCATGAAGCTCCTGGGAGCAAGAGACAGGCCAGATCTGACATCGTAAAGAACTGTACAGCTCAGATGTGAAGCCCGAGGACAGACGCAGAGTTGGATAGGCGCTTAGCAGTGGCAAGGCTTCCCCTGACTCCAAACTTCCCACCTGGACATCCTACAAAGCAAACCCTGGAGCGCCCCTTCTAGGAACATAAACAGAGTCCGTCGTTTTCAGAACATGTCAGTCCTTCTTCTAAATGTTCTTACCTGTGTGTCACCCCCATTTGTAGTTAGTGCGCAGGCAGGGTCTTACTGTACAACCCAAGCTGGCCTCCAACTTGTAATTCTCCTGCCTCAACCTTCCAAGCTGATGAAACTGCAGGTACTTATCACCACTTTCAGCTCAAAAACTTCTATGGAAAGATTTTTGTCACAACTTACTAATTACATGAGAACACTGTCACTGGCTTCCTACTTCAATCATTTTTGTAAAGATTAATAAATACACTTAGTTATAGAAAATGATAGGACTTATGAAATATGTAAATAAGGATACGGAGTAAATTTTCATAATAAATATGTTATACATGACAGCTTATATGACTTGCTGGTAAATTTTAGCACGAAGTCAAAACTAGATGGAGTTCTAAATCCATCTACTTCTAAATCAGTCTGCCTGAGATGGATTCCCACCCACCGTGACCAATGTGGCTGGTGTCCTCGGGGACTCCTGGCTGCAGCTGGATGACCCAGACCAGGAATGGCCCAGCCAGGAAGGAAGTGTGGGAAGAGCATGGGTTACTTCCTTCTGCTAGGGCTCCCTTCTCAACAGCTGTGAGGAAGAATGGAAATTCCTCATGAGTCAATCTGTGACTTCAAAGCATGGGATAAAGCTTGAGAGACATGATCTTATTGATTAGGATGTTGACTGAAAGGAAGTCACTATATTTAGGAGGCCATTTAGGGAAAACTAAGTATTAAAGTAGTTATTTTAAAAAATGACAGGGATTTGGACGCTCAGAAGACTTGTAGGCTGGTATTACACGACCAACTTCTGGTTTTGGTTCTACTGAAGAATTGCTCATGAACATTTCTGTTCTTTCTTTTTAAATTTTGTCACTAAATTTTATTTGAGGTAGCTGTTTCCAGCCTTCTGACTGGGTGAATTCTCTGATTAAAAAGGGGAGTTTCCTTCTCCTTACTTTTTTTTTTAAAGAAGTTATGATGTAGCAAGGATCATGTTGTACTCTGAACATGCTACCCTGTCACTTTGAGACAGAAACAGTTTGATTCACTCACAGTTAACGCACAGCCTAATGGAGATGGTGTGGTACGGGCATCCTGAGAGTCTGCCTTGTTCTCGGATGCCTCTATACCTTACACACTTGGATCTCTCTACCTGGTGCTACCCTTGGGTCCCACCCTGAATCTAGTCCTCTGCCTCCACATGACTCTTGCCTCACACAGCTGCTCCTCTCTGTGCCCCTCTTCCTCTCTTTGTAAATATCTCTTCTAGTAGGGAGTTCCAACACAGTGACTATCATACTGTGTTTGGTTCATTTTTCTGCCTCTGACGATAAACATGATCCAAAAGGGACAGCTCACGCGCCGTGCAAGCCCCTGGAAGGTCCTCCTTCACCAATAGTGCAGCTCAACAGGAAAGAAGCATAACGCATACTTTCAGCCAGCAAAACAAAACTATGTGTGGCAAAGAGGTTTCTCTCACACAGTACTGTCACGGTATGAGGCCTGGAGTTCTCCATAAAACCCAATTCCGTGTGAAGGTGTTTGCTCACCTTTTCCTAGTTTGGATCTCAGTTGGAATTTTAAAAAAACTTCATAGCTAGAGTTTAAGGGAATCTGGGGGACAATCTCATCCTCACTTCCAGAAAACTTGTGCGTGCTCTTAAAATAAGTCTGTTGATGTTCTCTGTCCCTAACCTTTCCCTCCCCGGCTATTGCTCAGCAAGGGCCAGCTCTGGGGTCCTGTCCGTGAATACTCTCCCCGGGACCCTTCCGTCTGTGGATTTCTCTAGAGCTGTGAGACTGGTGTCTTTGGAAAAGATGAGTAGGAGGAAAGGATGGGAGCTAAGAAGGAAGACAGAAAGCCCTCCTGCTTTGACATGCGCCTTATTACTAGTGGGCTGCTGTACTCTAACCCGGCGCTGCCAAATTTAGCTTTAAAATCAGGTCTGCATTCCAAATCTGTCCTCACCTCTCACCATCTCTGACTTTCAGCAACACATAAAACTTTTCTGAACCTGAATTCTGACTGTTCTCTCCCTCTCTTTTTTTAGTGTGTGTGGGGGATCAGTACAGGACTCAGTGGAGAACAGTATCATTCCATCAGGATAATGCTAATGTCAGGTACTGGGAAGGGTCAGCCAACAGTGAAGATGTTTTCGTCTTCCCAGCCACTCTGTGCTGAGCACCTTGGTTATTTGTTGATACGTGCAGTCTCTCACTGTCTCTTCCTTGGCCCAATAGTACACACTGGGGCCCCCCCCGCACAGTCTATTTCCTACCGATCCTCCTGTAGGCAGTGTGTATAAAATTGCTCCTTTCTCCTTTTCTTCACCCAAGGTAATCTGGTCACAAACTAGTACAAAGAGTGCCTCACACATCCCAGTGGGAATCCCGTGCGAGAGTGGCCTAGGACATTCCACTTGTTTTTGCTAGTACAGTTAGTCTACACTTCTAAGACAATGGGAACTTGGTTGCCAAATTTCACTGAAGGAAAAAACAAATACTTGAGGGGCAAGATTGTCCCCCCAAAGAGAACTTCATGGAGTGTTATCTGGTCACTTGGCTACCTAAAGATGGAATTTCCAACCTTCAGCCACACAGGTGGGAACAGTGCCCCAGGAATAGGCTGATTAGAAGATGAAAGGAAGAAAGGCCCTGAATAACTGTGCTTATCCACCCGGTAACTATGATAGGCCTACACGGTTTGAGGAAATATATAATTTCTGAGCATTGCAGAAAAGAACACAGACTCCAACGACATGTAGACATCAACGCAAGCCTGAAATACAATGTTTAATTAAAATATTAATACTGGTTAAATGCCCACAAACGGCGTGTGAAAGCAAATATCCCTGATTCTAAATATAAAGGTTTCAAAATTGGCATTGCAAAATCTCTTAAAGTCTATGCCTCAACCAAATGTTAAATAGTTGTGGTTGCTTTTATGAACTAAATCTGTGCTTGCCTCCCCCCAATCCACATATCAAAGCCCTACCTCCCAGTGTGATGGTATTAGGAGGTGGGGATTTATGGAGTTTGTCTAAAGCTCTTCTTTGCCTCTACAAGAGAAGATGAGAAACTGACTAATTTATAAAGAACATAAATTTGTTTAGCTCATAGTTCTAGAACAGTGGTTCTCAACTTGTGGGTTGCAACCCCTTTGGGAGTTGCATATCAGATATCCCAAATATCAGATATTTGCATAAAAACTACAGTTATTAAGTGGCAATGAAATAATTTTATGTTTGGGGGTCACCACAACATGAGGACCTGTATTAAAGAGGGATGCAGCATTAGGAAGGTTGAGAACCACTGTTCCAGAGGCTGGTGAGTCACCAGACTAAGTGATCAGCCTCCAACAACACATCTTGCTGTGCCATATGATGATAAAGGCACCCTATAGCTCATCAATACAGAGGGGGTGCTGAAGTCAACGTCTGTGAGCACACCACTCCTGAGCTAAAGGCATTAATCCGTTCTGAAAGGTAGAGTCCTCGCTACCTTATCACCTCAGAGGTTTCCACGTTGTAATTCTGGGAATTGACTTTCCAACATATTGGAAGCGAAACAGACCAGGTTAGGCTTAAAGCTGTGAGAGCTGACCTTTTCATAGGATGGGGAAGGGACCCCAGTTTCCTTTCTCTGACATGTGAAAACCCAGCCATCTGTGAGCCAGGAAGAAAACCCTTACCGAGAATCAAGCTAATACCACAGTCTAGGACTCTTCCAGGTCTACAACAGTAAGTGTGAGAAGTAGATGCCTGTTGTTTAAGGAACAACAGGAAGCCAAAATGACTAATGAAATCACCCTCTTGTTACAAACCATGGAAACACAAACTAGTTCAAAGCAGAGAAACTGTCTGCTTAATATTGCTAACAGCTTTGAAAAACCATTACTCAGGTAGTATTTAAACTACAGATGGATACAAACTAGTCCACTCTTCAAGTAAATGCCCTTCTTCATATTAGACAATGAAGCGCTGTATGGAAAGAGCTGAGGATATTGTTCCAAGTGTTGATGATTTTTTAGTTCCAACCACAAGGTGGAGAGTTTACTAGCTCAGCTTTAAAACAAGACTAGACAGACCCCACATAGTCCAGGTCATCTCTAATCATAGGCTGGCTCACATTATGTCTGGAGTACAGCCAGACACTGCAGCCAATTTAGAGATTAGCCTAGACTCAGAGCCTAAAATTTGTATTTTTGTAATCTATATTGCATTATGCATATTTAATTATATATTTGATTGGTTATATATTTTATTCGTGTGCGTGTGCGTGTGCGTGTGTGTGTGTGTGTGTGTGTGTGTGTGTGTGTGTATGTTGTGACTAAATCCATGGATCAGCTTCAAGACTGTCCCAGAGAGGGTAAGTTCTAGGACTCAGGTGAATTTATCTGGGTCAGTTACAGACTCCTACTCTCCTCATGCTGGAAAAAGACCAATCTTCAAGATTGAGGACACAAGGCTCCATGTAACCAGAGATCTCATGCCAAGGAAGAGTAGGTTAAAAATAGACACAGGTGGCTACATATGACTCCTTTCCATGAGCTTCCAGACCTCCCGGGGGCAAATTTCTTGCTTTGCTGCCAAAATTCTCTATTTGTCTTATCAGAAACAAATACTGAGTAGAATAATATACTTAGAAGTACCTGATCTCCATGGAGCAGACTAACTAGGTAAGCATATTTTTTCAGTGATTTTTTTTTAAGTGATGAAACTATTAGGATTGTTTTAGAGAAACTTAGAAAAAGTTGCCATCAGCGCCATAAGGCAAGCCTTCCCCAGGAACTGTGTTTGCCATGTCTTCTGTGTCTAAAATATTCTCTTAAAGGTACTTAGATCCCAGCTCATGTTGATAATGCGGTAAAGTCTAAGCTTGGTTAACATTTGCCGAAAGTCCCTTTCCTTTCTCACCATGACCTTGCCATATCCCCCACTGACAACATCAGCTTTGTGACAGGTGGTACTGGGTATTGTGACTAATCTAACATCCACTGACGCAAGGGTAATCACAGAGTAGTAACAGTTGTTTTGTGTGTATAATGTGTCAGGCACTTTCCAAGCATATTTTGTTTATTAATCGATAGTGTTCAGTACATATGGATGATCATAATAACCTTGAAGAATGGTTTTATTTTTCCTATTCTACACATAAGGGATCTAAAACAACTCAGCTAGCAGCATTCCATGAAGAAGCAATCATGGCAATATCCAAAGCTGATAGTCTATCACCAGGATGCAAAATATGACAGTGGCAGGATTCCCATTTAACCAAGTCTATCTGTAAAGAAAGTACTAAAAGTTTGTGAATTGAAAATTTGCTGTCATTAGACACCAAGGACCATAGTGAACTATAAACAGCATCTGGTACTTCTTGAGTCAAAGATCAATCTAACAAATTAACTGGTTTTTCTTTAAAAGTTTTTAGGTGGTGAGAGAGAGGAGAACTGACCATTGTTTCGGAATATTTGATAACACTGTGTGAAGATATGTCTCTGTTCTTCCTTGCCTGCCTAACGCACCTTCTGATTGGTTTAATGAAGAGCTGAACAGCCAATAGCTGTTCATGTCTATGGCACCTAATAGGCACCTGTCTATGGCATTTTATTACAGGAACCCAAAGTGACTAATGCAATCACCCTCTTGTTATAAACCATGGAAACACAAACTAGTTCAAAGCAGAGAAACTGTCTGCTTAATATTGCTAACAGCTTTGATAAGCCACCACTCAGGTAGTATTAAAACTACAGATGAATACAAACTAGTCCACCCTTCAAGTAAATGTCCTTCTTCATATTAGACAATGAAGTGCTGTACGGAAAGAGCTGAGGATATTGTTCTAAGTGTTGATGGTTTTTTACTTCCAACCACAAGGTGGAGAGTTTTCTAGCTCAGCTGTAAAACAAGACAAGACAGACCCCACATAGCCCATAGATGGGCAGGAGGGGATAGGTGGGACTTGTAAGCAGAGATAGGAACTCCAACCAGATGTGGAGGAGATTCTCCAACCAGATGTGGCGGAGAGGTGGTGAGCTATGTGACAGAACATAGACTAATAAAACGGGTTCGTTTACATTTTAAAAGCTAGTTGGAAACAAGCCTAAGCTAAGGCCAAGCTTTCATAATTAATAAAAAAAAAAGTCCCTGTGTCATTATTTGGGAGCTGGCAGTTTAAACAAAGTCTGACTCTAGACCATCTCAAAGAAAGCAGTGTGCACGACAAAGTAAATACAGAACAAAGCCGCTCCTAGAAGAAATGTCAAGGAGGCACGGGGTGAAAGGGCAGACATCTAAATAGAAAACCATCTTGGCCCAAGAATAGACCCACTTGCATGTAATCTGTTGGCTGGCTTTATGGCTAGCCAGGAGGGAGTGAGAAATCCAGAGGGACAACAGCTCAGAGAAGGTTTTTGTTTGGTTGTTTGGCAGCACTTAACTCTAGGAAGTGATGGGGAAATTCTCATTTCTGAGAACGCTTGTCATAAGAAAGTCTGAAATTAGACTTTCAGCGAAGAAGATATTGCTGCAATAACAGAAACAAGGCTCTGGGGCCAGATGGCATCTATCGGAGAGTTCTGAAGATGTGCAATGGCAGAGATTAATGAGAGCGTATACCACCTCCGTAAAACAGCAGCTAACAGTGAAGACCGCCTTCTAAGCCCGGCCCTTCTCTATGAGATTCGTTTCAATTATGTTTGTTATTGCTATAACTCATTTTTAAGAAAACCAAGAGAAATGCCAAGAATTCAGATGAGCAAATTTTGTCTTGGTGCTAGGATACTGTGGAATGGGTAATAAACACACACACACACACACACACACACACACACACACACACACACATACACACACACACACACACAGAGGGGTGTGCAGAGGGAGGGAGAGAGGGAGGGAGGGAGGGAGGGAGGAGGGACGGAAGGGGAGAGAGAGGGAGAGAGAATAAATTAGACCAGAACTAAATACAGTCTAGAGGTTGAACTTGACAGGCCCCCATCAACCCCGTAGGGATGGAATTTATACCTCTACATCCTTAAGTGATAATAACCAGAACAGCTCATCATCATGAGTCTGACCTATCCAAAAGACTTGAGAATGAAGAACCAGATGGTATTTTGAATCTAACACTAAATTTGAATCATGGAGAGTGTGCGTTTAGGCAAATGAGAAGAGATTAGCTACAGTTTCCCTGGAATCCTATGTTGGGTGAAAACATAATTTCATCTGCATCTTTTAAATAGTTAAGAAACACACATGGACCACAGCAATTACTTCTCGTGTGACTGACACCTTATGGGGACAAGCTGTAAGAAAGAAACAATAACCATTGATCCTGTGATAATTGATAGCGCTCTATTGAGTGCTTACTGCGTGAGGCACTCTGCTCAGAGTTTACATCCATTATCTTCATCATCCCTCCCTTGTGAGGAAAGGCATACTCTCCTTCGGAAACACCTGCTATTTTAGAAAGAAACATGGCCTGAGGTGTAGGACAGAGGGCCAACCGAGGTCAGAGTTCAGATGAGTTTCAAAGAAAACTTGCGTAAAACTTTTTGAGTAAAATGTGGTCTCCATTAAAATAGAATGAAGGCCAGGAGGGATGCAAAGAGAACAATAATGTGTGACCTTTTCTTTCAGATCAATCTGGAGGTCAAGCGAGAGCTTTTATGTTCTCCCAAAGCCTCACTAGTCATGGAACATCAGTTCCAACCTCCACTGGGAACTGTAGCGTTCTTTCTCTTTCTAGCTGGTTTGCTGTAAGTTCTTTGTATTTTTCTTTTCCCAGTCTGCTCCTCTGTGGCTGTTACCAAACATCTTCCCCATGGCTGCCCACATAGGATTTTAGATTTCTATGATTTTGAAGTGTCAGAAGAAAGTTTATGTGAGACTCCCAGGCCTTCTTCTACAAACTCCTTTTGCTCAACCAGTGCTGACAAAAGAATCTGGATCCCATAAAGACCAGAGCTGCTCTAATCAGAGTTCAACAAATGACCTTGCCCCGCAAAAGTAATTCAGGATTCAGAGTTCTTCACACAATGTTCGAAGGGCTTTCTGTGCAGTAAAGGTGTGTTGACTGAATTTACAACATGTGATATACCATGGACTACAGATCAACAACCAAATTACAACATTCTTGTATCAAGAAAGAGAAAAAGCCGGGCGGTGGTGGCGCACACCTTTAATCCCAGCACTCGGGAGGCAGAGGCAGGCAGATCTCTATGAGTTCGAGGTCAGCCTGGTCTGCAGAGTGAGTTCCAGGAAAGGCATCAAAACTACATGGAGAAATCCTGTCTCGAAAAACCAAAAGAAAAGAAAAAGAAAAAGAAAAAAGAAAGAGAAAAAAGTCAAAAATGATGCTGCATCCATATAAAACCCCCAAAAGAGGGAAGGAAAAGATCCCCAACTTCAGATGGGACACAGCCCTCGGCCTTGCTCACTGCTCTTCTCCACTGTTTTCTCCTTCACAAAACTATGAGCCTTTTGGGAACAAGGTGGAGGCAAATGTCCAATGTTTGGTGACCACCTCTCCAGCTAATCCCCCTGCCACTAGAGAAAGAGCAGAAATCAAACTCGAACTAGCCTTCCTTCTTTGTCAAACTCTGAGGAGACTTACATGTCACTGTCACACTGTGAGAAGTAGACGCTTGCTGCATTCCCATCCTCTCTGCTCGGCTGTCTCTGGAAAAGGTTCATTCTGCACTCTGCATCTCAGGTATGATAAACTGTTTTGTCCAGCATCTGTCTTTCACGTTGGCTAGATTTGAGAACCCAGTTATTTGAGCAGTGGGTATCACTGTGCAGCTGCTGTGTAGATGTGGTTAGCTTCCATGATAAGTTGACTTTCAATAAGAGAAACTGTCCTCAACAACATGGGTGGGCTTCATCCATCACTTGAAAGGCTTAGGACAAAAATGAAAGTTTCCCTGAAGAAAAAGAAATTCCATCCCAAGATTACAACATAAACTCTTGCTCAGGAACATCCAGTCGCCAGTCTTCCTTATTCTTTGATATACCAGACTCCACTATCACATATGACAAATTTACACACACACACACACACACACACACACACACACACACACACACACCCTTTCCTAATTCTTTCACTTACTAATTACACACATTCTTTCACTTACTAATTACCAAGATTGAAGCTACAAACATTATTCACCCCAAAGTTTTCAAATGAACAGACTCTAATGAAGGAACAAGGGATCAGAGTGTAGATGGAGAAGGAAAACAGGGTACAGTGCTTTGCAACATGGGGATCCTGTTCCTGCTCTGAGAGTGACCTTTCTAGAGGGATGAAGGATCTTTGCCAGAGCCCAGTGGAAACTGGAACCTTAACCGTACCTTCTCATAGGACGCCCGTTCAGGGACAGAAACAGCTTTCCCCAGACACGGAGCACTGAAGAACTAACACATCAAAAAGAAAGTCTCTACTGCCCTTTCTCCTGTTCCTCATCTTTATTGGTGCTGCCAGCCTCAGACTGGCAAAACTCAGACAGAAACCAGTGAGGAAGGAACCCCGGAGTGCTATGCCACCAATCAGACTCCGCTGACACAGGACAAGAGCGGGTGGGCATGGAATGAGAAGACAAAGCTACCACAAGTTCATGATGGCTTCTAGCTTTTATAGGTCAATCTTGGCTTTCATTGCTTATCTATTAGCTTAACATATCCAATTAACCCCAAATTTCATCTCCTCCAATGTTATTATTTTCCCCGGCTCCAAATCTCTCTTGTTATATAGTTTCATGGAGATAACCCAGAATTTAATTTCCCTTTCTTCAATCTTTGTACTTTTAATGAAATTATTTGTTATCATCTGTGAAACTAGAAGCTAAAGTATAATCAATTTATGAAGATATATAGATTCATTTATAAGGAAAATATAAACACATTTTGTGAAAGTTAGGTAAAGTCAGCTTAGGATTAAATTGTTATCTTTTAGGCCTGTCAGGAGGCATCCATTACAATTCTAAGCAGATACACTATGAATTCTGAAATACGTGGTCGATGGAGTAATTTTCTGTTTTGTGTCAATCTTTGTCTTCTTTGAGATACCAGAGAATTATTATTTTTACTGTCTCATTTATTCCGGTGAAAGAGAGAGCAGATGGGAAGGGACGCAGTTCAATGTTAGAGTGGTTGCTTAGCGTGTGCAAGGCCTTGTGTTCAACCCACAATACAGCAAAAAGAAGCAGTTAAAGAGATATGGAAGATGGAGATACAGAGAGAGGAGGTGGAGAGAAGGAAGAGAAAGAAGAGGAGGAGGAGGAGAAGGAGGAGAGGGAGAGGGGCCCATCATGATTTCTTCCTCAGTCCCATCTCCTGTCTAAAGCTTATAGATCTAGGCTAGCCACAAACAGAAGAGCTCAGCCTGGAGATCATTATATTTGAAAGTATCAATTGTTTTTTGAGTGCCTGAACTCTGATTGTAATATCAGAAAGTCAATTATTATGAGCATATTTCTAATCATATGGAGCAGAGTGGAAACAAAATAAGAGAAATAAAACATAGATGATAGATAAACAGATAGGTAGGTAGATAGATAGATGAGAGAGAGAGAGAGAGAGAGAGAGAGAGAGAGAGAGAGAGAGAGAGATCCAGAAAACAGAAGATGTGAGAGCCTTGTGTATTTCGGGCTAATGGACCTGACCCTCTGAGGCAGGCTATGAAAAACAATGCATATTCAGGTTCTTCTTCTCACCTCTACCTCAAGACCAGCAGCATTTGCGGGGCAGGGGTCTCCTAAATTCTCCACTTGGCTTGAATTAGTTTGCTTAAGTTGTTTCTTTGGTTTCAGCACACACAGGTCAATGAACCCTGGTAAATAAATTTGCTGCCATCGAAGCAAACAATGCCCTCAAAGATGTCAGGGCCAGGTAAAAGGTAACTAGAGAAAAACAAATGGAAGTGTGCTTACCTTCCAGGCAGTGTATCTGACTGGATAACGTTCTGTGTGATGCTGTCATCAGCCATGGGTCAGGTTAAACCCATCATTCCCATTAAGCCTTATACTAGGAAAACATTGAGCCTGAAATGGTTCTAACATATCAGAACTGGAGTGGAACGAAGAACACTGTTATATTGAGTCTTCATTTCAAAAGTTAAGTGAGTCCTATTTACCCTGAAACCTTTTCAAGTGGAGGAAATGCGTTATACTCCAGAGAGTCAGCAGTAGCATATGCCCAACATGATTAGGCCAGTGTTAACATCTCAGACACTCATGAGGGCACAACCCCAGTTAAGGTTTCTATCAACCTTGTGTTCCATTTCTCACCAGAAATTTCTTATACCCTCTTAGTTTCCCTTTTCTCGTTTTGAAGGAAATCTATCTAACACATAAGCAAATGCAGTGAATTTAGGAAGAATCTAATGTATTCATTTAAGTTTGGGACCCTACAGGAAGGGCTGATAATAAAGTATTCAGTCCTTTGGCCAGATACAGGTAAGGGATATAAATACATCTTAGGAAATCAAAATGACTTGCATTTCTCAGAAGGAATGGGCAGGTGCTGGAAGCTTCTGAGTGTATACAGTGGAGCATCTTGTTTAAGGCTTTGGGATCCGGAGGTCGACTGTAGTTTCCAATTTCTAAGTGTCATCAACCATCTGTGTGACCTTGGAGAACTTACTTAGCAACTCTGTGCCTCAAGGTTCTTAATTGGCAAAAGTAAGAAGCCCACAAGTGTGGTAGTCACGAAGTGTAAATGGGATAATAGATTTAAAGGTCATGAAACAGAGCCTGGAATGTTCTAAGTGCTCAGTAAATGTTAGCTACTGTGGTTATAAGGTCGTGGGTCATTTCCTTTTGTAGCTTTGAATACAGCACACATCCATAAATGTGTTGCTTTATTTAAATAAAAAAATCAACAGAATAAATGTTAATTAAATCAGCTAATGGCAGAGTGTCGATCAGTTAGGAAATTGCAATTACTTCAACAATGACTTCTGGGATTCTTGCTCATCAAACAAGAAGACTGCACTATACATATACATTTAAAGAGAACATTAAAAAGGTATGATGTGCGGTATGTACATGGCTCTGTCGATAAAATGTCAGCCATGCAGGTATGAGGACCCGAGTTTGAAACCTTAGAGCCATGTAAAGTCAGAGACAATGGCCCACATCTGTAATCCCAGCACTCCTATGAGGAACTGGGAGGTGGAGACAGGAAAAAGACAAGAAGCTTGTAGGCTACCTAGCCTGATGGACACAGTGGTGAATGGCAAGAGACCTTGTCTGAAATTAGGTGAGAGGTAAGAATAGATACCTGAGGTTGTTCTTTGACTTCCATGTGACTGCCGTGCCCTGTGCACACAAATTTTAAAATTACACACACACACACACACACACACACACACACACACACACACACACACGGGGGGGGGGGTAAGTATAGTGATCTACTTCTATGACTCTGACACTTTGGGACAGTACAGCAGAGAGTATCATGACTGAGTCCAGCCTAGGCTACATAGTGAGTTCCGTGGTAAACCAGACCACCAAAGGAGACCTTGTCTCAAAAAAAAAAAAAACAAAAATAAAAACAAGAAACCCTGAAGAAACAAAAGTAATGTTTAACCATTCCATTATTGCCAACTGCTGCTTTTATAATGATTTTAAAGTGGATTTTAGTTTAAGGGATGAATGATTCTCTCAAGGAAATTGATAACTGGGCTCAGTCCCTTGAGATCCACATGGCACAGCAACTGCCAGTACACAGACATGGGGGAACTGTTCAGGGAAAAGCTGCATCTTTGAAGTATCCTCAAGAAAAAGAAGGGCAGATTGAAACAATTAATCATAAACAAGTCATTAAAATTAAAAGTGTATTCTTAAATAGTTCCTTGATTAAGAACAAATGCCTCATTAATCTGGAACATATTGACTTGAGAACACAAGTAAAGTCAAAGAGAGTAATGGCTGACATGACATGGAACACAGCACACCGTGTGTTCCCATCTCAAGAGCCTGGGAGGAACAGACACCGCAGAAGGTCACTGGTTACGGTGACTGAACACAGAGCCTAGTATCGCCAGAAGCAAAACTGTAAAAATCTAGAGTACGGTGACCATTTGATAATAAAAACATCGATACTTTAATCTATGTATAGACTCAAGGCATGTTTGCTTTACTCTAGACATGAAAATGAATCCAAATTCAAGTTCTAAAAAGTAAAAAATAAAAACCATATTCATATAAGCTGTGAGTCAGAAGCTAAGTACCAGCCCTTCCTACTTCCATCCTTCCAAGGTCTAGCTAATGTACCTAGGTGTTGAAAAGTCAACACAAATAGCTTTGAGGACGTTTTTCACATAATTGAGCGTGGCCCTTCTTTGGACCATACTAAAGGTAGATTTCCTAAAACAGTCTATAGTAAATTAATATGAGTATAAAATCATACATGTACTTTTTAAAAACTTTTTCTTTATTCTTGAGACTTTCATATTTATATATATACCTTTTAAAACCTGATTGGACATTAAACACACATCTGACTACAACCTTTTGACTAAATGAAAGAAACTCTGTTTTACAGTATCAAAATATATGGACCATTCTTTGAAAAGATCCAGAGTTTCATCTTCTAGAACAGAGTACTATGAGAAAAGGGACTTTTTTTCTGTGTCAATCATTACAATATTACTCAAGGCATACCAGATACCCCTTGTGTAGTTGATTAACTAACAATTCCATCCATGGCTGAGAGCTGAACCTGCACATAGGTTGTGACTTGTGGTCTTCACACTCAGCCTCAGAACTTCCCATCCTTCAATGGCCTCTCATCCACATCTCCTCACTGAGAATAGGATTCTTCACAGTATAGGATCTGTCCATGAAGGATTACAGAGTTCTCAGAGGAATATTATACACAAAAAAATCTCCCAAATGCCACTCTCAAGGGTATTCAATACAAAAATTACCACAATATTTTCACAGTTAAAATAAATTCTTCTGAAGGACAACACTTTTTTGACACAATTTTCAATTATATTCCAAATATATTTCAATTCTATTTTATATAAATTTCAGTTATATTTAGTTATATATATATATATAAAATACACATATAATATGTTGTTTTACTTAAATAAATAACAATAAAAAGTGGTTTTTACTGAAATAATTAAGTAAAAATAACATATTTCATTACAGACTTCAAAATAAGGAAAAGAATTTTCTTCTAGAGAAAAGAAAATATGGCATGAAGAATAATCAGAGAAAGATCCTTAGCACACTAAATAAATTATAATTAGATTTTGTTTTCAGCAACACTTTACCCTCTCTTATTCATGGTTTTAATCTTGATATCAGGATAGTAAAAAGTAGACTGAAAAATAAGTAACAGAAGCCTTTTCCCCATGTATTAGACATCAACTCAGCATGGGCTGGAATACAAACTAACATCACCTCTGCTCAGGAACTACAGACAAGCCAATGAAAGGCATATGACCGGTGAACTGAAACACGACTCTACACCATCTTAGGTTCTCTGGAGTACTCAACCGTGCAATTAGAACAATTTCTAAACATTGCTCCACCTAGAGATAAGAAGTCATTCCAGGACTTAGCACAGTGTCCAACAAAAACAAAAGATGCAATAAACACTGAGCAAGTAACTAAGCTTAATGAGAGAATGAATAAATGAATACTTTTAGAAAATATGACTCTCTTTAGGATTCTGGAGACTGACACTCAGTACTTGGCTGGCGTATTCTACAAATGACTTTTAAATGCTTTCTGCCTTTTTATGCACATGAAAAGACTGATTCTATATCAATCCTGTTTAGAAAGGACAAAAGGGTTGAAAAGCCAAGTATCTTCACGATAATAGTCTTCATAATAATAGACTTGATCCACAAAGCTACTCAATAGGTATGCACAGACTTGAGTTTCATCTAATGAAGTCCATCCATATTGTGTACACTACACAGTAGTGCACATAGGAACCAACAGTTAAATTCTTGCTGGAATCTCCATTGTGCCTTTTGGTTTCAATTACACACAATTAGGTTGTGAAGTGTTTTTCTTTTTCTTTATCATAAAGTACTCACCTTGGAAGATATATTTTTTATCATTTTTCCCAATTAGAATATGTGCTGCTCTTCAGGATTTTTAATGGAAAAGAGCAACAATTTTCAAAACATGACTAGAACACAATTAGAATGTTAACTTAAAATCAATGCCATAGAATCAACTTTCCCCCTTTAAAAAAAAATCGCCAGGCAGTGGTAGCACACGCCTTTAATCCCAGCATTTGGAAGGCAAAGCCAGGTGGATCTCTGTGAGTTTGAGGCCAGCCTGGTCTACAGAGCCAGTTTCAGAATAGGCACCAAACTACACAGAGAAACCCTGCCTCGAAAAACAAAACAAAACAAAAACAAAAACCCTCACATCTCTGGAGTTCTTTTGAATTATTTGAGAAACTATGAAACATCATGTACCATAATAAAACACCACTCATAGACAGGAGAAGTTCTTGTTTTCTAGAAAATCTTACCCGGCGCAGGTTTTTGTTATTGTCAGAGAAAGCACAGGCCTGGGAATCAGAAATCTGGGTCTATATCACTCCTAATGAACTGGTCAACTCTAACAGAGCACTTTTATTTTTCTGGGCCTCCTCATTTAACAGATTTGAGGGTTGAAGAGAATAATCCTTAGTTCCTCTTCAGCTTTGACAGAGGCTGGGAGCAAGGGTGCAAACTCCCAGTGAATCCTGCACACTCAGACCTCAGGCAGACCTAAGAACCGGGTTAGCTCAGTGGCAGAGCACATTACCTAGTGCATTCAAGGAGTTGTGGTTCACCCACTAAACCACGAAAAGCATGCAACACAGAAGTAAGAGGCTTAGTTAAAACTAGACGGCTCTGCTCATATCTGAACCCTTCTCTAGCCCTTGCCCCAGATACGTTGACCTCTCCATGTATGATTCTCCTGATTCATAAATCCTGTGTAAGGGTCACAGAAACTAATTGAAGGATGGCACAGAATACACCCATCACAGCACACGGCCCTTTATCAAATCAAGTAGAGCAGGAAGTATTGGGCAAATGTAACCTTTTCCATTTTCAGAGATAACTCAAGCCTAACGTCCAGTATCACAATAGAGAATGCATTGAGAGCACCCGGCAGAGTGCTTGAAACATTGTGCTTTTGTCAACAGATGAGAGATCAATGGATGAACAAGTGAGAAAAGAGAGGAAACCACCGCTTGTCGGTAGGGAGCATTTTCTTCCAATGTTACATAGGTTCGAGGCACCTGTACCCACAGCCATTTCCGTCTCGGCTACCGTGTGGTATGAACAACGGTGCATCCTGATCCTGGCTGCTGTTGACTGGATGTGAGAGAAACGTGCAATGGGCAAAATGGCTCCCGTATAGAAAAGACAACAACCTGTGGCTTTCGCAGCCTGGCCGGTCAGTGTGTCCTTCTTAGGAACCAATTCCAAAAGACCAAAGGGCTGTGGTCGATGAACTGTGAACCCTAGAGCTGGAGGCACCGCACAATGAGGGCAGCTATCTGAAAGGCATGAATCATCAGGAAGTAAGCAGACAAGCCAGTCAAACACAGGAAGACTAGAAAACATGCAGATTAGGAAGCAAAGTTCAGAAAACCTGTTTCAAAAAAAGGGAGCCACGGCGAGAAGGGAACCAGACATGAGAAGAGCTGATTTAGTCTTGCCATGCTGGGGTTCATGTTCATCTAGATTTCTCTCAAACAACTTTGAACAGATTTTATTCATTACGGCTAAGAGAGCACAATTCAAGTGCCCTTCTTTCCACGAATAAATTTTTTTCATTATGCTTTATAAATTTCTCCTTCTCCTCTTTAGTTCACACCAAAATTGGCTCTGAGGTTATTACTAAAGTCATTCAGTGATTTGCTCAGTCTGAGAAGGCTCACATACTCGCCGAGGAACATAGAACTACTAAGAGAAAAAGATTATCATTCTTGTGTCTACTCAGTCCAAGTTTTCAAATTCACAAATTGTAAATTGAAATAAATCTATCAGCAGAATAAGAACACTAGAATGTCATGTGTACCTTTGAAGAACATGTTTTGGCTTAGCAGCTAAAAAATTCATTGAAAAGTAATAGTTCACTGGTCTTGGGGAGTTTTGGGGTGAATTTATCAAGTCTAACATTTGCGCAGATCCCAGGGGCCACAGGCAAAGTTCTAAAAAGGACTTAGAGTTGTTTCAGGTCCACAGTGCACGGCCAAGGTTGGACGGTATTTTTCTCCACATAAACCATCAAGCTGTTGGGTGATTTTTTTTTTCTTTTAGTTTGTTAAAACAGCCCAGGGGCTCCTTGTTGGAAAGCTTACCCCAGGTAGGCCTTGGGTGTTTTGCGTTTGCTTTGTTTGCCCAAGGGTACCTACCCAAGGGTAGGTACATGATGATTTACACATTTCAGTCATGGGAGTGATCTGGGTCATCCGAAGTAATGATTGGCTCTGGGAAACTCAACCTTCATCCCAGGCATACTGGAACAAGACCAAGCAGGTGAGTCACAGAGGGAAGAAGCCACCTGGTCTTGCTGCCAGTGGATTAAGTGTGCTTTGCCCCTGGAAGGCATCATTAAGAAAGTACATCAGGGCACGTACTTGATGAAAAGATAGGTCCTAGAGTCAGTCCTTACTTCTCCCCAGCATGTCGGTGTAAGAAGTGAAGGCCTCTTAGAGAATGTAGTACACGTCCACAGGCTCAGAGGAAGTGGGATATTTAAGTGTTGTCTTGATGACCACGTCACCAGTGGAAACCAGAAGTCTGGTGGTTCTGTTCTTGGAATACTTATTCCATGAAGATGCACTTAAACAGTAAAGGCCCTGTAGCTTGCTAGGTTTCCTGCTGGAGCTCAGCGCCTAAGCATGAAGACCAAACACCTCAATGGTCAGGTGGGTTGAGGAATTTTTGCTACAGTCAAAAAGGGTGCTTCTGCCTTCGTTTAGTAGTTACATACACAGGTAGAATCCATTTGCATCTCTACTTTTCAATACAGCACCTCAACTCTGGTACTTCCCCCCAAAGAAAAAGCTACTCAAGAACTCCAGTAGCTCAAGAAATAACTTCATAGGTTAGCAAATGGCTTTCATAAAATTTAAAAGGAAACAATCATCAGACTGAAGAGATAGTCTACTCAAGGGGAGAAAGTTTTTGTCATGTGGACATCTAACTTGGGATAAATACCTAAAAGCTATAAAGAACTCGAAAAGTAAACATCAAAAAAAATCATTCAATATACAAATAAGCAAATCAGTTGAGCAGACAGTTCCAAAAAGAAGAAAGACAAATGGCCAGTTAATATTTTTAAGTATTCAACATCTGTAGCCATCAAGGAACTTTAAGTTACATCTGCCTTAAGATTCCTCACCCTACTCAGAGTGACTATCATTAAGGAAAAACAGATCCCAGTCATTGTGGGGGAAAGAAGCACCCTTCTGTATTGTTATAGGACTATGAACCCACTAAGGAGATCAGTTTGGAGTTTTCTCGAACAGTTGAAAATAAAACTACCATAAGATCCGGCTATGTCGCTTCTGAGTGTAGACACAAAGGACATTAAGTCAAGGCACTGCAGCAAGATTGCACATCAGTGTTGACAACTGCCATGGGATTAGTCTAGATGCCCATCAACATATGAAAATAAAGAAAATGCAGTGTACGTACGTACACAGCAGAGTCTAACTCAGCCACAAGTGAGAATGGAGGCATGTCACTTATAGGAAAATGTATAGAACCACAGATTATCCTGTTTGGTGGAAAAAAGCCAGATTCAAGAAAATAATATGTTTTCTTTCATATGGGGCATCTACAGTTATATATGAAAGGAGAAGATGAATTTATTGATGGAAAAGAAAGAGACGCCGAATGTGGAGAGGTTATTAGTGACAAAGAGTGTGTGGAAGAAAGGCACAATGGTATATATCTACGAAAATGTCCTAGCAAAACCCATTATTTTGTGCACTAACAAAAACTACATATATAACATTTTAAAAGTTACCAAAGAAAAAATGAAAAATTTCAGAATTAAAACACATTGGATTAGAAAATTACAACCCTATTTCAAATAGGGACTACTTTGTAAATGTTTGCTTTCATTTACACTCTTTTCCCCCAAATAACAGATGCAAAGCTATCTTCTTTCCTTATCTATGATCCCCCTAATGTTCGTGAGTCTCATTGTAAACGTTCATATAGACACAAGAGCTTGTAAGATCTGCTCTCTACACATAACAGCCTTATGTAGGACCTAATGAGTTTCACCAGTGTCCCACCACCATGAAATTCTGGCACTTTCAAGAGAGTGTTTTCAGTTTTGAGGAGCAAATAGGTACTAGTGCGTTAGATACTGCTGGAGTTCTGCCATGGTGTGTGGGATGCCAGACATCTGCTTGGATTCCGCCACCCATCCTTAGGGAGACTATTTCTTACCCAGAACAGATCCTGGGGTCCTGGTTCTACCCAATACTGTGGCACATTCTGATACCAGCTTTCCTTCCTCTTCCTCACTATATATAAATATAGATATAGATATATGCTAGCATCTGCTTAGAAATGAGCAAATGTGTCTAATTCCTGGCTTTGCAGGAGCTGAACTTATAGTCACACTTTCCAGAATGGAGGACATCATATTCTCTCTGTAATTCCTACGTTTTCATCTTCTGAAGTCCTCCCAAGCCTTCAGCAGAAGTTACTTCTACTTTCCTCCTCTCTCTTCCCTTTGTTGATATGCAAATATCGGGGGTTTTTCCTAGCTTCCTCCCAATTGTGTGTGTGTGTGTGTGTGTGTGTGTGTGTGTGTGTGTGTGTGTGTGTGAAAATGTACTGACATAAAGGTAAGAATCTGGGCTGGCTAGGTAAAATGATATGATATTATTCACAGGAAATAATATTAAACAAAAATATTTTTTACCTTGTCAGACATTTGAATAGAATTGGATAGAAAAAGAAAAATAATAGGATAATTACCAGTCACAAAATCCATGGACAGAATTAATAGGACTTTTTAGAGCAAAGAAATAATAGGCTGAGGTGGTTTATAACTATAGAGCAGTGAAATCTATTTTACTTGCATAACCTCACATCATCTGGTATTATGCATGGTATAAACAGTGTGAAGGATTTTGATATGAAAGGAAGCAGCCATTCAGTAGCAGATTTGAGTTGGCCCATTGATCTCAGGTATGCTACCAAATGATGAGATGATTTCTGAGGGACCAGGACAGGCGTGACCCAAATGGAGATTTGTTTGGGGGAACTAAGCCAGGGAAGAAAGGGAGGTGGATGCCTCAAGGAGATGTGCCACAGCTTGAAAGAGAGAGAAAAAAGTTGGGGCAGCAGCAGGGGTGATGTGTTGAAAGTCAGAAGGGTTTTTTTTTTAAAAAAAAAAAGTATTTTAGAGTGTAGTCCCTGTGTTCTGCAAGTTCTCAGTTGTTACCACAAAGAGGAAGGTCTTTAATTAGATAACCAGAAAATACAGAGATTATCACTGTCAACTTCTGAATTCAAAATTTTTGGAATCTGTTTTTCATGTTATGAATGTGACTACACATTACCTTAAGATATGTTTCTGTTCATTTGAATACAGGTATGTTGTCATCTGAAACACAAACTGGGTCCTCTGGCTCTGTTTCTTCCGTGGAGTCTGGAAAAGGCCACATCCTTTTCAGAATCAATATCAGAAGATGTTTCCAAGACACAATATTATGTTGGTCTAGCTAGAAGTGGCCTTTCTAAACTCTACATATGTGTGCATGTGAACACGCTTCCTGGTAGAGTAGTGAGGAGCCTTGGGCCTTTAAACATTCCCAAGAAAGGCATGTGCTTATATAAAAAAAAAAAAAAAAACAGTAGAAGGCATAAACTAGTGTGGTTGCTAAAGTAACAGAAATTCAAACGTTCCAGTGTCTGCTGTTTTCAAAGTCTCCACACAGGACACTGCTCTCCTGTTCTCTTAAGGTTACCACTTACCAAAGCATCATTCTGGAATCTTTTGGAAGATAATCTGCATTTCCTGCGGCACATTCTTTAACTGTGTATGTGGTGATGCATCTGCATTGTGTGAGCCTAAATATGATTTGCCAACAACTGATGACAGGACTTTGGCTATGACTCTTAAGAAAAATCCAGAAGTGAAACAGGACACCAGCATGAAGGAATAAAGTAGACACTGGAGATGCTCTGCCTGAGTGGGGGCTTTCAAATGCACTTACACTTTGTAAGCTTCCAATGTCATTAGTGCTTACACGTCCACGTGTTTGAGATGGACTTCTGGTTTTCACTTTCGAGAGTAACAGATGACCGTGACTTACCAGAACAATTATATATCTATTATATATCTATATATTTCATTACTGAGGGAAAGCAGTAGTTCCATAGAACTTAATCACTTATATTAGTAGGAAAGAAACTGCTACTCAACGTTTAGTTTATCAGAAAGTAATGAGGAAAAATATGATGAACTCCCTTATAAACTCAAAAGATACCACACTACAGTGTGAAATTTCTTTCAGTGAGTTCTTTCAAACTTGTATGGAAAGGTCCACACTGCAGATACATTAACAAGAACTTTTAGTCTTCTTTATATTGTTAGATCGTTGTGTTATAATTCTGTCCTTTTAAAATATTATTTTACAACACATGATATGGAAATGTGACTACTACTATTTGTATATTTCTCTATGATCTGTACGGGATTTTTTTCATTTTTATTATATATATATGGTGCTTGTGCTCCAGTCCAGGCCTTCTATAACTGAGGTATTTTCCAGCCAAATTTTATGAGACATACTAGAATAGCTTTAAATCATATTCTAGATTTTGCACTTGGTATAACGCCTTTCTCCACGACTCTATCAACTCCGTCACCTTTGCTCATGCGCCATGTTGTCTGTCTAGCACGACATTTTTTTGAGAAGGACTACTGACTCAGGTTTCGTAGCTTCTACAATAATTGTTCAATACAATATCAGGTTGTAGAACAGAGTCAGAAGTCTCTGAGGTCTAGATATGACCTTGGAGTTTCATTTCACTGTCTTTCAACTTTATTATGCAAACAGAGGAATCCTAAGCTACCCCCACCTCTACAGCTTGTTTCCTATCATACAGAATATTTATTTTGAAAGTCCAGTTGCATCAAAGCCAAAAGTGATGGGAATGGTACAACCGCAATAAAGCAAGAGTACGCGATGGGAGTCAGAGGTTAGCATAGAAGACATTTGGCTGCCAAATGGCAATGTGTAGACGGGCCAGGCTTTCCGTCATGTTTGTGTATAATGTGGGTATTTCCCCAAAGACACGAAAGGAAGTAATCTCTCTGGGATGCAGTCTTCCAGCAGAGTTTTTCTGCTTCTGCATTTATTGGCATCTGAGGCTGAGTTTGGTGGTTTGTATGAGTAATGTCCCCCATAGACCCAGGTTCTTGTTGTTAGTGCTGCTTGGGGAGGCTTAGCTGGTGCACCCTGGCTGGAGGAAGTGCACCCCCTCGGGGTGGGCTTTGAGAGTAAAAGCCTCCCAGCACTAGTTCTCTCTGCTTCCTGCTCGAGTTGGAAGAGGTGAGCTTGTTGCCATGCTTTGACTCCATCATGGACGGAGCCTTCTGGAACTGTGAGCCCAAATAAACCTATTTTCTCTGTAATCGGTCTTGCTCATGGGGTTTTATCGCAGCAAAAGAAAAGTAGCTAAGGCACTGAGTAATCCTTTGCTAAGGTCCAGCGGTGAAGACTGCCGTGTTGTGCATTATACGATGTTTAGCAGCACTCTATCGCTACTCATTGCCTATCTGATGCCACTGATGGCCCTTCTTCCCAAATATGACAGCAAAAGCATTTCCAGACCTGTGAAAGTGTCGCTGGGGGACATGGCCCTCCTTTTGTGTGATTGTCCTTTCTTCTTATTTGCTAATTTCTGCTCTAAACTGTTCTATCAATACGTAAATGACTCCTGATGGTGGTTTTGTATAATACAGTGGGATTTATATCATTATTATTTATTAGTCATGTTAACTTGCTGTTTTATCACAAGTAGGTTAAGGTCAATGAAATATATTCTGATCAATGTAAGTTTTTACCTACTGTCAACCTACGTTTCTTTTAAGCCATATTCCCACAGTTGCCCAAAATATTTAGAAGTAAGGAGTAACATACAGATTATACACAATAAAAATTTAATATGGCCAAATATAGCCTACACCAACTTTATAAACCACATCATAAAGAATATTTGCAGCATTTCAGAGCACCGAAAGTTTCTGTAGAGTAAGTGGGTCAGAATTACCATCAGGAAAAGCTGCACTCAAAATATCTATGGATTATTATAAGCCAAGCCAAAGCAAGAAGTGCTCAATTAGAGCGAGGAGGCACTCCTTCCAGACTGCTTCAGTCTCACCAGTTAAACTGCCTTTGCAAGAAACACAAATCTGAGTTAACCCTGTAAGCACCTAGAAAGACTTCGAATGTTCTGAAAACCTGACAGGACTTAGGGCAGACAGAGTTTTCCCATCCGTTCTACCTCAGGCTCAGTTTTAGTAAGTAAAAACAAACAGATGAACTCTAAACACCACTCTGAGAAATATTAGTCTTTACAGACTATAAAATACGTTGGGGCAAAGAAAGCCTTGACTAGAAGACAAACTCTGGTAGAAAATGAATTTAAAAAAAAAAATGCAGTTGCTGTTCTTTTTCCTTGACAACTAAATCAGCAACCAGTAAGTTTAAAAACTCACACATGTAAACATCTGACACACACAAGAAACAAATACTAAAAAGAGTCAGGCTGAGTGGCAGTGTGAAGATACACTCCCTGCAGCTTCGCAAGTCCAAACACGGTCATTCAACATTCTAACAAGGACAGCTTCCCACGCATCCTGAAGGCCATGGCCAACTGTGTGGACATTTGCTGGTGTAGGGAGTGGGAACCTGGCCTAATCGCACCAGAGTCCTCTACCTTTGTGACCTCTGACAAAGTGCACGCTGCCAGAGAAGACAGCATGAGGACAGTCCTGTCTTACCTCAGGTTAGAAACACAGGAATGTGGAAGGCTGTGGCCCTTTGTCTTCTTTTGCTAACCAGCAGCTTCCAAAGGTAGAGAAAACCACAACTCAAATTTTATTTGCAACTAAGGCCCGAAAACCTTTTCTTAATGGCCTAACACTTATTTCTTAACCAATATTTATTTTCCTGTGGTGGTACTCTATTCTTCTATTAATTGTTCTTGAGCGCAGTGTGTTTTGTAACAACCTAAGAACGCACTGATCCAAAGCCGAACATTAAAAATAGTTATAATCAGGCACATCAAAAAGTTGAAAGTCGGAGTGGGTTGAAACAAAGTGGGAGTTAGAAAGACAGTGGAGGAGAACAGATAAAGTGATAAAATAATGAGGGAAAGAAGTCATTTTGTGGATAAGGTAGGAGAGAAGCTATTTCCTTAGGGTTCGGGGGTGGTGGATTTCCCACACGGAAGGAAAGGTGAAACAGATTGTTCTAGGCCCTTTCTGGGTGCTTCTGGAATTGTAACTAGGGGTGTGAGCGGAGACTTAAAGGCATTGTTTTCCTTTATTTATGCGTACACGTGTATGCACATGTATGTGGAGGCCAGAACCAATGTTGGGTGTTTTCCTTAACTGCTCTCCTCTTCCTTCTTTTACACAAAGTCTCTCTCTGAATCTTGACCTGACCAATTCAGGGATGCTAGCTGCCCAGAAAGGTCCTCTTGTCTCTACCCACCCTGTGCTGAGATTAAATGCATGTCCCATGAGGCCCCTCTTTTGACATGGTGCTGGGGATCAGAACTCAGGTCCTTATGCTCATATAGCAAGCATTTTTCAGATGGAGTCATCAGGCTAGCTGACTCTGTTCCATTGCTACCGTGTGTAGCTCAGACATCAAACAATATCCTCAGTAGCTAAGAAGAGGTAAGTTTCACAAACAGGGGATTCTTTGAAAAGCTCAAATGTAACAAACAAGATAATTTTCTAAAATTCAGTTAAAATCAAGTTCCGTAATGTGAGACAAATCCACCCTGTACAAACCAGTCCTCAGATTTTGCACTCTCCAACATTCATCCTTACTACATCATCCTTCACATACATATCTTTCTACCTTTCTTTCTTGGTTGTGTGGTGGTTTGAATAGAAACGACCCCCATAGGCTCATATATTTGAATGCTTGGTCATTAGGGTGTGGGCACTACTTGAGAAGGACTAGGAGGTACAGGCTTGTTGGAGTAGGTGTGGCCTTGTTGAAGGAAGTATGTCACTAGAGGTGGGCTTTGATTTTCAAAAGCTCAAGCCAGGTCTCACGGGTTCTCTCTGCTGCCTGTGGATCATGATGTACAGCTCTTAACTACTTCTCCAGCACCATGTTTTCCTGCATGCCACCATGCTCCCTGCCATGAGGATAATGGACTACACCTTTGAAACTGTAAGCAAGCCCCAATTAAATATTTCCCTTTATAAAAGTTGTTGTGCTCATGGTGTCTCTTCACAGCAATAGAATATTGACTAATAACAGTGTGCTTCAAGTATCTCCAGGACAAGAATTTACAGATGCCTGCGATCAACACCCAAAGACAGATCTACTTTCCTGAAACTGCACAAATGGAACAAAGAAAGGCAGAAATAGAATAATATCAAATTGTACATAAACTATTTTGTGATTAAATCCTAATCTAGTCATTCTAAATAGCAATCGACACAACCTAGTGGTTCAGCGAAACCCTCTCTTTATAACGTAATTTCTTGGGACTAGAGAGACGGCTCAGTTGGTCACACGCTTGTCGTGAAAGCACGAGAGTAGGAATTTGATCTTCAGCATCTGTGTAAAATCCAGATGTGGTGACACATGATTGTAATTCCAGCGATGAAGTGTAGAGATGGACAGGTCACTGCTACTCTCTGGGCAGCCGGCCTTGCCCAATCCATGATGAGCTCCAAGCCAACCAGGGAGAGACATTGCCTCAAAAAAACGAAGAATATTGCTCTTGAGGAATGCACCTGAGTTTGACCTCTGACTTCCACATAAACACACACACACACACACACACACACACACACACACACACACACACACACTAATATACACAGATACATAATTTCTCATTTCAGTGTCCCCCTTAGGTATGAATTTGGTATTGTTTATGAAAAACTTGTCCATTTAACATTTTTAATTTGTAATTCCTGTCTTGTGTTCTTTCAATAATATGTCCTAGAGTTCTTACTCATTTTTTTACAACTATCATTATAAGCATCTTTCTTTCAAAACACAATCTGAAACTTTTGGTAATACCTTCAGAAGTAGAAACCATGCAAAATTTCAGAGAGTCAACGCAGATACATTTTTCCCTTTATGTCAACTAAGAAATATAAAACTTTTGACAGTCACAGTGTCTTCTTGCATTAAGTGCTTGGGGGTCACCGGACTTCAGATTCTAAAAGGGCAAAGGGAGGAGACAGATGAGAACAGCTACGAAACTCTGGTGAAAACATATGGTGTCCATCTTGTCACCATACGGCTCCCTGGTATCGTTGCCACATTCCCTGTGCTTAGAAAAGCTGGAAGGAGCCGCTGGGCAATCTGCTGTCTAGTCCGACGAGTGCCAGAAACAGGTGGTGCTGACCTCATCCACTCCTTCTCCCTCACTGAGCCCCGGAAAGCCTGTGTTCAGCATCCTCACGCTCTCAAGGCACACCGAGAAGAAACCCCAAAGTGAGCAGTGGCCCATCACACCTGAAATTCCTCTTTACACCTTTTTTTAATTGTGCAATTTTGGAATTATAAGAAAATACACGTTTGAGTTTATATTCTGCTCCCGCCATCGATTTTTCCAATATCATGCTGACTTTATAAATCAAGTACTAATAATCCATAAATTTTGTTATTTACCCATCATTTTTTCCTGAGTTCCTTACACCTTTAGACTTTTAAAAAAGAAAGCTGCTGAATTTTTAATTGATTTTTTAATGTATCAAATGTATAAATGATTTTGGGGAGACAGATATCATCATAACTTTGAATTCTCCAGCTTCTGAATATAGGAGTTTGGGCATTTTTATTTATTTATTTATTTATTTATTTATTTATTTATTTATTTATTCATGTTTTTATTATTATTATTATTATTATTATTATTATTATTATTATTTGAGACAGGGTTTCTTCAGGTAGCTTTGGAGCCTTTCCTGAAACTCACTCTGTAGCCTAGGCTGGCCTCGAACTCACAGAGATCCTCCTGCCTCTGCCTCCAAAGTGCTGAGATTAAAGGCGTGAACCACCACCACCTGGCCTGTTTGGGCATTTTTAAATGTCTGTTGGCAATACTTTAAAGTCCACTAATTTTTAAAAATTTTACTGCTCTGCATTTAAGGGATTTAAAAATATTAATACAAGTTTTTGTCTCTGTTTTTCTTTTCACTGTGGTGTCAGGTCCTTACTGGCTTGTAAGCAGTCGACCACCGAGCTATACTCCCAGCTTTTGTAAATCCAATGTGTGTGGTGTGCATTGAAAAATATCACTTTAATATTACAATTTATATTTGTTCACCTTTAACAATGGAAAATAAAACTGAAATTAAATACTAGTCCTATCTTAAGACTTGGTTAAATTTGGTAGTTTATTAGTTATTAATATGTACATATGAATTAAATTGATTTATGTACTCCCATGTAACATCTGTGAATAAGGATATGTTCAATTCTTTCTAACATGTCTATCTGTCTCTGAGTTCCTTTTCTAGATTCATTTCATTAGCAAGGACTTTATTTCAATGTTGGATATGTGTGACAACATGAACATATCTATAGATTTTTTTTTCTTTTTTCCTGAATTCTGGCTTCCTCATAATGTAACTTCTATATAGTCCAAAGAATTTCTTTTAATATTCTGTGATACAGATCTACTACAAATTCTCAACTCCTCTTGATTTTATTTTTTTGTTCTTTCTTTTTGTTTATTTATTTCCTTATTTTTTTTTTTAAGAAAACATCATTTTATGTCCACTGCAAGAGGGAGAGAGCTGGGCAGTGATAAGAGTCCTGTCCACCTCAACCTTCCTTATCCCTCAGAAACTGCTCCATTTTCTTCTCTCAAGTTATCTTTACAAGAACAAAGTTAAAGTCTGACAACTTTTTTTTTAATCATTTCCAAGACCTTACTCAGTTACTTTCTAGTCTTTACCCTTCCTGATAAGAAGGTAGGCATTATGCTTATCATTGTTCCCCACACATAACTGTCTTTGTAAATTATCTATTCTTAAGATCTTCTGTATTTTTTTTTCAGTTTGCAGTCATTTTACTATGGTATAACTAGATAGAATTGTTTTTTATAGACTATACTTAACAGTGTCTTTCCACCACTTCGAGAAACTTTTTCCTTATTTTCTCTTCCTATGTTTCCTCTACTTCATTTTTGGTCTTCTCTCTTCAGGTCCCACGGAGACATATTAAATCTCCAGATGTTTGCCCCACGGCCTTTAGACAGTGTGTCTCATGGTTTGAATGGTTTTTCCAACTGTGTTCCATTTAGATGATGTGTGCTAATCAAAATCCTAAGTGCACCCATCCCCACCTACATTCCGCTCGCTCGTCAAGTTCACTCAATGAGCACCCCTTCCCACAGCTTTTCATCTTCGGTGTTTCCTCTTCTCACTGCTATAAAATGCTCACATCTAAAAGAAAATCTCCTTTCTGTTGATACACGGTGTTTGCTTTTCCTATATTGACTGTGCTAATTTTCCTGTGTGACAATGTCAGCTTCAGGGTATTTATTTATTGTTTTGACGATAAAGTGACAATATAAGTACACTGACTATGTACTTATTCTTTTCGACTTGCACGTATTTTCTTCTTTCATTGCTTGTTTAGTAATTTTTTACTGAATAAAGGAAGAAGGAATATAGAAACAGCTAAAGGAAAACAGATTTTCTCATAGAAAAAATCATATCCTTTGTCATGTCTGAGTGAAGTTTCCTGAGTTGAGGCAATCTGATGTTTTATTTGTTTTTGTTGTTGTTGGTGGTGGTGGTTGTTTTGTTTTTTGGTTTTTCGAGACAGGGTTTCTCAGTATAGCTCTGGCTGTCCTGGAACTTGCTCTGTTGACCAGGTTGGCCTTGAACTCACAGAGATCAGCCTGCCTCTGCTTCCCAGGTGCTAGAATTAAGGGCGTGCACCACCATGTCTGGCTCAGTCTGATGTTTAACAAAACTATGTTTGGACTTTTATTTTTCAGCTTTAATGAAATTCAGTTTACCACAGGCTTAATATTATGTGAGAAAGGAAGACAGGATTTTCTTCAGCAGCACCTAGGAATTCAGCACAGATTTCCTTGTAGTGAGGGTGCACGGGGGAAGGGTTGAGGGGGGTGCCTGCTTTCCTTGTAGTGAGGGTTGTGGTGATATATTATGTACCCTAATAAATTTGCCTGAAGATCAGAGAACAAAACAAGCCACTAGATTAAACATAGAAGCCAGGCAGTGGTGGCACACACCTTTAATTCTAGCACTCATGAGGATCTTGGATCTCTTTGAGTTCAAAGCCACCCTGGACTACATGAGATTAACTCAGTCTAGGAGAGAAACAGAGCCAGGCAGTGGTGACACATACCTTTAATCCAATACTTGGGAGTCACATGCCTTTAATCCCAGCACTAGGAAAGTTGAGACAGGAAATGATATGGATGGGCAGAGAAAGGTGTATAAGACGGGAGGACACAGGAGCTAAAGTCTTTTGGCTGAGGAAAGCTTTCCAGGCTTAGGAATCCTAGAGGTAAGAGTTGGCTTATTCCTTTGTCTCTCTGATCTTTCAGCATTCACCCCAATATCAAGCTCCAGGTTTGTTTTTGTTTTTTTTATTAGAAAGACCATTTAAGAATTCAAACAGCCGGGCGACAGTGGCACACACTTTAATCCCAGCACTCGGGAAGCAGAGCCAGGTGGATCTCCATAAGTTCGAGGCCAGCCTGGTCTATAGAGCGAGATCCAGGACAGGTACCAAAACTACACAGAGAAACCTTGTCTCAAAAAATCAAAAAAAGAAAAAAAAAAGAATTCAAACAGTGGGTGCATGGGGGAAGGGTTGGGGGGTGGGTATGTGCTTTCTAAAGCATGTCAGGAAGTCAGAACACAACTTTTGGGAGCTGGATTCTTTTCTCCACTTGGATCCAGGTCAAACTGAGGTCATCACGCTGGTCAGGCCATGCTTTTACCCTGAGCCATCTAGCCAGCCCCCTCCTAAGTTTATTCTGAATCTAGATTTTGAATTGTGATGCCTCCCTGCTTCACTCCCCACTCTCTCTTTCTCTCCCTCCCTTCCTTCCTGTGCCTCCTCTCCCTCTTTTCCTTCTTGGCTTCTCTCTACCCTCTGAATTTGTAGAATGTATATCTCTTCTTACTAGCCTTTTTTTTAGTCTTTGAAACGTTTTGTTTACATTTCCACCAGATTTTCTGATTTTTAAATTTGAACCTACCCATGACTGATTATCTGACTTGAGTGAAGCCAGTGAGCTTTCCTATCTTAATAATAAAGGAAGAACTATGACTCCCATAATAGGAGTTTTAAATATATTAAATAGCTAATCTGCAGATAGAAGAAACACATGATGTTCTTATTAAATTGGATCTGAAAAAGGTCAAGTGTGATACAGAAAATCAAAAGTTAATATTTTGAAAGTTCTTCTCCCCATCATTATTACTATTTTAAAATCCAATCTTGTTCAATCAACTGTTTAGTCAGCAAAATTTATACTGTATTTCTACTATATCCCATCACCTTATAAGTCAGGAAGGATTATCATTCTTACTTGTCATAAAGAGTGCAGGAGCAAGAGGTAAATGAACACTGTATGGATTGTTGGATGAATTTATTATTTGCAGTTGTAATGACCCACCCATTTATAAATATGCTATTTTAATGGATATAAATGCTGAGAGGCAGACAGCATGCCAGCTGACTACCATTATGATATAGTCCTCAACCCAGGTTGGAATGGGGGGAGAGAAGGAGGAAGTCTGTGAAATTAGTATTCAGCACTACTTTATCTGCTATCTGCAATGATCACATCTACGGTCTTAGCTATATAGATAGCACAAAATGTCTGTGCTTTCCCTGTAACTCCGGTTAAAAAAAAGAAGCTTGCATTGTTGAAATCAGACCATATCCACTGCCAAAAGTACATGATCCGGTGGCTAACATGTAATGATGCTATTTCTGAAATCCGTGTTGTAATTAAATGTCACAGGCTTGCATATATTTCAGACAACTCAGCATTGAAGTCAAGTCGGGTCACTGATAGAAAGTTACTGGTCAATGATCCCATTAAGCATGGGAGGGGATGCTCTATATTCAAAATGACTTCATCTTCTCTAAGGATAAAACCACCACATAATCCCAAAGGATATATCCTTGTCCTCATGAGAACTCCATTAAAAATTAATACCTCCACCAATTACAATGAACTGGAAGGAGATTTTGCTTTTATTGTGGTGAAACTTTATTATAATGAGAACATTGCTAGGAAATACCAACTCAAAATAGCAGGGGATAAGGTCAAGAGAAGAATTAAAGGTGCCTTCTCTTCACCTTATTGTCTTACAGTAAGATGGAAGAAAATATTTGTGACTCAAGATGGCTGCAGTATATGATTTACCATTCCTATATTTATGAAGACCAGCACTGGAAGCTAACTGAACCCTTAATTAAAGAATCTTCCCTGAACTTGGAGAAAATAAAGTTTATTTTCTGTAAGTCCTTCTCATAAGGATGGCTTTTAAGAGGATAGACTGAGTCTGTATTTACATTTTCCCTCCCACTCCAAATCAAAATATTTTGAATATTTATTTTGACTAGCAAAATAATTTGCTTCAGTATAAAGTGGAACCAGTGAGTCACATTTTTGTGGGAACTTAGGGAGATGGGGAATATGTACTATTGTGCACAAATCCAAGTTTTAAAGATGTTAAGGCCAGTATCAACGGTTTCAAGATTTATTAACAACTCATACAACAGTCAACGGGAGCTAATTGGAAGTTGAATTTGGGAAGAGAACTCAGTCCACCCCTTCCTCTTCACTGTCTGTGTCTGATGACCTTAACAATTGCCTAGAGAAAAAGATCTAACTGGGAATGACTTATGAAACCAATTCTAAGAGTTACATGAACTTTCACATTTGGAAGAAACATTTATTCTAAGTGTAGCTTATGAGCACTGGACACAGGCACTAGTAATATAAATGTCATGTAACAGTAATTCTCAAACACAAAGCTATAGGCAGCCAAGCCCAGAGTCGTCAACATTGTATAAAGTCAATAGTATAGTAACAAGGCATCGACAAAACTAAGCACAAGCCCATCTCCAGGAAAGATGATAACTTTAGCAAAAGACATAATAAGTTAAGCTGTAGTTAGAAAGACTTGAAACTGTCTGTATGTAGAAGTACTTCTTAGGGATCTCAGGACTTACAAATGAAGAACAGGGACACAAGAAGGTTGATACATGGGCAATAGGATCAGGAACACAGGCTGTGCAGGGAGTTCCTGGGTTGAAACACTAAGCTGAGGCTTGTTCAGATGGAGCAGAACTCATGTACAAAGGAGTTAAAGAAAATCCCCAAATCTCTACCATAAGAATTTCAGAATAAGAGTGAAGTACAGTGATGTACGAAACCAAATAAATATTTTAAAAAAAAATTCTCAAATCTGAAGAAAGATTGGCTCTTCAAATTAGAAGTGCTCAGACAGGCTTTAAAAGAGGCAAATCTACATGGGCCATTGTGGACTTTTAGAAACAGTTAGTTGCTTTTCTGTTGCTGTGATAAAACATCAAGACAAGATGGGCAGTGGTGGCACACACCTTTAATCCCAGCACTCCAGAGACAGAGGCAGATGGATCTCTTTGAGTTCAAGGCCAGCTTGATCTACAAAGCAAGTTCCAGGACAACCAGGGCTGTTACACAGAGAAAAACAAAAACAAAAAACAAAACACAACAGCAACAACATTAACAAACCAACATGACCAAGGAAACTTGCAGAAGAAAGGGTTTATTTGAGCTTACGGTTCTGGAGGAATAAGAGTCCATCCTGGCAGGGAAGTCATAGCAGCAAGAGGCAGGCATGGTGGCCAGAAAAGGTAGCTGAGAACTCACATCCTCAAACACAAGCACACGTCAGACAGAGCAAACTGGAAGTGGTGCGACGCTTTTCATCTCAAAGTCATTCCAGAGTGATGTACCTCCTCAAGCAAGGCTGAAGGACCTGAACCTTGACAGACAGTGCCACCAAGTAACTAATACAGAGCCTAAAAGAAAATAAAGAATAATATTAGAAGATTTTGGAGAAAAATAAGAAAATTAAAATTTTAGGACATGCATGAAAATCAAAGGAGAAAGATCAGTGTAACTTCCCAAGACCACAACTCAGCTCCAAAAGGTAAGCAGTAAACTTCTTCCAAATTAAAGGAGGCATGATTTTAAGCCTTTCCTCCTATGATCAGCCAAGCTGACATTTGAGTTGAAGAGAATATTTTATATACAGGCAAGCAAAGAGTCCCAGTATTTACCAAACTAAGCAAACTTGAAGGAAATTCTTGAGGAGAAATGCCAACAAAATAGCTCATGAATTCAAAGATGTACCATGTAGCCCTCAATACCCAAAAGAGTAATGAGCAAACTTGTAACACTTAAATACAGTTGCTGTGGTTTGAATGGGAAATGCCTCTTCTTGCCTGTGTATTTCAACACTTGTTCCCCAGGCTGTCTTGCTATTTGCAAAAATTGTGGAACCTCCAGGAGGTAAAACTTATTGGCAGAGAGTGAGCTGTTAGTCTTTAGAGACTGGCTCCACTTCTTGTCTGCTCTCTGCCTCCTGTCTCACAAAGGTGTGAGAAGGTGACTAGACCCAGTAGCATACAGGTGCTACCATGCAGCCCCAAGTGACCATGTCTTCCTCTCAGTGAGAGACTGTGTCTCCTCAAACTGTGAGGCCACACAACCCTTGCTTCTCTACAACTGCTTCCTGTTAGATATTTGGTCACAGAAATAAGGAAAGTTGATATTGGGCAATAGATTCAGGAACACAGGATGTTCAGTGAGCCCCAGGGTTGAAGAATTGAGCTGAAGCATTCTCAGATGAAGCCAAGCCTTTAGTAGTCCTGGCCATACAGACACCAGTACTCCCCCATGAGTACCAAAATCTGCAGAGCCTCATCAACTCATTTAAAATACCTTCATATTTGCATATAGCCTCTACACATCTTCCTATGTCTTTAAAATCATCTCTAGGTGTTTTAGAGTGCCTAACAATGTAAATAGGCGTTACAGGGTACTTGTTAGGAAAGAATGAGAAAAAAGTTGCTATTGCCTTTCCTAACATTTTCAATTCATGGTTCGTTGAACTCTTGAATGCAGAGTGTCTACTGCAGTTGATGATACACAGGACAAATGCAAAGCCTAATGTAAATAAAAATTTCACTTAAACACACTATGGTAAAGTCTATAGAAAAAAATTCCTTTTAGGGGGAATGGATATAGATATTAACTAAGCTTATATATCAATAGAAAAATACAACTTTTCAGAATTGTGATTAAAAACTTGAAAGAAGAATAAGATGTATAGCTTCCAAATCAGTGTTTAGAAAGGTATCTTAGAAAAACATACTGATGTGAAAGGGTCATGCTTTCCATCTTTCTCCTCTGCCTTTGAGATGGATGCCAAGTGTGGCCATTTTCTGCCAAGAATGCACTCCCCCTGCTGAAGTGTTGGCTAGCCATTTGTCTGTTAAAGTGTATTATTTTACAATATATGCTACACCTTGCCAATGCCAGGAATGCCCTGACAACTTACAATTCTCTGAAGCTAAAGAAGGTTATTAGATCTACCCCACCGTATTAGATCTATCTGGGCTGTCTGAGTCTTTAGCTTTCTTCTAACTACGTTTGACCCATGGTTTGGCTACGGTCTCCCCTTATAGCCATTGCTAGAGAGGTGGGAAGGGCCCTCAGCAGAGCTATCAAGATTTTGAAAGCATTCAGCCCATACATTGTGATACAGTCCCTAGACTGAAAGACATTGCCCTGGATGAAGAATATATCTTAGGATGTAGAATGTGGGTTTCTTATATGTCTGTGTTGATACATGTAGACACACATGCACTTCTACGCTCACATGTGCCACACTGAAAAAAAAAATCACAAGTTCATTCTCTTACAGTGTATTTTGATAGGCAGCCATTTACAAAAGAAACAGCTCTTTTCAGGGCCTCAAAGGAAGAATCCTGGGGAAAGGGTGGGCTTGAAAGAGAAGCTAGGGCTCCATGGTATTCAGAAATATTAGTTGACTTTTGGGGTCTGCTTTTTGGTCACAGTGAAGACTAAACCGGGGGCCTCATTTCATTATTCAGCTATATCTCAAGCCCCAGTTTTTCATAGATACCTGCAATATTAATGACAATTCTTCTGCCAATAGCTCTATAATTTGCATCATTTTTCACAAAATCCATAAATAGTTTAAAACAAAACCTTCCCTGTGCATTTAACGTAATAAACTGAAGAAACCAGTGCTGCCCTACGGAAAGTGGGTTGTAATCGACCTACCCCTCAGTTCCAGGTGTGAACAATCCCTAGACTTGACATCACTTGAAAAAAAACAGGGAATGCAGAGCTTGCGTGAGTAAGCAGGTATTTGTTTTATATCAGTACACAGAAATCCCACAACAGAAGGCCTATTACCTATTGAATCTAGTACTTGGCGATCAAATAAGAAAAATTGGAGACTGGCTTAACTCTCCTCCCAGCAAGACCCTCCTCACAGGCCAAGCTTTCACTGTATAACAACAACAAAAAAAGTAATCAGAGCGTAAGAGCATATAGATGGATGCCCTGCTTCACATAACAGGGTATCATGGGGTACGCATCTATACTTCCTCCTTGATAGCCCTAGGGAATAGGAGATCCAGCATTGTATTTCAAACGATTCCAAACATTGAGCCTCTTGGTGTGTAGAAAAGGAAAGTTGGAAAGGGGCCCACCTACTGATCTGTGGCAGCAGAGCAATCCTACACAGTAAATGTTTGTTTTGGAAGGTGTCCCTTATGGAAACGTGAGAGGGTTTACACTGTGGGGAAAGGGAACAGGCTAGAGGAGGTCTACTTTCCTCTGTCTCACACTCCTCCGCCATGTAGAGAGAGATGTACAGCAACACAGAAGCACTCACATCTTATACTGTACAGTGAGGCCTCATTAATACCTACCGGTGGTCCAAGTCTGTACTGCCTGAGCTAGTGAGTACTCTAAGAACAGCAGTTGTCTGGATTTGCCTGGATCTAGATGCAATTTTAATTAATTAGTATAGTAACACAATCTTTGCAATGATCCAATTGAGACCTGTTACTTTTTTACTTTTTATTTTTAGTCTTGTGTGTGCCTGTGTTTAAGTGTGATCTTGTGCATATGCATGTGATGCTCTCGGAGTTCAGAAGAGGCTATCAGATCCATCATGACCATAGTGCAGGGAAGAGAACTCCAGTCCTCTGCGAGAGCAGTAGGTGTTCTGAATTAACCCATCTCTCCAGCCCCGACGATCTATTTTTATGCAATTAAATTAAGGCTCAGAGAGGTTAAGTCACCAGTTCAAGTTCTCTCAGCTAGTAAGTGGAAAGCCACACTGTAAAGTGAGAAAGTAGCCTCTAAGGTTTATATATATATATATATATATATATATATATATATATATATATATATATATATATATAACCATGCCTACTTTAGTGTCTCTTAATATTCCGAACTACTTCTCAGCAACACTGTGAAATAACAGAAATACATGATTTATTCCTTTAAGAAGTAGACAAGAATTAAAGAATGGACTTTCTCTATGGGAGCCATTTTAGCATCACAGTTACAGAGGGTAAACAAAATAAACAAACACACAGACCACAGAGCCAAACTCCTTGCTCCTTAGGAAGGGCGAGGACGTTTTGCAATCATGGAGCATGTCTCATCAGGAGCTGCATTATTTATATTCAGTTGCACCATGGAAGCAAGTTTCCAAAATGTGATGGGTTGGTTCCAAGATCCACTTATAAATGTTTACATATTCATTTGATTTAATCTTTAAAATTGTATTTCTACTGTTGGAAAATTAGCTAATTAACTTAAGAGCCTCCCTTCTCCCTGACATGATCTCTCCCTGACCAACTGTACCTCTCTGTGGAAATAAAGCACAGGCATTTTGAAACCTGACTTCTACTGCATGCCTAAGGGAAGCCCTTTAACTCGGTTTTATAATCACAAAGTCCAAGGGGTCTCTTCCACATCTAAAACTCTGATCTACTCGCTTATGGAAGCTTCTACGGACGTTCCTATGACTTCCATGCCTATTCTGATAGTATCAAAACAAACAAACAAACAAATAAATAAATAAAAAATGGGGATACAAACTATCGATCTTAGGAACTGCTGCATTACAGAACTCAGGACATGACCAGCTTTCATACCTTCTCCAAATATAAATAAAAGATCCTTCCTTAAATTGAAAACAAAACCAAAAATTCAAACTAAATGTTTCAGAAGGAAACTCCACAGGGGAACAGATAAATATTTAATCAACAACTGACACTTTTTTTTTTTTTTTTTTTAGGGAAAGACCTGGTAATGATTTCTGCTTCTCCCCATATATTTAGCTTTTAAAAAGTTGGAAAGACCTTTGTGTTTCCAACAGTTCTTGATTAATTCATGAAGTTAGTCAGACTTTTTTTTTTTTTTAACAAAAATACCTAAAATAACCAACTTAAGAGGAACGAGGGCTTATGTTGGTTTGTGGCCCTGGAGGCTTCTGGCTACAGTGGCTTGACCCTGTTATGTTGGACCTGTAGCAGAGCAGGACATCATGGTAGGGAGCAGGTACTTGAACAGAACTGCTTACTCATAGTGTCTAAGAAATATGATGGGGGAGGGGCCAAGGTCTCAACATCCCCTTCAAGCACCTGCCTATCAATGTCTTAAATTACGTCTACTATGCACCATCTCTTCTAGCCTTGGGCTAATGAAGCAGCCTGAATGTGTGAGTCTGGGTGGCCATTTCGATCCAAACATAACATTTATCAAAGATTGACAGTTGCAAATAGGCATATCTTACATATGTAGGAAATGTGCTGCAACATCATCATTGCCCTTGCTTTTACAGCCCAACCCCATAGGGCAGCTCAATGCTGTTAGGTGTACGTATTGTCTTTTAGCACTCTTGCCTCACCAGGAACGACACCTTATAGCATCTCCTTCAATTTGTTCTACCAAGGTCAGACTTTGCATACACACAGATTCAATAGTGTTCTTGTAATGTTCAGTGCGTCTTAGGAACTCAAATAACCAATTCAGAATGGCATGAACTCTTCAAAAGTATTCTAACAAATTTCTCCATTAAATCCAAATAACTGAAACTTATTTATGATCAGTTTGAACTCTCTTCCTTTCCCCTACATTAAAATAAAAGAAAGCTTGCCTTAAAAAAAACACAAACAAAACAAAAACAACTTAAGCTCAGTGAGAGGAAAATAAAAAAGAACTGGATGTGTAATGTGTATCGTTGTATTTATGAAGCATTCCTTAACAGATGGAGTCTCATGTATGCAAAGTTCTTCAAACTACTTGTGAGGCAACTCTAACAGGATTATAAGGAGATAATGGGATTAAGTCTCAAAAATCAATAAGTATTTGTTTTCGTATAAGTATTGCTTGCAATGTTACATTTTAATGTGGAATGAAATGTTCTTCAAGATCTGAATGGTAAAATTTCATGCAATCTGTTTAACCCAAAGACTAGAATTTTATATTTAGTGATATTTGTTTCTTCTTTAATGTGTATGCACTGCCAAAAACATTACTACTTAATAACTTTTGTGGGGCTGGAGATATGACTCCATATTGTCCTTGCAGAAGATTCCAGTTCAATTCCTTACATCCACATCAGGCTGCACACAATTGCTTACAACTCAAGATCTAGGAGAGGATGCACATCCTTGTCTGGACTTCCCACGCACCTCCATTCACATGTGCACAAACCATTGCCCCCACCACACACACACACACACACACACACACACACACACACACACACACACAAATTAAAAGTAAATTATTTTTAAAACTATTTTCTCTGCCTTTAAAATATATTCAAGAAGAAGTAAAGAAGGAGTAGGAGTGGAGGTAGAGGAGAAAGCTTCTCCTACCCAATTTGTCAGAGCTCTCTAGAAGACCATAACCAGTAGACTGTGCATGCATTGAATTATACAATTGTAAAGGAGGGATTCATTGGATTGGAGGCTGGATGGTCCTATAATGGTAGTTTTCACTCGAGAGAGGCAGCAAACTCTAGTTGCTGATTCTAACCAACTGGAAGCCTCAGAACAAGAAGTACCAATGATGCAGCCACAATCGGATGTTGACAGCCTCTGTGGAGACTCACTGGTATGAATCTGCCTCAGAAGACTGAAGAGGCTGGAGGGATGCCTAAGGTCCACAGGCAAATCCAACAGCAAAACGCATTTGCTCGTGAACAGTGGAGCTCTCACACTCCACTCTTTCTTCTTCTTTTATTCCATGTGGACTCCCAGACGGTTGGATGGCATGGCCTACATTCATGGACATGTCCACATTCAATTGCTTGTCTATCTGTGAAGAGCTCTCATAGACACATCCAAAAATGTGCTTTACTGTTTCTCTAGCTATCTCTCAGTCCAGTCACCTTTACAATAAAGATCAACCATCACACCCACTTACATTTAGCTTCCTGCGATCCTAATCCAAGCAAGAATTATTTCTTCGTGGGGCGTGCACAATCATGCGTTCACCTTTGCAGGCTATGGGTCAACATCGGGTGACTTTCTCCCTTGCCTTCTACTGATTTTTAGAGACACAGTTTCAGTGAGCCCGGAACCCACAGACTGGCTAGGTTGACAGACCAGCATGCTACTCTGAGCCTTCTTTCTTCACCTCTCGGGACTAGAGTACAGGCATTTATATTGTCATACCTGGCTTTTCGATCTTATTATGTGGGTACCGGCAATCTGAACTCAGGTTCTTATCCTATCTCAGGAGAGGCTTTAACCGCTGATCTATCTGTCCACCATATCAAAATATATCTTTAATAATCTCCAACTCTGCTTCACAAGAACCTAATTTCTCGACCAGAGCACTGTGATGAGTAGCTAGACCACTCTTCCCCCTTGCTTTTCCACTGAATCTCCTTTCCACAGAGTAGGTCAGATAGTTTGAAAGGCTAAATCAGACCCTATTGTGATTCTGTTTCATACCTCTGAATGATGGTTGTGATGGTTAGTTTTCGTTGTACGACTGGATTTAGAATCTTCCAGGAGACATGTCTTTGATGATATTCCAGAGAGGTTTAACTGAGGTAGAAATACTCATCCTGGGTTTGTATCATACCACTACGTTGGCTGTTGCCCTAGAATGAAGTTTTTGTTCTTGTTGTTTGTTTTTGTTTTTGTTTCTTTCTTTCTTTCTTTCTTTTTTTTTTGAGTAAAGCCGAGTACCACCATTCATGTCTCTGCTCCCTGGCTGTGGATGCAATGAGACCAGCCTCTTCACATTCCTGCTACCACGCCTTTCCTGATATGGTACGCTCAGTGTGTAAGACAAGATAAACCCTTCATCTTGGTGGCCCACTGGAACTAGAAGATTAAAAACCTGTCACACCTCACACCTTGAAGGTGTGATACAGAAGTATCAAGCTGTAATTGGCCCAAAGGCTTCCTCCCTGCTGCCTAGTTTTCATAGTCTCAGAACGTACTATGCAGTTTGCATCAGTAGTCTTACCCAGATGAGACTCCCACAAACTATGAGACTAATCTTGCAGACGAGATGGTTTTTTTTGAGGCTGACACCACCAGAGACAGGTCTATTACTGGTACTACAAACCTGGTCAAAAATCCATGGGCCCTAGAGGGGAACTGAACCCTGTTGTTTAGATAAATTGTCATAGTGCCAAACTGACTTTTAAATATTTATGTTTGTGCCCGAAGACAAATGCAACTCTCCGTCTTAATCAGGGAAGCCTTCCTTCTGGCAAAAGGTAGTGAATGCAGATGATACGTTGTGCAGAAGGTTCAGAGACGAAGTGACGGATGAAGGCTCATCCCTGCACAAAGCATTCACACTGTCTCTTCTGAGGCTCGGGGAATAAGGTGGAAGAGGGGGCAGGAAGGAATGTAAGAGCTTGAAGATACGGAAACCGGCTGTAAAAGATTAAATTCTGGGCAAGACACAGCCACTCCCGTCACAAACACAGTAGCTGAAGATGCTAGCTGGCATTGCTTCTGCTTTAGCATGTGCCTGTCAACAGTTCGGCATGGGTGGAGGAGGGACTCTGGGGATCTCTCCCTCGCTGCTGTACTATTTGCCATTGATCGATTCAGGGTAAGGGGAATTGTTGCCCTCTTCCTGGTGACGCCACCAGATTGTAATGATAGTTCCAAACCAGTACTCACACAAACTGCTGTAGTTAAATACCTACCAAAGCCAACCCAAAGGCTGTGGGCCTGGGAGAGAGACTAGTAGGGGTGGTTGGAGGCTAGTGGGGATTGGAGGGAGAGAGGAGAAGGGGAGGGGGTAACCAGAATGAAGCATATGCATAGATGAACTTGTCACAGAATGACATTAGTAAATAAAAAATAAAGCAACCCCTTCCTTCCTTCCTTCGGTGATTTTTGTTAGGTATTTTGTCATAACAAGAAGACTATAACTTATACACTAATCACTTCACTCAGGGGAAAATGCAGTTGGTACTCTATTGGTAGCCTTTGACTTTATCTGCTTTGTCCCTTGCCTTCTCTCCCTCCCTCTCCTTCTCCCTCCTCCTCCTCCCCCTTCTCGTCCTCCTCCTTCTCCTCCTCCTCCTCCTCCTCCTCCTCCTCCTCCCTTTTACACACACACCTTCTTTTTTCTTCACTTCAGCCACACTGGCCTCCTGGAAGCCAACTGGACTTTCTCCCTTCCTTCAGTTCTCCACAGTGGTCACACCAGTGTCTGAATTGCCTTCCCCCACATGCCTAAACATCATACCACCTTAAATTTCGTATCACACGTCACCTTTTCAGGCTTTGCTATCCGACTTACACGTGTACTTACCCACCCCCACAACCTGAGCTTTGTAATGCCCATGTTCTCTTTCACTTTCCCAGACCCCTCAGGATTTCCTAGCATTGCTAATACTTTCTTTATTCTGACTGTCTCTAATCTTCTTTCCTTACCTACTAGCCTACTTAATGTGAACTCTGTGAAGATAGAATCTAATGTCTTAAGCTGGGCGGTGGTGTTACACACCTTTAATGCCTGCACTTGAGAGATAGAAGTAGGCAAATCTCTGTGAGTTTAAGGCCAGTCCTGTCTGCAGAGTGAGCCAAGGCTACACAGAGAAACCCTGTTTCTAAAAACAAAAACAACAACAAAAAGAAGCTGATGTTTTTGAGTTTCTAATGTGTTATAGTCACTATAGTTAGGGCATTATAGGAATATCAGAAAGGTTTGTGATGGATGAATGCACAAACAGGTACATATTACAATTCTATTACTTAAATAACTTTTTTTCATTTCAAAAAAAAAAGCTCTCCAATGGCAAGTTAATGTCATTGGCTTTATAATTTAACAGAGTTAGGGCAGGACCATGTGTCTCTAATATTTTCTTGGCGTATGACTGTTGCAGTCCCAGGCATCAGACATATAGTCAAGAAAAGAAGAATGAGAAAGGCTATTTTTTTCTTTTTCCTCAGGAGGGGATAAAAGCTTTCTTTGCCTTAATGACTCCTACAGACTTCTAACTGGCTTAGACTTTGCTAACCGGAACTGGATCCTAGGGTCAACCTCAGGTCTAGAGAGCCTGAGAGAGAGCATCGGGATTCCCACAACTGGATTAGACCACTCATGAATCATAAGGTTCCGATGCAAACCTGGCCAAGGGCTCCACTGGGCTGTGCCCCACGGGGATCAGGGAGACAATGGGGAGCGGCTACCACCATGCTTTCACTGCTCTCACAGATTTTACAATCAGCTTTGTTGAGCCAAAAATAACAGAGTGTGAGTGAGTGAGAAATAAAACTGTGTAAAGAAAGAGAGGGAAATTTGCTTCGTTGAGGCTCACAGACAGGAAGTAATTTGTGTGTACTGGATTGCTAATAAAGGGACCATAGAAGGCAGGTTTTGAGTTTATCTTCAGATAGGTGACATGAGATACCCAGACACAGAGAGAGAAAAAAAAAAAAGAGAGGGCCTTACTTGAAGGCTGCTGGGGAAAGAGATGGCCCAGTGGTTAGAGGTACTGGCTTAAACTTGCAGAAGACTTGGATTCAATTCCTAACACCCACGTGGTGGCCAATGTAAGGATTATGTCCTCAATTATGTCACCAGCCTGTGACAACGTCCCAGCCTAAAAAGCGTGTGTGCCCTCTCTGTGCTCTCTCTTTCCGTACTCTCTTCTTCCATATCCCACCCTCCACAGGTTCTCCCCCACCCCCACCCCCCCACCTCCCCACCCTCCCACCCCCCCACCCCCCCACCCCCCCACCCCCCCACCCCCGCTCTCTTCCCTGTCTCCCAATAAAGCTCTAGAAAGGTAACCATGGCTCGTGACTCTTTCTTCACTGATACATCCAGCACTCTCCTCTGTCGGCATGGCCGCTGCGGGCGGCAGGCAGCCATGAGCACCGCCGCTTAACCAACAGCTAAGAACTGTCTTAAGTTTTAGGAAATCCAACACCCTCTTTTGCCTTCTATGGGCACGAAGCCCATATGTGGTGCACAGACATACATGCCAGAAAAACACTCATACACATAAATTTTTTATTTTAATTTTTAAAAGTCTCATTTATATTAAAGATTCTCTAAGGCTGATTGACTGGGTAGAACTTTCTGATGGTGAAGAGTGTGAATACTATATCTCCAAAATCAACTTTCCTTGGACTGTCTTTGCCTCTGTCCACCTTTTTCTTTTGTTGTTTTGTTTTTTGGTTTTTGAGACAAGGTTTCTCTGTGTAGTTTTGGTACTTGTCCTGGATCTCGCTCTATAGACCAGGCTGGCCTCGAACTCACAGAGATCCTCCTGCCTCTGCCTCCCAAGTGCTGGGATTAAAGGTGGGCACCACTGCTGCCCGGCTCCTACCTTCTCTTAATAGCTCTTTCTCCCTCTGTATCTGCTCTAACTTCCTTTCAATTATCAGGTAAAAATTTCAAAATGTATTAACTCAACAAATCACTATTTTCTACTAACCCAAAAGCTAAAATCATCAAAAAACAGCATCTAAAAGCTGTAACCGAGATTTCTTGCTTCACCATACCCCAGATATTCCCACCAACATACTTGAAAAGCACTTTAATTTACCACTAGCTTGTTCTCTTACTCTAAAACTTCACCTAATGTAACAGGAATCTTAAGAAGTCTTATTAATAAAAACAAACCCAGAGGCGGGTATTGGGGTGAATGCAGAAAGATCAGAGAAACAGAACAGGCCACATCCAACCTCACCTCGCCAATTCCTCAGCTGCTCTTGTTTCCTCAGACTAGAAGCCTCTGTGTCCTCATCTGAATAGACCTCAACTGAACTACTGTTGAAAGCCTAAAAGCTTAACCAGGCTCTAGTTCCTGGTCTTCATGCCTTATAAACCTTTCTGCTTCCTGCCATCACTTTCTGGGATTAAAGGCATGTGTCACCATGCCTGGCTGTTTCTAATGTGGCTTTGAACTCACAGAGATCCAGGCAGATCTCTGCCTTTGGAATGCTAGGATTAAAGGTGTGTGTGCCACCATTTTCTGGCCTCTATATCTAGTAGCTGTTCTGTTCTCTGATCCCAGATAAGTTTATTAGAGTGCACAATATATTGGGGAACACAATATCACCACAACCTAACCATGTACGTGCTAGACTGTATCATTTGGTCCAATCTGAGTCCCTGTTCCTGGGCCACAATCACTCAGACTTGGCCCTGGATAAATTATCTCTTCTTCCCAGCACGGTGACAGCTGTTTGACATGTTTGACATGGACAGATGGAAGAAGACATGAGGTTGTGAGCGGGAATTGGGTGAAAGGAAAAACACTAAGTGAGCTACAAACATTGACAAAATTCAAACCCAATCGGCCAGTTACAAAATAAAGTAAAACTACAGCCTCTAAGATCACTAAAGCCATAGAAATATCATAGGAATGACAAACCCTATGTGATCTTTTGTCCCCTAAAAGACTATGGCTTTCAGGGGCACAGTTGAAAGCTGTTGGTCTCATCCAGGTGTTTTCACTGTAAGAATAAGGAAGGCAAAGCCCAAAGACATGAACTGATTTCTTTAAGATCACATGGTAACTTTAATGATCAAGACGGAACTGGAGCAGACTCTCTGTCACATCAATATGCTTTTCAAGTTTCATTTAGCACAAATATGCCTCCTTCCCAGACATTCATCACCACATACGAAGAGCCTACTGTTCTCATCCTGACCCCAATATACTCATTTATGGCTGCAACACTTGTAAGCAACAGAAATGTGTGCGAGCCTTGGATTAGCCCAAGTTAAAGAATGCTTAGACATGTGTCAAGTGATTCATTGAGGGGAAATTGGTTGAGGAAAATTCAGCCATCTGCCTTCACAATCAAGTGTATCTATCTCTCACTGTAGATGGAATGGCTACACAACACAGAGCTTTGTTTCTGAAAAAGTAATTCACTCATGAATATTATAGTATCCGAGTCATAGTGCCCACACTGCACGCAGTTAAGATGTTCTAATATTTGCAAGCCATAAAGATTGCCACACTTTAAAGGATATTATGGAGTATTTATTACTGTTCCTTTACAGAAATCGATCTTTCCCTATTTATTCAACCCTTCATTCAACTGTACTGAGTGAAGAGAAGCACGTTACAGATATGTTAAAGGCTCTTGTTGGACTAACCCAGAGGAAGTGGGGAGGGTGCTTCATCCCACAGACAGAAAACAAGGATTTCCAAGCAAGAGCCCATTTTGTACTGATCTCAAGCAGCTCCCTTTTCCTCCAGAACTCTGACTTCACATGGTGCCTAAGACACAGTTGTCCTGTTTTACCCTGAATGAGTAAAATGCCTCAAAGGACTGTGAATATGGTGAGGAAAAAGGCCCGAAACCCATGCGTGTGAAGAATTAGGAAATGAAGTCACAACTCAGTTTTCCTTCCTGACCTCAGGCAGATGATTGACTTTGGAGGGGAGAATGACCTGCTTCGAGCTGTTCAGAGTTCATGGGCCTTCTGGTTACATGTCATTGAACACGTAACAAAGAACAAGAAAAGAGAAGCTGAGGTAATGGGGGGGAAAGGTGTGTATCAAATTACATCCTGAAATCTCAGTCTCTCCCAAACAAATGTAAATCCTTAGATGCCTCTGAATCATTCACTTTGAAAACCCAGCAGGGCCTTTCCTGGTCAGGTAGGACAGATTGAGCAACAATAACCCCTGCTTCGCTCCAATAACTTTCTCGATGGGTCTAAGAAAACTTCTCTGGCGGAAACTTGGCCCTGTTTCCTTTCCTCTACAGAATTACAATGCCCCCCCCCCCCGCACCCCCCCTTGCCATCCCTCTCCATCTGGGTGCCAGAGAAACCCAGAAAGCAAGCCAGGGAACTGAGAATAGAGGTCAGGTGACTGAGTGGCTGGGGGCTGAAAGGACTGCTTTGGGCCCACACTTTGGTCACTTTCATTTGTGGTGTTATGACACTATTCAGATTTAGATAATCATCTGGCCAGAACCAAGTTCACCTGTGACTTGGGTTTGTCACTGACTCAGTTATCATTCTGGTAGCTAGACACATAGGACTCAAGTGCCACCTTGTCCAAAGTGTACGTGGAGCTTGTGGCACCTGTCACAGATTCTCTATTTCCTGGTAAAGTCCTTTCTGTTGTAAACATAGACGAATCGGTAATCATTTTTATTTTTATTTTATTTTTTAGTCTGTTCTTTAATTTAAAGAACACAGAAGGAAGACCAAGAAAGGCTTTTTCTCCAGGAGAAGATAAAAGCTTTCTTTCCCTTAGCTCCTCCCACAGACTTCAAAGTGGTCATCAGTTTGTTTGTTTATTTTTCCTAATTGTATTCTTTTATTCAATTTTCCCATTTGCTAACTTCTGTATGCCCCATCTGTACTCTCAACAAAAATCTTTCTGAGCAGAACAAGAAGGTTTGGTGCTGACTGTGGGAGAAAAAAAAAATCAAAGCACATGACATTTGCCAGATGTGGCAAAGGAGATTCCAAGACAGACTGGATCAACTGGAACTTTATGGAGGAGAGTCTGGGCTCTGTACGGAGCCATTGACCTTGAAAAATGGCCAAGAGAACAATGGCCAAGAGATCAGAAAGGAATGAGTTGGGAGAAAGAGCCCTGTTAGGTAGTGAGAACAGTAGCCCCAAACGCTCTGGGGCGCTGAGCTACTAAGCACTGGAGGTCCTCATGAAACTTCTGGCTAAATGCAGAAATATTTAGAATGCCTACAGAGTAGGCTGGACACTCGGGGCTGCAGGGGAAGAGGAAGCAATAGCTATAAAGCTGGAAGAATAGCGACCGGTGAAGCCTGTTTTTCCACACACTGCTTCTCAGCCCAGGCCGGAGTTCCCCCTCCCCTCTCAACTGTCTTTGTCAGAGTGACTGGTGACCTCATTATGATGTCTCCAGGGGTGATTTTCAGGTTTCATTTTACTATCTTATAGGTCATCATGCAACCAAGTTTGGACAGTGAGATCCATGCACCTTAGGTACAGGGAATAAGGAGGTCCCTTCTCTGCACTTCTGCTTTAAAAATAATAGAAATGATCTGATAAGAGTTTAGCAGCCCTTTATGATCACAATGTATGAAAAATTCTAAGCGACACTAGTATAAAAATCTCTTCCCAAAACTCACTGAAGAGCATCATCGTTAGATTTATGTAAAAGAATGCATTAATATTTATGTGTGCTACTGTATGACATATGTGTCTTACTGTAAACTTTCTTAAAAACATCATTTCTTTTTGCTTTTGATTTTGTTGTGACTCTGTGTGTGTATGCTATATGTGTGTAACTGCCCTTGGAGGCCAGAGGAGATCTCAGGAGCTGGTTTTAAGCTGTTGTGAGCTGGTTGGATGTGGGTGCAGAGAATTAAACCTGGGTCTTCCAGAAGAGTAGCAAACTGTCTTTACTGCTGAGCCATGTTTTCAGCCCCAGATTTCTAATAAGTATACTCTCACAAATTCTTGCTGTTACACTGCCTACCTGAGACATATATGGACTCTACTGTATGTGATCATGACATACAGCATTTCAGTTTTCCTCCTATATACCAACCTCTTTTGCAAATGAAAATTAATAATGACTTGGAGTCACTGAAGCTGGCTTTGGGCTGAGTTTATCTCCAATCTTGCAGTGCACAATCCATCAGTAGACAGCCTATGTTTCGTCGATAGAGCCAAAATAAATAAGGACAGCCCAGAGATTCAAAAGACAAAGATACAGAAATAGGTTAATTCTGTCACTTTGCTACCAATAGGAGGTTTTTTCTTCCAATCAGTATTTGAAATTGAAACAACAAAGGAGTGTAAACTGTAAGAAGTCCTTTGTTGACTTGGCTGGTAGGGATGATTTAAAATTCGTATTTGAAATAGTGTACTAAATTTGAATAAAACCCTTAAAATAGAAAAGCTTTCCTTTGAAAGGGTGTTCATTTATAAAATAAAGAAAAGATTAAGAAAATAAAAATGACTACTAATTCATCTATGCTTGTAACATAAAGGGATTCATCTGATAACAGAAATACTCAGCTGAAAGTATCACATGCACACTGGGCACATGTTTGATCAAGGTGGCATTTAACAAGTAGGTCACTCTTTCATCTTTCAACATTTTTTTTTCCCTTTGGTCTTCCATGATGTACATTCCCTCAATTTTTCTTGTATTTCCTATGTCTCTTGCAAGATTCTTTACTCATTATTCTTCGAAATACAAAATGTATTAAGGTTCCATGTGAATGACTACTTCTTAGCTACAAGGTCTCTATTGAGATGATCTACCTACTCTAAGTTACAGCATACTGCAAAAAGTGTGGTTTTAGGCTGTACAGTGTGCTAAGAGACTCCATTCACAAGCATCTTTTCTTCCTTCCTTCCTCCCTCCCTTCCTCTCTCTCTCTCTCTCTCTCTCTCTCTCTCTCTCTCTCTCTCTCTCTCTCTCTCTCTTTTTCTTTCAAGCTGCTTCTGACTCCATTTGGGAGGAAGAAGAATGACGACTGCATCCCTGCATAGATCTAGAAATTACACCTTCTATCAGGGACCGCCCATCCATGATAGACAGATAAATGACTTAGTTCCTGGGAGTAGAAAAGGAGCCTCCATATATATCCCTTGAGAAGTGAATCTGAGAGGGCAGATGTACTAATTTCATACCAGAAACACCAGGCTGAAGAACTTATCCAACTAGCCCATACCAAGAAAAGAATCTAACTCTTACCTGCACCCCGTAGGGTGATGGACACCCAACACTGCAATGGCATGATCTTACAGCAGCCTATCCCCTGATACCTGACGTGTGCATCACCCAGCTCAGCTCAGCCCCCCCATGGTTGACTGCTGCCCAACCATCTGTTTGTCCATCTGAATTTAGACTTCATCTGCTGGTTCTGGCTTCAGACTGTGATGGACTTTTCATCTTGTAGCTGAATTCTGTAGCTTCCTTCTCAAACCTGACTCCAGCTCTAGTTCCCTCCAGGAAGGGGTCTAGTTTGTTATCTTTTTTAATACACTCTTTCTCAGCCCACTTCTGAAACTGCTTTAACTTTTATTCCTTCTGTAACCCCCACATATGTATCACACACACACACACACACACACACACACACACACACACACAAACATAGGTCAGTTTACTGTGTGATGGGTGATTTTAAAGTTGATATTAGTAATTAAGATATAAAGAAATTGCTTTTGCCTTGGCCAGGTTACCAAGTAAAATAGATTTTATGACAAATTGCTGTCACTGAAACTGCTAAACCACTAAATTAAAGAATTCTGAGATTGAAGAAAGACATAAACGCATTTGTCTGTGTTTCTGGCTTGCTAGCATGGTGTGCTTACAATAGTTCCTGAGGGATTTCTTTGGCTCCATGACTTCCATAATCGACTGACTGTGAGCTGACAGATCTCAAGACTTTAACTTTGGCCAAAGGTCTCTTGTGTGAAATCACTCATTTATCCAACTTTTTGCCGAATATCTTTTAAAACTAATTGAGACACATCCAATTTAGTATCTGAAACTGAGTTCGTTAGCTTCACCACCTGATCCATTTGGAAAACTAGAAGCCATCCTTAGTATGCCCTTTTCCTTTTTCTCTGCTGTCTCCTCCATCGCCAAGGCTTCCAAACATATCCCACAAATACCCTTGAGTTATCCACATCTCTGTCTCTTCAGCATCAGCTATTACCTCCACAACATACATGCTCACCTCGGTATATTCAACAGCTGTCTCCTGTGGTTAGAGAAGTTTTTATGAAGAATAGATTGCATCACATCAACCCACCAGAGCACTACCATTTATTGACTTCTATATTCCTTTCTTTATTCCTTCACTATAAGATCTGTACCAAGAGATCTCAGCCACTGTTACACCATTTCAGTTATTAATGTGTCAGCTCTCGCTCTCTCTCTCTCTCTCTCTCTCTCTCTCTCTCTCTCTCTCTCTCTCTTTCTCTCTCTCCAGTGCTAGGGATCCTATGCACGACCCTGAACACGTTAGGCAAGTGCTGCACTAGTGAGCTGTTGCGTTGCAAACCCAGCCCCAGGTTTCAGGTTTTCTATTTTTGAATGGCTAAGTCTACTTCTGTTTGCTATGGTCTAAGGCCATGGTTCTCAACCTGTGGGTTGCAACCCATTTAGAGGGTTGCATATCAGTTATCCTGCATGTCAGATATTTACATTATGATACATAATGGTAGCAAAATTACAGTTAAGAAGTAGCAGCAAGATAATTTTATGGTCAGGTGTCACCACAACATGAGGAACTGTATTAAAGGGTCACAGCATTAGGAAGGTTGAGAATCATAAGTGCATACTAGATGTAAAGCAAAGGATAATCAGACTACAATCCACAGCTCCAAAGAAGCTAGCTAACAAGGAAGACCCTATGAGGGATACATGTATCGCCTTGGGAAGGGGAAACATGAGATCTCCATGAGTAAACTGGAGATGGGGGGCAGGCAATAGAAGAGAGGGGATGGGGGATGAGAACATGAGGGAATGGGATGATCGATCTGGGGAAGGAATGGATTGGGAGAGCAATGAAAGAGATATCTTGATAGAGGGGGACATTATGGGGTAAGGGAGAAACTTGGTGCTAGGGAAATTTCCAGGAATCCACAAGGATGACCACAGATTAGAACACTAGCAACAGTGGAGAAGGTGCCTGAGCTGGCGACCCTTGTAATCAGATTGATGAATACCCTAACTGTCATCATAGAGCCTTCATCCAGTAACTGATGGAAGCATATGCAGAGACCCACAGCCAAGCACCACACCAAGCTCTAGGAGTCCAGTGAAGAGAGGGATGAGAAATTACATGAGCAAGGGGCGTCAAAATCATGATGAGGAAATCTACAGAGACAACTGATCCAAGGTTGTAGGAACTCACGAACTTTAGACCAACAGCTATGGAGACTGCATGGGACCAGACGAGACCCTCTGCATACGGGAGACAGTTGTGTAGCTTGGTCTGTTTGAGGGACCCATGGCAGGGGGGTCAGGATCTATCCCTCGTGCATGAGCTGGGTTTTTGGAGCCCATTACCTATGGTGGGATGCCTTGAAGGCCTTGATGCAGGGGGGACTAGCTTGGTCCTTCCTTCTCTGAATATACCAGGCTTTGCTGACTCCCCATGAGAGGCCTTACCATTTTGGAGAAGGGGATGGGCGGGTGGGGGTGGCAAGGCTTAAAGGAGCGGGAGGAAGGATGAGAGGGGGAATCTGTGGCTGCTATGTAAAATGAGTAAATTTTTTTTTACATTAAAAAAGGAAGGTTGAGAATTACTGTTCTCAGGAAGTATTATTTCCCCAATAAAGTCTGACTGTCCTTCATGTTTGGGTTAGATGCTTTCCCACCGGACATTATCTTAGCACTAACTGGTGACTAGTTTGGCCTCTCTAGTATAGACATAGGCACCAGCTCTGTATTAGCCTTTCCAATTTCTAGGACTTTGCACAGTGCTGTTATAAAGTGGATGCTAGCAAGTACTCTGTTGGATGAATGAATATATGTATGAATTGCTTTTCCTCTGACTAGAATTTCTCTATACCATGGATCATGGCTGTTTTGCCCATGGCTTACAACATCAATTGTTCCATTTTGACTTATTTCATTCCTAGAGAACTTTTTATATGTTTTATTATTCATAATCATATTAATGATTTATTTCGGAATGTATTATAGTATAAAAATGATACATGCTAAATGAAATCTGGCAGGTTTTATTTTTCACCCTAAGGAAGGAAGTGGGGGATATAAATACATTTAAGATCTACCATGTGGTGATGGAACACAGGGCTTTGGGCCAATCTTAGAATTCTCCTTTTCATTTTACATCCACACACCAACAGAGACGATCACTCTAATTTTCTCTTGGTTCCGAACTTCACAGAAGAAGTTTGAGTTGGATATTTTCCGATTACAAATGAAGACATACACAAAACTTGCAAAGTCAAGGCAAACCAGGATGTTTTCTTCACTAAGGAGGTGCCTCTATAAAGTCTGGGGCTCATGGTGAGAAGGGGGCTCCTCTTCACATTGTCTAGTCAGGACAGCTTTCCCTTCCGGTTTGTATCAGCGGTGTGGCTGACAATATCCCAGCAGCCTGGTGTTTACAAAGAGCAGAGAGGTAACTGGCTACACTGGACTCTGCTGGCCCCAGGCAGAGCTGACAGCAGAGGTAACAGGTACCTGGATGGGGCTTCCCGTGGGCCATCCGGGCTTCTGATCAGCATGTCTTAGCTGGCAGATTTTGAACAGTGGGTATGTTCCAAATGTGTCAGGGCATATTTTTCAAACATCACTGCCGATTCATTTGGTATAGTTTTCATGTAAGAAGGAAAGGGGAAGCCAGTGTGCGCTGATGTTTTATGACATGCTAGGAGCCACACTGAGATTAACCTACTTCTTTAGGATCATTGGGGCTTTGCTTTCTGTGATGCCTTGTGTTTTTTTGTTTTTTGTTTTTTCATTCCATAACTGCAATTGTATCTCCAGAGGGGGAAGAATCAAGCTACAGTTTCATGTTATGTGCTCTGAATTACCACATACATCAAAGTGTATGCCTCCGGGAGGACCCTAAGGAAATATGGCACCCAGGATTCTGTTTATATAGGTGTGCATATTTGTACACATGCAAGTTTATGTATGTGCATGAGAATCTCAGCTTAGAATATAAATACCTAAGCACAAGCATCCTACCTTTGCTTTATGATTGTTACAGGACAGCAAACCCACGATACTTACCACCACCCCATACACATACACAAAGCACAAATCTCCAGTGGAGTTTGTGCATGCTTCCTAGGGCCTGTACCTACCCGAGAAAGCCATTTGAGGGACAGAAATGGATTCTCCCATATATTGCCTCTATCTCATAAAGTAGCAAGTGATAGATTCTTAGGCCAAACCAAAAATAATAGAAGTTTTCAGTGGCTTAAAACAACAGAAATTTCTAGTCACCGTGTTCTGGAGACTAGCTGTCTGAAATCAGTGTGAGTGGGCCAAAGTCAGGGTGCCAGCAGGCCACACTCCCTCAGAGTCACTAAAGGAGAATGTTTTCCTTGCTTCTTCCAACTTGAGGTGACTCAAATGACTAGTCCCTGCTTCCGTAGTGACACTGTCTTCTTCCCACAAAGAGGAATATAAGAACATTGGTGATTACATTTGGTACCTGTCTGGATTATTGATACTACTTCTTCTATCTGAAAATCTCAACCTTAATTACATACCTATATCTATGATGATATATCAAAAATATATTTATCATATAGACCACATACACCATATCTCTATATTACCATCTAAGGTAAATTTGTAGGTTCCAGTGATTGGCAGGTGTTTGGAGGCCATATTCACCCTAATGCATGTGGTGAAGACACTACTTCACTAACATCCAGTTTCATCTGGGGTATAAGCACCCCAAGGAAACATTAACACTTAAGATCATTTTGATTCTACCGAGCCAAATGAAGTTAATTGATGTAACCGAGAGATGGAAAACATTTACTTTTGATTCTGTGGGGGAAAAAAATCAGAATTGTAATACTCCACAGAGTGCATGAAAAGACATTTTTAGCCATCTTATGCATCGATAGCAACAGGAAAGTTGCATCCGGGAGGTTGAGGCAGAAGGATTAAAATTTGAGGTCAGCCTAAACTACATAGTGAGATAATTCCTTATCCCCTCCACTCAACAAAATACACACACCCCAAAAGAGAGGCTAGCATAACCAAACAACAACACAGAGAGATTTATACAGCACAATTGACATGCCACCACACTGAATTGATAGAAAAGTGTGACGAACAAGAGAAAAGGTGCGTGCAGGATTTAACTGAAATGATGACTGTGTTTGTTTTGCTCATGAATCTGTCACTATGGCATGGCTTTGTAAGGACGCCTCTCTCCATTGCATTTGACTTTAGCTAAAGTAGCCTGAAGGCAGGAATCATCCAGAGCTTGCTTACTCCTGACTGCAAATGATATGTTGGACAATACAACTATACACAGGCTTTCATTGTGACCTAGCCTTCCTCACAACATGGTGGCTGGGGCCCCAGGGCCAGTGGCTTAAACGTGACAGCCAACAGAAACTGCTGTATCACCTGCTGTGACTCAGCCTTCTGGGCTAATGAAGTGTTACTTGTGACATGATCAGTCATCAAAGCAGTCACAGGGTTTGGCCAGGTGCATGGAGAATGAAGAGTAAGAGCCCGCTAAGGAATATTATGTGTTCATCTTTGGAAAAGAGAGTCTGCCACACAAGACACAAGCTCCATATAAAGGGTGATCTTCACAATGTAAAGCACATGCATAATTATTTAAAAGATTAAAGGAAAATAATAATACTATTTTATATTAATAGAGACAGTATTCAATCTAGTGATGGGAGAATTATGATACCTCAATTTTTTTTTCACGCACTCTCCTGAAATTTTGATGGTTTTCAGGAATGGATATAGTCGTTATGATTAAAAACATAGACATACTTAGAAAAGAGAGGAGGTGAACACCACTTTGTCTAATATGCTGATACTAAGGACATCATATTCAGGATACCAAAGTCTTTTTCAGATCACAAGTCTGAAATGCAAGCAGATTCACTTTAATTTTAAGGATCTTTAAATTCAAGACTTTAAATCCCAAGGCTCCCCCTTAAAATGGGTTGGACTGGCAGCCAGTGTGTATCACGCTGGAGGGATAATGGCTCCTGCTTCCTTCAGACTCCGAGTTGCCTCACACATAGATCAAAGAGTCTCCTGCTCCATGCCTGCTTGGAGAAGTTTCTGGGAAAGCTCATATGGAAAAAAGTGAAGTTTGAGATAGGAACAAGGGATTATTTTTGTGTACTGGGGACCTACGTAGGAACACCAGGATGTTGGCTCTGACTGAATTGAGGCTCAAATGGCATTGGGAGGGCCTGGCAGAGACATGGATTATCCTTGACCGCAGCAATGCTGTGGTAACATATGAGAAAGAAAGAAGGAACCAGGGAGTCATCGTGCGAGGTCAGCAGGTCGGGGTGGAAGAGAAGTTTCTCTAGACAGACGAACAAAGGAACAAACATCTAGTTCTCAGAATGGTTCCAACAACAATAAAGAACTTTCATGAGCTAGATTCTGGTCATTCAGAAAATGCCAGCAAACACTGAAAAAGAAATCATTTATTTTGGGGAAGAATTCAAGGGCAATGAATTGAAATGCTCTGAGTGAAACTTGTCTTTTGAATTAAAATTTTCTTTAGGCCTTAAGTCACAGTTCTGCTGCTGTGACGAGATAGCATGACCAAGGTAACTCTTATGAAAGAAAGCATTTATTTGGGGGCTTGCTTATGACTTCAGATGGCCAGGTCATTGTTATCATGGGGAGAAGCATGGCCACAGGCAAGCAGGCATGGTGCTGGAGAGGTTGCTGAGAGCTACATTCTGATCTATAGCAAATAGAGGGACACCAGGATGGCATGGGCTTTGGAAATCTCAAAGCCCACCCCAGTGACATGCCTCTTCCAACAAGGCCACACCTCCTAATCCTTCCCAAACAGGTCACTGACTGAGGACTAGGAATGTAAACATATGAGCTTCTAGGAGGTCATTCTCATTCAAATCACTACAGGTGTGTTTAGATTCAAATGAATATCCCACTTTGAAACTAGCAGAAACTTTAAAAAGTAAGATAATAAGATGAAGTATGACAGATACACATTTACATTGGCCCACAAGTAAATACCCCTATATTCTTATACCAAGCCTAAATGAAAAGAATTTATTCTCATACAGTTTGAGTCCTATGGTGTCAGAAATACCAAACTCAATCAATGTCTTATTAGATGAGCTTATCTTTCTTCTAGTAACCCCAAAGAGCAGTCTCACAAACTAAGCCTCTTCTTAGAATTAGCAAATATTGCTTTGAGTCCTCAAGGCTGGATAATTTTTGCTCCTAGACATGATTGTCCATAGTTGGAAGAAGAAAGGCAAACATCAAAGTAGAATCAAATTTAATTTAGTGATTATGGATCATTATTATGCACTAGAAAACAAAGTATTAAAATGTATTAGTGAATGTTTATGATTATTCATCCATGTAAGTTACATAATTGTTCTTCTTATCTCATTGGAGCAAAGTAGAACAATATACTGGTAGAATAATATGGTGTTGTGTTCTTTAAAATTCAGCACTCATTTTACCATTTTCTCTCCCCTCTACTGTGGCTATTCCATTGATAGTTTGAGGTATTAATGCACCATATTGCTAAACTCTGCAGTGAGGACAGGGTCAAAGAGCGCCTCTACTGATTCTGGATGGGCAGAAACCACGAATATGAACTAGAACCGTGTGGTTCCTAGTCACCAAGCATCTAAGGTTGTGTAACACTACAACTGAAGTTAGTCCATTCTGATACAGTCAATGAGACTGACTGATTTGGAATGACTGTTAAATATCACTTTATTGCCAGAAAGCTGGAAAATTTAAATTACAGAAAGGCTGGCTTTCTGTAAGACATTAAAAAAAAAAAAAAAAGAAAGGAAGGGAGGGAGGGAAGGAGGAAGGGAGGAAGGAAGGAAAGAAGGAAGGAAGGAAGGAAAGAAAGAAGGAAGGAAAGAAGGAAGAAAGGAATGGAGAGAACAGTGTTCTCCTAAAAATCCCACACTAATGTTTATAGAATTTTACTCATAATTTCCCAGACTTGGAAACAGCCAAAACATCTTCTAACAGGTCAGCAAATAAGCAAACTTTGGTATGATTCAGACATGGAGCATTATTCAGCAATAAAAGAAAGTGAATTATCAAACCACTAGATGTGAAAAAAAATCTTCAGTGTATATCACTAAGTGAAAGAAGTAATACTGAAGAGGCTATGTGTCCATAGGTTCTGATGATAGGACATTCTAGAAAAGGAATAACTCATGTGCAGTACAGGGATTGTGGTGGGGGTGAAGCAGGAGGCCATGGTGCATGGAGGAGTGGAAAATCTGTTCTTTATGATAACATAAAAGTGCTACACACCCATACATTCATAAAATTTTATATAATGAATAAATACCAAGATTAAAACTCAATGTAAACTATGGACTTCAGTTGATAGTACAATATTATTGGTCCATCAATTATAACGAATGTACCACATTATTCAAAATGTTACTAATAGAGGGGAAACTTGGATGGGGTATATGGTAAATGTTGGCTGCTTCTGCTCAGTTTTTCTGTAACTTTAAATAATAAAGAGTGTTTTAATGTGGTAGATACAGAAAAGCCCCTGAAATATTGTCAAGTGCGTGTGACAATTGACTTATGATGCAGAATGGTTTGTTTGGGCCTGTAGATTTAGAGTTGGTCAGTGAGTAGCTGGTTCTGTTGCTTTGGGTCTGTGATAGTAGGACATGATGGGGAGCATATGACAGAGCAAACCATTCACCCCTTGGCCAAGGAGGGTTGAAGGGATGACGCGATGGCTTCCTGCTAGGTAACATAACATCTGCTAATGCTCCACCCCTTTCCAACTGTGCCACCGTGGGGCCCGGCACTTAACACATGGGCTTTGGGGGCACATTCCAGAACCAGCTTCTACCCATAGGGACTTTTATCCCCATGAAGCCCATGGTTTCTATGAACCTACACTCTTACCCCAAGACAAAAGACACTAGAAATAAATCTGACTTAAATGTATGGATTCACAGCAAACTTCTTATCTTTGATGAAGGAAGTAGGATTATTCTTTAAATAGTTTAGACTAAAAGATATCCTGTTTTTCTCAAGTGGAAAGGTTTTTTTTTCCCCCTTTCTTTTCAGTCCTGGAAATCAAAGCTAGATCATAAGGAAATGACCTCACTCTTAGCAAAGGCAGGACCCTGGACTTGTAACTGCGGTTCTCACTGTTACTTATACCCACCTGTCCCCATGATTCTTCAACTACACAAGGACTAACTTTAAAATATCCCTTCTATTTTAAAAAGCCTTGAAGCCCATTCCCTTCTCCTTACAATGCCCAGCCTTATAATGAGTAGAAATCAGGAATGACATTCATCAGCACTGCTCGGCTAGTGAAAGTGAACTATTCCGTCTTCACTGCACACATCTACTCCTCCTGAGTATGCCCTAGATTTACACTTTCAGGGCCAGTTGCAAAGATTCTGAGTACAGCAACATTTCAGACAAGATCATGTTTCTTCCTTTGAGGGCTAGGAAATGAATTTTTATCCCGATCCCAGGAAAACAGAATGTACTCGTTAAACACATTTATGCCAATTCTGTGGAATCAGAATAAAGAAAAATCATCTCTAGCAGCCTAGCTTCACATGTGAAATAAGCTTTACATCAACCCATGTACAATTTTGTCATGGAAGAACTGAGTCACCAAAATCGCAGGGATTTGGTCATCATAGGTAAGTAGCTACATTCAAAACACTCCAACAAAAGACTAGTGAACTAATTAATATTTAGTACTGGTTGGCATTTCTGTACCCAAGGAATACCTTATACTTCCTTGGGGATCTGAAGCAGGTTAATATTAACTACAGCTTCTATGTGGTTGAGTGTCTTATCATTAAGAACTTTGTTTGCCTACCTATTGTCTTTTTGTTGTTGTTGTTGTTGTTTGTTTTTCGACACAAGGTTTCTCTGTGTAGTTTTGGTGTGTGTCCTGGATCTTGCTCTGTAGACCAAGCTGGCCTCGAACTCACAGAGATCCGCCTGGCTCTGCCTCCCAAGTGCTGGGAATAAAGGCGTGCGCCACCGGCACCCAGCTCTACCTATTGTCTTTTAAAAGGAGCCTTGAAATACGTTATTCTTTCTACTAAGTGCAATAAGAGAAGTTTACAGAAAGCATTGTGGATTTGTAGAGAGCTGAACACATCTGACTCACAGCAGTGAAATATGCAGGGTTTTCTGAAGAAGGCAGGTTTTAAAAGGGAATGGTGGTTTACTCCTCTGATAATGGGAACAAGTGGGCAAAGGTGAAGACTCTTTCGTGAAGAATGGTGAAGAACTGAATGTACCAACGGTTTGGAGGCCGGAATGCTCAGAGGCGGTGAGCCATTTGCAAAGTTTCTAATCTGCATGACTTAGAAAGACGGGGAGGAGAGTGGGAGGGGACGGGGAAGTGGAAAATGTGAAGACGCAGATGAGGCTAGAAGTCTATGACCTTGGATAATGGGCACTCTGGCTAACTAGTCTGAACTCACACCAGGCTTCGGCTGTCATCAGCAGTCATTTTGTTTGACGGCACGGTGGACTCTGGACCTTTTTGGCACTAGAATGTCTTTAGAGAGACAGGAGGAGGAAGACCAGGCAGATGATGCTGAAGACTTGAGATGAGGTGGGCTAAGGCTCAGAGTGATGGCATAGTAGGTGGGAGGGGGCAACAGGTTAAGGAGGACTCAGGTGAGCCAGAGTGGCCATCAGCCAAAGCTACGGAGGAATGAAATTTTTAGACGTCAGTGGTTTTCCAACATGGAGAAAGGTTGGTAGAACAAAGTGGAAGAAAGCATGTGTGCTGAATTCAAAACCAGAGGAATCTGAGGTTCAGATGTTAATAACATGACAAGGTAGACAGACACGTAAGTCAGAGGAAACCGACGAACCCTAGGACGGCTATGTAACTAGAAGGAACTCGAAGTTCCTGCTGTTTGAAGACAGGGAGGCTTAGTATCGCTGAAAGCAGATACAAGAAGAAGGCACCTTAATGGCAGAGAACGTTGGGCAGAGAGGATGCTAGCACTCTCAAGAGGACTGCATGACAGAGTTATGAAACTAGAGATCATTTGCTGAGAGCTCTCCTAGGCCAGGATGGGAGGGAGTGACAGCATTTGGTGTTAGCCTCCCTTTGCCCGGTGTCTGAGTGGGTGATCTTTAACTTGTGCAGATGATTGAAGTCCCGTCATAGACTTCCCAGCACAACAATGTGAAAAGCAGGTCGGGACTTCCTCTCTGGAGCAGCTCTGTTCTAAGTACACAATTCCAAAGTGAACAGGAAACATCCCCTTCAAAGGGCCATGTTCTATAGCAGAGGAGCTGACTAGATACTGAAGGAATAATATCTCTTGAGTGGCAAGCAGTCCCAAAGAGGTCTGAAAATCCCCACCTCATGCTCTTCATATTACGAAGATGATTATAATGACCTTTAGTAGCATTACCCTAGGCAAAGTGAGGTATTAGGTGCACCCTCTGTGCAGATTATCAGAGTTACCTATTTGAGACCCTCTTTTAGACTCTATCTAAGATGTATAAGTGTCTGTGTGTTGCTGCAAGTGGGGAGGAATGGACGATATTTGCTTCTTATATTTTAATCACCTGCCTTTTAAAAAGCATGAATGAATAGAGTATGGGTAGATCATATGTGTAATCCCAGCCCTTGGGAGAATGAGGGAAGGTTGCTGCAAAGTTCAGGCCACCATACACTACATAAGTACAGTACTACATACACTACAAGACTCTGCCCCACCTCTTCCTCCTAAAAGGCTTTTTAGAAAATACCCACCATGCCTTTAAAGTTTCTAAAATGCTAAAATAGGGGCAGGAGATGCTATCAAACCCAAAGCTATGGTCTCGTGAGGGAAAGTTTATTTTCAGTAGCAGTAAGAAAACCATTAGGAGAAGGGAAAGGCCTCAGGTGGAAGTTCCAGCTTATGTATGTGAGTTACAGCATTCATCACACTCACTGGGGAGGCTCTTGATGACTGCACCGAGTCTTGTTTCCGTGTATGTTTAGTTTTCGGCACTCTCTTTAAATAAGTGAATGACACTCTGCCCCAAGTGGACATAAATGAAAGAGACTCGTGGTTAAGAGCTTGAGGAAGGAGCAAAGGTAAGCATGACAATTTGGGGTGTGTGTGTGTGGGGGGGGGTGTCTCTTAGGGTTATTATGGACAAAACACCATGGCCAAAGCAACTTGGGGAGAAAAGGGTTTATTTGGCTTACACTTCCATGTCACTGTTCATTACCAAAGGAAGTCAGGACAGAAACTCAGACAGGGCAGGAACCTGGAGGCAGGAGCTGATGCAGAGGCCATGGAGGAGTGCTGCTTACTGACTTGCTCCTGGTGGCTTGTTTAGCCTGCTTTTTTATAAAAACCAGAACCAGGAGCCCAGAGGTGGCCCCACCCACAAAGGTCTGGACCCTTCCCTATTAACCACTAATTAAGAAAAGGTTTTATAGGCTTGCCTACAGCCTGATCCCATGGAGGCATTTTCTCAGTTGGGAGTCCGTTCTTTCAGATGACTCTATCCGGTGTCAAATTAACACAAAGTTAGCCAGCCTAAAAGGTGTCTTTGAAGTTATGAAGGGGACCATTCAAAGGTACAAATGTGACTGTGACAGAAGAATATAAACAAACTCACAAAATCAGGCTAGAGGCAAAGTGGCCAGCAGGCACCCTGCAAGGCACCGTAGGGTGGCTAACAGCAACAACGGGATGTTCAAGCTTTAGGGAAGATTCACACAAGAGGTGACGGAGGAAAGCCTTCAGACTCTGGACAGAAGAGTAGTTTTCTGATTGTAAGAAAACCATCCCACTGTTATTTTGGAATTAAATAGCCTCAGGCAGTAAGCCCCCACCAGCCCTCTTTACAGAACTGTTCACACAGCTTTCCAAAGACAGGATCCATATCTGTAACACATTTCCTCCTGTACCAGCGGTCTTAAAGGCCAAAATTTATAAGCAAATGAGAGAAGAGGTTTGTAGAAAAGGATTGCACAGTTTTCTCAAAGTCGGGGTAACACGTCCATTATGTCTGGTAAAGCCCATAAGAAAACAGCAGCTCCTCTGGGGCTCTGAGTCGTTGAAAAAAAGCTGCAAAAAGGCTTAAAAATTCTAAAACATGTACTTGTAGATGCTCACAGGAGGGGTCAAGTGTGGCAGAGCTTACAGGATTTTAAGATTATTTCCAATTGTTTTGCTAACCCAGGACTACATTAACTGACTTTCAGAGCAGGTGTCTTTAACTTATTCCACAAGATAGCATCTTGAAAATGCTAGTAGTATTGCATTAACTGTGTCCAGAATTGGAGTATTAACTCAATATTCCATGCTGCCAACAAAATACCAACCCTTAAGAGACAGCATAGCACCAGCTTGCCTACAAGGTCTGTGGAATAAAAACCAAAAGGGCACAGTACATTCACCAATTTAACATTTAACATCTATTTTCTGTAGCAGAACAGGTCAGCTTAGCGATCTCAGTGGCAGGCAACGAAATTTCAATCTGTTGTTGATATTACCAATAAGCATGAACTAGAACCTTGCGTAGCATGGGTAATTCTAACTCGATTTGGTTTCGAAGACTCTTCACATTAATGTTCAAAAAATTTGTTAACTAATGGTTCTTTTAAAAATCCACCCCAGGCAATGCACTTAAGCTTTCTCACTTTGAAAATAAATACATGGCTTTCCATCTTTCATTTTGAAGTTGACATTTATGGTGTACAATAAGACGAAAACTGTCAATACACACATGGTATACGATAGCAAGGTGTGTCTTTAAGACCTAAACGTTTCCATTTTTAGTTTTTTTGTGCAGTGACGGATAATGATGCTGGGCTGAGGCTTTGTGCATGCTGAAGAGGGCTCTGCCATTGAGTTTAAATGTCTATAAACATGTTGAGACACCTGCTTCGACTATGACAATTTTAATCCCAGGAAATGGAATGTGTTGCTGGGCAAATGCCTCCCTCCTCAATTACCAGCAACACATATATAAGTATAAACTGTTAATGCATCAGATTGGAAGAGTACAGAGGTTTAATTTACTCTTTTCTCCCTAAATAAGTTGATCTTAGCTGGGTCTGATGGCTCTCAGATCTATAAATTTTAGCTCTTTGGGAGGCCAAAGCAAGAATTCCAGACCAAAGCTTGTGTGGACAACACAGTGAGTTCAAGGATACCCTAGGCAACTTAGTGAGACCTTGTCTCAAAATAAAAAGTAAAAATAACGTTGTGAATACAGCTCCATGGTAGAACACTTGTCCAGATGGAGGCCTTGGGCTCAGTCCTCACCACTGCAAATACAGACATAAAGCAAAACTGTCTCCATCACTGACCACATATGTATACAGCTTTCCATGTTTAACTTTTTCCTGTATACAGTTTTATTTGGAAAGGACTCGAATTTTTTCTTGCATTAAAAACAAACAAGACCCATTAAAAATAAAATAAAAACCCCTGATAAAAATTTTAAGACCAAGTATATGTATCTAATTAGCTTTATTTTGGAACATTGTACAAACTCTAGTGTTAAAAAAAAATGTAGTGGTCATTCAGTTACACAGTGAGGAATGGAAGACAGACCACAGGCCGACTGTCAGTTTGAGAGATGCTTTAATTACATGTTTCTAAATATACTAACTTGCTGGTAGCAGCTTTTTCCCCCCTTCATTTTTCTGAGACAGATAAAATATATGATATATTGCTTTTATTTATTGTTTTTCTTTTTAAATGACCGGGACTTAGACATGGATAACCTAAAAACCAGACAAAACTCACAAAAATAAGCCATTTCAAATTAGAGACAATGCATTTTTCTCATTTATTCAAATTCACTGCAGGAAGTAAACACTAAAAGATTAAAAAAACAAAACAAAAAATTCACACTGCAGTATGTACAATTCATGACATCATATGAAGAAATTAAATTTCTAATAAAAATGGCAAATTATACTACTAAGCAGATTGCATCAAAACTGGCTGTAAACCCCAGAATTCTTACCGTAAATGGTAATGTGCCTGCATTCCAGCATTCAGGAACACTGGACTATTCCTGGTTATAATGTTTCCAATGGGATTTCAAGATTTGTGAAGTTGTGTGAATTCTTTATGTTGAAAAGTGGTTGATTTAAAAAAAAAATTAAGACCCTTGGATTCAAAGCACATTCCCTCACAAAGCTTAAGCCACAGAAGTCATGTCCAGAAATGAAATACTGTCGTGTTGGGATGAACATCTGATCTGACTTGTTAAGACATTTTTGCCAAATGCACAGATGCACAGGGTTCCCCATGCACTTTTCATGCAGCAGGTAATCACAACTTAAATAAAAGATTTATTTTATACATTTGTCCAGACTTGCAACTGTATACATACATGCACAATTTTTTAAACCTGTCTGATTATATTTACACTTATACATGGAATATACAGGAACCAAAGAAATTAAAAGGTTTTTCTGTTGCATTAGAACAATACAAAATATGTATTTTTTTCATTAAGGAAATCACTATTTACATTACCTTTAAAAACCAATTTTAACATCTTCATGTAACAAGTCAATATATATATATACATTATATATATATATAGAAAATATATACTCTCACCAGTTTATTCTTCTGTAAGATGTAGCAGAGAACAAACAGGTAATGCTACCTTACTGATGTCAATGAGAGTTGTAGTACCCTTTCACAAATGACTTTATTAGGAAGAAATTGCCTAGGTATCGAAAATAGTCCTGGAAAATGTGTATGTGTGCATATTTGAATCTACATATGCATAAACAAGGTAAATTTGTGGATGTATGCACTTTCTCTTCATTAGGATTACTGTAAACTCCACGTGGGGGTATTCTCTAGTAAGTCAGAACAGCATTCTTTAGAGTCACATTGATTTCTGTATTACCTATTCCCATTCCAACCAAAAACAAACAGACAAAACAAGGCTGGCTCTGGACGTTTCCCTGACCTAAGTGCTGCTCCACCGTAAGAAACACATTGCCTCCAACGGAGGATGAACACCAGCATCCTACAATATACTTCTAAGGCTCCAACCCTTTCACAATAACTGAGAAAAACGACTTAGTGTAAAGCTTATTTATAGAGTGTAGACAATGAGATCGTCACAGTATGGACATGGAGTAAAATGTCTTCACTGGCCAGTGGAATTTTTCATAGCAGAATAAGCATACGCCTTCTCCTCCCTCTGATGTAGCATAATATACACTCCAATTACCATACAACATTTCCATTAACTATTTACAAATCATCTTGAGAAAAAATAACCATTTAGAATTTTAGATAATTAAGAAATAATGTCCATTTGCAATATAAAAAAAATCTTAGAAACAACATCAAGTACATACAGCAACTTCAAATAAACTTCCTTCTACTTAATTATTGAGTACACAATAATGTTTTGATAAGTTGTTTGCTAACCTGGTTCAAGACTGAAAATAAAATATTGTCTGGTGGATGAATTGTGGGCTATAAAAACTGAACTTAAAAAGCAACTTGTTTCAAGACTGAAATTCCACGTGGCTCAATCATATATTAAGCTCTTTCAAGACAGTATCAGTGTTTACTTTGAATACATGTGTAAAACGAGTTGATGCCATGTAGTGACTGTGTAGGTTCTGTTATGTTCTGATAAGTGCCCTTTTATTGGTTTTCAGGCAATCTGAGCTTAATGTCTTTCTTGGGTTTAAACTGGTATCTTCATAAGCACTGTTCTGCAGAAGACTGTTTGAATAGAAGGTAAGGATGTATTCAGGAGAAGTTTCCCAACCATCCTGGGATCACCTGAGTTTGCTAAGTGGCCCTGTTATTCCATCCCTAAGGCTAATTAAGTTGGTGTTATTAATTAGAACAAATAAATAATCACAGATTTTCCTGAGATGTTGACCCAGATAGGAAAGTTGTGTCCCCTCTACCTGATTTTTTTTGTCATAAAAAGTATTCTGAACCTGATTTCCAAAGATATAACAGCAATATAGGAACTACAATACTGCAAATTTTGAGTTGATGTGTGACTGTATTGGGGGTAAGTATAGGCATCAAATAGTTTCTTTAAAGTCTCATGTTCTGGAAAAGTTGTAAGCCATGGTTTTCCAACACATACAGAACATGTTAAGGTGTAGACCGAAGACTCCCAGGTCCAGCAGAGACCCTGTTCTGGAGACCTGAGAGATGCTGCCTAGCAATCTGCATTTTAAACAACTGCTCCATATGGTCCTAATGCAGTTTCTGTGCCCAGAATTAAGAAATCCTGGTCCTAAGATTTACAGGTACCACAGGAATGGGGAGGATTAACTTCACAAGAGATGGTGAAAATCGTTCAAAGAAAACCCATTTTTGCTTTTGTTAAAAACTATTTCTAAGTAGTCAATTATTCAGGAAACTGCCTGAAGATGAACATTACCTTCCCTAATTTTGTAAAAGGAGGAGTATTAATTTAGGAAAGTAGTCAAAATATAAAAAATGGAAATCTGCCTTTTATTTTGAAGGATCTATTAAACTGCCCTTCATTGTAATCAATTTTTACTAAATAGTACAAGGTTTAAAGAAATACACATTGAAAACGTCTGGGGTGGGGCAGACACAATGGGAATCTCAAAACCCCTTCCAAGAGTTAAAAAGAATTTTTGTTTAGCAAAAGTGAAAAATGTAAGCATTACTACTTCTTCTTACTTTTGAACTGATGAGATGTGAATCAGCAGAAGGCTTCTGGGTTTTTCTTAATTTGATTATCTTTCAATAGTTAACAATTTGGACTTTAAAAACGTGTTATGTAGGCTGACTTCTGAGATGCGAGATGAAGTACCCTAACAAAGAGAGCAAGCAAACCGCATCAATCCACTGTTGATGGAGTTTTTGCATTTTAACGTATGCCTCTTATTTATGACTATAAAATCATTTCATCCATAGGCTACTCACAGTTGTCATCTGATGTACACAGAAGTATTAAACAACCAACTTCTAGTTCAATAGTTCCCTCATGACATCTAATGTTAAGCAAAAATTAGTATGCATATTTAAACATCACCAGTAACCAATACTTTCAGAATGAAGAAGTTTCAATTATACCATGCTTTTCTCAAATCATGCTCTTATTTATACAGATCTCAAGTTCATACTGATTAATTTTAAAAAGATCCAAAAATGGTACAGCAGATACACATTATTCTGACTCCTTTTTTATTGAGAGCACGTTTCCCAGAAGTCCATAAACTTCTCCATTTGTACTGTGTGGGCGAGAAGCATTATTTCCCATATGGCTATTGTAAGGGCTTCTTAGATTGAAGAAGGGACCTTTAGTTTCTGCTGCAGGAAGTAACTCTTCTTTGATTGTCACCTGTGAGACCCTCTCAGCAGATGAAGGCTCCCTCCAGACTTCTTTGTCCTGTGTTTCTCGGGTGGTAACAGAATTGCCTCCTTTCTGAAGCATGTAATAGAGGATTGGGTTCGTTTTGGTCAGTCTTGGGGAGTCTTTTTCATACTCATTCTTATCCATATCTGTGATGACCCACTTAATGGGTCCCTTCTCGTTGGGAATGGGCACGGAACACCCATTCAAAAGCCCAGGTTCTGGTCTGGACCCCACGCAGCTCAAGTGCTCCGGGAAGGGAGGACTCAGAGGAGATTTTCCCGCTCCTGGGTATGGAAATGTCCTGTTATCCACACAACTGCTGGGCTGAGGGGAACTATACATCAGTCCATTTAAAGAAGAAATGCCGAAATCAGGTTTGCTATTGGGCACATTATTTTTATGTCCTTTCTTTTTATTGTCGATGACAGAGTTACTCCTGTGCGGGGACAGATCTCGCACACAGTTCTCGGAGAGAAGCAGCTGTTTCAGAACGTTGAAGCTTTTGCTCTCTCTGGCCCAGCTCCTGTGTTCACTGTCACTGGCTGAACTATGACCAGCAGGGTATTTGTAGTCAAGGTCATTTCTGCTAAATTTCAGTTCTTCCTGATTAAGCAAGGACCCATAGAGTACTTCCGGGGCATTGTGATTACTGGCAGTATCTACAGCACTATTTTTCATTTTTTTAAATGGATTTTCTAGTGGTTCCGTATAAAGCTTCCTTTTCTTGGGGACCATGCAAAAGTTCTTTGACTCCAGGGGCGTCAACTCACTATTTCTGTGACTCCTGTCCTGATCATCCACTGGGTAACTCTCTTGATTCTGTCTCAGCAATCGACTTAACAGACCATTCTTTGAGAAAGAAAAATCCTGAGGTGAAGCGGGCTCTGATTTAAAGTCCTCGGCCACTGGTAAGGCAGCTGTGCTCCTCTGCATGGTGGGAGTGACGCCTAAGAACGGGGCGCTCTTAGCGTCATGGTTTAAATGCACGTTTGTGTTATGAACCTGGAAGTCGTCGCAAGGCTCGGATTTGATTTTCACCATCAGTATCTGTTCACTCACAGATCTCTCTGCATGTTCCTGGGTACCTTCCTCTCGCAAAGGAATTTTCTCTTTCCTTTCGCTCTTCCCCTTGTTGGAATTCCCCAGGAGCAGCTGAAGGACAGTGCGTCTTTCCAGCAGATTCTCTATCTCACAACCTGGCAGGGCCGGGTCAGGTCCTGCTGGCTGATGGCTGAAGGCTTTGTTTTCTTCAACTGCATTGGCTTTGTTGGAGAGCAGAGGGCTATTTAACCTATCGATCACACCGAGAGGTTTCTCTGCATTTCCACTTAACAGCTGTTTGCTGGGTCTCTGCTCTTCCGCCGGCATGGAAGACTGCATTCCACACTGTGCCAAATTTTGTAACAGTTTACTGGCACTGAACGTTGCCGAATTTGGGGCACCTTCACTCGGGGCTGGTTTCTCTGCTGGCGACTCTTTGCTTTTTGTGAAGTCCATCAAGTGGCCAGCCGCGGTGCTGGTTAGCTTGGAAGAGGGAGTACTGCAGGCGTACGGTGGGGGGGAATTCCACTTGATGACCAGAGAGTGCTGAGAAAGGTTGATGGGAGACTCCGCTTTGGTGGATGTATGCAGTGGTGGAGTGCTCACGGGGGTAGTCCTGTGTGTACTGGGGCTTTCAATGACAGAAGTCCTTGTGTAATTCTGTGGACTGAACTTAGTCACATCACAGGGGACTTCCTGAGGGCTGGCGTTCCTTTCAACATTCTCTTCACTTTTATGGCCAAGGAGCAGCTGAAGAAGGGTGACTTTCTGGTGTGAATTCAGCTTGGAATTTTTTGAGGTATCTTGATCTTCTTTGATGTCCACACCAGGGACTTTGGGATCCCACGTGTTTAACAGGGATTGAGTGAGGTTCTCAAGAGAAACCGGTCTGTCGGCCTCTGGCTTCTCCATGCGGTGTTTGCAGGACAAGTCTATGGGAACACAATTGGAATAGGAGCTCTCATCTCCGCTGCTGTCGTCTGTAAAACTAGGGTTGTTATCGGAGTACTCATCAATTGTGGTGGGGGTGCTGCTCTCCTCGAAACGACTTCCTCTCTCATTCTGGCCATGCCCATTCATTGGCGTGGGTATGGTCTGGCTTTTGAGAAGGTGTAAAAGCAAACTGTTATTGGCAACTTGCTTTATGCTGTTTCTTTCCAGTGAGTTTTTATAGCCCGTGTTTTTGGGGGAAGAAGGAACACCCCCCATTGGATTCTGAAACGTTGCGGCATTATTCTTGCTAGCCACAGGTTTGCAGGATGAGGAGGTTCTGGCCTGCCCGTTGAGATGGCCAGATGCCCCTTTGGGGAGCTGGAAACTGCTCACGTCCTTCTGACCATTTTCCTGCAATCTGGCCATGGCAGCAAGTCTTTCGCTTGCTGCTTGATGTGCACTCTGGGTTTTTAGAGCATGTTCCCGAGAGTACTGCTGTAGATGGGCTTCGCTGGAAAGGAGCAGCGCTAACTGGCTGCAGGCCACGCTAGGCTTAGGGGAGGTGGCGGGGCTAGCCCTTTTTTCCACCATGCTGGCAACAGCCTGTAATCTTGCGGCACATGACAAGGGTTCACTCATGACCTTTGTCCCGCTTTGTCCGACTTGATGAGGTGACTCCACCACAAAGCTATCTCTGATGAGGTTTGGAGTCACATCAGGGAGGGTGCCACCGGACTTTTGATCCTTGGTTTTACTTTTCTTCAACAGAGTTTTTAAGTGACTCGAGGCCACGCCGTAGCACCTTAAATCCTTTTCCACTTTTAAGGAATCGTGACTGAGGGCATATCCTTGCTCTTTGAGGCTCTGTCTAATCTGTTGTGACAGAGCAACAGTCTGCAGCCTGGAGCTGAATGACTGAAGCAAAGAGGCCAGTAATGTGCTATCCTGCTTGCCTTTAGGCACATTGTCAACCATGCCAGCCAGCAAAGCTTCCTTCTTTACGTTTAAATTCACGATGGAATCAGACAGCCTCTTCCGCTTTGCCGCATTCCAGTCCTCAGAAGACTGTAGCAGTCTGGCTTTTTTGAGATGCAGCATGCCAGATCCCTGGTACGTATGTGTATTGAGAGCGGGCCCATTGCTTTGACAGGTGGGAAACGCACTGCCAGAAATGTTAAAGTTCTGGTCTTCTTCGTTGTGGCCAGCAGACTTTTTGTCAACGGCAGTACCTGAGCCCCCTGCTGCCTGATGCATTAGTAATCCTTCTAGGTAAGTTAAAACAATAGAATCCTGATGCACATCAGAGCCAAGCTCTTCTCCATGAGTCATGTTCAATACAAGTGTTCACAGGGGCTTGGCTTCTAGTCACTTTAAAGATATGTTTTTTGTTTTGGTTGTTTTTTTTCTTTTTTCTTTTTTGTCTGTAAGATCCAACTTCAGGAAGTTAACGTCAGCCGATCACCTTCCCTAGCAGTCAGAGAGTGATGTGCTGTTACATTCTGACCAGGATGTCCTCTGGCAGTGACAGGTTAAGAGGCAGGCAAACTCCAAGGCGGACCTCAGCGCTGATCTGCAGCTAGGGCAGCCGAAGAACCTCCCTCCTTTAGCACAGAGCTATGTAGTGGCACGGAGGTAACACTTCTTAGGGAATATGCTGCTTTTCTTTCTTCATCGTTTGCTGTTCACCAAATGCACATGTCAGTATCTAAAAATATATAAGTGAAAATAGTTAAGGAGGTACAGAACCGGACTCATGCTTATTACCTATAAGAATCAGAATACAGCATCATGAGTTTATGCATATAAACTATACATGTGTACTAAGCACACAGACACACGATAGCCACATCTGTCCGATATGTGATTTGTAGGTAAGTAGCCTTAAAAATACTCCACTGCCACTGAAGGATGAGATAAGGGCTTGTGAACTTCTATGCAATTATTCAAAACACAGTTTGTACACGGGCTCCAATGCTGTACAGTAATATCCACTTACCTGTCTCATTGTTTATTTTCTACCTTACCAGAAGATCTAGATGACAGGCTAAGAATGATCATTTCCTAAACCAGATAGCACACTGGATCTTTAGTTTAACTTCAGGGACAAAAAAAAATGACATGCAAAAACTCCTTCAGAATGAGATGACCTACTACACTAATTGTAATTAGCACACACAGCACGCTAGATACAAAACTTTATATATTAATTCTAGAAAGGAAAACAGTTATAAAAACACACATGCATGAATACATGTTCTTGCCCTCTGAAGTTTGGATAAATGTGAACCCAAAAGACTGAGGTCACAACTTTGAAACTGGACACTGTAACCTCATTGGCATTCCACAGGGAAACAGCAGGAAAAGGCCATCCCGAGTATTCACTTTGTTCTTGTTACAGCCCAATCTCTCCGATCCTAGTCTGCAGGGAGGGCTGTGGAATGATCTGGAAAAGGGAGCTGTGACAGGGAACATCAGCACTGGTTAAGGGGAGCCTGTACCCACATTCCTAGCATAGTCTCAGTAGAGAGTCCTTTCCTCCTTTTACTTCTTTTTACATGAGGAGGACTTCGTCATTCAGCGTTCTTACTGTCTTGAAGACAGAACCCCTCTGTCAACCAAGCCTCTGAGCATCTTCAGACTTTCAAGATGTAGAACAGCCAAAATCCATGTGAGACTCTTCATTAAGTGGAAAAAGACTGAAGGCAGGCGCGTAGCAAGAGAAGGTGGAAGGGAAGAGATGATGTGAAAATGAGATCATTTATTCAATTGGTTACCACTAAAAATAAAAAATATATTACCAATTATAAGACAAGAAAGGTCTCTGCCCTCTAGGTAGCATAATTAGATGTTGAAAGTTATCAAAGGTATACATTCTGGATAGAAAAATGAAAAAAAATGCTGAATTATAACTTGTGCTTAATAAAAAACTTTTAAATATGAGTATGGAGGTAGGATCTGGCAGATTTTTTACATCCTGAAAGATGACGCAGCAGAATGGGTTACACAATGGCTCTGTTGATGGCTTTTAATGGTGGAGACATGCCAGGATTGCCTCATCTTGCTAGGGACTCCAGTATTTTCCCTTTGTCTCTTTAAGTACAGTGAATCGCTGTGATGGTTAATCTTGTCATCTTGGTGCGATTGAGAAACACTTAGATTAGTAAAGCCCATCCCTGGGTGTACCTGTGAGAACATTGCCAGAGAGGATTAGCTAAGTGGGGGGAGCCACCCCAGATGTGGACAGCACTATCCCAGTCTAGGACCCCAGGTGGGATGAACGTGTAAAAAAGGGAACGCACAGAGCACCGAGTCTGCTCCTGTCCCACCATGATGTGAGTCGCTCTCCATCCGGAAGACTGAAACCTTTGCAAGTGTGAACTTTATAAGCCTAAATCTTTCCAGTCTTATGATGGTTTGTTCTGGTATTTCAACAGAGTATCATCAAAAATCTCACACCACTCCAACAAGAGCAAAATGGCAAAAACACTTAAAAGAAGAAGAAAATTTATAAGAATACATAAAAGGCTTAATATATATATATACATATACACATGTGTGTGTACATATATATGTATATATATGTGTGTGTGTACATACATCATATATTATATGGATATATATATATATATAATGATAGCAAAATACAATATTATACTCGATTATAAACACATTCCTGGGCTGGAGATGCAGCAAATACTTGCTTCAAATGGACAAGACACAGTCCAAGGCCTTGTGTTTGATCCTGAACAGCACATATAATCACAAATATACATAAACACACAGATCGCTATAACTTTAAAAGTGAATTTCATGTAATGCAATCCTTGCTATCAATAAATTTTCAATAAGTCTTGAAAACCAGAGCTGGGTCTGAAGACCATGAAAGTGATCCAGACACTAATTTCATAGATTAATAATGCAATTCATGTCAGTTATTTCAACATTAGAATTGTAAGTAAACCCGGCTTTCATTAATTTAAAATTATTTTTAAGCATAAAAATATCTTTTAGATCTTTCTTATGAAAAAAATTTACTAGTTCTTTAGTATGTAGTATAAAAAAAGACAGTATTTCTGAGAGAATTCTACAAAAAAACCTAAACTATGAAAAAATTTATGGAATTTTGAGCATATGCTTAGCAGATATTTCAACACAGAGTGTTTTAATGAAACACCTATCAATGTTTGAACTGTAAGAGTCTATTTTCAAAAGTAATGTACTTTGGTGTTTAACATAGTACTTGAAAAGTACCAATTTTAGCTCAAAGTGTGTGTGTATGCTTTATAAGGGATATATCAATAAAACGAAAGTTGTAGCTGGGCAGAGGTGGTGCCCGCCTTTAATCCCAGCCCTTGGGCAGGATGCAGAGGTAGGTGGATCTCTGTGAGTTCCAGGCCAGCCTGATCGACAGATCTAGTTCTAGGACAACTAGCGCTGTTACACAGAGAAACCCTGTCTCTATGAAAAAAAAGAAAAAGAAAAAGAAAAAAAAAACGGTTGTAAGTTGTTCATATGTGAGGAGTTCACAAGTGGTCACAATATTGATTCCTTTAAGTGACTAGATTATTTCCAAAGCAATGTTTTATATTCTTCATTTAAAAATTGTTTATTAAGAAAAAGGAAACTGCTGAAATTTTATATACTTCAAAACAGTGAAACCAAATACTGAGGTTTTATTTAGATATTGAAAGATGTAGCTCACTGAATTCTTATTTGTGAGCGAGCTTACCTTTGGTTGAAGATAAATAATAAAGACCACTAGCCAGTTGCTTTTACATACAGTATCTTTCTTTCAATCAAATTCTCCATTAAAACTACACTTAAATGATTGACATCTATAATACCACATAGCATGTTATTTAAGACAAGTCTAAGGAATGACTTCCAACTGTTTCTATTAAAATTTCTCAATTTCTTCATTGTCAGGTCATAATTATCTGAGCATTAAATTTCAAGGAATTTCTTCATTGAAGCTTTAATGAACATTTTGATTCTTTGCTCTAGTTTCTAGAAAATATAGAAAGGTACAAGGATTACTTCCTTGTGCCATTCAATAATAACTCCTGGGACAATAACATCTACTGTGGATTATACTTTGGGTCCCTTGAGGGGTCTTTCTAGACAAATGGTAATATATATAGTATTTATTAAGCATTAATAGAAAAAGAAGTAAGAACATCCCAAAGTCGTATTTATTGACCAAGAAAAGTTTCAAAAATTGAAAGAAAAATGCTACAACATGCAGCACTCCATCCAGAGAGAAGAAAGTACTTTTAGGACCAGTATCAATTAGAAATAACCACAGAAGAACTCAACATGTAACTTCACAAGGCAGACAGGACCGGAGAAAGCACTTCAGATGAGGGTCCTCAACCTTTACTAAGAGGGGGAGACTACTGTGCTTCCCCTACTACAAATCGAGCATGAGGCTGTTTGTTGCTGGGAAAAATGCTTCACAAAGAGTAAAACAAGCATCATTTTGCAGCTACTTCACAACAGGGAGGAGAACTGGGAGGTAAAAGCATAACCTGAAATACAGTTCTCACTGAATGCCTTATTTCTCATCAAAATGTGCATCTTTTGAGAGAAGCCAAATGCCAAGATAACTTTCTCTGCAGCGCTGTCTTCGTCAAAAGATAGATGTGGGGTTGGACAAACAACACAACCCAAAACAAACAAACAAACAAACAAACAAAAACCAAAACAAAAAAAACCCCACCTTATTTAAATCAGTTTGCTCAAATGAGACCCTCACACCCTCTGCAACTAAAACTTAAGAGTCCCCCTCCCACAACCCCAGTGAAGGTTCACAGTTTGTATAAGTGAACCACAGAGGTAGGGAACACAGAGGGTGCCCACTGACACTCAATTTCTCTCTACTGAAAATGGTGGGGGGATGGGCACGTTTATAGATTTTTGCTCAAGGCCACACTTGCTCCTAACTTCCAGGTCTACGGCTTGAGCTTGCCTGTTGGCTTGCACAGGTTTAACACTGTCCTTTAAATTCCCCACTTAAAAAAAGCTTCCCCGGGAGACATAGTTGTTTGACTAACTCAAGCATTCACCCCCGGCTGGGCTTATAAGGACCTCTGCAACTCTTCATGAGGCAGAGCGATTTGTTACATTGTAGTTGACAGAGTAACAAGCACTTTAACCAGAGGATACTTTGCCGAGCGATTTGTTACATTGTAGTTGACAAAGTAACAAGCACTTTAACCAGAGGATACTTTGTCATAAGAGTTGTACAAAAGCCGGGGCGGTGGTGGCACACGCCTTTAATCCCACACTCGGGAGGCAGAGCCAGGAGGATCTCTGTGAGTTCAAGGCCAGCCTGGGCTACAGAGTGAGTTTCAGAAAAGGCGCAAAGCTACAAAGAGAAACCCTGTCTTGAAAAAACAAAACAAACAAAATAAGTGTTGTACAAAAGACGAAACAACATGTTTTATGACTTTGAACTTCATAGTGAATCCTAGAGGAAGAAAACGGTTTTGAAGTCCACTCGATCCCCTCCAATTGTTTAATTTTCACACAATATTTGAAGCCTCTGTTTATTTAAAAGCTAAATATGAATGTATACTCACATTGGAACTTTCACTTATTTCATAATGGTTATATCGTAAATAAAATGCAAAAACTATTCAGGACCTTCGAGTACCCAGATAAACAAACGCAAGAGAGACGACACAATCATCCTGGTGGCAGAAATGAATATGTCTAGGTTGATGTAATAGAATTCTGAACTTGAATTCTGAATTCTGAATTCAGAAGACTTGACACAACAGAAAATAATCACTAACAAATTACTTAGCTAGCTAACGCCAGCTTTCTTTTCTTTTCAATTTTTTTTTTAAAGACTAAATCCATAATGACACAGGAGACAGTTTCTTAAGGTTTTCTGCAACATTTCCTCAAAGTAATGAGTCCATTCTTTTTTTTTTTTTTTTGGTTTTTCGAGACAGGGTTTCTCTGTGTAGCTTTGTGCCTTTTCCTGGAACTCACTTGGTAGCCCAGGCTGGCCTCGAACTCACAGAGATCCGCCTGGCTCTGCCTCCCGAGTGCTGGGATTAAAGGCGTGCGCCACCATCGCCCGGCTATGAGTCCATTCTTTTAGTTTTCAAAGTCTGTTTAACAATCTCTATCAATAATGAGTGGCATGGCAAATGAGCCCCTTTCTCCGGGCATTACCTGTTTATGATATGTATACACAGGGACATCTTTTGAGATGGATGCATAATTTCTTCTGAACTCAACTCCAGCTTCTCCACCCTTAAAATAGACGTGACATACAGACGACAGCCCAAGCTCAAGGTCACAGATCAGCAGGAAAGATTACCAGGAGAACTGATGTTACAGCTGGCAGCTGATCCAAGCTCCCCGGGTTTCCAGTCCACCTCGCAGACACTGTGCCTCTACTCACGGGATGCACTCTGCTTTAAAAATATTCTTTACATCCTGAAGACATATACCGTTTTCATTACAAAGCATGATCCTGCTGAATACACTGCCTCAAGAGTGGGAGAATTCTTTGTGTCTCAGAACTGTGAATGTTTACGTGTGCTGATGTATATGCCTATCTATGCTTGTGTTTTTGCTTGTTGTGATTCATCTCCCTCGTGTGACAATTTTGAAAATGAACTTAACTTGCATATATCCCTAAACATATCCTGCTCCCTAACAGGTTCAATCTATATGAGGCTGAATCTAATATTGTATTTCTCAATATTTCAGACCATGTGTAGATTTAATTGTTGATTACTGGTTCTGTAGGAATGTTTTGTAATATTTCCATCACTATTTCCAGCATATATTCGGGGAAAAAAAAATTTAGTTATCAACAATTGCTACAAAAGTGCCTTATAATGGAATTATTGTCAAAGTGCGATTACCTAACAAAATAGCATAGCTGGGCATGGTGGAATAGGCCTTTAATCCTAGATCCCTGGAAGCAGAGGTGCTGCTGGATCTCTACGAGTTTGAAGCCAGCCTGGTATACATAGCAAGTTCCAGAACTACATAATAGAGACTGTCTCAAACAAACAAACAAACGAATAAAATAAATAAATAAGAATAAAAAAGAAAGCTTAATGTATAATGTGTAAGTTATTATACATTAATTATTTTGATAAAAACCACAAGTTACTTCTGCCAAGTAATGGAAGTTCCATTGATGAGTTCTTTTGGAAAACAAGGAAAATTCCTCATAAAACACACCATCCAAGCTGTCTTAGTGGGGACACTTATCAGTGAATGATGTGTTCCTTTTTACATATTGCCTGGGTAAAAGTGCTGACGAGCTGTGAACAGACCATAATTTTCCAGAAACGGTAAACATAATGTACCACTGCTCTTGCCAATGCTGGCCCAGAACCCAAAGATCTTTAGAATGGAAGTTTCAGCAGGATATGGAACAGGTATCACTAGACATAATCTATGGACAGACAGGCATAGATAGTGAGGACACGTGTAAAAGCGAGAAGTTATAAACCTGAGCCCAAGTGTTAAACACAGAACAAGAACACTACACACCCAAGGTTCTAGGAGACTAAGCCTTTAAATATTAGCAGGTAACTGTGTCCTTTAACTGGTAAGTGGAAGCTACTGGCACGCCATTATTAGGCTACTTTAATGACTTCTTAATTTATTTAAGAAATTGCCGTGCATACTTTTCTTGGACTTCTCTCTTGCCTGCCTGTGCATACGACCCAGCGTTTGAAGTGACCTCAGTAGCCGCAGCCTGGAACTGCTAATCTGAAACAGCTTTACTGGTGTTCAGATTTAAGTCTCCACCATAGGGGTGGCTTGGAGATAGCCTCACCATGGCAGCTGCCACTGGGAAGAAGATGCAGACGGGGGTCAGGCTTAGGAAGGGGGATTTAGAAGAGCACTCTGGTGAGCTGCCAGAGAAACAGGAAGAGCAGTCAGTGGTCTAAGTGACATGGGCCAGGCTTTTGGGACTTCACAAACTGGGTTGAGAATATTCCTGAATTATTATTCATTATTTAAAAATGAAGATAATAAAAATTACTTAACTTTCACTACTTGTATCATTTAATGAAAGTAACTGTGCCACAGCTAACGAACTAACTACGTCAGAATGGTAGAAATCTCTCACCATTCTTCCAGGCTGCTCTGTCTGTTTCCGGCAGGAGGACGTGTGTGCAGTGGTAAATGGACTACGGTGATCACCTCACTGTTTAGTTTGTTCGTCTCTGAAACCGCTTAAATTCCTCCAGCAAGAGATCTTAATATTTACATTTTGCTCTGAGCTTTTGTTCTCACTGTGCTCTCCACTAGAGCGTTTATACAAATGGATAATTTGTTTCTGTAATAAGGATGTAATAAGTGAGCAGGGGAAGTACTATGATATGGGAGACAGAGTCGTGCACAGAGATTTTCTTCCCACGTGTCCATCTAATCCCTACGATCACCCCCATTTCATGCACTGTCTCAGTTAAAAGCAGAGAGACCCATGCAGGCACCTTCCCCAACTTGCAGACCAGGGGTGGCTTTTTATCTGTGACTCTCCAGCACTCAGAGGAATTTTCAATCATCTCACTTGCAAAATTAGAGTTTTGTTTGTTTGTGCATGCCCGACCCCTCAATACAGGGTAAGTTCCTTACAGGCAAGAATTAGATCTTTTCATCCTTGTGTCTCCAGGACTGGGCAGATATAGTCTTTGTTTTTTGTTTTTTGTTTTTTGTTTTTTGTTGTTGTTGTTGTTGTTGTTGTTTTTGAGACAGGGTTTCTCTGTGTAGCTTTGCACCTTTCCTGGGACTCACTTAGTAGCCCAGGCTGGCCTTGAACTCACAGAGATCTGCCGGGTTCTGCCTCCCAAGTGCTAGGATTAAAGGCGTGCACCACCACCGCCCGGCTCAGATATAGTCTTACAATGTGCAAAAAGTCAATCTCTGAGAGTCTTAGTTCTGCTAAATATGCTGCGGGCCATGATAACTGTGAGAGAGCTCAGTATTAAAAATGATACGGTGCTAGTGCTAACATCTGGCTTCAAACTCAAGACTTGCTTCTTCTGCATATGAACTAACAAAAACTACAAAGGTACAAAGTAATAGGTTGGTTAGGAATTTAGCTCAGTGGTAGGTTGCCTGTCCTCGAACAAATTCCAGGCCTTGAGTTCAGTCCCTAGCAACAGAAATAAACAACAACAAAAACCCCCAGAAGTAACGAAAGTTGTTTGCTTTAATCTTACATGAGTGGCTACTATTCTGGTAAAAACCCAGAAGATATACAAATTTTTAAAACGCACGTTTATTGCTGTTGTATCAGTCATGTTAGGAAGATTCAGTATACAAAGATGGCGTCAAGAGTAAGCATGTTTCAAAATACTGGTACCCTACATTTTCCATCATATTTCTTCTTTCCAATTGTTGCCCACGTAGAAAGATGAATAACACTCATTTGTAACTGAAATGTTATTCGTGCAATGTCTTTGGAAGAAGACATATTAAGAAATGAAGTTTCACACTGAAAGATTTGTTCTCTAAAGCCAAAGAAATCACATATATTATAAAAATAATGATAATGAGGCAAAATAAGGAAAACTTTCTAAAAGAAAGTTTTTTGATTTTTACTGTATCAAATATAACCAAGAAATTACTCTTTACATTCATTTAACTATTAAACACTGAAGTTAATATTTATTCATTAAAGAACTTAGATTTCATTTATATCCATATATTTGGAGAGTATCAAATATTAGCTTTCACTTAGTTTGACTAAATAAAAGTAGTGTCTTAACCTAAAGTGATTCCATCAGATTATGTAAAAGTGGGGCTAGAAGATGGTTTGTGCAGAAGAGTGCTTGCTGTGCAAGTGTGAGGTCCTGAGTTCAAATCCCCAGCACCCACTGAAAAGCTGACATGTTGCAGAAGTATCTGTAATCCTCTCACTCCTACAGGAGAGACAGTGAGACTATGTATGACTCCTTGCGAGGTTGTGGGCCCATTAGTGTGGTGGCATTGACATCAGGTAAACAACAGAGACCTTGTCTGAAATAAGATGGAGGATGAGGATCCACACTGTGATATTCCTCTCACCTCCACATGCACATCGGGGCGTGTACACACCAGCATTCATAGACATGAACATGGGCACACATGTGCACACACACACACACTATACACATGCATAAGTACACCCACACATCACACACACACATAAACACACATGCATACACAAACAGGTATAGCAAGTCAAGTCACCCTTTAAGACCTAAATCAGAAAGACTGAAAAGCAATCCAACAAGAACAAACATAACCCAAGCTGGGCTTTCTTGAATACTGACGCAGACAATGAGCACTTCTTCCCTACATCTTTAAAACACTGGCCTCTGGCCATCAGCAGAAATACAAGGGAAACCATTCCTGGGACCTGTATTAAAAACAAAGGGTTCACTCTTGTTGGCCGAGTCTGCAACATGATTAAATAAAATTAATTCTGTGATTTTCAAAAATCTAGCAAAAGAACTAATTATTCCATGACAAAAGTACAGACTATTTATTAGTAGTATTAGTGTTAAACCTTACCTAAACTAGGAGCTCAAAAGGCTGAGAGGTTTGGGTTCAGTTTCTGGGTCTTTGATTTATCAACTGTTTAACCTTGGGCAAGTCAGCCATTCTTTAGTGTGCTGTTGTTTATAAATGCACAAAACCACAGGGGGAGTAAATGTGGCCACACATACACAGTCTGGACACAGCACAGCAGAAGGAACATACACTCGAGAATTTGTTTTATACTGGCACAAATGAAACTATAAAATTCCTCCAAGTACTAGATTAAAATCTGTAGCATGAATCTTTAAAGGTCTTATTAATAAAAATAAACCCAGGGCCAGATATTGGGGTGAACGCTGGGAGATCTGAGAAACAGAGCAGGCCACAGCTAACCTCACCTCGCCAACTTCTCACCAACTTGTCAGCTGATTCTGTTTGCTCAAACTGGAAGCCTCTGAGTCCTCATCTGGAATGTTGAGGACTCAGAGGCTGAACTCAGCTGAACTGGTGCTAGAAGCCCAAAAGCTTAACCAGGCTCTAGTTCCTGGTCCTCACACCTTATATACATTTCTGCTTCCTGCCATCGCTTCCTGGGATTAAAGGCATGTGTCACCATGCCCAGCGGCTTCCAGTGTGCCTTTGAACTCACAGAGCTCCAGATGGATCTCTGCCTCTGGAATGCTAGGATTAAAGGTGTGAGTGCCACCATTTTCTGGCCTCTATGTCTATCTAGTGGCTGTTCTGTTCTCTGACCCCAGATAAGTTTATTAGGGTGCACAGTAATATAAGGGAACACAATATAACCACAACAATCTCTCTCTCTCATCTTATGTATTAATTTATTCTTTCTTCCATTCACTTACTTGTGTGTTGGCGGACATGCATACGTGTCCATGGAGGTCAGAGGTCAATCCTGGGTGTTTTTTTTCAGGAGTCATCCCCATTTTCTTCTCCCGAGACAGGGTCTTTTACAGGACCTGGAGCTCACAATTAGGCTAGGCTGCTTGGCCAGTGAGTCTCAAAGATCCTCCTGTCTCTGCCTCCTCAGTATGGAGTGCTGCATCTGGGTGTGGGGATCCAGCTCGAGGCCTCATGCTGAACGCAGCACACACTTTACTAAAGACTGAGCTACGTCCACAGCTCCTACTCTGTTTTTTTTTTTTTTTTTTTAGTCTGATCATCAGTCCTTTGGGAGACCCGGAAAGAAGGCCAATCACTTCAAACAACAGTGTCATGCCACTGGCTAGCTCTCTCAACCCGGAGGTCTAGGTGAGACAGTAAAAACTTGCTGTTGATTGAAGTCTAGGAAAGGGCACTTAAAAGATGACAAACACTCCAGGTCTCTGGGTGCCGTAAAGTCACATTTTTTTTTTTTTTTTATCAACTCTTGACGGGTCAAAATAGCGGCTTCAAAACTCCTGGGAAGACTGTGTCACGAACTGTTGACTCCTACTAAGTCACTACTCCTTTCAAAGCCCTGCTTTCTCAGGGGTATGCTGCAGCCATATCCCTTCCTCCAAGGAAATACGGAGGCATATTTTCTTTGATTTCCTTCAAGAGGTGGTTGGTGTATGATTTACCTTCACTAACATTTTTCCAGGCAAGGGCACGAAAGTTGGGAACGACTGAGAGGCTGGTGATGGCTGCAGTCAGCGGCTAACCCCAAACCAAATGGAGGTGCTAGGAATTCCAGCCTTTCCTGTCACGCCAGACCTCTGCAGACAAGAAGATAAAAGTGCCCAAAACATTCGGCCAACCAAATGCTTTTGTAGCCCTTGGGGAAATACAAGGTTACTTTTCCTATTCCAAAAATCTTAAATATATATACACTCATATATATTTAATATAAATATTGACTATATTTACCTAGCATGTTCTAGATGACTGTTAACAAATCTGTTACTAATAGATGGATGACACAGCACCAAACTGAGGAATGTACTCTCAGGTGTTTGGTTTTTTTTTTTTTTTTTGAGGCAGTCTTACTATGTAGCTACAGGCTGGCCTTAAAATCACAAACTTGAGCCGGGTGGTGGTGGCACACGCCTTTAATCTCAGCACCCAGGAGGCAGAGCCAGGCGGATCTCTGTGAGTTCAAGGCCAGCCTGGTCTACAGAGCGAGATCCAGGACAGGTACCAAAACTACATGGAAAAACCCTGTCTCGGAAAAAAAAAAAAAATCACAAATCTGCCTTAGCCTTCTGAGTGCTGAGATTACAGACAAAAACTACCATGTCTGGCTTTTTCGACTTGTTTTTTTACTTCCTTGACACCCCCATCAAGTTCCTAGATGATAGGTGAACTGTACGTGCCTTTGTATTCCCATGGGTGATATTTTACAGGTACTGATAATTATCTGTTGAATCTTTCAGTATATTCAATGTATATCTGTAGAGGTGCGAGCATTTGGATACACAACACAAGTTAGTTAACCTAGGAAATTCTGTAATTTTATAATCTTTCACTACAGATTTAAATCAAGGAGAAATTGCGCATATGAAAGATGCCTAGTAAGTTTTCTTTCCTTAGACCTTCTTCTTAAACCACTTGAGAACTTAACCAAAATGGACCAATCATTTGCTTTCCTAGGACGTATAATGCAGAGAAAGAAAAGGTCATCAGTTGTGGCTTTGACGAAGTCACATTTCACAAGCAAGGAGAGAGGAGTGGAGTAGTCACACAGTGAGAAGCGGAAGAGAGAGAAGACGAGCCCGGAAACGGAGCCTGCCTTTCCTGTTTCAGGGAGCAGCAGAAACCTCCTGTCAGGTTCCGGAAGAGCTGGTGCGCGTCTGTTATAAACTCTCCCGCACTTGGACTTGGGTGAGGGGGTATCTGCCCCATGTAATCCCGCCTTTGCTGAGATACTGTATTCAGAACGTGGAAAACAGACGACACATTGAATCTCTGACCCTAAAGAATTCGGCCAATAAAAGTGCCCCTAGTCCCACTTTTCCTATAGTAACTTCCCCTCACGAATGGTTAAAGAGCAATCCACATCTCCACTTTTCAAAGACGGGAAGTTAATGACACAGAGAAGAAAATAAGATGGCCAAGGTCACACTTAAGTTGGTAGGGGCAGAGCTGATGATAACAGCACTTCAGACATCTTACTCCAGGGGTCTGCACTAACCAAGAATCCAGCTGCTTCCCCTGATGGAATGAAAGGATGCCAATTACTCAAACTGTGTAGGAAACACTGACCAAAACAGGGGTTAATTGGACATGGGTTGTTTTAATTCCATAATCAGCTCTTTGCCTGCGCTGCCCTGGGAGGGAATAACATATCTTTTGCAGGAATGGGAAGAGGGCCAGCACAGGCCATCTGGCTGCACATGTCTTTCCTGAAGTTATCCCTGCAGCTGTGTGACACTCAATGATGTTGAAGAACTTTTTACTTTAAATCATTTTACTATTTCCCTTCTGTCCAGTCAACATATTTCAAAATTTTGTATTAACTTTACTATAACACCACCACCCCCAAACAAAAAAATCTTCGGAAATAAAAAAAAAAATCACACATCACAGTGAAATGAACCAGACCCAACGTCTATACATCTCAGTGGACTTCTATACTCTGAGAAGAGGCATTCTGAAGCTGTGGAGCTGCACAGTGGATTTTGTACTTCCACTGGCGAATATATTTGGGTGCCCTTATCTACCAGCAAAAACAATAATAATCCACGGCAGTCAGACTAGAAAAACAATTATCTTTATGTCCGCTTTATAAGTCATCATTACCTGCCTCTAGTCATTCTCATCTCGTGAAATGTAAAAGTAGATAAATCTTTATTTTCCCAGGATTCAGGCAATTTCAGTGACTTTGAAGTTATCACATACACATGAACAGAAACACCATATATGTGTAAGTACACATGCTTGTGTGTGTGTGTGCCTGTGCATGTGTGAGTAAGGGTGGTATTGAGGCTTGACTTTGTTTATATAAAATTCTCATTCACAGAGAAGAAGATTAGGCCAACAGTCAGTCAATACTCAGACTTGGGCAATTCTTTTCACAAGAAAACTAAACATATGGGTCCTCCCATCAACCCAAGGAAAAGGAGATGTGAGAGAACCCAGGCACCCTACTTCCTTGTCCATTTCCCATCTCTCATTTCCTAAGTCTACTAAATGACAAGAATCGGGACAATCAAGTTCAACAGAACTGCCCAGTATCTGAGACCAGATGGACACCCATCCAGGGAGATTCGGTCATGATTTTCAGTGCCACTCCAGCATTAGGTTCGCATACCGCATATGTTTCTTCCTCTCCTCTGCTTCTGCCTCCTCCCACTCTCGCTCTTACATGGTTTGCTCTTTCTAAGTCTCAGTGCTTAACTCCCAGCATTGGGAACTAGAAAGGCTTCCAACAGGAAGTGCGAAGTAGCTGAAGAACTACAGCATTAGCACCTTCACTCTCGTTTTCTTGACAAAGAGGCACTTTAAAAAAAATAACATCGGGGAATGCTACACTAAGCTGACTTGTCTTATATTTCTAGTTGTGAGCTTGGCCTTCAATGGCTGAGCCATCTCTCCAGACCATGGGTTACTCTTAAGAAATGCAAGTATTCATGCTTAACTGTGGTTGAGAGTAGGATGTTCTAAGTCTTCGTGTTGTGTATATAATATGTTAAGAGTCCATGCCAGGAAGCATAAGTAAGAACCAGAGAAGAGGTAATGAGGCCCTACAGGAGACCATGGAATTCAAGCTATGTGGGTAGGCAGATGTGTAAAATTCCCAGCAGAACTTGGAAGAGATGGTGAATGTTGACACTGGCTAGCAAAGGCCAGATGTTTCTTCCTCAGACGGTGAGACAGACCATGATTTAGCCAACTCGTACTGTTGTTAGACAATTATGGCTCCATTTTGAATGGAAAATAGACATAGCACCTAACAGCAAGCAGCCCTCAGACTATATCCAAGTTCATCAATGAAGTGGAACAGGAAGAAGGGTTACCCTGGGCCAGGGAAGGCTGCCTGTACCTAAGCTCGTTTCTTTTGCTACTGTAAACTACTGGGCCTTTACATGTCTCCAACGCTTCCTAAACTTTGTAAGTTCCTAATCTTAGATTACAGCCCTGGCCCAAAATGTTCAGAGAGTTGCTAAACTACAGAGTTAGGTGCATTACTAGTCCATGATAGAATAATCTGGAAAAACGGAGGCAGAAGTTCTACTGCTAGAGCTCTCCAGCCACAGTGCACTAAATCACTTCCTTCAGGGACCTTGCCTTTTGCTAATTGTACTGGGCTAAGGAGGTGACTCGGAAGCATAGATAGGCCACGTGGGCCAATTTTCTGAACTCTGGCGCTACAAGAGATACTGAAGAAAAACAGAGATTATTATTTTCTCTGTGTCCTTTGCTTTCCTCACTTAAAAGCAGAAGGTTCCAAAAGATCCTCCTTATGATTCCTCTGCGTGTTCCTGGCACCTGGTTATTTTACCTCCTTATTGAGAAGGGCTAGCCCAGCTGAATCTGATCCCTCTGCCTTTTGTTGCTCGGCTCTGCCCTTTAGCATAGATGTTCCTTCCAGGCCTAAGCATGCATGTCCGACTCCAGATGGAATAAAACATCGATTTAATCTTCCTCCTTTTCTACAAAAGAAGCAGTACTTCTGGGTAACACGGCAGAGCTTTTGTAGCTAAGCTTTAATGGTAATTACGACTGATATTAGAAAGAAAACATTTATGTATCATGCCACGTTTGCTTCTAATGAAGAAACTAACAGAGAGGGACTGGAGAGAAGACGCGGCGGTCAAGAGCATGTACTGTTCTTGCAGAGAACCGGAATTTGATTCCCAGCATTCACGGTAGGCAGCTTGCAACTGTCCACAACTACAGGGGATGCCTAGCTCTAGGGGATCCCAGACTTGTGGCTTCTGCAGCACTGACACTCATGTGCACACACCTAAACTCAGATACACACACATACATGCAATTAAAAGTAAATGTTACGTTTTAAAGAAATTAGCAGGGTGGTGGTGGCACATGCCTTTAATCCCAGCACTCGGGAGGCAGAGGCAGGTAGATCTCTGTGAGTCTGAGGCCAGCCTGGTCTACAGAGCGAGATCCAGGACAGGCACCAAAACTACACAGAGAAACCCTGTCTCAAAAAAACAAAACAAAACAAAACAAAAAACCAAAACCAAAAACAAAAAAGCTCATCTATGGAGAGAGATGACCCTCTGCAAAAGTATGTACACAGAAGAAAGCTCGACACAAATAGAGGAACAAGAGAGAAAACAAAACATTTCATTATGATTAAAACCAAAACCTATGGTGCACGAAAACTCTCCCAGTATTTGCTAATTTATTTTTTCTAGTTTTATTATTTGATAGCATGAACATTACAAAGTAGAACTGCCTGATGTTTATAATGAGAGTAACAAGGTCAAGTTGACTTCTGCATCACTGCATCCCACATTGGGAGATTAAAACACGGAAATCTAAGATATTGGTAATATCATACAGGGTATGATATGTAGGCGAAGATTTATATATTGGTAAGAATTCACTCTGCATTGCCTTTTAACTACACAGTTTTAAAAGATAAGCGGACAGATGGTGCTAACAAACACTTAGCAGAGTTATCACTGAGAAGAAAAACAACAACATTGGTTTAACTTCCTTCAAAATCTCTGTTTAAGTCAGGGAGAGATGTTCACGTAATACTCTCAGTTAGAAAGCTGAGGAAGGAGGACTGCCATGAGCTCTAGAGCAGCCGTGGCCACACAGTGTTCTCCAGCCTAAGTCACAAGGGAGACCTTCTTTAAGGCAAACAAAGAAATCAACAACAACAAACAAACCACCAGTAAAATGAAATAATTGATGTGTTGGCCTTGGAGATCTGGGATGTACACAGCTCCCAACACATCATTGAATAAGTACGCACTTTATATCATATGTGTGTGTTTATGTGAATGCACGATTGTGGGAGGCTGGGAGAGATGGAACTTTGAAATCTTGAATCTGCTCACACTTGTGCACCAGCCCGAGGCTGACACTCACACCTTTATCTGCAACCGTCATGCTGACTGGCGCGGTCTGCGCATGTATGTTTTATTGCACTTATTCTGAACTGGACCCTTGTGACACATCCTATGAATTGTAGCCAGTGCTCTTTGTAACGCATTCTACTCTGTCCCATGGTATGCTTCTGACTGCATTCGGGCCAAAGCTGAAATTCCTCTCTAGCCTACTATTGAGACTCCAAGGCCTGACTGCTACCGTGAATCTGAAGAATGATCTCAAGTCATCCTCTCTTCAGGCAATGTTCAGTAAAATTGGAAAGAGGACCACAGACAGAATTTTAATTTTCCTAATAGGAACTCTTCTAAATGTTAAAAGAAAGGTAAAATTAGAGAATGTTTTATTGAATCCAAAATGTTATTTTATCATGTAAAAACCAATAAAAATTCTCAAGCTTCACTAGATTCTTTTCGTTGTATGCTGTGGGTCCTTTGTCCTCACAGTGTTCTGCATTGGGAAAAGTCCCCGGTGGCTTTCTGCTGCCACACAGGGCCAGCAGCTCTAGGCACACAGAATCCCTTGCACCCTTGACCATGGATAGATAGGGTATTCCTACCTTAGGCCTGCAATTCCTCTTCCCAGAAAGCTCCTCTTGGCTCCTCTCATGACTGGCTCCACAGCCTCCTTAAAAGTCACTTCCTGAAACAAGCCTTTCCACAACTAAGTGTCTATGCCCAATCCCTGAAAAAGTGCTCAGGGGGCCCTGTTTCCACAATTAAACAATGTCTACATCCATGTCTGGACAGAGTGCCCTGGAGACCCTGTTGTGCTGGGACTTCTTCATAGTCTAACTTCTGCTTGCTTTAAAAATAGTTATCACCATCTTCCATCACCACCAGATTGCAGTTGTTGGTATAAGGAAAAGGCTATTTTTATTCTATTCTTTATAGGACATCTGAGGCACATTTTATTGAGCAAATGCATGTCTAGTCATGAAGTACACACAAACACACGCATACAATTCCGAGAAACCATGGGAACAGCTTCCCTGCAAGGGGATAAATGGAAAAGATGCGCACAACTATTCAAATTGCCATGTAAACCCAACGAAGGTGCTTTATACTATGTAAGTGAAATGGTTATTTTTAAGTACCATGCTTTTATGTCCCACAGAATTAATAATTACTTCTTTTACAATCTGAATACTGTATGACAAAAAAGGAAAACATTATTTAAACTCACAGCAAATCAGAGGGTAGGTCTAACATTCCCATTCTCCTGCCTGTTGGAGGAGACCACCCAACTGCTATTCCACTGGGCGTTTACTCTTACAAAGTCATATCACCCCATTTTCTTTAAAAAAATAATAAAGATTACTCAAAATTCCTTAATTGCTCAGAAATGTTTGCAATTAAAGGAAAAAAAATAAAGAAGCCTCAAGTCTGTTAATTGAGCAGTACCTAAAGAAAGCAAAATCTACAACTTGAGCAAAACAGTCTTTCTCTATTCTTGCTGTTCATTTTTCCAGAACATTACTGTATTTTTGACTGAGACACATAATTCCCTGACATATGGGGATGTGCTCGTTAGAAATTATGTACAGACTTGATAAGTATCTTAATAAAAACAATACAAATAAAAATTACATAACGGATAGAGACAAAATGTGCCCATTGGAGAGACTCATATTATTAATGAAGCCACAGACTTTATTTTAAGCTTATTTTAAGTATTGAGCAAATATTAATAGGTAAAATCAGTAAAAGCAATGTAAGTAAAAGGAGGAAATTGCAGCAATAACTCTGAAGTTCCGGAACAGCTCTTAGATGCATGACAGAATAGTGACCTGGTCAAGCCCTCTGCACTAAGTGCAAAAGAGTACAAAAAGCAAACCTCAGTGGTGACACGTCTGTCTTAAATGGGAACTATGCAAAGCCACCATCCCATACGTGATGCTCCACGACTAGTCTATGTCTTTCCAGCTAATCCTCATGGTCCCCAGGAGAGAGGCTGAAACAGCCCATTTTGCAGAGGAGGAAATTGCAGTGGAGGTTAATTTGCTTGTACACTTTGCCCAACTGTTGAACTAAAGGACCAGACCTGGAGATTTCTTTTCCATAATGGCATGGAGTGGAAAGGGTTTGAAACAGTTAAACTGCCAACCTAGTAAGCTAATCACCGCATCTGCGGTCACGTGACAGCCCAAGTCCCCAACCACATGTCCAGTGCACACTGGTTTCCTCTGTGCCTCCATGCTTGGTTTATTTGGCTTTCTACGAGAATCTCTAACTCCTTGTTCATTTCTCCCCTGTAAATAAAACCTAGTCATCAACCCAGACGGATGAAGGACTAACACACCCATAGCTAAATCAAGTTTTGTCAACTGCTCGAACTAGAACTTCATTTGTGGACCTCCTTAGATTCCTCTCTGCATGGAGAGACCTGCAGACACCCACTCCACCGCGGGAGTCTAACCTCTCTGTGAGATTAGAGAGAGCACATTTCTTGGATTGGACAGCTCAGTATTTAATTGGCCTTGAAAGCATCCATGTCCAGTAAGTGTTTCCCCCCTCAGGTCTGGCATGACTACACTACTAAGGAACACACTCTCCTAACATTTTAGGTATCCAGAGACTACACTGTGGTTGTGAATGTACTATTCAGAAACGGATTACAGGTCTCTGTAAAATCTTCTTTAAAACTTTAATTTTTCTTGGTGATACACAATATTTTGTGACCCATCCTTGGCATAAAGGTAATTCTGGTTTTATATCCGTAGTGTAGCACGAATCTTAAAAGGTCTTATTAATACAATCAAACCTGGAGCGAGGTGTTGGGGTGAACGCTGGAAGATCAGAGAAGCAGAACAAGCCACAGCCAACTCACCTCGCCAGTTCCTCAGCTGATCCTGTTTCCTCAGACTGGAAGCCTCTGAGTCCTCATCCAAATGGATCTCAGCTGAACTGCTGCTCAAAAGCCTAAAAGCTTAACAGACTCTAGTTCCTGGTTTTCACGCCTTATATACCTTTCTGCTTCCTGCCATCACTTCCTGGGATTAAAGGCTCTTGTTACCACACCTGGCTGTTTCCAGTGTGGCTTTGAACTCACAGAGATCCAAATGGATCTCTGCCTCCAGAATGCTAGGATTAAAGGTGTATGTGCCACCATTTTCTGGCCTCTATATCTAGTGGCTGTTCTGTTCTCTGACTCCAGATAAGTTTATTAGTGTGCACAATATTTTGGGGAACACAATAGCACCACACTTAGGAAGCAATTCATAATAGTATATGGTATATATGCACAGCACACTCATACACACACACACACACACACACACACATATGTGCATGTATACTGTCATTTTCCTTTGATTTATATTCTAGTTATGCATAAACTACTTGTGGCTACAGGTATAAAACTTAAATAATACTAATATTATAGTAAAATCAGTAAACACAGTTGATATCATAAGACAGAAAGATAGTTTCAAGAAGCTAGGCGATGTATGTGTCAGGACCACGCTAGGAGCTAAGCTAAGTAGCAAGCTATGTGAGGCCTGGTGTTCGCAAGGTTACTGAATTCTGACGCCAGTTTCTATGTTCCTTGTGTCTAGGATAAGAAACAAGAAAATAGGCTGGGCGGTGGTGGCACACGCCTTTAATCCCAGTTCTCGGGAGGCAGAGGGAGAAGGATCTCTGTGAGTTCGAGGCCAGCCTGGTCTACAGAGTGCGTTCCAGAATAGCCACAGCTGTTACATGGAAAAACCCTGTATCAGAAAAACAAACAAGCAAACAAACAAAAACACAAGAAAATATAAAAATCAAACTTCTCTTTGGTATTTACGTTCTTCCATCCTTTTTTTCCTTGGTTCTGGGGCTCAAGGAGCACCGGTCCATGCCCACATAGAGTTAAATGCCAAAAAAAAAAAAAAAAAAAAAAAAAAAAAAAAAAAAAAAAAAAATTTGCTTTTTAGGTAGGTTTAGGAAGGTGTCATACACATAATGTTGTCCTTGTGAATAATTTTCACTTTATGGCTTCAATTAATCGTCATAACTAAATATTGACTTTCTTCCTAACTTAATTACCTAGGCCTCTCTGACTACAGTAGGGGTATAACTTTTTCGAACTTTTAAAATAACTTGTTGACATTAGTTAACAGATATGTAAATTCACACATGAAACTACAAGGGAGTATTATAGCTTTAAAAGAACCCAGCTTTCAACAATATTCAATATCCCAATAGGTAAGCATATGAGTAGAAAAAAGGGTCTCCAAGGATGCAGTTGAAGAGGGCCTGCGTGAGGCTTAGTCAGACATCTGAACTAGGCCAAAGCAGACAAAGACATGGTATCGTGGCTGGTTCTAAAAAAAATCCCGAATTCCCGCTTCCTCAATACCTACAATACGTTCAGAAGCGAACAGACACTACAAATTCACTTCTCTGGGCACAGTCCAAACTGACAACGGAAACAGACAAGAGGGAGGAGGTTTCACATGCAGTCTATCTTCTGTTGTTCAAGAACAATTTACTAAGCAGCTGTTATGTGCTGGGCAACAGGTAAGCATCATGGACACTCTGAGAAGCAAAACATAACCCTTGGTTCTCGATAAGAAACAAGAAAATATAAAAACCAAACCTGTTTTGGTATTCGTAGTCTTCCATGCCTATTTTCCTTGGTTAATTATTATGGTATATGGGATTAAAGGTGTGCGCCACCACCGCCCGGCTTTTTTTTTTCTTGTGTAGCCCAGGCTGGCCTTGATCTCGTGATCCTCCTGCCTCTGTCTCCTTCAGCAAATCCTACCGGCGTGCACCACCACAACCAGAAAAACCAACAACTCTTAAGGGATATTTTGGGAACTCTGTTTAATAACTCTTGGCCTTCAGACAGAGCATCTTCCAGCCATGTATGATGCCATCCCTCTATCATTTTTGAAGTTATATTTTTTTAAATTGGCTTATACATTTATATTTTTTTAAATTGGCATGTTTCCTGGAACTCACGCTGTAGTTCCATGAGGTTTCATCCAACCTTTGGGTTAACCTCCCTCCTTGCCGGCCCAACTTCCACCCTGGGGCAGTCTTTGTCTTCAGCCCTGTTCCTACAGTGAGCCCACCAGGCTCCAATGAACAACTTGGGTCTCAAAAGAAAACAAAAAGACAGAAAGAGCGGGCAGTGGGAGCGGAGACGTGATGGTGAACGAGGGTGGGAGGCGAGGGGAGCACGTGGTGGGGAAAGAGTAACGCGACATCATCACACACTCGCGGGAGACTGTCAAACGATACATGGAATACAAAGGAAAACATGTAAAAAGCGGTAGAAGGTTCCAAAAATCCGCCAAAAACTTAAAGTAACTAAAAAATGTAGAGCTAAAGCCAGGAAAGCCTTTAACAACTTTTTTTTTTTTAATTCTGGAAAAGAAAACATTGCTTCTTTCTTCTGTACTTCTGTTTCCTCTCTCTTTTCTGACGTAAAACATCCATAGACTAGCTGCACTAAGATACCGTACTAAGACAGTTGATGCCTATATTCAATTTAAAATATACTTAATAATGCTAATTTCTCCATGTAATATAAAGGGATTTTTAAAAATATATCCTATCCTCACCAGGCATCATGACCTCAAGTGGCTGATTTTTAATCACTGTTTTATGTCAGAATTTGTGTATTTGTGTTTGAGTTGAGCAAATGTGTGAAATGCTTCCCTATTCACCCATTTTCCTTAAAACTACACAGAAAAAATGTAGATTACTGCCTAGAGCCTGTCCCTGGAGGTCTTTATGAGGCTTAAAAGTTAGGATGCACAGAACAATCATGCGTTCATTTACACGAAAGCAAAATCTAATCTACAACATGCAAAGCAGTAGATTCATTTCAACAACACAGAAGTCAACAATGGACCAACTTTAATTCATCACTGTGCTAACAGATGCTGTTCTGCTCTGAGATCTAGTGCTCTCGGACTGTATTCAGCAGACTGAGACATGGGCGAAGGAGGCAAAGGACACCCACAGTTCACATGTGGCAAGAGACTTGGACAAGAGGGATCGCTTCTCTTCCCTCACAGGACAGATGCACACACAGCCAGGAATGCGGTGGGTGACCAGGTTTCATGAGCGCCTCGGAATGGCGAGGGTTCCAACTCCAACTGCAGATATGTGAGTCGGATTTAAAAATAGCACAACGTCCATTCAGTTCATATAGACAGTCCCAAATTGCCCACTACAAGCCCCTATCTGAAAAGGATTCAGTTTTTTTTATTTGTTTGTTTTTAAAGCTCTCAGAAAGGAGATCACATAATTTCCTTTCCTACCACAGAAATCTAAGAATATAATGTCTATACAGAAGAACCATCGAAAGAAAAAAACTAACACATTTCTTAATGTAGTTTAAGACTACATAGCAGCTGTTTCTCTTCTTTTGAAAATGAAAAATCTCTTACTGATCCTCTGCTCTCCACTGGACCTTTAAGAATAGGATGTACTGAAAATAATTTCCTAAACTAATTATGTGCATAACAATTTCCATGATCCCTCCCACTTCGTAGTTAAAATCTCACAGAGTTAGCGTGAATCCTGTCTTTGCCTGACACATTTCGAGCAAAGAAACACATTAGTGCCTCAAGAATTGCCAGGGTTTCGCTATCAATCAGGTTCCGTTCCCAGTGGCTGCCTTTTAGCAAAATTATCTTACTCGAATGAACTCCCGGCTGAAGTCACCCACACTGTAGCCTACTCCTCCTATACACTTTCATTCATTCCTTTCTTTTTTTTCTTTCCTTAGACTTATAGCTCGTGCCACAGAAAGAGCGCATGTTAAATATTCCTGGAGTGTCACAATATGTCATACAATCAAACAGATCACAGCCCTACCTTTCTTTCACAGCAGTAGTGCCAAGCACAGGTACACCGGAGCAATCAATTTGTTCTGCAGACAGAAAGGCTTTCATAGAATACTAATGCAAAAGCTCTTTGCTTTCTCCTTTGCCTTGGCTCCCCAATGCCCGGGTCCCGACCAATACACGGAGGAGGGCGGTATGTCTTCTGCTGAGAAAACCACAACTACTAATCAAGTATACATGTACAAGGGCACAGGATTAAACCTCCACCAAGCCTGAGTCAGGGTTTGAGGAGATCTCAACACATGCACAGCGCGGGCAAAATCACCACACACACACACACACACACACACACACACACACACACACACACACACGCACACACACGCCATGAAAACACAGATGTGTCTACTTCTGTGAAATAATTCATCATATTTGATCATTCCTCAGTTTTTAATCTCAGGGGGATAAAATTTCCCACTGTTCAGCTGAGGGCTTCTACCTAACAGCATCCAAAGCAAATTGTTTTTCCACTGAAGAGAATCATGATCTGTTCTGTTAAAATGCTTCCTGTTTATAAAAATGAGACATTCTTACAAATTGTGCTATCCACTACATAACTCACAGATACAACTTTCAAGCATTATGATAGGGTTAATAGATTCAGCATGGATTCTTCTGATTTTCACACTTAAAATGGAATAGCTCAAACCTACTTCAAAAAGAACATGTGCCTTAATAATAACAATGAAAAAAATTCCATTTATCTTGAAGCTATTACACTAAGTCTAAGTCTATACTACTTAAAAAATATTTTCAGTTCTCAGAAATGGTTTCAAGAGTATCTATAACACTGTATAATTTGGAGGCACAGCAGTGTATTTGATCTCTAAAATCTAGCATTTTAAGGTTCTTTTTAATTAGGCATTTTCATTTGGCTTATTTTTCTTTTATTCGCCACACAAAAGGTATGCCAGTCATTGGGTAGGGCGATGACAGAAGTTGTTAAATACTTTTATAACAACACACATTACCTCATTTTAATTTGTCTGCCTTAATGTTCGAATACCTTGAAAAGTCCTGATATTCAAAGGGCTGCAAACTAAGCTGTAATTAAGAACAGAATAGAAAGCTCCAGAGAACTGAACAAACTTCATCAGGAAGCTTTCCTCAACCAGGTCTATTTCCATATAAACAAATGCTCTACCATTGTTAAAATACTGCTTATCTTATTCTGTATTCTTCCTTTTTGGCTCTGCATTCTTTTCTTAAAAAAAAAATAGTAGCAACAATTAAGAAATACTAGGGAATTCAGTAAAGTATTGCAGTATTGCTTAATCAATACCGATACCTTTGTCCTTGACATGCTGACCATGTCATCAGGCTACTGTCATGTGATATCATGTCATTTCTCCACCTGGCTCCTGACCTTGTCCTCCAAATGACCTAAAGCTTCCCTCAAGTAGCAGGAGGCCCCTCCCCGCTGTCTCAGCAAGGTCGAATGGGTCAGCTTGTCCTCATCTATAATCCACCACCATTTGTCAGCAGGGAGGCTGGAGGAGGCAGGCTTGCTACAAGGGGAGAATGCCCAATTAGGCAGCTGTCACACAAAGCATAGGCTGCAAAATTATCCCCTGTCAAAAGAAAGAGCAGCTGCGGGGGCCAATTAGAGCAACCTTTCAACCCTTTAGGTACTGGGAACTACACAGAAGTAAATGAAGAACAATTAGCAATAACAAATCGATGAATTAGGACAGTAAATTAGAAATGACGAGCAGGTGAGCTTGGGTCATAGATGACATTTAGGGCACAGCAGACTCCAGGCAAGGGCAAGACTCACCGAATCACCCCGCAGACTCCAGGCAAGGGCAAGACTCACCGAATCACCCCGCGCCCTGGTGTACAGATTCCCTTCCAATATGTCTTTTGGCAAACCTGAAATCCTTTAAGATCTCCACACCTAAAAACATGTGTCTTGATGTATGGGTCCTTTTTCTTTTCATGGACTCAAACAAACGTTTCTTGACAGGAAGAAAATCCTTCGGAATATCAGGTCTAAAGAATTCTAGGTAGTCCTTATGCAAGCTACCATGTTATCCACTCAAACTTAAAAATTTTAAGTGTGGCCCACAAAATCAAAAATATCTGTTAAAATAGTCAAGCTGATCGCTAAACCTAGTTGGCTGGATTTCACTTCAGTCCTATTTGCAGAAAAACATCAATTTGGGGGAAGCAATGGGGTCTGAATTCCAAGGAAACTGTTCAGCTAATACCATAAAATTGAAATAAAATTTCTCTACCCAAATGTAATTTTCACAAGAGAAAATAACTATTTTAATATATATATACATATACATATATATGTATATACACACATAACCTATAAAGACAACAGTAACATTATTCTCTTTCATTATTGGATCTCAATACTACACCAATCATGCATGAAATCTTAAGTAGAAGAAACCAACTCTCCTGGCCTCTACCCCACTGGATACTGGATAGTTTGCACTAGCCCACATCAGAAGGGGAGCCAGGCAGAGTACCAATGCCTAGTGGAAAAGTAATCCAACAAGGCTGCTGAGTATTAATGGACCTGGTGGCAATAGCCTTAATATGTCAACTGCGCTCAGGAACAAATTTTGTGAAGCCCATTTTAAATACGTTTCAGTTCTTCAAAACTTGAAAAACCTGAATAATATGGACTGATGATTTTAAAGAAACAGAGGCTAAAATGCTCAGCAAGCCACCTAAACCGGAACTGGGTAATGTCAGGAGGAGAAAGGAAGGTGACCTTTACTTCCCTCCCTCCAGGACAGCTGCTAGGAAAAAGAGTGCATCAGGATTCCCTAGTTCTTCCTCAGGTCAGCTGAGAACATTTCCAGGACATAAGTGCCATGGAGTGAAAACTCAATTCAAAGTTTGTCTCAGGATTAGATTTACACATGATGTTTTGCCTCAAAAAAAAAAAAAAAGCCAAAAAACTAGACATTAATGCAAACTGACTTTATTTTAGAATGTAACACTGAAATGTCAGACATGAAGCATGCAAAAAAGAAAGAGCAAGTAGTCAGGGAGGAAGGAGTTAATGCCTTTAGAATTCAGTTTCCATCATACATGGGTGACTATCTCTTTAAATAATTTAAATCCTCTCCATCAACTACAAAGCTGTTTTGAAGCCATTTAGCTTTGTTCTTTACATGTGTTCTAATTAAGAAATGACCTTGTCATCACACACACCAGAAATCCGGGATTATTTCCTACAGCAAAAATTCATAAAGCCCCCCAAAAAAGAAAGAGGGAAGAGGGGAGGGAACAGACTTCTTTCCCAGTTCCTCACTAAGGAAGTTTTTGGTTGGCTGAATGCTGAGGCAGTTTCACCGCATAATTTTTTTTTCTGTTGTTGTTGAATGTCACAGGGCGGGTTAGTGTGACCTTGAGCTGCATCAGCAACCCAGCAAGGGTCGAGATGCCTGCAGGCGCCCTTGTACTGGATTTGCAAGACAAAAACCTTCAAACTGGCTGAAGGACATCTTAAATCTCTTCAAAGGTTTCCCGAACTAATCTGGGCTGCTCTTAGCAGGATCAGTGCCAGTGTGAGAAGCAAAATTAAAAACAAGGTCTTTGACAGGATGTTGTCTCTTCTTAACCCTTCCAGAGCAGAACAGAAGGAGGCACAGGCGTTCTGGAGAGAGGGCTCACCTAGGAGCATTCTTTCATAACAAATTATGTAAGCAAGAAATCAGAAAAAGGATGGGACAACTATTAGTCCTCTAAGGTAAACAGTCCTTCCATTTTGCTTACAATGAATTCAAGTTGGATATTTTTGTTGAGGATACATACGTAAGTGCCATAGAGCTAAACATTAAAACTACAGTTACGTCTTTCAGATTTGTAGCACAATGACAAGCTAAGTCTATGGAAATCATCCCGTTGACATTAATCCAGCAGTTTCGGGCTTTGAAAAATAAGCTTTGGGCTGGTTAAACCACGGACTTCATGCCATTGCGAATATCTTGCTAAAATGACAATTAAATATGGTATCATGTAATCAGGGACAGATACGCTGGGAAGAACCATCAGCACACTGAGAATGGCCATGAGAACAACATGGGAAAGCCCAGTCCTGTGTGTTGTGAGAGGTAAACATGCCGTTTTTGTCACTGTTCTCAGAATCTCCACGCACAGGCCCAGAGAGAAGATAGAGTGGCAGTCGAGGCTTGCCCTGGCTAGAGTGCACCTCTCCAAATTTATGTGTTAGAAACTGCACCCTCAATTTCATCCACTAATGGTACTAAGCAGATGGAGCCTTCTCTGCTGAAGGAATGAGGATTAAATGATGTCATGAAGGCCAGGCCCCATCAAGGAAGGCTTTTCTCTCCCCATGAGATGCCCTCTGCTATCTTAGGATGTACCAAGAAGCCTTCACCAGATGCCAAGCAAAAGTCAGCGTAATGCTCTGAGAACGCTCGACCGGTCTATAGCACCCTGAGACACATTCATTCCTCCTCCATTCGTCAGCCTTGGGTATTCTGTTGGAGCAACAGAAAACAGCCTAAAAAGAGGTGGGTCTTTCCTAGGCAATGCCTTTGTGTTTTAATTTATCAGCTAGAGCAGGCAAGTTGTAAAATCATTATTCAAAAACTAAAACAAAAAGATTATAAAAAACAGTCCTAGAACTCAGAATGCAGTGGAGTGGAATAAACTGGGCACTGTCGTCACTGGACAGGGAGATGGCGTAGCAGCTAAAGGCGCTTGTTGATTCCTGGTAAAGGCTCCTTGAGTCTGGTTCCTGGAACCTAAGTAAAGAGAATGAGAGAGAACGGAGTTGTCCTCTGACCTGCACCTGTACACTATGGCATGCGCACACTCCATCCCCACAATTCACAAAAGAAAAGTTGTTAGTATAAGGCTTGGTATTTATGAAGGCCCAAGAGGTTGTAAATGATTCCCTTTTAAAAAAACAGAATAAATAAGTTCAAGATTCTGCTGGAATCTCAAACACATTTTCACTCACTTGAATTCAGGTATGCGGTTGCAAAACATAGAGGGTGAGGGCTGTAGCACCTAGTGAGTATATATCAGGACTGTGCATTGCACATGCAAATCCTTTCGTGGTTCTCCGTGCAAAAAGTCAGGGAGCATATGTTCCTAAGCCGTAGGATGGAAGCATGTAACAGGGGCACTGAACACACAGAGTAGGGGTAACCTCGGCTTTAGTTCTCGGGGTGTATGCTGATGGTGGGGAATGGTGGCTGAAGACAGGAGTAAGAGCGAACCCACCAGGAGAGAATGGCAACTATTCTAGGCCACAGAGACGGACCTGAAGGCAGGGCAGGGCTGCTGTTAAACAGGAAGGGGTGACTGTCTATTGTGACTGCAGATTAAGCTAACAATGCCACTAGGACCAAGGACTTTGGAGTCAAGGCCATGCCAAGGAGCTCAGGCCTTTATCTGGTGGGAATGGAAGGTTTATAGGAAATGATATGATGAAATGACGTTTTAAAAACAAAGCAGACAAACTACAGAAGCTGTGGGGTTGTGGATGGCTTGGAGAGAAGGTGCGGTAGACCAGTTGGTGCAGAGAAGAAATCACAGTCAAATGAAGATGTGGGCAGCCATGCTATACACATCTGAGAAAATAATACAACCAGGATTGGATATTTAGGAAGCAATCTGTGTCACAGACAGTGCTACAAAGTAGATATTATTTAACAGGAGAGGATGAAAGCAAAAATAATTACTAGATTTCTAGCAAAGGTGTGTGAAATATGGTGTTGATATGATCTGTAAGAAATTTCAAGAAAAACCAACACTTTGGTAGAAGTAAGAATTTAAATTATAAATTTATAATTTAATTCAAACACAACCTTTATTACTAGGCAAAGGTTTTGCTTATTATAAAAGCAGTATATACCATTTTATAACAATGTGAAGGCATATTTCTGTTTTCCTTTCTTTTCATTTTATTTATCTGAGAAAAGGTCTTACATCCTACACAGTCTGGGCTGGCCTTGAACTCATCATTCTACCTGCTGAAGCCTCTGAAGTACCGTGATTATAGGAAGGAGCCACTGTGTCCAGCTCAAAGGCATATTCCTCTGGGTATAAGTGAGCACATGGAGTAGAGATCTGGTTTAAATTATTAAACAGTTTCTGGAGCTAAGGGTTTTTTTCAACACTAATGAGGAAAAAAAAAAACTTCCTTGGTAAACATTTACTGAAGGCCTACTATGTTTAGAACAAAAGATTAAAAGACTAGAAGACTCCCAATATTCTGTGGGCTTCATGCTGTGCTTTGAGATTATCACTGGTGATCATGTTAAGTCCCCAGATTCCAGCTCCCATCATGACATCACCACACAATAGGAGACTATGAGTTGTTAGGAAATCCAGTGTCTGATGAGTAGCCATTTTGGGATTACCAGCCAGCTGCAAGGTACACGAGGCTGCATTCCCAGAACTCTCAGGAAGACCCAGTACTCAGGGACTGGAAGAGTCGTTAAATACTCTAGAGACTGATTGTCCTGCTAAGACCTCAGAAAGAATTTAACAGAGTATCAGCCAAGGTAAGAGAGCAGAGAGTGAAAAAAAAAAAAAAAAAAAACCAACCAGGAGTCACTGGGGCCAAAGGAGTATCTGCCAGAGAGCAAAAGAAGAGCCAGCATCAGGGGTCAGGATGAGGCCAGAGGAAGGGAAGGACACACAGAGGAGAGGAGAATGGAAGACTTGAAGGCGAGCCTACCACCGTCCCAAAAGAAGATGCCGACTTCATCGTAAGACTTTATTAATGACCCAACTTCCACTGGAGAAGGACATGGAGTTTCAGAAGTCATAAAAAGGGACAGCTCTTGAAAGCCAGGGTTACTGACAGTGCATGACTAGGAATGACCTTATGAGTATCCACAAATAAAATGACTTCTCCTTGAGTAAGCATCTCTGTCTTACGACTGCCCAGCTGACACTGGTACTAGGTTCCAGCACATTCTATGTCTAGACATTAATAGAAGAGTGGGTAACATGATGAACTCTGTTGAAGTTAAGGAAAAAATCTAACAAATCTAAAACACAGAAGTTAGGTTACATTAGGAAAGATGGATAGAACACTCCACTAGAAATTCAGAAAGTGAATTTCCATAACAGTGGTCTCAGAATATGGGCCAGCAAAGCTCAAGAGTCCTTATTCAGAATGCACAAGAGTCAGGACTACCTTCATGGTACTAAAATGCTATGTGCTTTGGCGCATCGTTCTGATGTGTGTACATGGTGCCTTTCAGAAGTCACGTGCCATCGTTTTAATGACAAATGAAATGCATCTTTGAGGATTTTTGCATGTCAAAATTTCTCTCAGTTAAAATTTCTCATATGGTAACTAACAGGTGTTATGGCTGACCTAGACAAAAACTTTCCTGGGTCCTCAACTGATTAAGAATGTAAAGTAGCCTTGAGAAGTCTGAGAAACACTGATGATGTACTGGGACCAATGCCAAGAAGCGGCCCTTCGCTGTCCTCACGCAGAATATTTGTTTTCTAGTTGACTATAACTAGGACAGATAAAGACTGCCCTCAGATCGGGGTGTAGCTCGGTGGGAGAGCCCTTGCCTAAAATGCACAAATCCTTAGATACGTTCGATCCCTGGTACTACAGAAGACAAAAGAAGAAAGAAAAGAAAGAAGGGGGGTATTCTCTCTGTTGAAATGTCCTCAAGACTTAGTTGAAAGAAAAGGATATTTGTTTTAAATGAGTAGAAGATGAGGGACGTTTCCCGTCTTTGCCGTCAGCACCATTGCGAATTTACCACACCATTAAGACTGTATTACCTGCCGGGCGGTGGTGGCGCACACCTTTAATCTCAGCACTTGGGAGGCAGAGGCAGGCGGATCTCTGTGAGTTCGAGGCCAGCCTGGGCTACCAAGTGAGTTCCAGGAAAGGCGCAAAGCTACACAGAGAAACCCTGTCTCGAAAAACCAAAAAAAAAAAAAAAAAAAAAAAAAAAAAAAAAAAAAAAGACTGTATTACCATAGAGCTGATAAAGAAGCTGCCGTGTGGTAAGAACCGGGGCTGCAAGAATAACCCATGACAACCCTGTCTGCACAAGCTTTATAAGCTTTTCAATCAACAACATACTGGGACAACAGTTCAACAGAACATGGAGAAAATGGAGAAAGCACTAAAGATAAATTCATGGCGCGAAGAGATGGAGAAAGAGAAGAGAAGTGTTTCTAAGGCAGCCGTCTACAGAGGTGGCGTGTGAGCTGGCTTTGGGGACAATCAAGGGCTCTGGCAACTGGAACGCTTTAGGGAGTGGAAGGATCCTGAGATCAAGAAAGGAAGAGATGGGTACACATAACACAGCACATTCTAGAAACATTGTTACCTCCTCAAAGACCAGAACTTGCTAGTAATTAGGAACCTGCACACTAATATGATGTCGTTGGGCCTGATGAAAGATTTGGACGTACCATCTGTAAGCCTTTTGCTGAATTTCCTCTGACACATCAGAAGCCTTTGAAAACCGGAGTGTGTGCTCCCGTAGCACTAAAATGGCCTGCAAGCATAAAAGAAACCGAGCCTTCACCGTGCACACACTGAAAAGCAGCAGGCTGGAGGACAACTCGGTGTGTATGGCAAGGGGAGTGTGGAGTCAGCGGCAATGTAGGAGGCAAGTCTTGTTGCTCAGGCCACCCATGAACGAGCGAAAACGAGAGTTGAGTCTGATACCAGAAGTGGAAACCGTGCTACCAAAAATCAAAAAACCCTGCCGTTAGAAACATGCCAAGTTTGGATGGTCAAGAGTGAGGTAGTCAAGAAGATCCAATTAGCCAGCCAAATGAAACAGACCAGGGTCTGTGCAAGACAGTGGGGTTAACAGCTGGTTCCGCATCATTGTTTTACTTACGTCATTTGAACCCATCACAAAACAGCAGAAATTCCAGGCCCATCAGGAAGTTTAGTACAGTAGGGATTTTCCTCCCCAATGACGTTAGTTTAATTATTTAGAAGAGTCAAGGAGAGGCCATTCTTTACAGACATCAAATTTAGAAGAAATGTTAATTATGCTTTTCCCATTGTAGTGGTAAGTCAGGAGTAATTAAGAAAGCCTTGTTATTTTTCTAGGATTGTTAAGCTGGGAGAATCGCTCAAGTATTAACTGTCTAGAAAACACAACACAAAGAAATTGGAGTTGGGGGAAGTTTGGTGCTTAAGACATTGGGGCAAGGACCTCAGGAAAGAGTAAAGGTTACACGCCTCTGCAGTAAGATGGCTGGCTGTGAGGAAGGGAATTATAAGGAGATGGAAGCAGTACTGGAAATTAACAACACCTCACTGGAGCCAAGCATCTAGATCCTCTTACCAGGGTTGCCCATCGCCAGCGAAGCTCCAACAGGGCAGCCAAACCGGTTGGTGGCAGCCAACTTGACTTATGGCAATTAATTCCAATTAAATTGACTGATCTGGGTTTTGCCTGGACCACATTCCTGCGGCCTTGTGTAGAAGTTGAAATGCCCTCCATAGGGTTATGTGCTGAGCAAAAGGCAATGCATTATTAGCTCTACATAGGCAAGGGTTTGCTTTCCAGTTTGGGAACCCTTGGCCCACCACAATTAGCACAAGGTAAGGTGAGTCAAGACAAAGGCATCTCCACAAAAGGTTTATTATACCATATTTCTATATTATTCTTTCTTATCATTAGTTATTATTGTTAATCTCTTACGACAGTTAGCTTTAAATTAGACTTCATCGCAGGTGTACACAGTACCTAGGGAATTCTGTATTAATACCTGGTGTCAGGCCTCCACTGGGGGTCTCTGGATCTGAAGGAGTACTACTCTTTCAGGAGTATTTACTTTTAAAAATCTTTCTTTCCATTTATTTAGTGTATGTGTGAGCACACACATGCCACCATTTTTGTGCGTTGGGGAACGACTTGCAGGAATCAGTTCTCTCCTTCCACCATGTGAGTCTGGGTGATCGCACTCAGGTGTCCCAGACTACATCCTTACATACTGAAGTATCGCTAGCCCCGGAAGTGTTTTAGAAAGACATTTCCATGTATTTTTTCTGCTGACCCAAACAACCTGGCATCCCAGTCTATCAGAACCAACTAAATCTCTGGCCATTTTTATGTCATTAAACAAATCTTTCTCTGACATAAAAGTTGAATACTCAAAACACTGGCTGAAAGTCACCCACAATTTAATCAGACTACAAAGATTACATTATAGACAAATTTTCTTTGTGAAAAAGTCTATCACAGAAAGCATTTCCTTCTCTGGAAAAATTATTATGTTCAGATATTTAAGCCAAGTTGACTCACAGTCCGTCAATTAGCGTTATCAATTCTACTCAAGATATTCACTTTTTGTTTAATTGTTTTTTTATATAAAAATAAGCTAAAGAACAGTGGACAAAGGAAGTGAGTAGCACTCAGTGTATAGAGTCCTATAAAATTCCCCTATTAAGGGTAAATTTCTTTTGTTAGTTACTACATAGGATGACTCTGTTTCTTGAAAGAGCTAAGCTAACAAATGCAGATAAACTAGGACATTAAAAGCTCCATACACACTCCATGCTTTATATGGTTCTCAATTATTAATAAAGTAATTGTTACTTCAATCCTCTTCTTCATTAAAAAAGACATTACTGCTCTTAAAAGTATAACTGGTTTTAGTGTGGTTATACGATAAACTCTGATTAAAAAAAAACATATAAATATCTTTAACTTGTCCAACACTGTCCACTTATTGAAAGCTGGGTAATGACATTAGAAATCATGACCCCGATGTAACAAAGCTTACTTGACCATGGCTCTGATGAACAAGTGTTCAAATATATATATATATATACACACACACATACATATATGTGTGTGTATAATACACATTATATAGATGTGTATAATACTATATAATACACACACACACACACACACACACACACACACACACACACACACACATATATATATATATATATATATATATATATATATATATATATGTAATCTCAGACTGGCTTGAAACTTACTGTGTAAACAAGGGTGGTTTTGTACCCACCCAGTCTCCTGTCTCTGCCTCTTATGTGCTGGTGTTACAGGCCTGGGCCTTGTGGCCCTGGTTTTATGCAATGTTAGGACTGAACCCAGGGCTTTGTGCTTGTATTTTATCAACCAAGCTACATCTCCAATCCTGATAAACACATTTTAGAAAATAAAAACCAGGCATAGTCACCTTAAAAATCTTGACTCATGTTAAGTGTATATAAAAGATCTAAAGTAAATAAACAAGGAAATCACTATCAGTGATGTATTTTTGTATTTTCAAAGTTGTCCACTGTTCTCAACGACCCCATTTTACTGAGAAGGAAACTCAACACTGATAGTTTGCCCTCACCCACTTCTCTTTAGATAGGCTGTCTCACACCACTCCAGTGCCAGATTACAGGGCCACCAGAGCAGCTAAATATGCTGATTTTCTAAGAACTTCACATTGCCTATAGGTTTATCTGCTCATCGTCAACGTCCTATTCAACTCAAAGTGACAGCAACTTCTGGTAACTCCGTAAACCAAGGGTGCTGGCAGACACCGGCAAACTCATCACACCTGGGAGGCGTCCACCTTCTGGAATTCATCTGAATCAACTTAAAAGTTGAGAAAGGAGTTCCAAGTTTCACCGTATAAACAGATTTCAGCGTGGGAACACAGAATGTTCATGAATGAAATAACCGTTGTTAATAAATAGAAAGAGTTCATATAAGTTGTAACTTAGAGGAACAAAATGTATAAAAATGTGAAAAATAACAAGTGACCAAATACTGCTAAATTCATGCAGTTTTTAAAAACAGAACATTTTAAGGATTTTCTTCGTAAAATGACAAGAAAATATAAACATTAAGGAGACAATTAAGCTACCCTCACGGCTAGGTTTTCTGAACATCAGTTGGCTCAGATTACCACTCCTGTTTCCCAGGAGCATGTTAGTTAAAACAAGGTGAATCTGGGGGAAGCTGCTACTTTTTCTGACCAGAGTTTCAATTCTCTAGCAGAAAGCAAACTCTTCCTGAAAATTTACAAACACAACAATGAATCCCTTTGCTTTTTCCTAGCTTGCACAGACTGCTGGAGCCCACGAATAAATCACATAAGGTCCAAGGCTGCACTTATACCAGAAAAATAGTACTGTTATTTCAACTGGAGTTTCCTACTCACTCATCTCTTTCGTTAACGCAAACCAAATATTTTATCATTTCTCAAAAATGCCTTATAGGAGGCAACCATTTTATATAGCTCCAAAAGTAATGACTGATCTACACTATGGCATGCCCACAATAATTATATATTTCTATTTTCGTTTCCAAACAATAATTAACTTTTCACATAAAATAGGATCACTATTTCTGTTAATAACTTTACATTTTCTATGGGTTTGGATAAGAAATTAAATATCATCAACATAAGCACTAATTTCACTTTCCAGTCCATCTACACAGAGTAATCTACCCGTTTCCAGCCACAACAATTTTGGTTTTTGGTTTTTCTTATGCACTTAACCTTTGATTCTTAATTGTAAATTCCTGAGATTGGCTCTTACATGTTTTCTTAAGCATACTGCCGAAAGAAATAAGTCATACAGACAAAACACAGAATACATGTCTGGTAACTGCAAGCTCATTCACAACTGCGAAAGAACTGTCCAAACACATTAAAGCCACAACGAGGAAGCCAAAGAATGGAGGGAAAGGATTCTCACCGTCTGTCTCCGGGCTGAGCCTCTGCTATGTGGGAAAGGAAGCTGAGAAGCTTGCTGAAAAGTAGCTCTGATGTCATCGGAATCTTCAGATTCTCCCGGCCTCCTCAGTCAACTGCGTACCTTACCAAGAGGAAAAGGACAGTTTGGCAACTTCTCCAAACCGGATTTAGGAATATTATTTTGTGACATTCAATACTTTTTATCTCAGAATCTTTCTTTGTTCAAATTCAATGCACAAGGAGTCATTTGACAGGTAAATATAAATTTTTTATGAATATCAGCTTATTAAAGGGATGAAAAGGGTCCTTGCTATGGAGAAATACATTACCTTATTAGAAGAAGGTGCTATAACAAAATAAACCATAACAAAAGTGTGTTGTTGCTATAAAGCTCTTGCTAAATTACGTAAATTGCAAATTTCCTAGTGTTCCAACAAATTCATCCATTATGACCCACACCATAATTCTACATGCCCCTAAAGTCATGTCCAAAAAAGAAAATATGAAAGAAAAAAATAACTGTAGGTTTTCTCATACTAAATTTCTTCAGTTTCAAAATATCAACAATTTAACTTTTCCAACACAATAATATCAGCTGTATTACATTTGTACAAAGTCAGTGGAGCAAAGTTACAACCAGGTTTGGTATTAACAGCGTCAAATGGAAAAACAAAAACAAAGAAAAACACAATGCCAGTTGAGGTAACCTCTGGCAAGTCCATGCAGCTGTAGAACCCAGCACTACTATATTGTTGATATAACAATAATGAACAGAGAAATTACCTTGAACCAGAAACTAGATAAAAGCAAGCTTGCTGACTGTAACTCCATTTGCATACAATCCCAGACAATGTAAATTAATCTACTACGGAAAAAAATGAGATGAATGGGGTTTCCTGGGACAGCGGAGTACACCGGGAGGGAACTGCACAGGTGCTCTCTTAAACTGTGGTGACGGTCTCATTTTGACTTGAAATGTCACAAAACATTTTATGTCCCTTAATTGGTAATTGCAAGCCTAAGATTTACCCTATTTTAGAAAAAAATAAAGAACACTGGAGGGTATGTAAAAATATTTAGCAAAAAAGAATGTTTATTATATACATTGTTTCTAACAGCAAATATTAGAAAAAGCTGTTGTATGTCAAAATTTAAAAAAAAAACGAAAGTAGTTAACAATCTTTTACACCATTAGATAGTATATATGATACAATATCTTATATAGAGTATTATATAAAAAATTGAGTTATACTGAATATTTATTAAGGATTAAAGAAACAATCCTATGTTTAGCATAAATAGACTTTTGCATTAAAACTGTACAAAAATAAAGGCATCCTTCCTGCATTCAAAAATAGTATTTTTTTCCTTTGTACTGATATATATTTTGTAATTTTCTTCAATGAACATATGTTGTGTAGTAATCTTTTTGTACACTGTGAAGATGTGTCTTTTCCAATGTGCCTTCTTGTTGTTTTAATTAAAAAGCTGAACAGCCATTATCTAGGCAGAAGGTATAGGGAAGACAGCCCAGCACAGAAGACTCTGGGAAGAACGGTGGCAAGGAGATGCCAGCATGCAAAGCAAGCAGAATGGACAGTACATAGATGAGATAAACAAGCCTTGGGGCAGCACAGAAATGAATGGGAATGGGTTAATTTAAGTTATAAGAGCTAGTGGGACAAGCCTAGGCTATTGGCCATACTTTGCTAATTATTAAGAAGTCTCCATGTGATTATTTGGGAGCTGGCAGGTGGGACAGAAAAATCCCCCCACAAACATACATCACTAACGAGTAAAAGATGAAAATAACAACCATGAAAAATTGTTCCCGCCTAGTAGAGGTATAAAGCAAAGGCATCTAAGAGGCAGCCCAAGTCACAGAGGTGGCTCTGCTACCACACTACCTCCACCAGTGACCTACTAAATAGGGAGGGGAGGGCGAACCGGAAACACGGAAGCAATCATTAAGCTGCATGTTTTCCCAGTTACAAAGCACTTTATTAGGCTTGAGCATAATTGATCGCTATAGTGAGGTTACATGGGAACAGCAGACATGGAGAAAGGTCCCAAATTCTACATTCTGGAGTCAAGTCAGACCCTGATGCTAAATTCAGACAGGAGTTCTCAGAAGAGTAAGGGGGAAAAAAATCACTTTTCTTTTTTTTTTTTCTTTTTTTATTAAGAAAATTTTTATTCATCTTATATACCAACCACAGATCCCCCTCTCATCTCTCCTCCTTCTCTGCCCTGCCTTCGCCCTCAACACAACCCCCATCCCCTTCTCCGAAAAGATAAGGCCTCTCGCGGGGAGTCAGCAGAGTCTGGTACATTCAGACTCTTCCCCGGCATCAAGGCTGTGCAAGGTGTCCCACCATAGGATATGGGCTCCAAAAAGCCAGTTCAAAAATCACTTTTCTTGACTATATATAGAAGGAAGTTATTCACATGTGAACTTACAACCATATTTGCGATTATATTTATTAGAACACCATAGAGACCTGGGGAGTTCTCCACATCATAATTCCTAGTCTTGGAAGCTATTACAAATATAAATTCTTGGGGCTTGAGAGATGGCTCAGAGGTTAAGAGCCTTGGTTGCTCTTCCAAAGGTCCTGAGTTCAATTCCCAGCAACCACATTGTGGCTCACAAACCACCTGTAATGAGATCTGGTACCCTCTTCTGGTGTGCAGGGATACATTCAGACAGAACACTGCTTACATAATAAAGATTAAAAAAATTATTAAATATATATATGTGTATGTATGTATATATTATATAAATTCTCAGTCCACTTTGCCTTGGAAGACAATACCAAACCTCAGACATCCTACTAAATGTAGGTTTTCAGTGTTGTTGCATTTCTTCTCTTCTAGAGAAATACCATTCCTTGGTCTTCACTTGGAAGAAGAGCATGACCTGACTGTGTTTAAGAATGCAGCATAGACAGAACTTTCAAAGCTCCACTGCAAGCAATACCTTCCTTAGTACTATCTCCAAACAGGGATGTTCTATGAGGCACACGACCCACTCCAGACAAGAGGAAAAACAAAGATTTGTAAAGTATCATATTAAATGGCTGGCCATGTCTGGTGACCAATGGTGAAGCAAAAGGAGCCTTTACAGCACAAATCTTGCTTACACTCTCAAGGACAGACAGTTATCATGGTCCAGCACAACTCGAAGCCTTCTGCACACAAGCAATTTAAAAGAGCCCTATGAAACTATTATTGCTATTTGATGGATGAAAAAAACTGAAATTAAGTTATCCCAAATCACAAAGCTAAAGAAGAAATCAAACTCTGGCCAGGTGTGGACATATATGCCTCATAAAAGCACTTGGGAGACAGAGGCACGCAGATCTCTGTAAGTTCAAGGCCAGCCTGGTCTATGGAGTAGGACCTGTCTCAAAATAGAAACAAAAACAAAAGAAAAAAAGAAGAAACCAAAACCTGGAAACATTTTACTTGAAAAAATTCCAAACCTTGGGAATTATCTGGAACATTATTGTTTTCTGTAGTAATAACTGTCTACAGCCTTCTTGAATCATATGCACATTGAAAAAAAAAATGACCCAGATGAAGTCTGTACATTCCATGAAAGGAGTGAAAAATCAAGTTTACATCTATGTGGATACTTAAAACATATTCTAGGACTATTTATTTCAATGACTGTTCTCCACCAGTGTTGTTATATGTCTTTTGAGCTATGTATGACCACAGAGAAAAAATACAGATACTTAAACATAACAACAAAGATTAATATAGAATAGCAACTTTCACAGATGAATATTTGCAAGGTTCTTATGTGAATAAATGTTTAAGCTAGTCTCAAGCACAAGTCTACAACTCAGTGTTTCAGATGTGTTTGAATTATAACAATAGAAAACACATTTTTTTGAGAGGAAAATATTCCTTCACTATCAGCTGTGATATCATTGGAACATCTGTGCATTCCTGTCCATACTCGTCTTTGAGTTTGTTCACTTGCTTTACTCCTGTGCTGGACATTGTCACCTGCTCTTACTATACAGCTCTTGACATGACATGGGTTTGCCATCTACTCCATTACTAATGTGCATTGCATTATTTGTTTCAAAGTTAAAACAACCCCTTCCTTTCTGGTCTAAACACAGTTGATATCATAGCAATGTAAAAGATTGCAGACTTTGCTCCCTAAGGTGGAGAAATACCATCCACTCAATGCAAAACAAAACATATGAAGACAGAGAGCTCATGGAAAGTTACGATTATCCTATCTGGGTGCTAAAGAGATGACTCAGAGGGTAAAAGCACTTCCTCATCCAAAGGACCTGGGTTTGAGTTCCAGTATCCACACAGTGGCTTACAACCACCTGTAACTATATACTATATATCTCCTAAGATTAATGAAAATTTTTCAATGTATATGAGAAATGTCAAGACCTAAAACAAAGGAATTGCATCTCATCTACTTGCTAACAAGAAAGTGATTGCAAAAACCAGATACATTTGTTTAAATAGTGGCAAAAGAATAAAAGACAAGAACTGCTGTGGGGTATCTTTCTATATGCTGTGAATATGTGCTGCTCTGATTGGTTGACAAATAAAGCTGTTTGGCCAATGGTGAGGCAGAATAAGGTTAGGTGGTACATTGAAACTGAACAGACAGGAAGAGGAAAGGCAGAGGTGGGGGACACACTGCAAGCTGCCACCAGGAGAAGCAAGATGTGAAAGTGCCAGTGAGCCACAAAGCCATGTGACAATGCATAACTTAACAGTAATGGGTTGAGTTAAGTTATACGAGCTAGTTAGCAAGAAGCAAGAAGCCATGGGCCGTATAGCTTGGAAGTAATACAAGCCTCTGTGTGTTTACTTGGGTCCCAGCAGCTGCAGGACCAGGCATGATACAGGAAAACTTCCAACTACAAATAACAACCTTAACCATTGGTGAAAAACCAGTACACTGCCAACTACTAAAAACCGCTAGGAGAAATGAAAATGATCTAGGGAAACAAAGATATATACCACTGTTCTTCTAATGGACTATAGATTCAGTTGACTGCAAGAATAAATATGATTTTTCTCAGTGTCTCCAACTGATACTGCAAACGCCATTATGACGATTTTTTTTCTTTTAGTAGGCATTAGTCCTGAGAATGTAAGTGAACGCTTACGTAGGCCAGGCTGTCTAAAATCCCTTTGAACATGGAGATGAGAGCTGGAGAGGTGACTAGGTGGTTAAGAGCATTTGCGTCTCTTGAAGAGAACCTGGGTTTGAGTCCCTCGTGGGGCAGCATACAACTGCCTGTGACTTGCTTTAGGGCAGTGGTTCTTAACCTCTGAATTACCACCCCTTTAGGGGTCACCTAAGACCAATGGAAATGCAGATGTTTACATTACAATTCATAACAGTAGCAAAATTACAGTTAATGGAATAGCAACAAAAATAATTTTATGGTTGAGGGGGTGGTCACCACAACATGAGGAACTGGATTAAAGGGTCGCAGCATTAGGAAGGGTGAGAGCCACTGCTCTGGAGAATCCAACACCCTTCTCTGGCCTCTGCAGGCACCTGTGCTCATGTGCACATATCCACACACATACACAACCACAAGAACACAATATGGACATCTTTTAAAAAATGAAAGTCAACATTTTAAAATCACCCACACCCAAACTTACTCTAAAGCTAATGTGAAACCCACACAGTATGCAGTGCAGGTATAAAGCAAGATCTACTACACAACAGAACAGAAGCAGGAGACACAAGGATAAATTCCCAGACCCAAGGTTGGCTTCTTTCTGACAAAGGGGCCAGAGAAATTCAAGGGAGAAAGCACAGTCTTGTAAGAACACGGTCACAAAAGCATGCACATGAGTAAATAAGCACATCCTAACCCTCAGCTTACACCTAGAAAACTAATTATTGGGGCTGCTGTATGAAGCAACAAAAAGATCGAAACTTCTAGAAGAAGGCATGGGAGAATTTAGGTTAGAGGAGATACATTATGTAAAGCCGTAGAAACACAACCTATAAAAACTGAACAAGTGAGCCTCCCTGAAGTCCCTCAGAGATATCTGTTATCTAAAAAGCCAGCAGCAGAGCAGGAGAAAATGTTTGCCACTCATATGCACGATAAAGACATTGCGTCCAGCACGTAATAAAAGTCTCAACAATGAGATAATCTACCCAAATAAAAATAAGTAAACTGGATGAGGACTGAAAAGCATTTCAAAGAAGGCTTAGGCCTCACACGACAAGGCGACCATCCCAATTACTCACTAGAAATGTAGATGAAACGAGAGAGATCTCAGTACAAACACGCGAGAATACCTATCATTTTTTTCAATTAAAAAAAATAATCAGAAGTTGGAGGAGGTGGGGGGTGGTTCTTGTACTAACTCACTTTCTACACTGGGGAGGAAGAGCTTTACTTCATCTTACCCGGTTAAGGGTCCATAAACAGGGGACGTCAGGACAGGAACCCAAGCAGTAACTAAGGCAGAGGCAATGGAGGAGTGCTACTCACTGGCTTGCTCCTCCTGACTTTCTCAGCTTGCTTCTCAACCAAGTACCACCTATCCAGGGGTGGTATCCCTGCAACGTGGGCTGGGCCCTCCCACACCAATCATGATCAAGAAAATGCCCTCTGGCTTGCCTACAGGCCAATCTGGTAGAGACATTTTTTTTTTCTCACCTGAAATTCCCTCTTCTGAGAAGGCACTACCTAGCTTGGGTCAAGTTGACAAAAAAAAAAAAAAAAAAAAAAAAAAAAGTGACCAGCACACTCCTACACTCCTGGTGGGAACCTAAGAGTCCTGGCCACATGGGGAATGAGCTGGGCAGTTCCGTACAGTCCCATGTACACAAACATTCACAATGTCCCAACAATGTCCCACACCATTATTTAAGCAAGAGAAACCAAAGCCAAGTCTGAAGCTTGTATGCAAATGAGATCAGTATCAAGCCTCTTAGCCAAGACAGTAAGCAAAGCAAACATCCACTGATGAAGGGATAAGTCTAAGGTGGTAACTAAAAACAAAACAACAACAAACCCAAGGCACTAATGGCTAGGGAACAAGGCTCAGAGATTCAAGATAAGCGAGGGGAGGGAGATCCATAGTTGTACTGCCTTATTTGGGTACGTGGTACAGTAAGAAGAGCTGGATTGAGGCAGGAAAAGTAGATTGTCTCCTGGGTAGAGAAGGGACATTGCCGTAGATGAACAGGGGAACATTGGGGAGACCCTGCTCTTCTAAAAAATGATGGTTGCCATGACTGACTTGAAATCATCAAACTCGATACCTGCCAGTGTGTGAACTCTGTGGTGTTTCAACTATAGCGCTAGCTGGAGCGAAGACTTAAGAAAACACACCCTACAATATTGAGCAAACTAAACTGCCTTAATCCCAGCAGTCGGGAGGCAGAGCCAGGTGGATCTCTGTGAGTTCGAGGCCAGCCTGGGCTACCAAGTGAGTTCCCGGAAAGGCGCAAACCTACACAGAGAAACCCTGTCTCGAAAAACCAAAAAAAAAGGGGAGCTGTTTAAAATAAGCCATGCTGTTTTTCTTTATTTAAAGGAAAAAATTACAATCTAACACAAACATAATGTATGACAATTACTCTTCCGAGAATTATGATGTAGTCTGAAACTGACTCTCCCTGAACACTTGGGGAGGAGGAGTGCGGGGGTGGGGGGGTTGGGGGGGGTGGGGGGTGGAGGTGGGGGTAGGGGACGGCAGATGTGGCCTATGGTACAGCAACTCTGAAAAGGGTTAAACAGTCCTTTCAAATTTAATGGTTGCTATTAGTCCCCAGAAATTCTACTTCCAGGCATAGGGAGAAAGGAAATGAAAATTTTGTCCCCACAAGAATTCCTATTATCCCATGGGTGTTATTCATAATAGCAAACAGCTAAAAGCAACCTCAGTGTCCACTGGCCAAACCATAAACAACATCTGTTAAATCTCACCAGTGGAATATTACTCAACCGTTAAAAAAAGAATGAAGTACTGCTGCATTCTACAAACATGTCAATTTTATGACACTTACTGAAAACAGTCAATGAAACAGCACATTGGTATAAACAAACAAACAAACAAACAAAAAACCAGAAACTTACATGAAAACCCTCAACAAAAAAACAGACCTAAAGAATAAAAGTAAGTTCTAAACACCGTCCACTCTTGTCTCGGAAACATACCTAAAGAATAAAAGTAAGTTCTAAACACTGTCCACTCTTGTCTCGGAAAGTATGTTGGAGACATTAACAGCAGAAACTAAACAACCCACCTCATCAAGAGCAGGAAGCCCCAGTGGAAGAAATCGATTCCTCCCAATCCCAGCCAATGCACGCCACACAAAGTCCATCTAATTTCCAAAGCCTTTATAAACCGACTCTAACGGACCTGAAACAACCAATCACATTACTCCACTGAGCCACAAAGACCACAGAGGGGCCCGGCGCTCTGCCAAACACCGGGAATCGCCACGAAGCTCTGAAAGTTAAGTTAGTGGAGTCAGCGTGCTCTGCGGAAACAGACGAGTGACCTCTGGATAGAGCCATCACATGTGACAGGAGCCGCATCGTAGCTCATGGCAGAGAAAAGGAGGCAGTCACTCAGTGTCCTGAAACAATTAGTTACCTACCGGCTGAGAAAAACAAACTGGATCCCCGCTGTTGTCACAAAACACACATTCCAGAGGAATTAGAGTTTCAAACATGAAGGCAAGGGTCTAATATTTTACAAATGATACATATGAGATTATGAACCCTAGGCCGAGGCAGAAGGATGGGGAAGTCAAGGCCATCGGCTACATACATAGCAGGTTCAAGGCTAGTTTGGGCTCTTGTCTCAGAGAGAGAGAGAGAGAAAGCAAGAGAATGAGGTAAAGAGAAAGAGAATATGACCAGCCAGGGAAGGCTTCTTAAGACACAAAGGGCTAACTAAAAAGGATAATAAATCCACTAACATTAAAAACGTCCATTCATTAATAAATATAATAAAGAAAAACAAAAAAATAAACCGTAAAACTCATGGTCAAAAAAAAATAGTACCTACATACATGTGCAAATGTGTGTGTGTGTTTCCCACAAAATTGTACTTTAAAAATAAAATGCAGAGAAGGTAGCCTTAACCAATTTTCAATTTGTATGTGAATTATTGAATGAAAAGTCTTAGAAGACATGAATAAGCCTTCCTTTCTTTCCTCCTCTAAAAAAAAAAACAAAACAACAACAGTAACAAAAATTGAAATTATTATTATCTGTAGTGCTGGGCACTGAAGGACTTGTGCATGGTGAGCAGCACTGTACCAACTGACCTATATCCACACCACTCACACATAAACACTTCGTGGAAGATTCTAACAACAGGGAACAGTGATGTCAAGCAGTGCTTAACATCTTGTGAGGAAGCACAGAAAAGCAAATAATACCACAAAAAGATGCCATCTCCCTGAATTCTCATTCTCTCTCTCTCTCTCTCTCTCTCTCTCTCTCTCTCTCTCTCTCTCTCTCTCTCTTGAAGTTCTCAGGATGTGCTACCACCATCCTTAAAAATAAATTAAAAAATAAAAAAAACACTTCTTTAATTAATAAATCGCAACCATCTTCAAAAAGAAAAAGAAAAATCCTATTTGGTTCCACCAAACTGGGAAAAGTTAAGGCCCTTGATAGTGCCAAGATTTGGCAAGGCCGTAGCCAAATGTCATAATACTGGAAACATAAATTGGTCTAACACCTTCTGAAAACACTTTTAGCACAGGCTCAAATAACTGAATACTGTTGACATTTCTCTTCTGGGTATGCAATCTAGAGTCTTCCCTATGTGAAACCAAAGTTGACTTCGACAATGCTTTGTAACAGCTATCGTGTGTGTGTGTGTACATATGACTGTAAGTGCATCATACGTATGTATCAATATACCAATACAGAGACGGCTGCTGTGGTCATAATGGACACTGGCTTCCCAGTTGGTGACACTGTTTAAGGAGGTTATGGAACCTTCAGGTGGCGCAGCCTCGCTGGAAGAAGTACATTCCTGGGGCAGGCTTTGAGGATGTATGGGCTCACCTCACTTCCCGTGTGCCCTCTTTCTCCCTTTGTCCTGTGTATGGATGAAAGATGTGACTGGCCAGCTTCCCGCTCCTGCCCCCTGGGGCTGTGTCTTCCTTTGCCACGATGGACTCTAACCTGGGGACACCCGCAAGCCTGCGTAAACTCTTTCTCGGCTTAGTTGCTTGTGGTCGTGGCATGTTATCACAGAAACAGGAAAGTAACAAATCCAAAACCAAAATGAAGCAAGCAAACAAAAGCACCCACATATCAACCAACAAGGGAGTGAATGAATTCCCGCAGCGTAATACTATCCAGCAGAGAAAACAAACGGACTAATACAGCAGTAGAAATGATTTCCAAAAAAACCCACAATGAATTAAAAAGAACAAATCTCAGGAGACTATGTACAAAATACTATGATTTCACAGGACTTAACAAAAGCATAACATTAAAATACATAGTATTTAAAGATCAAGGAGAAAAAAAATCAGGACTATTAAGAACAAGCTAAGTTATTTACATAAAATTCAGAAGCGATAGTGGTAAGGCAAAGGTGTAGGTAAGGAGAGATGCTAGCTGGCAGAAGCATTGCGCTAATGAGGTTCCCTGCAGTAGGTGGCCTGTTCTTGGGACATTGCTTCAATAACGTGTCTCATAATGCAAGCACAGGCCAGCATCCTTCATTTGAGAATCGGAAACCCAAAATGCTTCACAATCTAAAACTTTTAAAGCCTCGGACACGACATCAAAAAGCTTCCAATTTTGGAGCACTGCATAGTATTCGTCTGTGAGCACCATTAAAACCCAGGCAAATATTGGAGAACGGTATGAACTCTGAAGTCTGGAGCACTCCTGACCGAGAACAATCAAGTGTATCCCCATTTACAGAGAGCCATAATTAACATAAAATGAGCCGCTGCGTTTTGGCAAATGGAACTCTACCATGGGAAGGAGCTGTTGGGGTGTGTATCTCAAAAGTTTTCACATAGGCACACGAAGTGCTCAGCAGTAGATTTTTCCTTAATTAAGAGGGAATAATAAAAGCAGGGGAGTATAGGAGGAGATGCACACACTCAGAAGGACATGAAAGCAGACTTGCCGATGAAAGCTTACAGCTTTACTAATCTGAGAGTGAGGGTAACTCATTATCATCAGGCGCTGAGGTCTCAAAAGCATCCAAGGGCTTACTAGTTTGTGGCTCATGTCAGCGGATCTCATGGGAGATGGTCACGGGAGTCACCCAGTGCTCTTCAGGAGCTCCCAGATCTTCACAGCCTTCTCTCCCCAGTTGATGACACAGGCCACCAGTCATAGATATGGCATGGTGAGCAAAAGGGTCATGAGAAAAGCCTCATTCATCCTTCATAGCAAAGTAAAGTATTTGCCCAACAAAGAATTCCTTATATTCCTTATAGTCTGCTTTTAGCCCCAAAGCAATTAAATCCAATGTTCCCAATGGCATTGCTTCAGGGTTGGGGCCTATCACTCAAGGAAAACTATTGTAGGAAACCTATTATTATTTTTAAAAATTTAAATAAAAAATGATAATAATGTTCTAGATCAAGTTTTCTATTTAAATATTTCCACAGTATCTATCATGTGAAAGGTACTTTGAAATGCTCTGAGCAGGTCACGGAATGTGCACACTGAAGTTTTTAGCTACTGTCCTCGTCTAGTTCAAATAAGTGCAGTAATCTGACATCTTGACTAACACCTCTTCCGAAAAAAAGGGAAGAAAAGCCACTCATTTCAACATCCCATGGCGACACAGCACTGATTCACCCTGATAGCTTTCATTTGCATCGAATTCTAAGTTGACCGTGAACCATACTATAGTGTTGTGTGACAAAACTTTTCCTGGGGAGACACAACACACTCATCAGTTGGTCTAAACCTCCTCCAGACAGCTCGGCTGGTTTCTGCTTCTCCCAGGGTCTACGAGTCTTCTTCGTAGCTTGGCTTGTCTGAAAGCGACTCTGAGCTTTTGCTGCTTACTCTGAGCCTTGGGGTGGGGGGTGACTACCGATGTCCACCTATGGCTAAGAAATAGGCTACCGTGCCCCAGTAACAGTCACACGATCTCAGAAGCCTCACCAGTGGTTATGTGGCGAGGCTGACAACCACAAGTGATCTATGGGTGGAAACACACATTTACCAAAAAAAAAAAAAAAAAAAGTTGTTTTTCTGCTGGGTTCTATGACCTCTCTGGGCACAGGGTTTTATCCTGGCTTACAGTTCCAGACATGGTGAACTCCTTCTTGTAGAACAGGCCTTAAATTCCAGAGAAGGCTATTGGTCTTACCCTTGAGAGCCGAGTCATGATTGCACAAGCAGGCACTTCCTGCCTGGCATGTGGTATTTTAGCACGCAGGGTCCACAGCCGACACAGGAATGTTGGTGACAGTTTTCCACCAGCAGTCTGCATGGCGGCTTCTGCCACTATGAAAGCCAGCCTCCAGGGTCAGTCCCAGCTTAATTTCTTCACGGCCTGGAGCTCACGGCAAGCGCATGCGCTGTCCTCAGCAATAGGGCTCGCCATTTCATTTTGGCATATAACCACAAGAGTAGCAATAACCTTTGAGGTTTAGGGGGGCTTCAGGGACTTCCCTGACCAAGAGTTCACAGGGAGGTAACCCATCCCTGGCACCAAGGTTTTCATTCAATAACCTTATGGCTTCTGGGAGTGTCCTTTTCCACCCAGGTAGGGTACCTCTTGGATTTTTTTTTTTTATTCTTAATTAGCCCAGTCCCATAGGGTTCTGAGGTAGGTGGGCACACCGTCGCACCTGGTTGCCTCTCCAAAGGCTTTCCAAATTGGGGAAATACTCAGAGGTTATCTACGTCATCTATACAACAAAACCTTTTTCCAAAGGCTGGGTCAGACAAGACAACGTCCTGAACCGCCATCCCATGACAAATAGGGGGGTTACAAGGATAGCCTTGGCGAAGCACTCTGAAAGTCTGTTGTCATCTGTTCTGAGCAAGTGTCAGGTGACCCCAGGGTCTCACAACTAAGATTACACTAAAGTCAAACACTGCAAGTTCTAATACAGCAGAGAAAGGTATAATCCACTTTCATTATTTGCTTCCTCCACAGATCAAAGTTGGATTGGAGGCACTAACTTAATTAGCTCCCTGGAACCCTCAGTCATTCTCTCTTGAGCCATTACATTTCCAGATCCTGGAGCTCTTCCATGGAGGTCACCCCCCCCCCAGCCCCACACATGATGAACTTCAAGGGTGTGACTTAATTTGCTCAGACCTCCTCAGGGCCAAGGCAGGAAGAGGGCCCTGCTCTGCCCTGTTGTGCTTGCTGGCTCCCTGGGTCAGAGCGGTCCTGGGTTAGCACAGAGGCTATGGCTGAAGCTGTTGCCTCTGCATTCACCATACTTGGCTGTTAGGGAGCTTCTGGATCCACAAACCATCTCCACCCCAGCATACCCTCTTATTGGAGGGAAATGTAGCCTCCCTTACTCTGGGTGGATACATACCCACTCCTGGAACAGGCTTAATCATTTTCACCCATACTGTTTTATCATCGGTGTCCTCCATGAACTGTTCCTCAGGCTTCCAAGCCTCCCAGCAGCTCTTAGCACACAATTTGGCTTTTTGTCATTTTTTTTCCCTCATGAACTCTAGCTTGAAACAAACCATCACATTTGTCTTCCAGTCATCCAGACAGACCTTTCTCTTGTTTTACCTTTTCCTTATCTCTCCTTGGATGCTCTCTCACTTTACCAACTCTCTTTCCATGTTGGTCTAAGTTCCTGAGATCTGTCAAAGCCATTCCTGCTTCATGAAGATCTTGTCCCACCAAGAGACCCAGCGAAGCCGCCAACCCTCAACGCCAGCCTCCAGCTCCCTGCTGGATCCCCTTTCCTTTAATTGCTCTGTCAGCCTTCTTCTATATGGCTCAGTGCTCCAACACAGCTTCTCTTATTCAAACACAGCTTCTCTTAGTCCTGGTTCCTCACTAGCATCTGGCCTTCCTCTACGAACCTCCAGCCCCCGCTATTTGTAGGTACCTCAGATGGAAATAACCCAGTACTCCTAATGGATTTAATAAGCCAGTCCATCAGGCACTGATTTCCCACATATTGTCTCAAGATTATACAGCTTTTGTCTTGAGAGAGAATGGAATGTTATATTATAATATATTATAATAATAATATATATTATTATTTATATATAATATAATATAATATAATATAATATAATATAATATAATATAATATAATATAATATAATATAATATATATTTATATATAATATAATATTACTCTTGTTTTTCTGCCTCCACAGCAGTCAGGGTGATCCCGTCTGCTCCTGTGGCCAACAGCCTCACTAGCTAGACTGTAACATGCTTTTATTGCTTGTTGAAAAGTCTTCCCCAGTTCCAACAGCGCAAGGGCTGAGTATTTCCTGATCACACTCGTTTCTTACTCTGGGCCATCATAAAGGCCCCCCTCTGAACACTAGACCACAGGTGTCCCCACTTTTTCTACTGAAGGATGAGCCTGAGGGGTATCTTTTGTTTTTGTTTTTTTTTGAACCAGCTGTCTCTTAGATAAAAAGAGGTTTCATCTAATTCACTTGCCAGCTCAGAAGCTACCAAGAAGGATGCTCGCCACATCTCCCTTTCTTACTGCAATTGTTCCTCTACACAAACAAGGTCAGCTTGGCCGCCTCCTGGGGCCATTCCGAACCACACACAACATCCGGCCAGGCAACTTTTGCTACTGCTCGTTGCTGAGCCCCACCCTTGCGCACTACACCTGAAGACTGCAAAATTTTCTCCAAACCTTTAACAGTTTCCAGGGTACCTCCATATTCATGTGGTAGACCCCACTCACCAGCGGGCATACCACCACAGAGACAAAGGCTGCCCTCCTCGGATTCCTCCCACAGACACTCCTAATCCTGATGGCTTAGCTTTACTTGCAGGTCTCGCTACACATAGCAAGAACCACGCAACCCCTTTCACAGCACAAAAGCACATTAACACACACCACACAGGAAAAGAAAACTGCCAGAATTTCTTCCACGGATGCTCTCCCCTCAGGCTGCCTGACCTTGGTCACATGCCATGCTACCCCATAGCCAGCACCATCCACTACTCATTCCTCCCAACTCATCTTTGGTTCTGCTACGTCCCTGTTCTGGTGCCAATTATGATGCGTGACAAAGCATTCCCTGAGGTGACACAACACGCCGCAGGTCTACTCACTCCAGATAGAGACTGGGATCCCATGACAGAGCAAAGTACAGATACCACCAAAGTTCAACTTGGCGAACCAGTGAGTCTTATCGGGGTTATTCGTGGGAGTATATGGGTGAAGGGTGACTTACAGAAGCAGAAATGACTCAAAGACAGCTGCTTTACCAAGGCCCATGCCAATACTGAGTGACAGCTCACAAAGCTGAGAACCTGGAACACACTGCACAGCCTGCAGGCAGCTTAACAGGTTGGAGAGTGTCCTTTCTAGGTGCCTCGATGTAAGGTTTTTTTTCCAGTGCAAGAGCATCTTGACACAGGAGCCAAGAATACCACAAAATCAAACCAAGCACAAAATAAGAGATTTATTGGGGAGAACAGAATACTGGCTGCCTCTGAATCAGAAGAGAGACAACATAGGTATGAACAGAGGGTGAGGCTTTTATAGGGTTTTTGGATCATGCGCCGTGAGCTTAGTGGGAAAGTATCCTACTATAGGAAACATTACCTGTTAACCCTGAGTCCGCGTCAAGGGTGTAGGTATTTCCAAGTCTCAGAGCTCTATGTCTCCGGCCTGAGGTCAGGTCAGGGTGTTCTTTCCTTAGGCCTGGTCTCAGGGTCAAGTCAGGGTCAGGGTATTCTTTCCTTAGCCATGGTCTCAGGGTCAATTCAGGGTCAGGGTGTTCTTTCCCTGGCCCGGTTATCCTACACTCAGTTGGTCTAAACCTCTTCCAGGAAGCTTGGCTGGCTTCTGTTTCTTTAAGGGTCTCAGAATCTTCTTTGTAGCTTGGCTTGTCTGAGGGATTCTCAGCTTTTATGGCTTACTTTGGCAGAAAGGGGCCTAGTGAGTCTGGTCAGTTTTAGGGACTTCCTGAAGCTATTCTGAATTGTTTACCTTCCTGTCTAGGGAGCTTCAGGGTAGGATCGAACGTTTCAATCTCAGAGAAAACTGTTAAACGACACCTAGGAAAAGCTGGGTGGGGATTTTATCTGTATATACTTTGGAAGGTTTACTGCATCACATTGCTGAGGAAAAGGATGTAAAAACAATCCATACTGCTGGTTCTGAGAGGTATTAAAAACTACTATGTCTATTACTAGGTTTGTGCCTTCAAAAATGAGGCACTGATTCAAATAAATACATTTAGTACGTGATTTTTAAGACTAGAATAAAAATAGGCCCCAGATCTACATTCAACATCCAAATGCATTGACTACTTTAAAGGTACTTTCATTGTTTCCACTTATTAAATGGAACACAGACTACTTACTCCCCTATAAAGCTTCTTTCTTTCTTGTTTACACTGGATTTTTTTTTTTTGCAAATGCGTACAGTAGGTTTATTTATGGTTTTACACTGCTGTGAAAATGATCCATTAAGATGCTATATCGGGTCACTCTGCTGCTGCAAACTGTCTAACATCTTCCTTTCCCTCCCAACTCATCCCCTGTGACTCCTCCTCACTCATCCACAGCGGCCACGTGGCTCCTGACGGCAATGCTCCCACCCAGAGCCATCTCCACCTTCCACGTCTCAGCCTTCACGTGGGCGAGATGAACACAATCCGCACTTACACTTGCCGTCCTCTAGGTCTTCCGTGCTGCATCCTCTTCTTCAATTTCTACTTAGCATTTAAGAAGGCACCATAAGGTTGAATGGCTTTATCTGTCTCACCAACCTCAGGCACGCTCTGGGAAAGCAGCAAAGCTTTTCGCTTTGGAGTTCTCTATCCTCACAGGCTAAAAGAACTAGAATAAAGGGTCATTGCCTAAACACGATGGCATTTTGTGATCACACAAGACAGATTCTGGAAACCAACCAAACTGCAGTCTCCACTGTGAAACACTGGTGTCCCTCCCCGACTAGCTGGCCAAAATCGGGCACCTTTTCTCGGGAGGTGAATCCAATTAAATCCAACTATGTCGAGCTACCTATGATTGACAAGTAATGTTTTCTCTGATCATAAAGGTCATAGTATGAGTCGATAATGAGACTTTGCCCCTCGAGTTTACTGGGAATTGTTTTCTCATTCTTAAATAACAAGCAGACAGCATAGGAGAATGGGCATTTTGAATGATGAAGAGTTTCCCAGCTGAGACAGTCAATGTGGCAGTTATCAAGAGGGAAAGCACCGGGCTCCATCATCCTGGAAACTAACTGCCCACAGTTTCCATGTGTGGGGTGAGGACCACTCACTACCGCAGCTGCGTCTAAGAAGGACTTCAACAGCATGCATCATAGTTAGCACAGAAACATTTGTCAATTATGCAGGTTCCTATAATGTGCTAGATCAAATTAAAAAGTAGATACATTCATCTGATGGACGTGGGCTTTTTAACTAACTTTTGTTACGAAGCATGCCAACAGAACACGACCCAAGACAAGGAAAGCAAGACATTTATTAACATGAATCCATTTTCTTATCGTACTATTATGAATGTCCCTATGATGTTTATGGTCCTAAGAACCGAAAATTAGCTGAGCATGGTGGTGCATGCCTTTAATCCTAGCACTCAGGAGGCTGAGGCAGGTGAATCTCTGTGAGTTCAAGGCAGCCTGGACTACATAGCAAGTACCAGGCCGGTCAAGACTATGCAGTGAGACCTTACATCAAAAAGTAAAAAACAAACAAACAAACAAACAAACACAGAACTGAAAACAAGCGTGACCAGAGCAGAGGCCATCCACATATATTATTTAACGTAACAAAATCATGCTCAAATCGCTATGGGCCTAAAACAGTCTGCAGAATGGTAAATGTTCGTCCAAAGGAGAGGAAAGGAGATGGGGAACATTGTGTGGTAAGAACATAGGAGGGAAGGGTCTCAAGGCCAAATATACGAAAGCGATGACGAATTAAGCAAAGCTAAAAGAGACCATTATGTTCTCCGTGTGTGCGCATACTCCTTAGAAGGCAATTGGAGGGCATTGCCCTTCACCACACAGGCCACCCTTCATCCCAAAGAAATCCTGGACTGGATACGTGGTGGGAAGAGTGGGTAAAAGCCAGGTGGAGTCAAAAAGCCCTTCGATCTTTAATTCAAAGCCAAACCTTTAGTTAGCTTCAAAGCCCACACTTCATCGGTTTAAACTAAGGTTTAACAGGTCTCAGTACAATAACCTAAGCACCACAATGTGAGAAAACTCTCACAAATTTATATAATTCTTATACTAGCAAAAGAAATTACTCTAGACATAATTGAATCAAAAGAGGCAATGTTAAAAAAGATTTACTAGCCAGGTGGTGGTGGCGCACGCCTTTAATCCCAGCACTCGGGAGGCAGAGCCAGGCGGATCTCTGTGAGTTCGAGGCCAGCCTGGGCTACCAGGTGAGTTCCAGGAAAGGCACAAGGCTACACAGAGAAACCCTGTCTCGAAAAACCAAAAAAAAAAAAAAAAGATTTACTATAGGTTCAACTTAACCCTACATTTATGGTATCTGTAAATTAGTTAACAATATTTTACTAGCATTCATTTTTAATAACTATTTGACTATATTTTATAGTTATTTGATTCTGTTTTATTTATGTATTATGATTAGTTAACAATATTTTATTAGTCCTCATTTTAATAGATATTTGATTACATTTTACAGTTATTTGATGCTATTTTATTCATGTATTTGTGTGTGTGTATGTGCAGGTGGGTATGTATGTGGAGGTCACAAGCGTCAGTTTTCTTGTTCCACAATGTGGTCCCAGGGGTGGAACTCAGGTCATTCACCTCTGTGGCAAGTGCATTTACCTGCTGAGTCATCTCACTGACCCTAGGCTGTCCTTTTAAAAAAAATATTTGGTTAATTGTGGCACAGGGAAACATATTTAAGGCCAATATTTAAAGCAGATGTTTCCATCAATATTTTCTCATCGTATTCTCTGGGAGCAAACAAACACACGGAGATAATTCTGCAGAGCACCTTTTAAAACAGTCACTGACTCCATTTAAGAAAGCAGACTGAGGAAGCCCTGGGGAGCAAGCCTGTAAGCAGCACTCCTCCACAGCTTCTGCATCAGCTCCTGCCTCCAGGTTCCTGCCCTGCTTGAGTTCCTGTCCTGACTTCCTTCGATGAGATGATGTGGAAGTGTAAGCCAAACCAAGCGTTTCTCCCCAGGTTGCTTCGGTCATGGTGTTCTCATCGCAGCAATAGTCACCCTAACCAGGACAGGATCGATCATTTGCCAACAGTCAGACACGGCCTCATTTAACTGTAAAGTAGACAGTAACCAAGTGTCAGGACAGGGCTCAGCAAATCTGAGGAACTTGTAGGTAAGAGGTAGAGCTAGGATTTGAACATGAGCCACTTTGGTTTTGTAATGCAAGTCACACAGAAATAAATAAATAAAAATATTTATAATTTTTACAAATAAAACACAAATAAATAAAAAATAAAATAAATAAATAAATAAAATAAATATAAATAAAAATAAATAAAACCCTCCATATTGTCCCACCCAAATAGCCTGGGTCAGCCAGTCTCCCACTTATTCATTTCATCATAGACTGATGACCTACTCACAAACTACTGTGTTCTGTACCAAGAACTCTGCCACAGGCACAAATATATACACCCAAGTCCTTGAAGAGCCAGACTTAACCAGGGAAAACACACACTCTGGAGTTTCCTTACTGGGATAAAGCTGGTTAAAATTTTTGCAGGAAAGTCTCCAAGACTTTTTGTAAGTATGAAAAAAGAAAAGAAAAAAAATCCTGAAAAAAAATGTTGATATTTTAAAATACATCTTGACCCAGTAAGAACTAGAGGGCCTTTCTTTTTGTTGCAGTCAGCAAAACTATAACCCTATAAGAAAGCAAACAGTAGTTCAGGGCATGTGTTTTGAAGCAGCTCCATGTGCGGTAAGCCAACTTCCAAACTCACCCTTTACACAGAAAGACGTCTTTTAACCTGGATATGTCAGAAGACATCACTTTGAAAACCTGCAACCTACCACGAGAGGCAAATCAAATCCAGATGCGATTTTACTAATTATTTACCTGGAAACTATTTCCTGAGAGGAAAAAAACGAAAATCATCTTTGTTTCCAACATAGCGCTTTGTTTTACAGCTCGAACTCAAGAAACTGCCGTCTCTAGCTCTGTGCCATAGAGATGTTCGCCAAAATGAAAGGGGGGGGGGGGCTGGCTTGCACACTGCACACACAATGAGCAAGCGGGCCTGAGGACGGCTGAGGAATCAGGATCTGTCAGCGGTAGGCAGACCCTTACAGGTTCAAACTCGAAAGGAATTAAAAAGCATGGAGCAGGTGGGGTTGGGACAACCCTTGAAAGTACGAGAAAAGAAAGAGAAGCTGACGCGTAGAATGACAAGTCCTGATTTAGAAGGATGTGCAACTGAGTCACAAGGATCGCCTAAAATGTCAAGTTACCAACAGTATTCGATGCATTTTCTCTTTCTCTAACAGTACGCTGAAGACAACACACTCTGTCTCCTTGTTCATTTCTCACAGTGGTCCAGTGATGTAGTCTCAGTTTACCTATCAGGAAACTTAAGAAAAGGTCAATGAAGAGTCTATATAAAGTTAATGAAACTCTTAGGCCCTTAAGGCCAGCATTCGCCATGCAACTAAATTAAATATGGCTGTGATGTGGTTACCCCACATGTCTACACAGGTCCAAGAGAAATACCGTGGATGCTCCCATCCCTGTATATAAAGGTTTTGCATCTGTGGATTTAGACAATTGGATGGAAAATATTTAGTCGGAGATAGCCTATTCTCCTGAGAATGTACAGATTGTTCTGACCCCAATATAGTTTAGAGAGTAATGACATTATTATTATATAATATATAATATTAATAATGGCATAATAATAACTGTGACAGTCTTCTCTACACTGTATCTTGCACAGCTATTTACCCGCCATTTATTTGTATTGGGTATACTATAGGGGCGATTTAAAATATAGTAAGAATGAAGTGGGTTCTGTGCAAATGCTATAGCACTTTATAAGAGATGTGAGCATCTGTGGATTTTCATGTAAGGTCCTAGAACAAATCAGAGGTTCCCTTCCTGTGGATTCAGTTTTCTACGCTCAACTATAGTCTAATCTATTAGTTGGAAAAGTTGAGATACAGGATTCCTAGGTCTTAAACTACACACAGCTGAGGAACACGATGAACTCCCAGTCTCTTTCCACAGGTGAAAATCCCTTTGTCCAGCATATCCACTTTGTATATGCTACCCGCCCGCTAGTCAGGAAACCACTTGCTATCAGAGTCACCGTCAGAGTATCACATTATTTACTTAATAATGGTCCTTTGTACGTCAAAGGAACCATAAAGTCCTTCCTTTAGTAAAAAAGTAAGAGTTATTTACTTAATAAGAAAACAACTCATATTGAGGTTGCCACAGTGGTGTTGGGGAAGAACACATCTACCCGTGAAACCGTGAAAAAAAATTGTGTTAGTTTTGCTGTAACACTTTATACTGCAAAAGTCATGGGTACCAGGAAGGCTTAATTAAGAGAAAGGCACTGCCCTGGTGCATGTACAGGGGAAGCCAGTACACAGAATCAGAACTAATGTTCAGTGATCTTCTGGGCTGGGGCCCATCCACCACAGAAACGGGGGATTGTGTTTGTTCCATATCATTCTGGCATACAAGTGAAGTTCCAATGATAATCACCGCTTGACATCTAAGTGACCAGGATGACAAGAGGCCGAGCTAGTAAATGGCTAGAAGGACAAGGAAGGGACGTCCTGTGCTCACCAGATGGAATTTCAGTCATATGTGACTTCCTACAAGTGCCAGAAGGCTGCTTTGCACACTGCCTAGAAGAAACTTGAACACACGCGCGCGCGCGCGCGGAGCGTGACGCCTGAGACACACACTTTCACAGAGCTCCCGAGGAAGGATGGCTCCCTCACGGGATAAAGTTACGCTTCGGTGAAGGAACGTCTTGGAAGTGAGCAGTTTTTAAAAAGGAGCCTCATATATTGTGTCTTCAAAGAAAGTACTTCAAAACAATTCCTATTCTGAATTTATAAAAGGGGTTGTCCACTTAATACTTCAGTGCAATGCTGAGTTTCTCTTTAATAGTGGCATCCAGTTCAGCGCTCATCATACACTCTTCTTCTGAGATAATGATACATTTTTCATAAATGAGGAACAATTTCATAAAAGTGGAACAATTCTCTTTATCATTACACTTGAATGCTTCTACCTTTAAGTGTGTAATTATCATAGTTATTTCTTATCTTTGTCTAATAAAAATGATTCCAAATTCCTTAAAACTCCAAGATTTCTAAGCACATAAAATTTCCCCCCAAAATAATAAAAATTCTAAGAATTTTTCAGAGCAAAACATCTCAAAATGAAGATTTCCCATATTCTGGGAAACAAAGCAATATTCACCCTGTCCTCAGTATTCATACTGCTTGGGAACTGATTAAGATAATTTCTAAAACTGGTATTTGCTGTTTCACATGAATGTAGACCATGAATATTCAGTTAGTGATCACACAGTTTAACAGCTCATTATTCATTGTAACCTTAACAGATACTTTATATTATCAATTATATTAATGTAGTCTTCCATGATCTATTGCTATTTCAAGCAAGAGAGCTAGCAATGTTGTTTAAAGGAGACACATTAAGACAGAAGAAGTAGGAGACAGGTCGTTAAGAAGGAAAGCTTTTCATTGGGGTTTGGCTACCAAGTGATCCCCAAGAAGATTCATTCGTTAAAGGTTTGTTCCAGCTCTTGGGGCTTTTGAGAGGGGACTGGATCGTGAGAGTATTAACTTCATCAACAGATTCAACCTTTGATGAATTCATGACTGAATGTGATTAAGAGGATGGGCCTGGTTAGAAGAAGCAGGTTGCTACAGCTACGGCTTCCTCAAAGGGTGTATCTTGTTGCTATTCCCATCCCCCCCACCCAACCCCCACCTCACACCTGCTCCCTATCCATAAGGATGCAAGTGGTTTTGCTCTAACCCATCTTAGCCATCATAATCTACTGCATCACAACAAGCCAAGAAATAATGGGGCCGGATGGGATGGAAGTTTATCAACAGATCAAAGTTAAGGAAAATAACAGAATAAAACATAATAGTCTCATATTCCTATCACTGAAAGGCTTGACTATAAGCAATTTCTTTTCAAAATGGATCAGTGAGACAAAGTACAATACCTTTTGGATGTGTTTCTCCCAAATGTTTAAAATAATGGGTCCTGAGAACAGAGTTCTGCAGTAGCTCGCAATCCACACGCTCCTGAAAGAAAGAGAGACATGTGTTACTTTGAGTGCTTGTAATGGTTTCAATAATGTGTTTGAAAATGGGCTATGAACAATGGCCTAAAATAAGCTGTCTCAGAGAAGCAACAAATAAATGTGCTGTGGGGGATTCTCACGCACGCATGTTTTCCTTGAGTGCGGCTGCGGACCACATCTAATTAAACTACCTGCCTTATAGAATTACTTGCAAAAAGACACCACCCGTCTTCACACTAACAGTAGACTGGCCCCTGCTCTCCAGGGTGTGAGAAGTTAATGTTGAGGATACAGAGGAATTGGGGCCATGGGAGGATTTCTGGGAGAAAGCACATGGGCAGTTTTTGACATTCATTGAGGAGTTTAAAACACCTCACTGCTTCTCTCCCAGCAGGAACAGGAAGTTAAACTCAAATTAGATCCATCCTCAAAGCCAAACGACAGTGACAAAGAGAGAGTTGCAGGTGTGGCCAGCCTTTTGAGATCCCAGCTCAACAAGGTCAATTTCAAGAACTGCACAACTGAGTCTCCCTCCTTCCCTCCCTCCCTCCCTCCCTCCCTCCCTCCCTCCCTCCCTTCCTCCCTCCCTCCCTCCCTCCCTTCTTCCCCACCCACTCGCCTTTCTCTTTCTCTCTGTGTTTCAAGTAGTTGAGATTTTGTGTTGGGCTCTATTCATAACTATCTTGGGGTGCAGGCAGCCCAAAGGTGACAAGCTGGATATGCTTGGCTGCTGGAAGCATTTGGCCAGCAGAGACATGGCCTCCACTGGAACAGTCATTGGCTTTGAAAATGTTCTGCTGATCAATGGGCCAGCAAACAATGCAGTCAGCCAGAGAAAGGGAAAGTTTGATAGACACACCCTGATCTCACTGTAGCACTGGTTCCACTGGACTCCCAGTTTACACTGTTGACCTCTTCAGTGTCTAATCCATAACTTATGATCAGTTCTCCAGGATCACAGCTATAACTAAAAATCAATCCGTACACCAGAACAGGAACCTATCAAAATCAAAATGAAGCAGCTAGTTCATCTTCATTTTGCTAGTATCTCTCAGTCTCCTTAGAATCATACACAGACACCAAATTTCTTGATGCGGTGCTTTCCTGGGCTAACCAAGCCAGCTAGTAACCATTACATCTCACATCGCCACATTCACACTCACTTTCAGCTCGCTCTCAGTACAGCCCCCAGTGTCTACAACAGAGCTCCCTCCACCCCACAACTGCCTATCCATGTGGTGGGACTCTTAATTCCTACAGCCTGGAAGTTCTGGGCCAACTGTCAAGTCACAAGTTCTCCAAGGACATCCGCTAGCAAGCCCAGAGCCACCTCCCATCAACATCCAAGATGCCAGCTTATATGTGTTAGTCAAAGACACCTACAATTATAAGTCTGAGTATGGTGGTCCATGTCTTGTACAAGTAGACAAAAGGCAGCTCCTTAAAAGAGTTTATTTATAGAGAGAAATAGTCAAGCAAACAACAAAACAAACAAAAAGAAAACTCCAACCAACCAAAAACAAAAACCTGATGAAGGCATCCAGACAATTAGAGAAAGGAAAAAAAAAATTATGATTCTTCTATTATGACACTAGTTTTTCATCGGCTAAATAAAAACATTGCTGTATCATTTTATGTAATAAAATTTAACCTTATTCTGACCTTCCTCATAAGGCAGCAAACCTCTCTACCCAGTGAGGTTCCATCTGAACTATGTAAGATGATAAGCAATACCTTAATTGCATTCATTTACATGACTTTGAAACTATTCTGGGCTGAAGTCATGACTGCAAGGTCACAGAATACAAAATGTAGAATGTATGCAATTCACCTCGGAGAAATGATCCACTTCAAACCGAGTGGAAGCCCCTTCTCCACCCCTCATTAGGAGACATCAAATGCTTAGTGCAATCAACAGGTGCAGACATCTGTGTGCACACACATAAACTCAATGATTTTATAAACATATACAAAGCAATAAGAATATGTTTGGCTAAGTCTGTCACATACCATGGCTTTCTTACTAAAATTCGCCTGCCTAAATAGAGGCAAAGAATAATTCCATACACTTTGGCAACATTTAAAAAACCAAAATACATAATACAGCTATTATTTTCTACCATCCCACAAACTTCTGGAAACTAAAAATAATCTATATAGTTTAAGGAAAAAAATACAAACAAAAGATGTTATGTATATTAAAATACTAACTCTTTAAAATACATAAAACACCCTTCATTTATAATTGTTTTCCTAATTGACACGTTTACAAGACAACCCCCTCACCTAAAGCTCAGGGAACATTATGGAAGAGGGGAGCTGAAACATTATAAAAGCCAGCAAGTCTCCTGTGAGATTGGATCTGCTAAATGACAGGGCAGCTTCACACACGACTCCTCAACAATACGACTGCCGAAATATGATCTGAATGGTGACAACACCAGTGACCACGTTAACATGGAAGAGGGGAATTTTACAGGGCCCTACCCTTAGACAAAGAACTATAGCTAACTAAGAAACGCTAAGAGCCAGAGGACTAGTCTTCCCCAGGGATGAGTCTCCTAATTGGTTATCCAATAGCAAGGGGTCACATCTGAAATCATATATGTACAAGCAACAGGAAAGAGACTCAGCAGGTTGTTTATATATGCTTGTGCATTTATAGACATACATAACGATGACAACTAAAGAAAAAAAGGTCATGAACTTGAACGGGAGCAAGTGAGGGTTCCATAGGAGGGGTTGGGAAACAAAGGGGAAAATTGATGTAGGTATACTTTAATTAAGATGTTCTTTTTTCTTTAAAAAAAAAAAGCATCTATGAGGCTAGGACTGTAGCTTAGTGGTAGAATGCTTGCATAACATACACAAGACCTTTCCATCCCCAATGGGAAAAAAAAGAAAAAGAAGAAAGAAAAAAGGAAGCCAAGAGTTTCTGTTTCATTTTTAATAAGTGGAACAAGCATATGTTCCACCAACTGACTAGAGGCCTGTGCTTCCCATGTCTCAAGGCCAATAACACCACATTAATAAAAGAGAGGAAATACCATCAAATGAAAGAAATCCACTACCATAGATGACAGGGCACAAGGAGTGCCCTTCAACATTCCAGAACATATCAAAACATTCTAGAACAACAGCCACACAAAACAGTTCCTCTACTGTAACAGAATGCAATTCTAAAATCAATTAGATATCATAGCACTCAAAGTCATCAAAGAAAAGAAAGGAGACTATAAAGATGGGCTGTAAGATACTTTAAAAATACATATATTAACACCAATGGGCAGCAACAAACACTTGTTTGGGGTTTAATATAATGTCGCAGGAAATTCTCCCAAGATGCTTCTGTCTGTTACGCTCAGGAAATCTCCTATATTTAATTGACTAACCAAGCACTTTTATATTATATCACCCAAGCCAACCTTTTGCAATTTAAAAATGACTTAAGGAAAGAAAAACAATGACATTACAAAAATCTGTCTTCACCTTCTCTCTCTGCCTTGAAGGGACAGACTTGATGTCATAGGCCCAGTCCACTTCAACCCAAAGAACATGGGGGTGAATGCGTACTTACTATTACGTTTCTAAATATACTCCAGTACCATGAGATCACATATTTTTTAAATTTTTCTGTGTGCTTATGTGCGTGGAGGTCAGAGGTTGATGCTGGGTGTCTCCCTCTATTACTCTCCACAGTATTTTTTGAGACAGAGTCTCTCTCTCACTGAGCGTGAAGCTCACCCATCCAGCAAGTCTGACTGGTCCTTGAACACCATGGATGCTGATGCCTCCACATCCCAAGTGTTAAGCCTGCAGGATCGGTGGCTCTAATTCCAAATGTTCATGCTCACACAGTAAGCCCTTCAAGCCTTCTCCCTGCCCCCGCCACCTTATCCTTTTAAAATAATAAATTAAAAGGCTTCATTTATATCTATAAATTGATTCACTTTGGATGAGCTTAGTTTTGAAATACAATTCAAGGTCAGACAATTTGTAGCTTTGTAAAAAGGACTTCTGGTTTGTATTCTTTATTGGAAAGGATGAGGCTGGACAGAAATTTCCAGCATTGTTCCCAGTGTTCTTGGTTACCTTTTTTTATTTCAACTAACACCTCGGATGGAATATTAGCTTCTGATAGAAAGGCCATCTTGTTTCTCTGCACACTTCTCACAGTCCATCTCATGAGACAGTGATTTAAGCTCCTCAGCACGTCAATTATGATAACATTATCCTAAGTTCTAAAGCATCCACATAAAGTCAGGATTTTTCCATTCCTTGGACATTAGAAGATGTAGATGCCAATTTTTACAATCATAGTTTAATCACTGTATATTGTTAAATAATCTTAAACTGACATCCAACTATATTCACAATATCACAGAGCTTTCTGAAAAAAAAATCACACAAAATGAAAAGTAATATGAGATCAAAGTGATCTCATGGTATTGGAGTGTATTTAGAAATGCAATTTAAGTACGCATTCTTCCCCATGTTCTTTATGAAGAAGCATCAGTTGAAGTGGGCTGTGTCTATGACATAGTTAAAGTTCTGACCCTTCTCTTCAAAGAGCAAAGGTGAAGAAGCAGAGATTTTCTATTCCTCCTCAGATGACTGTAAGAAACTCCACCCATGAAGCATGTGTACACACAGTCTACACATTTTACTTTTCATTTTCTGTATATCATGATGTTTCAACATCTTAATGATCTTTTTATCTTAAAGTCTGCCCCCTTGGAGCAGCAAAGGACTCCATCCCAGCATACCTCTGATATGCACAGTGATCAATCCAGATCACACCCCTTTCATTTTGGCCCCACAATCTAGGAGGCAATATTTTTCTGCTTTCTTCACAAGCTGAAGCAAACTAAGGCTGTTCCTGTCTATTAGTTATTTATCTATAGCTAATTCAGAGCTACTATGTAATACCAGCTACTATACTGGTACATATATGAAGACGTAGCTCATTAGTATCTAACCAATGTTTACTAAAACTATCTAGTCTTGAACTTGGTTACTTTGTCCAGCCCTACGTTGCTTGTCCTATGGAAATTCCAATAAAGGCCAAAGCCCAGGCTCCTCCCTAGCTCCTCGTGGGGTCTCTTGGCAACACTGTGGCTTTCCCACAACACCGTGCGTGGCCTGACGTGCACTGGGGAACTTGGAGTACAATAACTTCATTTTCCTGAGCCTTTCGATTCTCCATGACCGTACATTCCTGACGCAAAACAGTGTGTGTGTGTGTGTGTGTGTGTGTGTGTGTGTGTGTGTGTGTACGATGATGTACACACTTGTGTGGATTCCTTTCATTTTTTTCCCTTCCTTTTCCACCTTGTAAAACGCATATAATGAGAGGGGACTAAACCATCCACCTGCTTGAGAAAGAGGGGCCTAAATAAAGATGTCTATCAATCCTATAAGCAAAGGGCAATCCTGGAGCGACAATGTTGCTCAGGTCACACAAAAGAACAACATAACACAAACTGTAAAGGAGAGGTCAAAGGCACTCGGTACAATTAGAAGCACCTGCAAAAGAGTATGCTAAAACACATTTTGCCTGGGAAGTATTTCCCCTTCCTACCTCACCTGCTCACCCACCCATTCTGAAAGCAACTCCATAAACAGCGGTTACCCCCATTATAAAACAGTTGACGGTTAAAACCATGAGCCAACCAAGAAAGTACAATATTCCATAACTGACATTTACAGCACCGGCCTTGGACTTCTAATCTTTACCAGACGGGCACACAAATCAATCCATCAGCTCATAAAGGTGTGCTTTTTTAACCTCTAAAACAGATGGGATTGGCCAGAAGTGTCTGGCATGTCAAACTGCTAATCACCACTGCCCTTTGCACAAAATAACCCACTTAAGTTGAGGCATGGTTGCACTGTAACCGACATTAGTCTGTGGGAGACCCATTTAACTGTCACACACCCCTGCCACTCCAGCTCCCCCTTAATTAAGCCTAATGCCTTATGCTTTGACCTTTTGTTCTAGCCTATTAACCCTATCCAGTACAAGTTCAATTATGTTACACTAAAAACTTGGCTGTAAAATATTAAATGCCAAGCTCCAAAAATCACAAGGGCCATCAACCTAGCTTTAGGTTCTACACACCTTGATACTCAAGGCATTAAAAAAGAAAAAGAAAAAAGAATCTAGCTCCCTTCTGAAGGCATGCTGATTTTTACAGACTTGAGAAGACCCACATTACCATTCTCACCCAGCCTCCTTATTTTATAAAAGGAACAAGCCAGAAAACATTCAATGACTCACCCATTTCATAGCTTCGCCATGGCTATCAAACACCACGGTGCCTATGATTAACAGCTAAACTACCCCGCACAGCGTTAAGAATACTAGTTTACTTCTCAGTATCCTGTAGGATACATTAAAAAAAAAAATATTCCTGAAACAAAATCAACCAGGACTTCAGTAGAGTTTAGAAGTGATTTTCCCTTTCTCCCCCCAGACACCACCACTTCCTCTTCCTGTTCACTTCTCTTTCCCCTTTAGAAATCCCAACGCTGTGGTCACCAAGGACTGTCAAGGACTGCAACACCCCCTAGGCAATGTGTGCAAAGGTAATTTTTCTCTGATGTTTCATTGACGAGTTCAACTGAGCCAATAATTTGAGCTGCAGCATTTAACATCACCAGACAAAGTTATCGCTCATATATATTTCTGAATAGATCTTTTCTACACGTATATAAATATGGATTTCTGCTCAGTTACAAGAATTACAAAAACCAGAACCGAAAATTTTTTAAACTTCACAGTAAAATAAAATCAAATACGGTCCGAACTGGCCTGCTGGTTTTATCACAGAGTAATCTATGTTATTTATATATAGATATAATTCACACCACTACAGAAAAGAAATTCTTTATTGCTTTCACTGTGACAATAACATCAGAAACATAATCAATGTCATATAATTTAAAATGTCTCTAGCACCTAGGAGGAAATGCATATTGTTTAGCTTTGTGGGGCTGGGGAGACCATTCGGTGGTAAGACGGCATACTGCTCCCGCAGAGGACCCAAGTTCGGTTCCCAGCACCATTCTCTGACAGCTCACAGGCCAGGGCAATTCCGGCTCCAGCAGATCTGATGCCCTCTGGCCTCCACCTCCACACACAGTGCATATAAACTCACACAGACACGCACGCATAACTATAAATAAAAATAAATTAATACATGTTACCTTTAGTCTTTCAAAGAGAAAAAAAAAAAAACCTCAAGATTTTACCATTTTGTTCACGGCCAAAAGGACCAATTTTTAAACTCATGTTTACATTAGTAATATTCTTAACTACTTTTAATTCTGAACTTCACAGGGTTAAGGTTACCTACTATGAAATGGAACATGTAAGTCTGCAAACGCAGTATCATTTAGACTTGTGTAAAACAACTAATACTTCTACTATTAAGGGCGGGAGCTGTAAAAAAGGTAAAAATAAAGTCAGTGAATATATCCATGTTATTAGGACAATGCCCTCAAAGAAAGAATTCCTGGCCATTATTGGGAGGAATATACAAGAGTGAAGAAAAAGTGACACTTGTGGATGACTGACTCGTCAAACTCAGGAAACACCTGCCATTCCCAGCCAGGTACAGGTGAGGCTGTGCTCACTAGCAACTTTGTCTCGGGCTGGTGAGACGGCTCAGCAGGTAAAAGCCCATGCTGCCAAACCAGAGGACCTGAGTTCAATCCCTGGCTCAGCAGGTAAAAGCCCATGCTGCCAAATCAGAGGACCTGAGTTCAATCCCTGGATGTCAAGTAGCGGAAGAAAACTAACATGTATGCCCTGTCATGTTGGCACCCCAACACACACACACACACACACACACACACACACACACACACACACACACACACAAATGCACTAAAAACAGTATGTTTTAAGCGGGATGGTGGTGGCACACGCCTTTAATCCCAGCACTCGGGAGGCAGAGCCAGGCAGATCTCTGTGAGTTTGAGGCCAGCCTGGTCTACAGAGTGAGATCCAAAACAGTCACCAAAGCTACACAGAAACACCCTGTCTCGAAAAACCAAAAATAAATAAAAAATAAAAACAATATGTTTTAATAATGTATATACCTAGATAATGTGTTTTATCTAGCATTTAAAACTAAATCTCTCAGCAGCTAGATATTTCTGAACTCTATTTCCACATAATTTTGTTTTCTGCATCCCATCGGCAATTATTAATTATCAATCAACACAATGCCACTATAACAGGATTCATGTCCAGAGACCTGTCCTTAAACCCTACAAAGGACTTTGAATGCTGTCATCCTTCAATGTTACCAGGCATTGTCATCAATCATTCTTGATAAGTTAACTTTGTAAAGATATTAAAAACGAAAATTATCCAGGTGTGGTAGCCCATGCTTTTAATCTCTGTAGTCAGCAGACAGAGGCAGGCAGATCTCTGAGTTCAAGGCCAGCCTGCTGTACACAGGTAGTTCCAGGACAGCCAAGGCTACACAAGGAAACTCTACCTCAAAACCAAAAAAACAAACAAATAAAAGAACTCTAGGCAAGTATTGTCCCACTGACCACATTCCCACCCTCAAAACTAAGTCTATACATAAATTGTGTTACTTTGTTTTGTTTCAGACGGTAGGTGTCTCTCTCTCTCTCTCTCTCTCTCTCTCTCTCTCTCTCTCTCTCTCTCTCTCTCTCTCTCTCTCTCACTCTCTCTCTCTCCCTCCACCCCCTCTCCATAACCTTGGAGAACTCACTGTGTAGACCACTCTGGCCTAGAATTCACAGAAATCCACCTGCCTCTGTCTCCCTTACATCACCACATCTGGCTAGACATAAAATTGTAATAAATTTAAATGTGTTTTAAAGATATGTCCATCTTCCTAAGCAGTCAAATCCACATAATTAAACATATGCCTGTAGCTCCAGTTTTCCTGCCTGGCCCACAGTCAGGACAAATCTCTGTCACCTGCCAGTCCCACAGGCACTCAGACCCAACCAAGTAAACACAGAGACTTATATTGCTTACAAACTGTATGGCCGTGGCAGGCTTCTTGCTAACTGTTCTTATATCTTAAATTAATCCATTTCCATTAATCTATACCTTGCCACATGGCTCGTGGCTTACCGGGATCTTCACATGCGGCTTGTCATGGTGGCAGCTGGCAGTGTCTCTCTCACCCAGCTTCCTGTTCTCTCAATTCTCCTCTCTGTTAGTCCCACCTATACTTCCTGCCTGGCCACTGGCCAATCAGTGATTTATTTATTGACCAATCAGCAACACATTTGACATACAGACCATCCCACAGCATATGCCCAGCTGGTCAGTCCTTTTGGCTACTAGAAGTTAATTAAGGAAATGGCTTTAAAGGCTCAGAAATATTTTGTTTCACTTTCTTAAAAATTAATAAGGAAGAAAGAAATTAAATAATGTCTACAGATTTTGCTAAACATATTTTCTAATCTAATTCGTATAATTTGAAGACAGTATTTATTATAAAACAAATTCTCATTGCAAGTGTCAATTAATTATAATGTCACCAACATTTATGTTCACTTTTCTCTCTCATAATTAATATAACTGAAAAGAAGATATATTCTAAGCATACAATATTATTCCTTTTAGAAGTGCTAATTTAAAGAGACCAAAGAAACGCAGAACAGCTATGGTTCGAAAGTTCCCCCTAACCCTTCGCAGCTGTCATGAAGAACAGATTGAGATTGGTGCAATTCTAGTCAACAATATTCGTGGACTGGACAGTTTCCTTGGTGGCAGGCCCCAGGGCATGCATGAACTGTCTATCAGGAACATGGTCTTATGCATGGAGCTCACGGTCTACTGAGAAGGTACAGCAGGCAAACAGAGCCATTGAGATCAGCGGATATGTAACAGGGTGAGGGAAAAATCACGCTTGTGGGGGTGCAGCCAATGCCTGAACCTTCTCATCCTCAGTCACCATAAGCAAGACCGTTCCAAATTGCCTTCCGAGGAGAGGCACTCGGTCAGCTTGTGGCCTGTGTAAAGGGCTACAGTTTGCTTTTTGCTCTCTTCCTCTCTTCCAGGGGTGAAGACTATATTTGACACTAAGCACATTGACCAAAAAGACCCCAAGCAACTCCTTTGATAGTTTTAGAACATTGGTCCTCATAAGATGAGCTGGTTGAGAGTATTCTCAACTAATGATGCCCGGTTCTGCTAAGTCCGCAAACAGGGAGCTCTCCTGCTGCTTTTTAAAAATTATTATTTTATTTTATGTTTGTTAGGTTAGAGTTACATCATTTCTTCCTTCCCTTTCCTGACTACAACTCCTTCCGTATCTCCTGCCTTGCTCTCTTTCAAAGTTCATAGCCTCTTCTTTAATTGCTGTTGTTGTTGTTGGTGGTGGTGGTGGTGGTGGTAGTGGTGTGTGTGTGTGTGTGTGTGTGTGTGTGTGTGTGTGTATTCCTAAATATATAAATACAGCCTGCTCAGCCCATATAACGGTACTTGCATGTACATTTTCAGAGCTGACCATTTGGTATAAGTTAACCAATGGGTGTGTTCTTCCCTGAGGAGAACTATCTCTTCAGCTCTCAGAGTTCCTTAGTTGCCTGTAGTCCCTTTTCTAGGGGAACCTCCAACTATCACTTTACTAAAGCTGCAGAACCCCTAACTACATCCTAAATGTCTGTCCTTACACCCACACTAAGCATAGTGCCCACCACTCATCACACTTCTCTTTGCGACAGACACAGACCACCACAGAAACCGGAACTGATCAGGATGCCGAGTCCTGCACCCAAGGCTTGGGGATCATTTTGGAAGATGGGGTAGAAAGATCGTTAAGAGCCAGACGATCAAAGAGTTTGCTTTGAGAGTATGGCTCCCAGAAATGTCAGAGAAGCCGCCCCCCGCAGTCTCACCAACAGTTCTTCCTAAAAAAGCCTTGACAAAGGGTATCAACAGACACCAACGTGGAAGGAAGAAAGAAAGCTCAGGAAACCTCAACCCTGTTGCTATTTAAACAGAACTGAAAATGTACAAAGACTCAAAACAAAGGATTTGCATGAACACGCACATCCCTGTACTACAAAATGGCCGAGAAATTACATTCGAGTCATAGGACAATGAAAAGAATCCTAAGGCTACTCTGAGGGCCACAAGGAAATGAAGGACCGAGACCACAGAGAGGTAGCTGCCCACTACTCACCCCTCAAGACCCAGCACTGAGGACCAATCTCTCCTTGGCCTTAACCTGCACTTTACTGCTGTATCCTCCACCAAAGGTTCATTCCATCACACCTGCTACCCTCTCTCTCCTCTCCACCCCTCTCTTTCCTTCCTAAACTTCAGCAAGAAAAAAAAAAAAGAGACACAGAAGAGTTGGAAGTAAATCAGGACATGGCTTCTCCTCCTGGGTCTATCCCACCTCCAACTAGCTAATTTTTATAGTTAATTTAAATGTTCATAGGCTCAGTTTCCCCTTTTGGGGAACTTTGAAGTTAACAATGACAAAACCGACTGAAAGATTTAGTAATCATTTGCCCAATTGTATAACATGGATCCCTGGTGGGGGCGCGGGGGGTAGATGAGACATTCCAAAGCTAAAGGGAAACAATACTGAACAGAAAGGGTTAGGATGAAGAGAAAAGAAAATCATGCATAAGTACAAGGAGGAAGCAGGATGAGAGACCCTCTAGACGGTGTGCTTATCTTCTCCCTACCTATGGCTTTCTATCAGGTCCTCTCCAGCCTGAAAAAACACCACGACATTATTTCAATTTGTGGAGATTCAAAATTCAGGGAAGAAACGATGATACTGATCCACACGGGGGTGGGAGGGGGAGTACCTCCTCAGGATCGGAGCCATGCTCTACCTTGGGTTTTGCCTCAGTGATACCAAGCATAGAGACACTAAGAAAGTGCCAGAGGGTAAAGCAGAAACTCCCAGCTCACCCCTTACGTTTGCTATCACTTAGATTCAGTCTATTTCAAGAATATCAATACACAATCTGAAACAGAAGATGGTCCTCCCCAGATTGTTTGCTTTGAGAGTTCCTCTCTTATTTAGCCAGAACAAAACATCTATTCTCTTAATGAAAGATAAAAGCAAAATATTCTTTCCCAGCTTTTATGGGAATCCTTTGTTGCCCAACATTTACTTAGAAATTCAACCTTCAAAGTACACCAGAAAATATTTTATATATTTGCTTTATATCTCATTCTATGTCTCTCACACAGTTTCAGTTTGTACCTTTCAGTGTACAGGTAACCACTCAGCTAGAGTGGTTTTGGGGTTCCAAATTCCATAAATCTTAAATGAAAAAAAAAAAGGGGTGGAGAAGTTTATAACTCCATTTCTCGTCTCCTCGACAATAAAAGCGCACGACTGGTGTGTACTTAAAAATGCACTCTGTGCCACAGCCTCTAAGTCAAAGTGCTCCCTCCTCCCCGAGGTCTACTCCCCAAATGAAGCCAATTCTCCCTTATCTCTGTCCGCCCAATAAACTCACAAACGCAATATCCATTTCCTGTGTGGAGTTCAGATGGTACTTTATTAACATATCACAGTCTTTAACAAAACTATGGTGGGTGAAGAAAAGGTTGTCAAAAGAAGATCACATTAAGGAGAGTCAAGAGCTGCCATTTTGAACCAGGAAGGCTAATGGACTTTTGCTACAGCAGCTCCCTGAGGTGGACAAGCACAGTTAGCCTTGGGCACACCAGGATTAAGACAATGACAGGCTATTTTGATGAAGTATTATCAAGAGACACAACAGCATTCACCACCTTGAAGAACACTGCAATACTTCCGTGGTGCACTTCCCAAGAGCTGGAACTGGGGGTGGAGAGCGGCCAGCCGCCCTTGCAGAATAAGATTGGGGAAAGGAGCCAGCTGCCTTTGAAGTTTCCCTCTGGTTAAGGGTAGGCAGCTGAGGAACCCATGAAAGAGAGGCCTCCCCAGAGAAACTGGGCTGTGAGCATCAGACTGGGAGGTTTGTCCTTGGAATCTGGGGTTTGTGGCTATCAGGTAGGAGAGCAAGCTTTCCCTAATGGCTTCCTGAAAGTCAGCTGGCGGCTAGTGTCCCTTTCCAAAGATGGCATATTCTAGTGGAAAATGAAATTAGCGGTGTGTGACCTCAGGCAAGTGACTCTGGCAACTCACAAACTGGGTTCCTGTCTCTATACACTAGAGGAAATAATATCTATGAGTCTCTGGGGGGGGGGGGGAGTTGCAAGGATTAGAAGTGAAAAATGCGTGTAAACTGGCCAGAACGGTGCCCACCCGGCACAAAGCAGTTGCCTGCAAAGGATGAGTTCACTTCCCCTTCCAGCTGCCCCTCCTCCTGAGGGTGGAGGGGGTCAAACAGTACAGGGCACGCAGCAATGCAACTTCTGCGCATGCCAAGTCTTCACTCCATCATCTCTACTCCTTCTAAACTACCAGTTTGAAATCATGAACAACATGCCCTGACATACGGCAGCAGAACCTCAGAATTTAAAATCACATCTGACCTCTCGTGCTACGGATGTTGTTGCCCAGGGAGACAAAAGGACTTCCCTTTTAGCAGAATCAAACACTGATTTAGCAGAAGACTCTGCACTAGAAAATGAAATGTAGAGTGAAAAAACAGAAGTACTATTTTTAATGCATTTTTTTTTTTTTTTTTTTTTTTTTTTTGGCAAAAATCAAACCCAATCCTGCATGACCCTTTTGGTGAAATACTGCAAGGGTAATTAATTAATTTGGAGTTTCCTCATGTTTCCCAATACTTTTCCTTCTGTCTGTCTCTCCTTCCTTAATTTGCTTCTTTTCCAGTGCATAAATCAACCTGTCTGTTACTAGATTACTAAAAACTCAAAATTCAGGAATCAAAAACTTAAACTTTGCTTTCCCCCTTCCAGTTATCATGCACTCCTTAAATGTATCATCTCCAAGGTTGCAGGTGTACTTCGGTGGTAGAGCACACATGCCTAGTATGCACAAGGCTCTGGATTCAATCCTCACCAACACGCGCACACACACACACACACACACACACAGAGAGAGAGAGAGAGAGAGAGAGAGAGAGAGAGAGAGAGAGAGAGAGAGGGAGATCTCAATTTCTAGAGAAATTCCTCAAGAAGTCCCATTTTGCAGAACTTCCCAATCTCAAATTTTGATCCTAACAGTACATGCTAGGCTCTTACCCACCTCAGCCCACATTAAAAACTGTATTACAATATTATTCTCCATTTAAGCTTGTATCGAAGTATAATCCTCCACCTCACTATTGTAATGCTAAATTAGCATCTGACATTTTTAATGCAATGATATTTAATCTGTTCACATGTTATGTCTAGACAAACTCAACCGTTAAACGTCCATAACCATAAGCATCCGGCTTAACCGCTATTCACAACCATAAGCTTTCCTCCTAACTTTACTCTAAAGATAATCACCACAGTGTTACCTTGTACCTTCACAGAGCTGGCCGAGAACATGAAGTAAACTATTCAAAGCAAACTACTAACAATACAAGCTCCAGACGCCTTAGCTCCCGAGTTGCCCACAATCCTTTGCGGCAGATGGATATTGCAGGCTTCAAAAGGAGTAACCCTGCCTATCATTAAGCGGGTTTCTTAATTAGAAGTCCGAAAGTGAGAGGTTCCCTTCCACCAAAGCTCTCAGTTCATACCCGCGTGAGGCTCCGAGTCTGGGTGGGAAACTCAGGCTGAGTGAGGACTTAAGTACCTAGCAGACTTCTAATCTAATGTTTCTTGAAACTCTAGTCACACAAAACTTAAAGCAAATAAAGGATAGTTTCCTTTCATCCTTAAAGGTATTTTTTTTTTTTTTTGCGAGGGAGAAAAAAGCCCACAAAATGAAAAAAAAAATAAACTACCACAACAAAAGGTAGGTTTTAGCTTAGAGTTTTTCATTCCTAAGTGCGGGCAGCAGAAGATTTGAGGGGAGAGTGAACCGTGATAGGCTGAAATTTCAAATACAACTATTTGCTCTACTAATGCTAATTCAGTCTGCAAATTTCTAGACGGACTCCTTGCTTTGCCCCAGTGCCATTCGCTGAAGGTTAAAGGAAGAGGAAAGGAAGAGAGGAAGAGGAGGAGATCGGTGTGGGGATGTCACAAGCACCTTCCCAGCCTTTGGTTCAATCCATGCTGCCTCCCTGCTTGGCATTATCTCAAGCAAGAAACAAACCGGATGAACCATACATTCTAATTATCCAGCTGATTTTCTTCAAGAATAATCTATCTTAAAAAGCGACATAATACTAAAAATATTGTTTCGCCTACTAATGCAGATAATATGCTTTCCTTCAGAACCCAAGAGGCTTTCTTTCTTGCTCTTTGGGTTGTCAACCTTCTAAAGTCTTCAGATGTGCTTCTCTCTATAGTACCCCTAGAGTCCTAGGCTAATATCCCTAGCATGATTCAAAACCCTGATATGACTGTAAAATGGATCACAGTTTTGAAAACCCAATTCTGTTCTCCAATTGTCTTGTTTAAGGCATATTGATGATCAATAATACCACAATCTTTATAATGTTTTATCTGATGTGACTGTAAGAAAGTGTGAGGACTAATTAGAATGTCAAGGTCCATGACACAGAATATATATTAACAGCTACAAAAAAAAAAAATGACATGACTTCCTAGTAATTTACATACCAGGTTTCATGATGAAAAACATACCTTCCATACCCATAGCAACACAAAGATTTTGTTCAAAATAAACTCCAATCCAATTATTAGAATTTCTACACATCCAGTATATATAGAAATTGAATATTAAATGCCAATGATGAAGAAGAAAAAGAAAAATAATGGGCAACTACGTAAGTTGTTTGTATAGAAATCCTGATGAGACTTCTGATCTCTTTGCTGTCCATTCCCCTTTGAATGATAAGACAATGTACTTAAACATAGCGTTCTTTCTTCAGCCAGTTACACCAAGCCATCTCCATCACAGATTCTGTTAAAAGAGGTCCATGTCACCACCCAAACCTCATCACTCCATTTTCCAAGTCCACAACAGTACTTATTAAAACTCCAAATTTAAAAAAAAAAAGAAAGAAAGAAAGAAAGAAAGAAAGAAAGAAAGAGAAAAAGAAATGAAAGAAAAAGGGAGATAATATTCTTCTCCTTCCAAGCAATCTGTGCCTCCTGGTTCTATTCTGGTACCCAATTTTGACCTTCCATTTCGGACACACTTAAGGACCATTTCAAAGCTTGCTCTCACTGTGAATCTGCACAAATGGTGAACTTGTCATTTCGTTCCCTCGAACAATCACTATTTATATAATATTGCTGGCCTCATAAAAGGGAATCCATTACCATCAGCAATTCATGTCCCCGCCTCAGCATCAGAGGCAAACAGGAATGGGAAACAAGATCAGCCTCCTCCATTTACTTTTCGGTCATTCCAACTTTTGCAGGGATCCCAGCTCCTTTCCCTTGGCCTGCTTCCTCCTCTGACATGCCTGGGTTTTACCTTCCTCAGGTCCATCCTGGTGTTGGGTTTCTGACTGTCGTCATCTAAATACTACTGAATGGACATGCTCATCCCCTGGTTCCTGAAAAACTACAATGTAAGGAGAGGAGTCCCAAACTGTTCAATTCACAGACCCAACTTTGTACATCTAGGAGGTGCCCCCTACCACATTCTGTTGAAAATATTTCAACCCTTCAACAGAAGTCAGGATATTTGAAATTGAAAGTATGTCTCCAGTTGGAAGACATGGGCACACAGGGTTTTGTGAAGAACAGCAAATGCCTTTTCCTCAGCCGCCATCCCTGTAAGAGTAAATCATTATTTGGAAGTACAGAACCCACTCGTGGCTGTGTAGCAGTCACCTGAAACAGAAACACTACCGAATAAACTCCACCCTGCCACAGACACAGAGGAAAGTTCATGCATTAAAGCAATTTTCAGGGAAGAGAGAAAAATGGCTAAAGATATGCAATTTGTTTATTTTAAAGAGTAGGGGTGAGTGGGGAGGGGAGGGGAGTGGGTGGGGGTAGAAAGAAACTGAATGACAAACCTATGCTTTAAAAACTGCCAGGAAACCTAAATTTTAAAACATAAGAGGGACTCATCACAGTTTAAAATGAATAACTTTTACTGATTAAAATTTAAATCTCTTAAACATATTTTTAGCTGAGTGATCCTTTAACTTCATACATCAAAGTTCTTTTGCTAAAGTTGCTTACAATCTTTAGGCTTACAAATTACAAAAAAAAAAAAAAAAAAAAAAAAATCTAACACCTTTAACCTCAGAGGTCCTAAGCCACTCTGATTTCACACGATCTCCAGGCCATCCATGCTCTCCTAACACTGGTGTGCGATGAAATCTGTGCACATTAATAATAACCTCCTTTTCTGTCAACCGTCTAGAGAGCCGAGGATGGCATGTCTATCCTGATCTCCCTATGTGTTCCATTAGATTGACATATTTTTGCCTCATCTGTCACCTTCTATAAAACTCTGCTTTCAGATATGAGTTAATTCATTTTTAGTTGTCCTCAATGTTCTAAAATAGTGATGTTTGACAGAATTAATACAGTGCTCTAGTTCTCGCTGTTCAACTGATATTTAATTAAAGATCTTGGAGGCCATCTTTCAGGCTACATGCTTCAAGGAGGAACATTACTTCCTCCTTGGCCAGTGCGCTAAGCCACATGGCAGAGACTGCCTCCCTCAGGTCCCCTCTTCAGGCTTCAGCACCACCAGCAGGACACATTATCACTTTGTTTCACATTGACTGTATTCTGCCATATCTGAGCCCAAATTCAACTTCTGCCTGCATTCCCTCTAGCCGTTTCGATGTCTAGAATTTTTGTAGTGGCAATGCTACTCCCTCTATATTTTTTATCATTGCTATTGTTTCCTCTGAACCTCAAAAGGCACTGAGACCACTTATTTCATACTATTTCCTGAATCTCTGAAAACCCAGAAAATCTTTAAGCAGTCAGAGCCACCTTAGGGCACAAGCTTAAAAGGCTCTGTCTTAAATTTTTGAATTAATATCTTTTGGAGACTAGCCCACTGGAGTTGATATGTCATAATTTTCTATTCGGAAGGTGCATGGGTAATTTAAATTGGCACTTGCTGTTTATTACTTAAATAATTGTTCTCCTGCACGGCCTTTGGAAAGCCTGAACTTCTCAATCGTGTTTTGACTATACAACAACCATAAGGGCCATGTCGATGGAAGCAAACTCCAAGAGCCATAAACTAACAAACAGACTCTAGGTGGTGGTATAGGTTATTTTTTATCACAATGTTTTGCTCTAAAAACTGGAGGACTCAGAGGAGTCCTAGCCTCTTCCACAAACACTTCTCCATTGCTAACTCACAATATTTCCAGATACCTCAATTCGAAAAATTCAAGTTCCACAAAGTTTGGAAACACAGATACGTGGTTCTAAGCCTTCTTCTCATAGGCTTTAAACCTGATTTTCAGCCCATTTCAAAAGCACTACACACAACTCATGTGTATAAAATCAGCAACCGGACTGCCCTCCTTATTGACTTGTTAAATCTATTTTCCTCCTGTATTTTAAAGGCTAAATTCGGAAACAAATCTCCCCACCGGAGTATGAAACAGGCTGGCGTAAGTAAGTATGCAGTCCTAGAGTATGCAGGTAATGCCTGCTGCTTTACTGATTCTTCTTTGTCTACAGGAACTAAGTACAAGCAGAAAAAGTTCCTACTGCTGTTGAAGCCAGGCTCTCCGATTCAATTAAACCCTATGGACATTAGCAAACCGCTGGGCAAAACCAGGGCAACTCACTTGGAAGTGGAAGAACATTTCAACATCCTCCAGGCAGCCGCCACATTTGGGGGCCATGCACATGAAGCACCGTTTGTTTAAAAAGTCGACTTACTTCACTGTCTCTTAGACAAAGGTGGCAAACGGATGATTAAACACTGAATAATAGCATCGGGAAGACGCCGCCCACTTGCTAAAACCTATGATTCACTAATAAGCAGGTTCAATGTAATTCATAACTTTAAAGAATGAATTACTGAAGCCCCTTGCTTTACAAAACTCAAGAAATACAAAGACTACACATCACTTATGCAGATATATGTGGACACAGACACAGACAGACAGACATAGCAATCTTGTTTTACTTTTAGACAATGTCTCTCTTCCTCTAAACACACGGTCTTCCCCCCTCAGTGTCACAATCATTTACACTACCAGACAAACTCCAGCCTAGTGCCACCAAAAAAAAAAAAAAAAAAAAAAAAGAGTTAAAAGTTCTTGCACCTAAGAACGTCGGGACTTTCCCACAACTAAAATGACCCATTAATTAAAAAAAAAAAAAAAAAGAGTATCTTAACATAAAATTACCTAACATTCTGTTCCTCGTTTACGACCGCCAGAACCCAACTAAATTACCGACATGATGGAAGGTAGAAACTCCTGGAATGCCTCAGAGATCAACATGTGTCAGACTCGCTGCCTGTCCGCCTTTTAAACACAGTGGATTCCTTTGTTCCTCCAGTCTGAACATCAACTCCTGATTAAAATTTGGAAACTACTTTGGGAAGAATGGGAGGGTCTGGGGAGCGTTTCCACGGAAGAGGGTGCCCTCAAACAACAATAGTAGTAAGGAGAGAGAGAGTGGCACCAGAGAGAAGAGCGTCTCCCAGGACTTCACCAGCCTCACGCTAAAAGGCTCGCCCCGCTCTCGGATGCTGGGGGACCCTAGGCTGAGGCCTCGGGTGCAGGGGACCTCGCCCTCCCTCGGCAGGCGGGGAGCTGGTGGCCAGCAGGCCGGGCCTGGGGCTCAGCGCTGTGCCCGGTTCCCAGTCACTTTTCCCTGCCTGGAATCGGCGACACCGCGCGGGGAGGCACCGGCGAGAGGCGGGGAAGCAGCGCGGGCGCCACCGCGGGCACCGCTGGGCGGCAGGACCGAGCGGCGCGGCAGCCAGCAGCCGGGGCTCGGGGCCAACAGGGGCAGCCCGAGCGGGCTCGACCCGGGCCCCGCGACCCGGCCACCCGCGTGGGTCCCGGCGCAGAACCCCTCCAGAGCGGCTGCGCCCCTCGCGCCGGGGCTGGCACGGACGAGCCCACGGCTGGGAACTCTACAACTTGGCGGCCGCGCCGGCCGGGGCCCGCGAGTTCCCGGGGAGAGCCGGAGCCAGGCACGGCGGCAGGCTGTCCCCGGGATCCGTGTCGCCGGCGCCCCCCGTGGGCCTCCCCGGCCTCCGCCGCCTCCACGGGCCGCGCACCCAGGCCGTGCCCGGGCGACGAGGCGTCCGCTCCGCGAGCTCCGCACGGAGCTCCGGGGCCGCGATCGCCACTCACCGAGGCCGCCGCGGCTCCCCGGGGGGGGGGGGGGGGCCGCCGATCCGCGTCGCTCCCTCCTTCCCGGGTGAGCCGTGCCCTGCGGCCGCGCGAGGCCACGGGCGGTGCGCACGGGTGGGCTGGGGCCGGCTCGTCCTCCGCCTGCGCCGCGATCGCCGTCGCCTCCCGAGTTCGGGGCTCTGCTGCAATGTCTGCGAGGCTGACTTTGAGCGCCTCGCTCGCCGCCCGCCCGCCGCAGCCGCGCTCCTCCCTCCGCCGCCGAGTTCGCGGCGGCCGGGTCCCTCCCCTCGCTGCTCCACGCCATTCAGCTCTTCAGCCAAGTTTCTTAACCCTTTTCTGCCCCTCCCTCCCATTGTCACCCCGGCTGATCGCGTACCCGGTGGCTCGCTGGAGCTGGGGAGCCTACCCGGCTCCTGCAGGCCTTCTCTACGGTGCTCCGGGTGGGGTCCCCGGGGCTGCGCGGCCTTAAAGGCAGAGGGAGGACGCAGTTCGACCGGGAGAGGAGGGGGGTGCCTTGCGCCCCGAGCTGGATCCCTGGCTTTCCGGCCCCGTCCAGCCGCCTGGACAGATTGTGCCTAAGGACCAGGCGATCGTCCATGTCACCCAGGCTTGGGCAGGCGTTGAGGGCACCGTAGGGGAATGAGGGCGCCCTAACCCTTCCCCAGGGTCCCCACCTAGGGGCTGGCACATTAAGCGTCTCCCTTCCTCCCATTTCACCCCACAGCACGCGTTCTCTTGGCTCCCTTTTACCCACCCTCATATTTCCACCTCCTTGGAATCTGTGTCCCGCTTAAATTCCGGAAGCTACGGCGCTATAACTCTAGGTCATTTTGACCCCATGCCCAGCACCTAGTAGGACCCGGTCATTAATGTGGCGTGATTCCAAGCGGAAAACTGGGAAGGAGACCTGAGGAGTGCCCAGCTCAGCTCCCTAGACGGACGCAGGACCCAGGAACCGGGGTTTATCTTCAGTTGCTTTGTCACTGCGAAGTCTCCAGCAGGGTCTGCCGGCCAATCTGCACCACCCCCAAGAAGGATCTGACCCAACAGGGCTAGGAGATGGGCTGTCACTTCTTTAAGCGGCTCTGCTCGGTTCAGAGTCTCAATAAATAACAATTACATCACGAAGCCAGGGTGGCAGTGCAGTGAAACCTGGGTTTCCTGCAGCCTCGTCTTGCTGAGCCCGCCTCTAAATTTGAGGGGGGCTACAGATTGGTGAAGCGAGAAAGTGGAGGGAGGAGAGAATAATACGAAACCATGATCTCGCCCTCTCGTGTTTTCCGCTTTAAAAATCCTCTTCTCTCCTCGCGCATCTTACTTGTGAAGACTCCTTCTGACGCTCCCCCTACCCCAGATGTCACGTTTCTTTTTCACTTTAGTATCTCGCCATGAAAAGAATTACCGGGGGGGGGGGGGGGAGTCATTGCAGAAGTTGGTTTTGTTTGACGTAAAAAAAAAAATCAACACTGAAGTACATCATCAGTTCACCCAGCACTCTGAAGTGGTATCCTGCGTTAAAACACTCACTGAATAAGACAGTTTTGTGCATGAAGCTATCCACTCTCATGCATTTTCAGTAGCATTTGGAAACAGTTATTGATGCACATAGAAACCAAAAACTACCCAAGTGATCAAACTGTATTCTTTACTGTTATGTAATAGTTGTACAGCTATGTTTCAGATTTTTCAAATGAGCAAAGTCTGGAGTATCTTCCCAACCTTGAAAGCGAAAGCGGTTTTTCAGATTAATTCTTAATAAAGCAATATCCCAGCACAGTCTTGAGCACACGTTAGGAATATTTTGCTTAGTGGTGATGGTGCATTTTAAGGTACTCATTATCTCTCCCAGTGATTCACCTATGTGATCTGTTGTCGTCTACTGTAGTGTAAATCTCATGTAAGAGAACAGCATTTGCGTATGCCACAGTTCAAAATGTGCTTAAAGCAAATTAGTAAAGCAGCAGATCTTTGGGGCATCATTCATCCTGGATTGACAAAAAGCAAATAATTGCAATTAAATGAACAGCATAATTGGAACTTGGCTCCTTTGGGAAGGGGGGGGGAACATTTTTAAATATTACACAAGGACTTTCTAAAATGTACTATAAATGTGTCCATGTTCTTAAGCAGTTTATTGGGCTTTGTTTGGCATTTTATTGAAAAATTCAATGTCGGTTTCATTAAAAGGTCATCATAGTGGTGGATTGCAGTGGATTCAAGAAATGATTTCAGTTTGTCATGGTGGTACTAGCCTATAATCCCAATAATTGGGAGGCAGAGACAGGAAGTGGGAAGTTGAAGGCCAGTCAGGACTTTTTAGCAAGTTCAAGAACAAAGCTTCAAACTGAGAGACCCAGTTTTGTAAAACTAAAGGCTAGGTATGAAGCAAAGAGGTATAGCATTTGACTAGTATGTCTAGAGGCCCTACAACACACACACACACACACACACACACACACACACACACACACACACACACGAATTCTGAGTTTGTATTTTATTTCAAGTGTCTGTTACCCACCCATAGGCAAACATTTTCCTCTCTTTTGATTGGCAGCTTCTTCTTTGGAGCAGACTAAGAATCCAGACAGCTTGACACAATTAATATAAAATTAAACTAAGTAATAGATTTCACGTGAGAGAGTGAAGGTCCCACTAAGGAGCAAGGCACATGTACCACAGTGACAGACCTGAGGACAGATATTGGAGCAACTCAAATGTCACTCTGAAAAGCATTATTCTCACTTCTTAACCAGGTTTTGGATCACGTGACACTGCCCAGCAAGCCAAGTCTTATCCTGCTTGTCCACTATCAGTGCTGAAACTCCAATAGCTGTATGTTAGATGATGTACCAAAGCTGCTCAACCTTCCCCAACATAATAATTAAAATCCCAGGCTTTTTTGATAATACGTTTGTGCAAAACTAATTGCCTACCTCATGAGGAATGCATTTTGATGTACCATGCTAATTGTGTGAAGACCATTTTATGTTTTTTTTTTTTTCCTTTTTGAAAAAAATGCCTGTAGTGGGTCAGTAAGATGGCTCAAGGATGCTCACTGGGAAAGCCTGGCTGCCTGAGTTTGCTCCTTGGAACACACTCCATAAAGTTGTCCTCTGACCTCCACACATGCGCATGGCACACACATCCCCACACATCCAACACACTCGAATGCAATTTTTTTTTTCTGCTCTCACGGGTTGAGTCTCATACATCCTGGCTGATCGATGTCCCACTAAGTGGCATCTCCTCATGGTTACACAATAATTTTTAAATTTTTTTTAAAAAACAGTATCAAAATTTCCTGGCTAAGAGGATCGATCATTGCCTGGATGTTGGAGTATATGCAATGTACCAGTGCCTCTGCAGTAATTTGTATCTGAAAGCCAGTTCTCATTGGAAGCATGTGTAATGTGAGAAGATGTCATTCAGCTCATACACCTAAACATAGATGTATTATAAAGTTTGTCATTGCTCCTCTGGAATTCAGTGTTTTAGTTTATCCTCTTATGCATATCTACGAGTAGTCTGAGAAAGACAGATTTTGGCATGTTCTCTATATCTCTTATGTCCAGCATCCTTCAAGCCATTTTTTATACTTGTTCATTTATTAGCACTCCTTTCTAGAATGAAAGTGTCCCAGCAGAGCATCTAAGCCCTCATTGCTCACACTAGGCTACCTCCAACACTTATCTCTGTGCTTAGCAAATAGTAAGCGTTCACTAGATGTTGGCCACGTCACTATCATACCCTAGAAGACAGAGCGTTTATTTCTGTCTGAGGTATGGATGTGAGGCCAGGGAGACCAGAAAACATTTTACAGGGTAAATGGTGCTTCAGCTGGCTGATGAAAGGTTAGAAGAATTTGCTAAGTAGACAGAAGGAAAGGAAGGAAATAGGGAAATAGAATATTAATAGTATAAAGTTATGAGAGAATAGAAATGTCCATTAAGAAGACCTGAACACATATGTTCTATGTGTATGTGTGTGACTTACCACATACAAATGGGGCCGCTAGTGTAGTGATACTAGCAGTTTGTCTCTTGAGCAGAGGGAATCACAAAAGTGAGTTTCACATGAGGCTTAAAATTTTCAGTAGCTACATCTCACGGGTAAAGAAATGCTGTTAACTTTAATTTTATCCTCCAATTAATTCAATATATACAAAACATTTAAATGTGTACACCACAAAAAATGAGGTATTTTACTATCTTTTTTTCAAAAAAACAAGATATTGTTATGTAGCCCCAGCTGACCTGGAACTCATGATAACTACCGAGGTTATAGGTGCTCACCACTGCGCCCCACTCTTTTATTCTTTTGAACACTAGGTCTCCAAAATATAGTGCCTTTTCAACTCACAACACTCCAGTTTAAACGACTTGAGTGCTCGGCAGACACTGCCATATTGAGTCGTTCAGTTCTAGACAAGGTCCACTGCAGGAACAGTTAATGAGATCAAGAAAAAAAAAAAACTATTAAATGAAAATCTCAAGCTTGTTAAGCATACAAATTTATTTGCCAGTTGCTGGTGTTTATACTGTGTTATAAAGCCCACTTTGCTGTGTGGAGGCTTTGATACCAATCAGAGAATCAGTAGAGTTGACATTTTATGTACTGTGTCTTCATTAACCATACTGTAGTTACAACTGCTCCAATTTCTATTAACTTTTGGTGGAAGACTGTAAGTGTAAACCTTTTATAGTAAAAATACAATGCTATAAAGTTTGGGTTAAATAAGCTAAAAGCCAAAAACAACAACAATAACAAAAACCCACCAACTTCTCTAGAACACATACTACCTCTGGGCTAGTTCCTGTCAAGCATCATCCTAGCTGCAGAAGTGTGGGGATTACAAATGTGGACTTCAGGATCCAGTGTTAGAGGCAGTCAGCTCCTCCACGCTACCTCAGTGGATGGGTGGCAGCTCACTGAGTACTGAAAGAAGTCTGCAGAACCAGAATGGAGACATTTAGCCACCCTGGCTCTTTTCTCTTTCTCTGCAGTTGTCCTTAATGGGACTCTAGCCCTTTCTCTTTCGGTGGTCCTTGATTTCCAAGGTCTGCCAAAAGTAGGGCGCTCCATTTCTGCACTAAAATGGGTCCTGAAACACTTAATCTCAGAGAAAGGCAAGTCTGGAAATGATTATCTACAGGCAACTGAACGTGTGCAAGGAAAAGGCAGACCCGTCCACGGAACGTGCACGATGTGCCTCGTTCCTTCCCCCCCCACAAGGAAGTACATAGAATAGTTTACGAGGCCAGAAAGCCAAGAGTTCCCGCTGAAGCAAGGGAGGGCTGCCAATTTTGATGGTAAATCGGTTTACTATGTATAAACAATTAAAGTCAATATTACACAAAATTTTATTTTCAGGATTTCACAAACATGCGTGATGATGCAACATGAAACACGATTCAGTTCAGTTAAAAAACATAATCCTATTAATTTCTGAGCATGCATTCAGATAACCTTCAATTAAAACAAAGTACATATCTTGTTTTCCAAATGATTCCGAGGTTTATAGTGAAAAAAAGCTGTAAAGGAACTGTAGTACACACATTTAATTATTTGTGCAATTGTTTAGTGCTCCAAAGAAATAGATATGCACATACATTCTCCAGATTTATTTTGTTTAAAAATAGTCTGATATAAATGATCTTTTCACAAATCCAGTCAGATTATCTTCACTCTTGACACACAACATACTCTGGAGCAGGCACATGTGCGGGCATATCTTCCATCAAGACTTCAGAGAGTCCAATAGAAAAATAATTTTTCAACAAAGGATGCTGGGACAGTTGGAGATATATGTGCATAGATGTATGTGAGCAGAATGAAACTGGAGCTATTCTCCACCTTGTATGCAAAACAGATCAGAGAACTAAATGTAAGAACCAACCTAGAAAACTCGGGAGAAAACACAGCTTAGTAAATCCTGACGACCTAAATCCCTGGTGAGGCAAAAGCTCATGAGGTACAGATAAAAAGAACTGTGACAAAAGAAAAAAAAATGAGCATGCTAGACCTAGATTGACAGCTAAATATTTTATGGGTTTAGAGTATATAAAAAGACAACACATAGAACAGCAAAAAGTATTTCCAAATACATATATAATAAGGGAATATTTTTAGAGAATGTAAATAACTCTTACTACTCAAAAACACAGGAAACCAATTTCATTTTTTTTTTAATGAGCAAAGTATCGGAATAGGCTTTTCTCTGAAGAAGACACACACAGAGCACATGGCAACATGCTCCATATAATTAACTATTAGGGAAATACAAATCAAACAACAGTGTGACAGAACTCACACTCAGTAGGAAGAGCTATAACGATGGGTAAAAATAGCGCTGCCCAAGACACAGGGAGTAACTGGAACCCTCCCTTTTTTTATTCCTCAGTGATGTAGAACAGGTTGCCTCAAAATACACCGCCTTAGAACCACACATGGTTATCTCGAAGATCCAGGGGTAACAAATGCAGGGACTGCTTAGTTTTATATCCCTGAGATACGCTGTCTCTTCTGGTTGCAAGACATGCTGGCGAGGCTGCAGCTATTGGAAGGTTTACTTGGGTCTGGAGGACCCAACGTTAAGAAGCCTCTCTCACATGACCCTTGGCAGCACGTCTCAGGTCAGGACAGGGAGATGTCTCCACAGGTGGCCTGAACAACTCCGTCACGTGGAAGTGAACTTCCACTAAAGCGAGTTACCCAAGAAGAGCAATGATGAAGTCACAGTGTCCTTCGTGACCTGGTCTAATTCACACACAATTACTTCCATTTTATTATAATTAGAAGTGAGTCACTGGGTTCATTCTATCCTCAAGGGGAAAGTCACCACGAAGGGGGGAGTATCAGATCATTTGTAGACACGTTTTCAAGCCACCCCAGTTGGGCATTGGCGTTTCTGTTGTGATCAGTCCCTTTGGTTTCCCAAACAAACCTGCCTTTAGGGAAAAAGACTTCAATCTCCTCCTGATACAGCACCACGTCGACTACTGCCCAAGATTATAGCCTGATATTTGGTCCTCTGCAATAGGTCCGGACTGGGGCTCCCTGTAGGCTGACAATAAAAAAAAAACTGGAAATATTTTCAGTCATCAGCATACAAATTTTCAATGGTGGAAAAGGAAGAGAATCATTGCGTGAAACCTATCCATTTGGAAAGGGAAGAATGTACCGCCATTCCATAATAATTAGCAAAACCTCTTGAGCAGGAACAGCCAAGACTCTGCCCGTCTTACTTGGCCTGTCCCATGCTCACGAATTCCTTCTCCCAAATGTTCTTCTTTTCTTGCTCTTTGCTGTCTCTGGATCTTCCTTTGGGGAATTCATACTTCACCATTTTCCTCAACAATCATGCCTGAAATAGGCACATGGGGAGGATGACTTGTTCTTGGAAAGCTACAGATTTTGAAGCACGATGACATGGGTCTGTTTAAGTTTTCACAATCACAACCTGCATCAGAAAAAGTTGGAGATTTCTTTGGCGAGACAGCTATTTCAATCATATCATTAGACTGATTTGTTTCCACACCATGGACAAGCTCCACAGCTCAAAGTCTGGCCCAGTGTGCCTTTCCTGCCTATAGCCTCTCCGCTTTTATTTAGTAGGCCCTGGACTCTGCGCATCCTCTGGTCTTTAAATTAATGGTGGCTACCTTGAGATCATCTGAAATAATAGGCTGAGGTGGAAAAGCAATACAATTTATCACCTCTTGCCAGCAAAATGGCTGCTGCTTTATGACAAGGCAGAGGCTCGCCTCCCTCTAGGCGTGAGGTTTCATGGTCACTGCAGAAGCCTTCTTCAATTTTAGGTACAAAGCAGAGCACTTGCACTGCAAGACCCAAATCACTGGGCTCTCCATCAGAGCAGTTAGCCGACAGGGAGAGAACGCCTTTCCTAGCAAAATGCTTGCTTTCTTCCACTGCTGTTACCAGAATAGGTCTAGTCAGAGTTCATCCAACTTATACGAATCTGCAGGAAATGGCAAACTTGTAATATAAATTACATCTACCAACACTGTGAATTTTTATGCCAATTCTCATAATGCTATAGTCTATGTTAGCCAACAGCCTATTTTTCAAAGTAAGTAAACAGCAGCCTAGCCAAATATATTTTTTTAACCACCTCCCACATTAAAAGTGGATCTTCATTACTGCCCGTGTCCACTCAATCAGTGGTACTGGTATCAGGCAGAAACTCAATACTCTGGCTGTGATTTTTTTTTTTTTTTAACATAAGATCTCTCTATTATGTTGCTCTGACTGTCCTGGAACTTACTAGATCAGGTAAATCAGGCTGAGCCCAAAGCTCCCAGAGATCTGCTTGCCTCTACTGGGATTAAAGGTGTGTGCCATCTGACCCAGCTAATGGCTGTGATTCTTGATTGCAAAAAAATAAAAATAAAATTTGCTTTCTGTAGACTAAGTAGCAATGGGTTTATTACAGCCTCGTAATTATATAACCCATGCTGTACAAAGATCCAGGCTTGGTGGTACATAGGAAAAATGAGTAGCTGTACAAAAGGGTGGCCAAGTGGCAGCCATATGTCACTCAGAACTAGCTTTCTATCGCTGGAACAGAAGGCTGACTTTGGACCCTGCTTTCAGAAGCTTTAGTTCATGCATGGCTGCTTGGCCTCTTTCCTTTAGGCCTTTTGTCCACACAGTCTGTGGCAGAGGCATGGATTGCAGTAAAGTTGCTTGTTTTATGGAAGGAGAGAGATAAGAAACTGTGACCCCTATATACCCTTCAAGTGCACACCCTCATTGATGTGCTTCCTTGAACTAAGCTCCACCCCCTAAAGTTTCCAGGGATACTCAATAATACCACCAACCTTTGAAGAACATTCTAGATCTTGCTCGGCACTGGTACCTGCATTACAAGCATATGGAAGCAAACACTTCAGTCGTGTTTCTAGACAAAGAGCATTGCAGTTTTGGCCTCACAATATTTATACCCACCTTCCTGTGTCATATCGATACAGTTGGTTGATAAAAAAAAAAACAGGTAAAACCCCCATTTTACCTAAGTCTAAGATATAAATGTAGCATCCAGTCTTCCAGGCTCTAGAAGCCAAGAAAGTACACCAGAAAAAAATATATTATTATTTATTATGTCATTCTCCAGTCACTCTCATGGTATCCAAAGATTTATTTCTGAACTTTAATAGATATCATAAAATTTAAGTAAATTCATGACAACACATATCAAAATTAATACATAATGTGAATTGCCTGAGTTAATTAGGCTCCCTTTTCTTCAGGGCTCCTTTTGCCCATCTCTTAGGGCTAACGGTGTTACAATTCCTTGGTTCGCCTTTCTATGTTAAAAGCACTAGTGACCTTTCATATATTGCCTTTTGCAGCTGAATCTCAGCTCACTCCCCCAGTCTTCTATTCTAATGGATGGTTCCCGTTTGTATGAAGCCCTTGCCCAGTAGAGACGCGAGAATGGAAAAGAATGTGGGGCTTTCAGTGGTGCGAATACCTGAGGACTGCTATTGTCTGATGGAAAGAGAAAAACCTCCTCCAGGGCAGGCAGGACTCCAACTCCAGGAGGCACACAAAGCTGAAAGACCAGCATCTGATTATTTTAAATCCTAATATGTGGCTACCAACTAATCCGATGCTCATTAAGCTTGAGTAAAGTTAACGTTTATATTCCACTGTGTTTTAGTTCTTGCAACACTGGCTAATGACCATGAACCAATATCCTGTACATTGATCTGGTTGGAATGAGAAGAAATACCCTACTTACTCTTGGACAAGGCTCTTTCAGTGGTGAGTGATATCTACACCAGTGGACATAACAAAAGACATTTATTTTATGATTATTTTAGCATATACTAATTGTGCAAAACAATGGGTTTCATTGTCACATTTTTCACACACACGTGAAATATATATATTATATATTATATGTATATATATGTATATGTATATATATATATATATAATGTAGTTTGATCAGATCTTGTCTCCCATTATTGTCTCCAAAGGATCACACTTTCCCCTGATGCCCTACTAGTTACTTGCCCTAGTTCTTTGTTTGCTTAGATCATGGTTACTCGTCTAATTCTCCAAAGGAGAAACTCAGTTTGCTCATAGACAGATCCTTTGTGGTTTTTACCAGCATAGTTCTTCTATGGCCAGGTGTCTACTCTGGTCTACATAATCATTTTTAGGGAAGGTTATGGAAGGTTCACTTAGTACAAACAATTGACATTGCCAAAACAGTGTATAGAGCTAACCAAACAGGAAGGATAAGAAGGGTATGGTAGGTGATTGAACTAATTCTCTAGCATAGTCAGTATCCTCTTTTCCACATAAGCTAGGACCTGTGATACTAAAATGGTATCATTAATCTTATTTATAAATTATCTGCTTGAAAACTAATGTGATTTTTCTGTACAAAATGTACCAAACATATTCATTCTTCTACCAATTATTTGGTAATTGCCTACTAAGTCCACAGAGTACCTTATGTCATGTTTCTTTGGTATCCAATAAACAAATTATGGTTACTTCTTCTGTGGTATCCACAGGAAGAGACATGTAATATTTACTTTGATACTTTTTTGTTGTTGTTGTTGTTGTTGTTGTTTTAATAAAGGCGTAGTTCAGATAGGTGCTGTAGGGAATGGGAAAAGAAGGCACAGTCCATAGGTTGGAAGTCAGAGCAATGCTTTTTTCTTTTCCCTCCCAGTGTGCCACTGTACAGTGAGAAGGTTATTCCCATGGAATGTATTTGTGCATTTAAAATGAATGTTTAGTTCTTCTGAAACATGAGTTTAATCTCTTAGGCCATGGAAAACCACTGTCTTTGATACAGCATTTCTCAAGAGTTCTCTGCTGCTATTTCTGGAGTTTTCTTTTCTAAAAGAAAATCTTTTTAAACATCTCCATGACTTGCATATACATCCAAACTTTGTGTGTTTACCAGCAGAAGATGCTGCTATCACCCTGGTTTCTTCCTCACTTACAAGGCTGGCCTTAAACAAAGCTGTAAAACATTCTCAACTTACCTTTTATGCCAAAGCATATAATATTTCTAATTCACTTTTAGGACAACATTCTCTTAGCTGCCCAGTAACTTTATAATGACACTGTAAGTCTATGTATCATATTTCTTTGACCTTAACACACCATCAAATATTTCATGGACTCCTAAGAAAGAAGATTGTAATCAATTAAACAATGCCACAGTGCTATTTCATATTGAATAGAATTCTAATTTTATACTTACTGGGGGAGTTCTTTTAAATTTATGTACAAGTGTACATATACAATCTTCTAGCACTCTTCCATAAAAATACAAGGATAATCTAAGTAAAATACCTTCTTAAACATATCCCTAAAACATTGTCACATTCAGTATTATCTCCCAGGAGTTCCTTTTTTTAAATTTGGACTTGAATGTTTAGTCTTCTTAAAGATAAAACTTGATTCTTTGTTTATCAAGACATGTTGTTGATGCAGCGTTTCAATTGCCTTGTTATGAATATAAACTGCTGAATCAGTGCTCTATGAGGCAGAATCAAAGATAGAGATGTGACATCATCTGAGAATTTCCAAAATGTTCCTGGGCATACTATATATTGTATGTCAGGTAGACACTGAAACTCATTTGACAGATGAATTACTGGATGGCCCCAAATGAAATACCCTGCCCCAATGACAAAGTTAAGGAACCAAAGCTCTGGTCTCCTTGGGAATACTGCTACAGTTCATGGACAGTCCAAGCCTCTCTCAGAGTTTCATGATACAGCTCATCATACTTCTTGAGTCTTCACAGGGCTCCACTATCATTCTCAATCTCTTTCCTACTGAAAATTTTAATTCAGCTGTTCACAAGTTATACTGTAAGAACACTGGTGTTTGAAAACTTTCCATTCTTAAAAATGAGACAATAGTGGACAAAGTTAGCTCTCAGGTAGTCATCAAAATTAGCATTTTCTCATGTTTGTCCATGGTTTGTGCTAGCATTCGAGAATCTAGAATCTTGCTTCATATGGTATCACATTTACAGAAAGCATAGTTGTGTGTAGTTTAATATAATAAGCTCTTAGAGGATTCTGGAGTAAGGGTTCTACAAGTGATTTATTTCTTGAACAAATATAAGAAATCTTGAGTTCAGTCATTCTTCAGGGAGCCTACCCAAGGTGCAGATTTGCTGATCTCTGTTAATAAGTCAAAAAATGTTGTTTTAGACTCCTTATTAAGAGTCTCTAGAAAATTATAAAGGTTGTCTTGAAAAGTGGGAAATGGATATATATCAAAAGACAATACAGGACCTATCCTTTGCTGGCTATATTTTTCATAATTTCTTCAACTACACAACATGAATACAAAATTTTAAGATGAGGGTAACCCTACCTATAATCAACATTTTTCCTGGGCAATTTTTGGGGGAAGGTGAATATCCAGTTCCATATCAAAGAACTAAATTTATAATTTTTCCTACTCTAGAGATTGTCGATACACTTAATCAATCCATCCAGGAAGCCAGGTAGACTCTCATGACTTCAACACATCTTATGTTTAAAGCATGTATAATTTAATCCTGTCTGAATGGTGTGTGAAAGTGAATCGATATAAAATAGAAAGAAAGCTCTGACATGAACTGAGCTATGTAATTGGGGCATAAGCATTCTCATCATCACCTTTAAGGGACATGAGATGTATTTGGTGGTGGGAGAAACTGTCGTATAGATCGGAAAACTGTCTGGCAGCATCTGCCGCTTTCTCCGTCTTGATGAAAACATGTTCACAGGGAAAAGAGTGGTTTGCCTGTGAAGTCGAACACTAATGAAACATTTGCTAAAATAATCTCTTGAATTTGGACGACATTTGGCAATAAAGTGTACTCTGTGGCTCGTTTGCCTGTATTTTGAGCCTTCAGAGTTAACTGAGCACAGCTAAGTCTAATATGGTAATGAGCTCTTTGTTGAGACCTGGGCATATGCATTTCTCATGCTCTGCTGTGTTTGACTCTGGTGAAGGGAGATAAGAAGTGCTATTGTGATGGCATTAAAGGTCTCCCATTGACATATCTAAACACCATGAGCCGGAACAGTCTCATTTCATCATGTCCTAGATGTTTCTAGATATCTGCTAGATCAAAGGCACCAAGCCCATAAAAGGTTCAGGTGAATAATGAGAGTGCGTGATATTAACCAAGTCATCCACATAAAAGTTAGTCATTAATGTTCAAATGCTTAAATGCCCTTTGAATTAGTTCTACAGGAGTTTGTATGCAAATGCCCTATTTATGACAAGTGAAACAATATAAATCCCGTGTACAGAAACAGCAGAAAGTAGGAAGAACTCCTATCACCATGAAACACTACTTTTAAATTTCTTTTGTAATATTTATCTATCTATCTATCTATCTATCTATCTATCTATTTATTTATTTATTTATTTTTATGTGTAGGGGTGTTTTGTCTGCATGCACACACACACACACACACACACACACACACACACAATTGTGCTTCATATTACCACTCACAAAACTTTAGGCAAGTAAATCTAATGTACATAAGCAAAGCAAAGGCCATAGCTTCAGTTCTTCTAGCACTTCATAGTAACTACAGGTTCCTCCAGGAGTCCGTTTCGAAAACCTGACTTGCTGTGTTTTTCCAGAAGACACAGCCATCATGGCTCTGCGGCGGTTGTACCCTCAAAAGAGCAGCACAGTGACAACCTTCGGGGAATGTTCTGCCGTTGTCATCGGCCGGGGCGGTCTTGCTTTTACTGTTTGCTGCTAAAAATCTTCTCTCCTTGAACAGTCGGCTCACACAATCCAGTCACCACGAGGTCCCTTTTCCCTGTGTTTGTTCCTGACCTTTCTCTGCCAGTGTTTTCTTCCGCCAGGCTGCAATGTGGTCACATGTCTATGCACCTTGGTCACGTTAGGCTCTCAGCTCCTGGGAGGCAGGGGGCTCTGATAATCTTGGAAGCAGGAACGGAGGCAACATCTGGAGAAGCGTGGTGCAAAGGGGATGGCAGGGCTGGGGTGCTGCAGAGGAAACACAGCTGGCATCCCTGTGGTGCTAGCAGTTGACAAAGAGACGAGGGAAGTGGGGCTGGAGCAGCAGCCAGTGAGATGGGCTTACTCCAACAGTGGGAAGTGGTTCCGATTCTAGTGTGCATCCCCCAGTCACCCCTTACCATGAAAAATTTTAGAGGGAACTTTTAGTAATGGCATGTGATTATACAGACAGTTGGGATACTTTGGTCATGGTGATATTAACAAAGTCTATTATTCTCAGTATTATGAATGCTCCCTCATTCCCAATAGTAAAAAAAAGTGGTTTCTACAAAATCTGCTAAGTGGAGAATCAGAGACTCTAGTGGATATATGTATGTGTGTGTGTGTGTGTGTGTGTGTGTGTGTGTGTGTGTGTATGCATATGTGTATGTATATGTATATACATATACATACTTATCTCAGAGAATACCACTGTGCACAAGTTAATTGTTTAACAGATCATTTCTCTCTTCTTGGCCAAATATTCCCCAAAATGAGCACAGTGCTCAAGTCATATAAATATTTGTTAATAAATAATTATTAGCTAGATAGTCGCCTAACAATAAATAATATTTACTTGGGGCTTATGAATGTCAGACACAGTGCAAAATTTTATAAATTTTGTGTCATTTAATAGCAATTGAATACTTTATAAATATTGTGTCATTTTAATAGCGATTACTATTATTCCTGTTTTATGGATAAGTAATCTGGAACTTGAGAAATTAAATAACTCATTAAATGTTACCTGGACAGTAGGTGGTAAATTGAATTTGAACCCAAGAGACATATATCCAAAGACAGACCTCTTAACTGTATATTATACAAGGAGACAGGGCCCAACCCGAAAACACACAAGAATGAATGGTTGACCACTGCACACTTGACAAGAAAAATGAGACTTTCATAACTCAATAAAAGACATTCATGCTTTGGGTCAATTACTCTTTATGAGTACAAAATTGGTTAGTATAATTTCAGGGACTCTGGGCACTGCCCATCTTTATAAGCAATTTGTTTTCAAATAGCAAATAATTTTTGCTTGTATTTTGCTTGAACTTGAATGGCATGCTCTATCAAAAATTTCCAACATTATTTTTAAACCTACCACATCTCCATGATAAAAGGAAATTTAAGATGACGACGACTTCAGCAAAGAATGATAAGTGAAAGACCAGATGCTACATATTTTCAACTGCAAAAATATCACCAGAAGCCAGCTGTAGCTTCTAAAATTTCATGATGTCATCATATGGCTTCAGGATCTATTTAGTCGCTTCATAATCGTATTAGCTTATCTCGGCTTCCAGTCATGCATTGAGCCTTAATTGGGTAGGTTTGTTTATAATATTGTTAGAATCAGAGGTCTCGTGTGTCATGTAAGAAGCCTCTTACAGGACAGTGCACAAAACCTTGTCACCCTGAGCAATCCTTCGTGACCCATTGCGAACTGATGTCACTGTAGACATCGTCCAAAACGGTCATTGCTTCCTGGCATTGAGTTATCACACTAGTGACTCAGAGTTTTCAATCTTGTTCAACTTTTCCAGTTCAAGTCTTGGATGATGACTTCAAGGTATGATGGGTGCTGAGTGCTGCTGCCCAGGTAGTTGTGAAGTCACAGCAATATCTGCAGTGTTTCCCAGCATATATTACACTCTCAGGTTTAGAGAGATTTCATTGTATTAGAGATGGAAATAATTTTGCTTTTCCCAAACTAAATCCACTGTCATTGTCACTTCTTTCTGTACCACCCTATCTTTATTCACCTGTTTTTCTTCAGTCTCGAATATACGTCCTTTCACATGTCAACATTCTCCTATGGATACATTCTCAATAGGCCAATGTCACATATTTTCTTAGAGGTCTCAACGATGAAAGATCTGCCACTTTTAAAAGCAGTTAAGTGGAACCACCAGCAATCATTGCCTAGTAGAAGAGAGGATTCCCCTTACTGTTGTGGGAGCTAGGCTGAATCTTCAAAAGAAAGTAGTGGTAAGTTATCTGTGTAAGACATTATCATAACCCATGTCCCCTGTTAAAGACCATATTTCATTTAATATTTTTCTGTGTACTATTCATATATTCTCCTTTATACAGTGGAAACATAATCTACATTGGCTTAAAACAGGAAAAAGCTTGAATTGATTCCCTCATTGTATTTAAAGTTGGCAAGAGTAGTGTTGGGTTTGGGTTGGGTTAGGTAATAGCTCAAACAGTGTCCTGTCCTGTGGGTCTTGGTGTCTTTCAGTCCTTTTGGCCCACCCTGTTCTCGACTCTGGTGGTGGCACTACCCTCAGCTTCATTGATAGAGACAACATGACAGAAACATCTCCCACTTTAAATACGGTAATACCTCGTCCAGCTGAAATGAATTCATCCAGTATCTAAAACAGGCAATAAACGTTCCCTCCAATCAGTGTTAGTGGCTTTGATTGGCCTCACTTGTCCACTTAGTTAACCAGGAACAAATGTGGTATTCTGATGGTCAATTTGGGGTCATGCACTCCTTTTAAAGTAAGGATGCCATTTTCTCCTCCACAGAGACCACACAAGAAGTTAGATACAGGGAAATAAAGACTTCCCAAGGTTTTCTTTTTTCTTTTTAAAAATTTCACTCTCTATATTTTAATCACAGCCCTCCCTTTTCCCAACTCCTTCCTTATCTTCCCCTCTCCACCAAACCAACCTCATCTTCTTTTTCTCTCTGAAACAAACAAAAGACTAAACCAAACCAAACAACAGCAAAACCAAAGCAAAAGCACGGAGTCCGTTTTTGTGCTGGGTGACTGCCCCTGAACATGAGGCTCACCTTGGAGTGTGGCTGATATGGCCAATGTGTCACTCTACTCAGGACAACTCAGTTTCCCTTTCCTAGCAGGAACCTAGCAGAAACCCAAACAGTTTCTTGGCTACAGACGGGACTTTGTGCCTCCTAACCCAGCTCTGTAAAAGTCTCGGTGAGTTCATGTGTTCATCAGTCCTGCTGCAGCTGGAAAAGGCTGTTTCTTTGCAGTCATAGATCAGCCCTGGCTCTTATAATCTTTCTTCCTCCTCTACATACATTCCTGGGCCTTGAGGGGAAGTGGATGATAAAGATATCCCATTTAGGACTGAATGCTCCAAAGTCTTTCATTCTCTGCCATTACACACTTGTGGGTCTCTATGCTGATTCCTGTGTACTATAAGAAGCAGCTTCTCTGATGAGCCATGAGCAAAGCACTGATCTATAGGTATAGAGATGTGTCATGAAGAGTTGTTTTGTTCCAATGTTTATTTAGCAGAATAATAGTAACTGGTTTCCCCATAGGCCCATATCCTATCTAGTCTCAGATTCTTGGCCTCATTAGCAGTGTCAGTTCCATCTCATGGAGCAGGTCTTAAATCATAAACAAACAAACAAATAAATAAATAAATAAATAAATGTAGAAATAAGAAACAAAAGAGCTGTTGGTTACTCCCATAATGTGTGTGCCATTATTGCACCAATGGGTATATGTTACAGGCAGGTATGTAGCTCTCAAAGTTCATAGCTGGGTAAGACTAGTTATTACTTTTCTCCCCCAATAGCATGCATAGTATCTTCCAGCACTAGAAACACTAGTCAGTAGGGGTGAAGCTTTTACTTAAGCACCAGCTGAATTTCTCCATGTTCAATGACACAATTATGTGTTGTCTTCAGTGTCCGGGTCTTCCCATCAGGTTATGGAGAGTAGCCAATAGCATTGGTAATAGCCTGCAATGTTTGGAGGGGATCTCCAGGACCCTTTTAGCCAACGATGCAGAAAGAGGTAACTCATTCTTGGTATTGGAGATTTTATATGTTAGCATAGGATGTCTAGTTAATTGCCTCCCCCATTGTATGGTAACTCCATTTAAATTCCTTTGACACTTGTATATATTTTAAGAAGCTTTTATAGTAATAGGTTTCCTCTGAACTTAATCCTCCTACTCTAATTTCCATTTATCCCTTTATAACATTGTATTTCTCCTTCTTCAGAAGATCCCTTCTTCCCCACTAATCTCTTACGATCTTTCTAACCTCCATGGATATTCTGAATGAAATGTACATATCTAAAGTTTAAAAGCTAATATCTACATATAAGGGAAAACATGCAATTTTTTTTTTGTTTTTTTGGGGGGGGTCTGGGTTACCTCACTCAGGATAATTATTTGTACGTCCATTCACTTACCTGCAAATTTCATAATTTTATTTTTCTTAGTAGATAAATAATTTTCAATTGTGTAAATATACCATTTTTCATTCTTCATTCATCAGTTGTTGGACATCTAGGCTGTTTTTAACTTCTGGATATTATGAATAGAGCAGCAATGAACATGGATGAGCAAGTATCTCTAAGTAAAATGTAGAGTCCTTTGGGTAGATGTACAAGAGTTATATAGTTGGATTTGTGGTAGATCAATTTACAGTGTTTGGAGGAACATCCACACTGATTCCCATAGAAGCTTTTCCAGTTTGCACTCCCATCTGCAATGAATAAGTGTTACCCTTTCTCTGCATCCTTACCAGAATCTGCCATTATTTATTTCATTGATCTTGTTCAATCTGACTGGGGTAGGAGGAAATCTCAAAGTGGTTTTAATTTGCAGTTCCACGATGGCTAAGGGTTATTAACATCATTATTATTATTATTATTTTAATATTCCTCATCCATTTGTGCCTGAGCTTTTGAGAACAGTTATTTTTTTACTTCTATTTCCCGTTTTAAAACTGGGATTATTTGTTTTCTTATGCTCAGGGTTTTTTTTTTTTTTTTGTTATTGTTGTTGCTGTTCTTTGTATACTCTAGATACTAACCCTCTCTTAGATGAAAAATTGGTAAAAAAAAAAAATTCTCATTCTGTAGGCTGCCTCTTTGCTTAAGTGGTGGTATCCTTTGCCCTACAGAAACTTTTTAGCTTCATGAGATCCTATGTATTAGTTGTTGTGTTTAATGCCTGTGCTATCAATGTACCGTTCACAAAATCTTCTTGTGCCAATGAGTTTCAAGTGGATTTCTCAAGTATAAAACTAAACTGAAAACATTCATCACAACAGGATGAATAAATAGTAGTCATCAACTAAACAACAGCTGTCCAGTGCAGTACCATCTCTGTTAACTGTTATGATCCTTCATGTCTTCGGATATATTCTCTTTTTGTTTACAGTACCTCAGATAGGTGCATCACATAATTGGTCTCTCTTTTTCTATGATGCTCCTTTTTAGCAACCGTCTTATAGCTGGCCTTTTAATATTCATTCTTGGGTCATGCTTACCCCCACTTAACTTTGTGCCTTTTAAATGTTATTAATTTTTTTATGTTGTTTTCTTTCACAAGATCCTGAATCACGAATGTCTTTTCTACGCCTGCTACTGTGTTATTTCTTCCTTTTCTTATGGCTGATATTTGGGAACACGGGGTAGAAAGTTGAAGGAGTGGGTAGTAAAAATCCAATTAGTCCTTTATGCAGATAATATTTTTAGTAACAAAGGAGAAAGGGCAGCACTCAGAATGCATTGGTGTAAGGAATTACAAATGAAAATAAAATAATAAACGTTGACACAACTCTTCTTAATCACCACCCGCTTGAAAGGAACCCTTTAACAAGTATAAGTAATTAAATAGATTTATTTGGGTTTTGCCTTCACTTTATGCCCATGCCCATTGGCGCTGGTAATGAATAGGAACATAATTGAGTGGCAGGTGGCAGGGGAGCTTAGGATATGAGTCAAATTGTCTAGATAATGCACATGCTCCACAGTGAATGCTGAATAATTGATCTATGGGTGTAGACAGTTCACAAAGCACAGTGATACACAGCTCAAAGTTCCATTGTTACTGGTGGTCTCAGGTTCCCAGCCGCCGTCCACCAATAACTTTCATATTCAGTTCTTAATGATAAGAAAATACATGGTTTTGAGATGGCATGTTCTAAGATGGATTAGTCAGGACGCCTTTGGGTAGATATATACTTACATACCCATATCACTTGATGAAACAACCACTAGGTGACCACAGAATAGGTTCTAAAATCTGTTATTTGCTTTTTTTTTTTTTTTACCAGTATAAGAGTATCAGTTTATTGAGTAGCCTACAAAGGGAAGCAGAGGGGGCAGTAATTAGACTACCTGAAGCCCATATATTTATTTAAGAAAATTATCATATATACTTATAAGTAAAATATAATTTATGAAGTCCATATTATAGACAAGGCATACATGGAAAATAAATTTCTCCTTGTCTCCCAACTACCCAGTTCTCTTCAGGAAAACTGTTCCTGAATCTACCATAATCTAAGCATTTTAAAATATGTATGCATCAAGAAATACAAAAATGTATCATTGTGTATGTGTTAAAAGCAACATGCACATTAATTTTTATTCATTATTAGTATATATCAACTATTTCTAGAGGTTGAGGTAATAAGGAGGTACTAGCTTGGTTCAGCTTTCTAAGATGAACATTAACACCTAGAAAAATGGTCTTAAAGTTGCTGGAGTAGTAGGTATAAATTCATCGGAACAAAACATCATCATAATCAATAAAGTAAGGGAAAGAAACACTATTCAAAACCTAAATGAGAAAATCATTGCTATCTATTAAACATGTAAAAAATAACAAAAACAATTATGCAGCAATATAGAATTTTAATGCCAGTAGTCAATCGTTGAGGCCAGCAACCTAAGAATAAGTTCTGATTTCAAATATGTATAGTAGACGGCTCGAGAAGACATGGCTAAGCTCCTCCCAGATCCTGACTCAGAGAACTGCAGGGTGATAATTGCTTTAAGCCACTATGAATATGGTAATTTCTTACACAGTGATATAGAACCAATACATGCATGTCAAAGTGCTTCTCTAAGCTACATTCCTGGTCTTGTATTTTTTTTAACCTTTATATTTGAAAACCATTTCTTGCCAAGTTGTCGAGACTGTCCTTGAACTCACTCTGTAGCTCAAGCTAGCCTTAAACTGGCAGTCTTCTTGTCTCAGCTTCTAAAGCAGCTGAGACTACAGGTCAGTGCCACTACGCCTGCCTAGTACCTTGTTTTTTTATGATCATGATTCATTTTGAACTTTGTCATTGATTGTTCTGATGCTTACTTAATGTCTATTCTCTCATATTTTAAAATCAATACGGGTAGAGCAAAGACTCTTGTGTATTTGATTCTCAAAAGACCTGTAGCATTTATCACAATTTTGAAATAAAACAGTAAGTGGGTTAAAAACCACATGTGCTCCTGATGAGAAAATGGAAACTTATTATGAACTTTTGACTTTTATTCCAAACATCTTAACTATGCAGAGTCTTTGAAACAATGATCTCACTGTCCGGAGCTATTCCTAGAATATAGAAGTTGAACTCGAATAATTTTTATTGTAGCTGTGTTTATAACAGCAAAATAGTGTAAACAACTGGAAAATAACAAGTATGTACAAACCTGCTATGTATTCCATACTTAAAAGTCATCATGCCAAATCATTGTACCAACACTGAACATATTTACTCTATGCTGCTGAATGAGGCAAATAACAAGTCATAAATATGGATAGCTCATTTTCTGAAGTTATTGTGTTGAGTGAATCACTGTATTATAAACTTCCCGTGTGTGTGTGTGTGTGTGTGTGTGTGTGTGTGTGTGTGTGTGTTATGTGTAGTATGCATATCAGTAAATCTAGAATAAGTCTACTAGGATATGCCACTGAAATTCTTACAGTGATGACCTATGAGAGAAAAAGTGGGATTATTTTTGCTTTTGGTTTCTTTCCCTCATCTTTCTATGATGAGAATGAACCTAAGGCCTGAAATGTCAAAAGGAAAGCCGCCAAATGATAGGGGTTACAAATACCAAAGCTAGCAAATGGAACCAGAGAGACAAAGAGCAGGGTAATAGATCAGGGATTGGGCAGCTCTCCAGGACATGCCTAGAATAAGGAGCTATTGTTAATGGTTCTGCTGGGATATGCTGCCACTTTTCTAAGATAATAGGGATCCTGTAAAGCATGGGAAAGGCTCTGGGCAGTACCTTGGTCAGGCACCGATTCAGACATTTATAGGCCATCCAAACTGAATTGTCTCCATCAGTTGCTCTATAGTCTGGTGGGCCAGAAAGTCCCAGATCAGATGAGTATTAATGGACATGTCTGTTCTCCTGAGACCTACTGGATCATATGAACTGGTTATCTGCTTCATGTTGACTACTTAGGAATGAGGCAGTGGGTGAGTCCACACACCTAAGGAACAAAGACCATCTCATCTATCTACAGTGTTCTGGTTGCCTCAGCTGTCCTTAACAACAATGTTTGGATGTCTTGTCTTCACTTGTTCAGAGACTTGACTGAAACTTGGCATCAAGTGTCAGAACTTCCTGCCCCATAAGAGTGTTGATTTCTTTACCATGATGCTCTTGCAGAAGCATTTGTGATGTTGGTGAGGTGCCAGGTGGTGTCAGCATATCTGTCAGAGTTTTTGATGGATAGACTAGTGATGGATCATCCATGGGCTGGATTACTCTTTTAAGAACCATTTGGAGTAGTATAGTTAGTATAAAAGTAGGGCACACACCATGACTTCCTGTTCCTAGAAAATCAAAGGAATCATTATACAACATTCTCAGCTATTACACCCCACCATGGTTACATAAATTGTGGCATTCTAAGCATTATCTCTAAACTTCTTCATATGTGTTACTGGTCAACAGACCCATTATATTCAAATTATCTTTACAGCAGCCCTAAACAAGAACTTGAGGGAAAGAGCTCAATTATAATTGTATGTCAAGGAGACATCAACATTTATGATTCTGCTTGGCCTAGAATCCTTAGCATTAGCTGTTGGACACTTAATTTTATTCACCCACACTCAAAAGTTGGGAAAAAGTCAGCCATTTGCATCTTCTCAGATCACGGTTCAAATTCCAAAGACTGAGGATTAAGATGGAGCAAAGGATCCAAACTGCTAAGAAGCTGGTCCTCATCTATCAGCTGCGACCCTACTTCAGAATCTCATCAATGATATTACAGATTTGGAAAACAGATTTGTGTATTTTTCAAAAGGGGTGCTATAGGACCTAATGGTTTTTCAAGAGACGGCTTCTTCTGTGGAACTTAGAATATATAGAACATAAATGTACCTTCTAAGCAGAGACTTGTGTGATAGGAAATGAACCTTTGCCAATGATCCCGACGCACAGCTTGTACTAGGAAAGTTCTCAACTAGAAGCCCTTTATCATTGCCCATCACTTGGTAGTGGATTTCCTTGGAATTCTCACTTGCTCCAGTGGATCGCTGTTTAACAAAAGTAACTTTTTGATGATTCTCAATCTGTCAGGGTCCAGAATTGTATCTGGCTTCTTTCTAGATGTAATCCCATGCAGTACAGAGTATTTGTCTTGCTTTCCCATTTGCTGTGTGATCAAATATTAAACAGGGCCAAGCCCGTTCCTTTCCTCCTGGGCCAGTGACCCTTGGATTACATATGTACACACAGCACGTTCTGGTTTGACCCATTCTGTTTTGGACACTGACTGCAATGAACAGTTCTCAAATTTTGTCCTCTGGTGTCACACGTGTAAAAGGCATGAGGATGGGCTACAATTTCAAGTATCCTGCTCAGACAAAGGGATGAATGGGTCAGGGCAGGTCACAAAAGTTCACTGGGTCATACACATAATGGGTAATGATTCTAAAACAGTATTGGCAGGCATTTATAAGCAAATTGTCAGTATAAGTATTGTTTATGTCAATAGGCACTGTTAGGTAAACAATTCTGTTTAGGTCCTTCAGCTGTTTCAAGGGACAATGGCCTCCTATGTAAATCATATGTAAGGATTAAGGATGAGGTCAATGAGCTTCCTGAATTATTTATTTTAATTTAAGCACGAACTAGAGGCAAAGAAACACTGATAAATGCAAGTGTTTCCTTTAGCAAACATGTAATTTTTGCTTCAGAAAGTAGTACAAAAGGTAATTGAAAACTTGAAGTTTACTTGTAGAGATGTTCAAAGTTAGAGATCATTCCGCAAAATGTTAATGCATCAGAATTAGACCTGAAACTAAAGCCTCAAATATCTGATACTGAATCTTTTACCTGGTTAGATTATTGACCATGGTAGAGCTTAAATTTATCATATTGATCTCCTAAGATAAAAAGAGATGAAGTTTCCTGGAAAAGGATGGCTATTTTTTTATTATCAATATTTTTAACTTGACATATGTCAAGTCAAATCCCCATTTGTTTTTAGTCATTCAGTTATTAAAAACTGTTGTTTTTGCTATCACTTCAAAATGCAAAACCATTGATCTTTCTGAGAAAATTACAATAAAGGATACTTGATCACCTTCCCCCACAATCCAGCTTTGTTCATCTTGGGCAGAGGAAAGGTCTGTGGAAAAGATCTATGTCATTATCATGAAAAATGTTTCTTCAAAGCTCTATTGATTGCCAAAAAAACTATTACTGTGAAAAAAGAGATCTTCAACTACTGTTAAAATAATTGACTGGACATATGTTATATGTGACCCAGTGGCACACAAAAAGAATGTCATTTAATCAACAAAATAGATCCTTCACATAAAACTTGGCCTCCCATAATGACATGAAATAATCACCAGTTTTATAGTGGACTCCAATATTAAAAAGCTCTTCCAAAAGCAATTGGATTTTAAATGGTCTCTGTGTGTATGTGTGTGTGTGTGTGTGTGTGTGTGTGTGTGTGTGTGTGTGTGTGTTTACATCACTGTAGTTACCAGCCACCCACATTCAATTGTCTTGGTCAGTTTTAGTGTAGAGTGAGCAGCTAGAAGGGGCTAGGGTTAGGGAAGTTGTCAGAGAGGCCTCTGCTCCCCTGGGCCAAGCTGACTTCATGCAATGCAGTATCTGCTTGGTCTTGCTTTCCTAGGACTCAGTCTGTGAAGTCAGCAGAAAGATAGGGCAACAGTACCGAATTCCCTGAAAGAACTGGGTTTGTGTGTATATTTCCTTAATTGAAAAAAAAAGTAGATTGAGATTTAGGGCCCTTCAGTCACAATGCAAGCAGGTCACTGGTTTTCGTTTGTTTGTTTGTTTGTTTTTGATTTTCTTATTTATAGGAAGAGGGATGGAATTGTGCAATGTCTAATCCCTTTCTGGTCTGTAAGACACTATGATTTATCAATGCACACAAGTGCCTGTTAATACGCTGGTGATGACAGCATGTTTGTAGGTCATCATCTCTAGAGGAATTTTCCTTCACACTGGATGTGAGATCACTTCTATGATTTCCGGCCTACCTTATATAAATACATTTCAAATTAAATTAAAATTTTGTTAACAAATTATTTCAGCGACAATAAATTATGAGACTGGAAACAATAGCTGCTCCCCCAGGCACAGGGAAGTTTCTAAGGAACTGACATTCCTAACTCAGCTAAGCCTGATGGTCTATCATGATAGATACAAGGCACTCAGAGGCTATAGGCAGTCTATAATCACTCAGGACTGAAGAAATGAAATGTAAACCACAAAACCTTTCCAGTTGAAGATTATAAATATGTGCTATCTGTCCACTAGGCTTCTAAATAAAAATAGGTGAAAGAATTAGAAGAATTTCTAAGCTGAGAATTCAGGAATTGTTCCAAAGCATTTCTGAATGTTTTATCCAGTGACTATTTATCTCTATTCCTCTATTTTCTCATTCTCTTGATCCTGATATTGACTGTATGTCTATACATGGCCGCTGGATCAGTGATTTTTAGCAGAATCTATTTTTGCCACCTTGATCATTTAGTTGGTTACAGTCAATCACTGTAACGCGCTCAATTTGTTTCTGTGAAAAGACCACTGGAGTTTTGAAATGAGCTGCTTTGCATATTCATTGGGGTTTCCTCCATATCAACTCAGGACAAAGGTCGACTCTTCAGCCACTCATTTATATGTACCAAATATTTTCTGACATTTATAACTGCAGACCTTGGATGGTGAGCTGGTTTCTTTTCAGATTGCCAAAGGAATGTCAAACTGTCTTTACAGTTGAATCAAATTACAAACAGCCAACATAGTTCTAGCTTCATTTATTTTACACACAGGCACACACACACACACACACACACACACCACGCACACACAAATGTACATTTAAAATTAATCTATCCAACCTCATAAAATGTAAGAAAATTAAAGAAAATGAAGCTTAATTATAGCTCTGCTGTTCAAATAATTATTAATGTTTTTAGCTCATTTTTTAGTCTCAGCATTTATATAAGATATTTGCACACAAAAATACAAGCAAAATGGCTCCTATATATACACCTTATCTATCATTGTGTGTGTACTTCAGTACATGTATATATGTACATATATATACATATATATTTCATATTATGTACGCAGTTTATTACTTCTTTCTTACACCTTTGAAAACATTTCAACCTTGTATCAAGAGCATATCCCTATATTTACTATGACATAATCAGAAATGATTATGTTTCACTTTAAAATATCCTCAATATATTGAATGTTCTTTATATACTTATTACTAAACACTCATGTTTGTGTCTAGGATTATTTCATTTTTGAAGGCTGTTCCAGATTTGTAGTTCTAATAATTCTCGAGCCCTAATGCAACAGTCACAGGGCAGCCGTTCAACAGCTCTGTTGTCTCCTGGATCACGGCAGTCAGGTAGGAACATGAGCAAGGAGTCACATGACTCTTATTTCTTTCTTGCTTTTACTTATAGTATGAGTCCAACTCTTCTCTTGCAAAGAACCAGACCCTTTGTGCCTAGTTCAGCCTTCAACTGCACCAGCCATGTGACTGAGAAATGACCCCATCTGCCCATCTGGTGGAGTGGGGAGTCTAGAGTTTCCTTTGACTGTTACCTGCCTTATAGAGAATTAAAATACTTGTTAAGGCTACAATAGTTTAGTCCATTTTGATATGGAAATGACCCATATATATGACTTTCATCTTTGAATGTGTAAGAAAAAAAAATGTAGTAATTCTTTTCTGGAATATGCTATTGGAAGCTTACTCTCTGTCTCTCCTTGAAGGGAATGAAAACTCAATGTCTTTGTTTTCATTCTTTCATTAATTATTATAGATTTTTTTTTTTTAATGTACACAGGTGCTTTGTCTGCGCATCAGACTATGGACAGTTACAGATGGTTGTGAGCTGCCATGCAGGTGCTAGGACTTGAACTCAGGGCCTCGGGAAGGGCAACCAGTGCTCTCAACCCCTCAGCCATCCCTCCAGCCCCATATTTCTTAGTTTTGGTTTTTTCTTTTTAGCCTTCTGGGATTGGTGTAAGATGGGTGGTCAGGGGATATTATCAGTGATTGAGGAAGACAAGCGAAACTAGGACTATTGGGTGCCATACGCTTGAGCAACTGCACTGGAGATGAATTCAATAAGGTCTACTCCATTTGAGAGTATACATTGCCTACAATGAGCAACTTCATTCTCAATTACAAAGGAAGAAAACTGTATGGGAGGATAAATTGTTTTTAAATAAGAAAATGTGGAAAATCTGAATGTGCAGCAATAAGAAAATAAATAAATTGTGGGGATATTTCAATGACAGAGCTCCATATGCATTTACATGGGAGGAAGCAGATTTGTAGGTGACAGGGTAGATAAACTTCAAATTCATGGTTAATGATGAAAACAAATGAAGAGAGTATGGAAACAGAACCGTCAGGTAAAGTCTGAAAGCAAGCAACTGTCATCTTTGTGGTTCTATATGCCTCAAATATCACACAATTATTTTATTTTCATTTTCCAAGACAGGGTTTCTCTGTGTAGTTTTGGTGCCTGTAAACCACGCTGGCCTCGAACTCACGGAGCTCCACCTGGCTCTGCTTCCCAAGTGCTGGGATGAAAGGCGTGCACCACTACCACCTGGCAATATCTCACAATTTTAAAATGACTTCTCTATTTATAAATCGTCCATCCTGTCAAAGGTCCGGGAGAATAAAGTCACATGTTTGTTTCGAGGTCTGGGTCAGAATAGAGAGGAGACACCTGAGGCCTCTTGGTTGGTAGGGGTGAGCTGTGGAGGGCAAGGAGTATACTGAATGGCCATAGGGAATTTCCCCTGGAGGAAGGGGACATTTTCCAAGGACTGAGGAGTCTGGCCCTTTAAACTTGACAAGAAGATACATCTCCTTGTGTCCTAATAAACATATCCCCAAACTTGTTACTTCTAAGAAACCCCATAACACTGAACAGTAGTGTTACTCATAATACAAACTACTAGAAATATCTTAAATTTCAACAATAGTGAAATAGACAAATTATTGTCATTATATACATGCGATGGAATATTCTACAATCATTAAAAATAGAATGCTTTGCAGACATTAAAAGTTATACTATTGAAACCTATTTATGTGCATGAGGAAAATATTCACAATATATTTTGTTCAAGGAAAGAACCGGATATAATATAGAGACATAATACTGCCAATTTTATAAAATATGCATGCAAGTTTATATATACAAATGACAGAGAAAATATTTTTAAATGTTACTACCTTTGATTTTATTAGTTCTTCCTGCATTTCTATTTGAAAATGTCCTGCAATAAACATGCTTAAATTTCCATAATAAAAAATAAAATACAGGGAAATACTGGATGCTAAAACAGAGAACAGGCGTCCATTTGCTTTTATAGCAGACATTTCATGTAGAAAAAAAACTGCCCTGGGAAAGTAAAGGCTGGAAACTGTCTTCCTTCAGATTTTGCTTTGTGTTTCGTTCAGCTCCAAGATTTGCCATCTGTGAAAGTGACGGCCAGCACTCGGACTGGTGAATGGGTGTGCTGCATTAAGACTCAGCATGTGAACTCTGGGCCTGCCCTTTGCTTTCGGCTTTTTCTGTCTCCACTCCTCCGCCTGAAGCCCGCGGATCGGGGTTTTCTGTGTGAACCTCATGCGTCTGCTCCTGTTTCTGTAAGCTCTCCTCTCGACCCTTGTCAAAAGCGTTGCCCCTTATTTTACAGCGCTGTCCACATGGTAGTGTAACTCTTTGCTCCCAGGCCCCTCCCCCATTGTGGCTCTCTTGAGGTCAGTTATGTGTTACTTTACTTTATCTCATTAATGTCCAGGACAAGCTCTGTCAGTAAATATTGTTCAGTGAATGACTGGAGAGTGTGTATTGTGAAAGTGAAGAACTATAAAGTAAGTACTCTCCATATAGGCAAAGCTCTTTTCGTTGTATTAGCAAATCAATGTGATGTGTAGGCATGGAATAAAAGAGTCAAGATTATACAGACAACTCATACATCTTCAGTTATTATTAGTGTGTGTGTGTGTGTGCCACGTGTATGGGGTGTACATGTGTGCCGCGTGGCACGCATGTTGTAGTTAAGGACAACTTTATGAATAGATTTTTTTTCCTTCCACCTGAGCATGGATTCCCAGGATTGAACTCAGGTCGCCAGGCTTGCCCTGCAAATGCTCCTATGTGGTGAACCACCTCACCTTAAATCTGAAAGTTTGGCTAAGTAGTCTGGAGGTCTTAAAATGAACAACATTTCCTAGCATAAACCACAAGGAAAAGTGAAAAGAAGCATTTTTTAAAAGCTACATTTCCTAGCGTAAACCACAAGGAAAAGTGAAAAGAAGCATTTTCTAAAAGATACATTGGAAAGAGAAGCTTGCTGGACTTCAATCCAATGAAATACGATGTGAAATACACAGAAAAGATAGAGCACTGTCAACACGAAGTGGGAAATGCTTAGCCGGTTCCACCATTACAGCACCGTGGTTCTTAAGCGTCCCCTCGGAGCAGACGTGCCAACTATGGCAAGCTGTAGAGTGGGGTCACTGGTGTTAGTTTCTGGTTATGAAAACTCATACAGCATGGGGATGCTCTCCAATGGCCACTAAGCACAAAATGCTGCAGTGGCCAGCACACCATCTAGACGCTACAAGTGAACCAGCTCCGTGGAAGGCTTTGTCCTGTTTCGGGCTCTGCATTTTTTAAGTGATTTGGAAACTTGGAAAGGAACCAGCAAAGAGCAACAAAAATAATTAGTGTTGGCAAATGGACCTACGAGGAAGAAAAGGGAAAAGAACTTGGAATTACTGGAGCTGGAGAAGAAATTGCTGCAGGGTGACCTCATAATCATTTCCAACTGATGAAGTGCTCTCCTAAGGATAATAGGTGCTGGGGGATGAGAATGTCAATTAATTATTTTCCTCCCCGCTTCCGGTTTCCAAATTCCAGAATGGAACAGAATGGATCAGAGCACTCAAGGATAGAACTAACTTCAGTCCTTTTAAAAACTGTTTTTTGTTTGTTCGTTTCTTTCTTTCTTTCTTTCTTTCTTTCTTTCTTTCTTTCTTTCTTTCTTTCTTTCTTCTCTTTTGATTGTTTGCTCTTGTCTAAGGGTACAAATTGGGCCCGAGCACAAAATGAGGCTTCCGTTACTTTTCTCTTTCATCTAACTTAACACAGTGCCCACGAGGCAAGCCGTCCATAGGCCTGGGGAAGATTTTCAGTGGGCCTCACCTACCGTTCAAGGAATAGAAAAGCAAAACATGGCTCGGGCAAGACTAGTGATTTTGTTGCAATCTTGATCAGAAAGGAGAGAGAGAAAGAGAAAGAGAGAGGGAGGAGGGGAAGAAGAGAGAGAGGGAGGAATGGAGGGAAGGAGGAAGGGAGGGAGGGAGGGAGGGGGAGGGAGGGAGGAAAGGAGGGAGGGAGGGAGGGAGGGAGGGAGAGAGGGAGGGATGGAGAGAGGGAGGGATGGAGGGAAGGAGGAAGGGAGAGAGGGAGGGAAGGAGGGATGAAGGGAGAGAGGGAGGGAGGAAGGGAGGGGGGGAGGGAGGGAGGGAGGGGGGAGGGAGGGAGGCACAGAGAGAGACAGAGAAGTGGGGTGGGGAGAACACAAAGGAAATTGAAGAGGGAAAAGGCCTGAGGAGAAAGACGAAGGGAGAGAGTGCATTTTTTTTTTCCAGAAAAGGCAGCCCCAGGGTTTGACTATCTGAAGAAATTATAGGTTGCTGAATAACAAACATTCCCCTTCCCCTTCAGACATCAGGAACCAGGAGATCCCTTTTTCTCAATACATAAACCAGGTTGCCAAAAGGAAGATTTCTCTTGAAACAGAGGATAATGCTGAGCGTTCCTGAGAGGATGGCATGGCTTTCCGAAGCGTCGGTTAAGATTTTCAATGGAGACCCCTTAGAAGCTGTAATCATAATACCAACATTGCTCAGTGTGTCTCTGTGCAACTGGTCCCATAGACTGTTAGAAGCATCACACGAACCAAACATTGTTCACTGGTCAGATTCTTTTGAGAAACACTAGGTTAAACCAAGTGAAATCACATTTGATGCTGAAGGTTACAGGGAAGACTTTAATATTACAATCTTAATTATGAATCTCCATGGTTTCCAGAATATTCCTCTCTGTTTCCTCTTTCTTCTCCTGGCACAGTATATTAACTGGCCTGGGTTTCATGAATATAACCTTAGTTGGTTTCATAACCCAAAACCTAACCTGTAGACAGAGAGAAAGTTGGATCTTGTTTGCAAGCTTCTTCCAGCTCTGTCCTACTACTAAGTTGGGTATGGTGACTCATCCTTCTACAGACTAACAGTGGCCTGTCATCAGGATCAACCTGCGAGTGACTGGTAGAACCTTATTAATGGAGACGGGGCTTGGATCCGGATGACTGTATCTCATTGATAGACAATATGGCTTTGTATTAACAGTGTTTGCCGACGAGATCCCAGTTCATTTTCAATTGCTTTTGTCTATGTTCAGCAGCAATGTGATTGTTGTTCAGATGCATAGAGTAGGATGTTAACGAACAGGGTGTAGTATCAGGCCATGGCCCTTTATTTCATCTCCACTACAACTCCATTACTCCTTTATGTCGGAGGGGCACACAGCTGAGAGCCACGGAAGAGGGGAGATTCAGGATAGCTTTTGCATAACCAATTCTGTCAGTGTTCTTAGGGCAATATCGCACCACACCATAAGAAGAAAATAAACCCTCTCCAAAAGAAAGAATATTAGTAACGTAAAGGGGACCCTGCTCTTTTCTTTTGCTTGGGAGTCTTGTTACTTTGAGCCTTCTGAGGACGTTCCTTTTCAAAGTTTTCTGTTCCTGCGGATAATAAAGTGGCTCCTTAAACAACATACTGCATTCAGTTCTTGCTTTGGCAGGAAGCGGCTGCGAGAAATTGCTTCCATCGGCAGGGAAACCTGCTGAGGCTGCAGGGCAGGAGAAGCGGGACGCTTTGAGTTGCTTTAAGGGTTTTGCAGCTTGACTGGTTAGTCCAGAGGATGATAATTAAAAGACCCCTTGAAGGGAAAGAGAACTGCTTCAAGAACAAGAAAGGAAGAGAAAACAAAAGAAAAGATCCACGAGGAAATCAGAAGAGCTTCCCAACTCCCCGGCTCGCTGGGTGCAGCATGCTGCTTGGAGCTGGAAACGTACCTGAGTGCCTGGAGAAAAGCCTCCTCCTTGCTCTGGTGCCTGACTCCAAATTTCTTCAGCTGCTAGTCTGTCAGCAGATGTGGGTACCACCATTTACAGGCTCGCTCTGAGAATGGGAGGGCAGATTATGTTTCTGTCTCTGACGTACTGGCTTTGGCTATACTGTTTGGAATCTGCCATTTACTCTGAAGATTTATCAGCCACACTGTGGGTCCCGTCAGGAAGGAACTGGGTACGAGACTCAACTTGAACTAAAGTGATGAGAACAAGACGTCTGCTGAAACCTCAGTTCTAATCAGAGGCATAGGTCAAGTCCAGACACACATTGCTGGGCTCTGAAATAGCCAGGTCTGCTCTGAAGTCTGCCAGAACAAACAGAACTAAATATACACATATTTCTGTTGCTCGGAGGCCTTCAGACCTTAACGTAGTCTGCTGAGAAATGTAATACTTTCTCTCAAAGCTACAGACTTACATCCACATTAAAAACTAAACCTACAAACTCACACACAGCTGGTTAGCAGTGACTTGGAATAAATTAACCGAACTAAGTTGGGGAATCTCTCACCGCTGGTTTGCAACCCACAGCTCTGACTGTCACCAACCCAGGCTGGGAATGGGCCACAGAAACAGTTACATACGCCCAAATTCTAGAACTTTCAGGAGAGAACAAAACGTTTCTTTAATGCTGTACTTATAACAGACAAGTAAGATGGGTAAGTAACAAAATATCAAAACCATCAAATAACCTGTCTGTCTGTCTATCTACCTATGTATCTATCTCTTGCTATTTATTCTTTTACGTTGACTCACTGTATACTTAATAAATGCGTTCATTCAAGACTGAAAGTCTGGCTGGAAGAGGCAGTGGTTTCACATAGAGTGAGAGATGAAAACATTGGGAAGCGTCAACAAAGACAAACCTAGGGATCAGAATTTCCCCCAGGTCCTCCAAATAATCAGCACTAGTGGGTTCTGCTGGTAACCTAGAATAAGTGCAAACCAGGGCAAGATAGGCAAGAGAGGGGAACAGTCCATTTACATATCAGTGCACTTGCATGGTCAATAAGACCTGGACTGTAAACAAATGCTTCATCATCCTAAGCTAGGCGGGTAGGAAAAGGGGTAAGTCAAAATGAAAATGAAATTTCCCACCCGAGTCATCACATTAGAAAAGTAAGTGGTTTGTGTTCATTTGCAGGGTTGGGTTGTGCCGAGGAACCTGTAGACGTGTGCAATGTCAGAGCTGTGCTGTGAAGAATTGAGTATACACACACACACACACACACACACACACACACACACACACACGCACAGATGCATTTCTGGCTCAACAATCCTACTTGGGGATACTTTGTATTAGTTGCTTTTTGGTTGCTTATTTAAAACAAAACAAACAAAAACCAACTATGCCCCAAAGCAAAAGCAGTTTCTAGAAGAAGGGGTTGCTTAAGCTTACAGCTCCAAAGGGATGAGTCAGTTCCAGTGGGGAAGCGTGGCACAAGGGTTAGGCACGGTGGCAGGATCAGAAAGCTGAGAGATTTCATCTTCGGACACAAGCATGAAGCAGAGAGGTCAGCCTGGAAGAAGGGTGAGTCCATGAACCTCCAAAGCCAGTTCTGACTGGCATAATTCCTCCAGTGAGGCCACCCCTCATAAACGTCCCAAACAGCACCACCATCAGGGACCAAGGGTTCACATATCTGAGCCAATGGGGACATCTCTTATGCAAGCCACCATATGCTAAGTTGTATAAAAGTAAAACATAAATAGCTACTGCAACATTATTGGGGATGATAAAAACCTGGAAACCATCTGAATCTACACATGAGGAATTATTAAATAACTATTTACAGACATACTAGTATCTGTTCCTTAATCATCCAGAACAATGCTAAATTTGTCCCTTAAAGACAGTGTGATAGAAGATTTAGAAAAATAAATCCATGAGATAATAGCAAACTCGTTGGATGGGGACATGTAAAACTTATGCTTGGTTAAGAGAACATGTCAATGGATGAAATTTTTTTAAAAAGGAGAAAAAGCCACTAATGTACAAAATAAAATGGATCAAGGAATGAAAAATAACGCTGCTGTGGTTGTATTCCAACAATATTATATAGTTCTAAACATACAGATGTGAAGGATGAAAACTTCAATGTTAGTGGATTTCTGAGAGGTGGAATTTCAGCTACATATTATTCTTTCCTTTATATACTTCTGTTATATAACGAGCAAGTATTATTTTTATCAGAAGAACAACTAAAGATGCTTTTGAGCAGCTGAAACCCTTATTAAAAAGGCCTGTTACTGTTTCTAGAAAACAATTCATACATATTAGCACAAACTATACACATTTCCAGCAAAGGAGGTATGGGAGAGTTTGGGGAACATGGTATTTTAGCCAAAGTGTGCATTCTTTTTCTTTTCTGCACTTTGGATCTATTCAAACCTCGTCTCCTACTGAGGGATTCAGTGCAGAACTAAAATATGATGACTTACTTGGCACCAGCAGAAAAAGAGCATTTACTCAAATGCAATAAAGATAAGCAATAAGTTTCGGTGATGCATAGAGTGTGTTCTCTGCTCGCCTGCTTGTTCTTTCTTCTCTCAGCAGAAGTTCAACTGAAAAGGAGCTCAAACAGCAATTTGCCAAATTAGCTCGTCACCTCACTTGTGACCAAATCACACCCTACAGAGAGATGCTCAACTCCAAGCTTTTGTGTTTTGGAATATATGCCTGTTGAAGGGGCTTTTATGTAAACAAGTAAAAGGGTAACCTGGTGTTTCCAGTTTGCTGGAAGCATGATGAGAATAATATTTGTGCACAATATCTGCCTATAATTTCCAAGTCATCACTCATGCACACCCCCATCCCCCAAATGGCAGTGCAAAAATAAATATTTTGAGTTTTCATTTTTCCAACTTCAAGAGAAGGTAAAATAATACTGATGATAGAAATGAAAAACAGAAAGAACTAGGAGGAAATGAAAAGAAAACAAAACAGTCTGTAAACACACACACACACACACACAGTACAACATGATGGATGATATAATCAATCTTTCATCACGAGGACTGAGCATTCTGTTTGGTTATGTGTTTATGATTGAGGGGGGTTAATTGTGTAAACACCTCTAAACCAATCATTGTGCTTAGGCTCAGCACCATAGCCAGAAATCTGTGGTTCTCTGATGCGTCAGCATGAAACAAATGCGAACCATTTGGAGGAAGAGGCAGTGTTACATAAACTAAATGTGATGGTTTGAGTGATTAGTGTCCCTCATAGACTCAGTGATTTAAATAATTGGTCTCCAGTTGGTGGCAATGTTTTGGCAGGTTATAGGACTTATAAGATATGCAGCCTTCCTGGAGAAAGTATGTTACTGGGAGCAGGCTTTGAGAGCTGGTCACCTTGCTCCATTCCCAGGTTACACTCTGCTTTCTGTATGCAACTGAAGAAGTCGTCTCTCAGATTCCTGCTCCAGCCACCTATGGTCATGCCATCCTGGTTATTATGGACTCTTCCTCTAGAGTTATAATCCAAAATAAACTTCTTCTGTAAGTTGCGTTTGATCATTGTGGTTTATCATAGTAACAAAAAGATAATACACTGAGTTACCAGGAAGATAGACAATAGACAGTTCCCTAAAAGAAAACAATGCTAGGAAAACCCAGAATGTGAGTAGCTCCCTGTGTTAAGAAAGTCTCAAGCACTGAAATTTTAGATGCTTCCATAATTATTTTAAACTACTTATTTTGTTGAACTTAAATAGTATAAGCAATACACAAATGTGAAAGAATTGATTTCCTCCTATGAGGACCTAAAGAATTTTGCTTCATATGCTTATTTGAAAATAATTTCCATGGGTATCTTACTTATTTTTCTATTGCTGTGGCAAAACACCAAGACCAAGGCAACTTATAAAAGAAAGCATTTGATTTGGGACTCCAGGGGGTTAGAGTCAATGACCATCATGTTGAGGACAGCGGCAGCAGGCAGACAGACATGGCTCTGGAACAGTGGTTGAAAGCTGATACCCTAATCCTCAAGCCTGAGACGGAGAGAGCTAACTAGGAATGATATAAGCTTTTGAAGCCTCAAAGCTCACCCATAGTAACCGCACTTCCACCAACAAGACCACACCTCCTATTCCTTCCCAAACAGTTCCACCAACTGAGGACCACTAAGTATTCAAGCACATGAGCCTCTGGGGGGTGGGTCAGTCTCTTCAAACCACCACAAAGGACAGCCCTTATTTGGGTTTGGTTGTTGGCCACTGGTGGCATGACCATCTACTTTCAGAAGGGTAGACAACTGGTTCTTGTAGCCATCACTTCTTCTTTTACGTTACGAAGAATAAGGAAAACGTTACCCTTTAGTCCTCACAATTGTTGATTAGTATTCTCCTAAGGAATTTATCACCAAGAAAATCCAAATATGGTCTTTCTTTTAGTAAATTGACTCTAATAATTAGATTTGAGATCATATTAATCATCTGCCGGTTTCTAGAAATTTAACAACTTATGACAACATGCGTTGATCTCATGGTTGTGAAGCTCAGCCAATCAAACAAGTAGACTCGGGCTGAAGTTCTCTGACCTGGTCTCTGAGGCTTCAATCAAAGCGTCATCTGGCTTGTCTGCTCTGGGCAGCCTCTGGGTAGGAATTCACAGCCAACCTACTGTAGATTGCTGGCCAAACCCAGTCCTTGTGGTTTTAGGACTGAAGTCGCTGTTTCTTTGCTGGCTTCAGCAAGGGGCTACTCTAGGTCCTGAGACTGTGACACACTCTTTTGCATATGGTTCTCTCTATCACAGAGCCAACAGCAGCCCAATGAATCCTTTTCAATGTTACAAATCTCTCTGACCCACTTTTGTGCCACTACTTGCAGAAAGTGCTGCTATGACTACACGAGGATTACCAAGATTAACTACCCTTCCGAAGGTCAGCTCTACCACGTGACCATCGTGTCATCTTGGCGGGGCTGCTTTATTAACTCACAGTTTTCAGAGATCAAGGCAGGACATATTAAATGATTTTGATTGTTATTTCCTCTGTTAGTTAAATATCAGTAAAATAATCTATAGTCATTTTTTAAGGCAGGACATATTTGGGGACTATTTTAGAAATGTGGAGGATTATTTTAGAAAGTCTGCCTACCACCTGCTTACTTCTATTCCCACTGGCCAACATTTATTCAGGGCTTGTTGGTGCCTTCCAGGTGCTCTGCTGTGTGTCTTACATGGATTATTTATTTAGCATTGGCAATATCTCTTTGAGGTGGGTACTATTGTCAACTCCACTTTGGGATAAGGAAGCAGATTTAGAGCCATTAACTTCCTGGTCAAAGGGTACAGGGTACAAGTGATGATTTCAGGAAGCAAGCTTTATTCTTGGCTGCTCCCTGGGTTTTCATTAATCTCCGGGTCCATTGGAAGGCAACTTCCACAATATTAGACTAAACTTACCTAGGGAAATCAAAACTTCAGACAATTTCCTTTCTCAACATGTATGTTCTTGGCTTTAGTACCATTTCATATGGACAAATAAAATAGACTCTCTGCATATCATGAAAGGTTTAAATATACTGTAATTTTCAAGAATAAGCAAACTCTGCCACAATTTAAAAGCAAAGGAGCAACTACTAGTGATTTCATGAGGCAGATTTGAAACTATGCTTCTTGTAAATACCTTTACCCCACCAGAGCCACTAATGTGTGCAGAGTATTTGTGCATGTGTTATTAAAGATCTCCTGGTTGACCTAGGAGTCGAGCCTCTAATGAAGGAACGCTCAGAGATCTGAGTGGATGAATTAGGAAAAAAGCATCTTGTCCTGTGAGGCTTCGGTAGCAAAACGTGGCCCTCTTTACCCTACCACTCACACCCTTGGCGGGCGGCCCCGTGCGTGTGCCAACCTGTCAGCCAGAGGCTGAGGCCCATTTGAGCTCTGAACATTCTCAGAGCCCCACCTTGCAAGGATCATTCATTTTCAAAACTTAGACACATGATGCAATCTCTTGCTGTGGGACTAAGTTGCTGGCTTTTGCAGGATCAAATGTCTGCCAGGTGACTTCCATTAGATCAAATACTGAGGGGACTGGTCCAAGACACCGAAGAAAAGATGTGACAAATCCACTTTCACGAATGCAATCAATTTAATATGTATCAGTTTAGGGAGATGGTTATGCTAGGTCTTTGGTTAGACTGTACATCAATCCTTTCTATTTTATGATTTAAGTATAGAAACACAGATTGGTCGGGGTGGAGTCAGAAGAATAATCTTTTGGTTATTTCTAAACTACCCTGCTTAGATTTTATGACCAGGTCTAAGAACCAAAACCCAAAAGAGAGGAATAAAAATTCACTGTGTGTACAAGTGAACCATTATAAACGCTGCCATTCAAAAGTTGGCTGATTTGTAACATTTAATGTGGAATTTATGAATTCCTATAAACCATTTATGTTTTACTTAGCACCCATTTGAGCACCGAACGTTTGTTTTAATGCAGCATATTAGTGTCAGAACTTTCAAAGCAGGAGACTAAATTACTCATTGTCTTGAAAGAAAACAACCCTTGTTTTCACTTTTAGAGCATGAGATGGCAATGAGAAAAATGCGTCTTTAAAAAGCCCTTGCCTTGGAAAAGGCATCTCTTGTCTGTAACACTCACAGTTTGTGCCTTGGTGTACACGATTTGCTTCTAATCTTAACTTCTCTGTAAGGCTTCGACATTTACAATATGAGTCTCTAGGGTCCCGGGTCAAAGTCTAGGCTACCAGATTGGTAGTGCTATCCACAGGGCAGCAATAAAAGCACAATGCCTTGTCATAACATGCAGTTCTTACACCTATTTAAAGGCCTGATATCTTTATTTGAGGTAAAACTCTTTCCAAAATAACCTTTGAATGACGCAGATATTTCCAATTTGATTTTAAAAGTCTATTTATTTTATAATTGCGTTTTAGAAACAAGGAGTTCATTAGTCTCTATTGATTGTTTTAAATGCCACAGTACCCTTCACAGATGACACCCTCTACATGACTAGCTAATTAGGAACAATACCGGACACAGAAACAATGTCAAATATCCAGTCACTTGAAGAGAAGGTCTCTAACATATTATCTTATGGTCGAAATTACAAAGTTGATTAGCCATACAATTTTAGTTGACAAGGACTTGTATCTTGCACTTGACTTGCAAAACAATCTATTTCTAATGATCTACATTTTCAACCCATCCAAAGAAGCCATGTATGTCACAGCTGATGACCAGCCTATCATTCGATTAATCTCTTACATTTATTCAGATGTGGTAGGTATTCAACAAACATTGCTTTCCCCAAAGACTGCTGCAAAAATGCTGCCAGCTGAGCACCATGAGGGAAAGTCTCAGAGACCCTTGTTTCCAAAGAGAAAATGAGGTAGAACTATCTCTTATATGAGCATTCCATTTGAATAAAATGTTTGGTCTTTCAATTGGTTTCCTGTCAACTAACTAAAAACGGAGTTTGCTAATGTGTACGGGACACATATCCTGACTAAAAACCACTGAACTCATCGTCATGTACCTGGACTGACTCAACCAAATGGCAAATATCCAATGTACACTATATATATTTGGTATTTGGTGCACAATATGCATTTTTTTTTTTTTTGCTGCAGTTTTAAGAGTAAAAGGCAGTGATAGAATTTTCATTTTCCTCTTCTTGGCTTAGAGAGTTTTTTTTTTTCCCACTTGCTCATATACTAGAGATGTTTGTGGTAAGTGTTGGTTTGGTTTGGACTGGTAGACCACTAAAAGGGTAAGTCACATCACCACTAAGAGGGTAATGTGACTCTGCAGGCTAACTGGAATATACTACTAGAATCTTGGTAACTCAGGAACTAATAGTACAACCTATGGTTCTGAATCCACTGATAACTAACTATCTCCCATCTTTAGTTTTGTGAACTTGGGTTCATGAAGCAATATACAAGGTTGTCAAAACTCTTATGGGTATACTTTTATGTCACCTTTCAGAATTGTTGGGAAAATCTGTATGTTTGTCTGTTTTATGACATAAAGTTTAAGTGTATTGTGGAAATAAACTGGTGTGAACCTCTCAAGGGAAGAAAAAAAGTGTAAAGTTGAACTGTGACTTATGAAGTTATCAAGTAATAAATTCTGAAGCTAATTATTGAACACATGTTTCAAAATTCATAGAAAATATTTTTAAATAGAAAATATATATTAGATAGAAAATGTAGATTTAGTAGATAGCTACTTTCTTTCATAGAGAGAGATTATGTTGAACACCAAAATAGAGATGTTACCAACAGTGAAGGGGTTATAGATGCTATCAAAATTATTGAAAAAATTGATTTAGATAATATGAGGTAAATTTGATAATATAAAAGAACAGATATTCAAGAACAAATACAACTTTGATTTTAAAGTCATATTTTCAAGAAAGACCCCACTACCTTCTTCTTTAATATGTGTCACAGAGATGATCAGATATTAAAACCAAAGAGAATCCTGTCTTGAAAATATGTAGTGATTTTACATGTATGTTTGATTTGGTTTTGAAAGTTAAGTCCAAAACTAATAAATTATGTGAATGTTGGTCTAAGACTAAAGGCATAACCAGTACAAAAAAAAATGTAACTTGTCATCAGACTGCCTGTTTTTGTTGTTGTTTGTTTTTCTTGATTTTTATTTTTGTTTTTGTCTTGACAAACAGGGTCTCTTGTACCCTATGGTGGCTTGAATTCAATATGAAGCCAAGCATGGCCTTGAGCTTCTGATCTTCCTGCCTCTACCCCTCAGGTGTTGAGATCAAAATACTTCATTAAAAAGCCTGACTTCTGCTTACTTTGATGCAATTAGAATGTTGCAAAATATTTGTTTACATTGGGTGAAGATGTGTTGCTGTGATTGGTTTAATGAAGAGCCAAATAGCCAATAGCTAGTCAGGAGAGAATAGGCAGGACTTCTGGGAAAAGAGAGGAAGTGAGAGGGAAAAAGAATCTAGGTGTGTAGGAGTTGCCAGCCAGATGCAGAGGAAGCAGGATGGGCAGACAGAGTAAAGATAACTGAGTAAAGATAAAAGAACATGGATTCAAAAATATGGGTTAATTTAAGTTATAAAGAAGTGGTTAGGAACAAGCCTAAACTAAGGTTGCACTTTCACAATTAACAAGAATTCTCTGTATCATTATTTGGGAGCTGGCTGGTGGAACAGAGAAAGACTTGTTACATATGGCATCCAATGTGGGGGCACATATTTCCACATAGGACCTGAGAAAGCCTGAAAAAGATTTCCAAACATGCAAAAACAGAGCCAGATGCAACTTCCTATTCCTGCAATCTCTTAGGCAGGCCAAGGTGTACAGAGATGCAGCTCTCAGCCACTGCCTGTGGGCTTGAGCCATCTAGTGCCACATGTAGAGCTGCATGGCTAGATCACCTGTGCTACTTATCTTATTGGTGTCTGGTCCTTTTGTTCTGAAAGCACACAAAGTTTTAAAGGTAATCTATATATCTGTATTAACGTAAGTATGCTTGAAATAAATTAATTTAATGTATCAAACTGGAGTGAGGAGGTTTGCACATCATCTAAGATGAAGAAAGAAGAAGAGGAATGTGGTCTATTCTTTTCCATGTAATCTGCTGTACGATGGGCCAACGCATGGCAATCAATTAAAATACAAATGAGTCTTGCAAATGAAAAGTGTCAAGTAAGAAGTGAAATTCAAGATGTCATTTGTTATTCCATAAGAGGAAAAATGATATCTAGCAAAATCTGATCAGCAAATTTTTAATTTGTTGCAAAATATGTAATTATGCAAAGATGTGTTGCATTTGTTTAATTATATGAAGATATGTTGCTGTTTTAACCTTGCCTGCCTAAGGCACCTGATTGGTCTAATAAAAAGCTGAATGGCCAATAGCGAGTAAAGAGATATAAGCAAGACTTCTGGGAAGGAAGAGTAGGCAAGAGGAGGAATTGAGGCTTAGGGAAGAAAGAAAAAAGAGACGCTAAGGAGACACAAGGGACCAGCTAGACAGACACGGAGGAAGTAGAAAGGTAAGACATACAGAATGAAAGAAAGGTAAAAAGCCCCAAGGCAAAATGTAGATGAACAGGAACAGGTTGGATTAAGTTAAAAGAGCTAGTGAGCCAAGACGAAGCTAAGGTCAAGCATCTATATTAATAATAAGTCTCCATGTCTTCATTTGGGACCTGGTTGGCAGCCCAAAGAAAATTCCAACTACATTAATTATTTTCTAATTCACAGTGCCGTTCTCCAAAGTTAGCTTTTCTCCACATCTAATGTTGTCTAGAGAGATGATTCAAGTAACAGAAAATAAAAATATTGTATGATTTTTTTACGTACAAACTGAAACTTCCACAAAACGCTCAGTTTTGAGCATTGCAGGGCAGATGGCATCCATTGTTATTTCACTTCTAGAGACTAAATCACTAGTAAAATAAGAATCAACTCTTCTTGCATAGAACGTACTTTAGAAATATTGAGTGATGCCCTTGGCTTGCTATAGCTTCCTCGCCCCCTCCAGAGCTGTTTGGCATCTGGTTTCTGCTACTAGCTGTGTCCTCACTATGTTCCTCTGAACTAATTTTGTGAAAGAGGCTGGAATCTTACACTCGTCTCTTTGCATAGTTGCTTCCAGAACACACACATTAGCATTGCAAAGTTTAGCAAGTCCAGATGTCTTCTGTGCTTTTCATCTGACTTATACTTTAAGGATTGGAAAGCTTTCAGAAATGAGTTGTCAGGCTCCCGTCTCAACCTCTCCTTTTCTGGCATGTGATGGAGGGGTGGGGATGCTGATGGAGATTAGATGGCCACCACCTCTGTTCGAAACCGTCATCTCTGTTCTACTTTAGGCATTCATGTTTGCTTACTACTTTAACCAGTAAATCAGATTCTTCCTTCCCATGGATATGCCTGAACGTCTTAGCATCCCTTTAAACTCAGAATTGGTGGAGGTCTGAGCAAAGGAAGAATGGAGAAGTGTGTGTGTGTGTGTGTGTGTGTGTGTGTGTGTGTGTGTGTGTGAGAGAGAGAGAGAGAGAGAGAGAGAGAGAGAGAGAGAGAGACAGAGAGAGAGAGACAGAGAGACAGAGAGAGACAGAGAGACAGAGAGACAGAGAGAGACAGAGACAGAGAGAAACAGATACAGACAGAGAGACAGACACAGACACAGACAGACACAGACAGAGACAGAGATAAGAAAGAGACAGAGGCAGAGACACACTGAAAGACAGAGAGACAGAAGGAACAGGTGCATGCATGCCACAGTGGGGGTGGCTAGTAAAGCTAGTAAAGAAATATAGGGAACAATGATAATGTAGGTTTCATGAAAGAGAAGAATTGAAAACAAAATTGGTGTAAGAGTGTGATGATCAATTGTCTCTTTGATATTCTTACTAGACCTGGGGACAATAGGAGCAATGAAAGCCACAGAAAACCAAACTTGCTAGTACTTTTCCATGTAGTGTCCTCATTACCAGAATTTGCTCTAAGAAGTTTGGTTGAAGAAGTACCTCAGAGGATTCATTTTTACCAATGTTCAAATAGAATTGATGAAGTATTGAAAAGATGGAGATAATCATGCAGACACGTGATTAGTTTTAAATGAACTTTCGTGCATTGTGAGACTTAATATTGAACCCTTTGTGGCTCTAACCATCTGTAAGATTATGATGGACTTATTATCTATAGACTTACTTTCCCCCGATCTCATTTTCTGACTCTCACTAAACTTTGTCAGATGTGACTTGGAGAAATGTTTTCCCAGTGCTGTGTCATTTTCAGTCATTATTTCAACAAATATTGCCTAGGCTTTCAGGTGCTTTGGGGAAAGGATCAAATGCTAAACATTCAGGGTTGATCACAGAATGGTGCCTTTTAAACGGGTGTGGTGTGAGGAAGGCAGTTCGTACACTTCATGCCATGGTTACGGTATTAGCTAAGAGCGAATGTACTAGGCTCAAAGAAGAGCCAAAAGTGTTGTGAAAACATGTGACAGCAGGAAACGAAGTGTGGGGAGGCAATGAAGACTGGGATGAGAAGGGTCAAAGGGCAGAGCAAGGCACTGATGACCCCAGCAGAAGAGAACCCCCTGATGCTTTTACCATCCTCCTGATTTTGAAGTAAATCTAGGTTTACAGAAAGTGGCATCAGCAGTTGGAACTGCCCATCAGTCTCCCTGAATGGTGGCATTCTATATGGCTGTAGTGCAATGTCAGAACAAGAAAACAGATATTACAATACAGTGATTGGACCAGGGTTCTTATTTCACTTTCAGTGGGCCTTCTATATGTATTCAGTGTGTGTGTGTGTGTGTGTGTGTGTGTGTGTGTGTGTGTGTGTGTGTGTTGTGTATATGGCAATTCCATGTAATTTAACTCCATGCAAATATTCATGGTACCACCACTGCGATCAGGTATAGAACTACCCCAATACCCCCAAATATGTCTTTATGTTTATTCTAGAGCCACACTAACCAACAATCCTGCCCCATCCCCAGGTAACCACTGATGTGTTCTCTATCTCCTCAGTTTTACAATTTCTAGAACATTGTGTAAATGGAATCATACAGTGTGTGACCTTCTGAGTCTCATAGTTTTGACCAAGCATAAGACACTTGAAATCCATCGAAGGTATCATACATTATCAATAGTTTGGTTTTTTTTTCACTATCAGGGAATATTCCACCCTATAAACACATCATCTGTATTCACCATATACTCTACCTTAAAGACACAGAGATGAACCACTCATCCACTAAAGAATATCCCAGTTACTTTCAGTTTGGGGCTGTTAGAAATGAAGGTGAGATGATCCACTGTCTAGTCAATGTAGTTTAAGGACTGAGACAAAAGGCAGTTCTTGCTCACAAAAATGATTTCTACTGGAGTCTTAATTCTACAAAGCCACAAATCCTCTTGTGGATGCTGAACATGGAGGTACAAAAACAACAGAATAACTAAGTGAGAGGAAATTGGATGTAAACACAGAGTGTTTTAAGGTTGCTGACTTTTTAGTGTTATATCAGAAATCCAGATGGATGCTTTTTATTTTCCATTTTTTAATCTCACTGTTTGCACATAATGTGATGGTCAGATATGGATACTAGTTTACAGATGGATTGGGCTACTTTTTACTTGAGATCGCTCATTAAAACATAATTCTAAATATGGGCTCACAAAAACTTTTCTTCCCTCTGTTCACTTAGGGAAAAACTTACATTTAGCATATGAATTTTATGAAAATCATCAAAATGAAAGCTATAAGCTCAGTTACTGAAACCAAAGGAAAGTTTTGCCTACTGTGAAGAATACAGAAAAACAAATTGAGGAAGTCTGTGTGTGTGTGTGTGTGTGTGTGTGTGTGTGTGTGTGTGTGTGTGTGTGTTCCATCAACAGGCATCTCTTAACTTGTTAGGAAAATGTGACCATGTCAAAGGTCTACCACCACACACAGGAAGAGGGGAAATCACCAAGGATATTTCAATATCCAGTCACCTCCTCCATTTTAACTCAACATAGAAAATTAATTGTTCTTCGAATGTCTAATGCTCATTAGAACCTTGTGGAATTCTGCCTATGTTTTGATGGTCCTAGAATATCACCTCTCTGGCTTGACTCTTACTAACCTTTTAGCATAGAGTCGGGGGCTTCTCCTTCCATGAAAGACACTGTCACACTGTTACCTTCCTTCCTTAATGTCCTGTTCGAGGACTAAGATCACATAGCCTAAAACATCATGGACGACAAGTTGCTAACCATGTTAGTTATAGATGCTAAATAAAATTTAATGCAAATATAAAAGTAAAATAACAAAATCTAGTATTTGGAAAACAAGGTGGGGCTAGTAGTGTAATGAAAACAAACAAACAAACAAACAAACAAATATAATACCATTGCCCAAGCAGCCTCTTTCCAAAAGCCTTCAATGTGGGGGCAGTCTTGCTCAGGGCTGAGACGGGTAGGTGAAACACAGAGCAGGTGTGTTGTTCACAGGCATTTTATTTGGGACTAGATTTTCTGGATAGCAATTTGGGATCTTATTAGTTTATTATATCCATGGGTCAAATAAAGCTACTTCTAAGTAAGAATTTCTCTTCAGATAACCGTTAGCTGTGTAGACATCTATAGCATGTAAAGTTAGGCATTGTAGTATTATTTATTATATAGAAAAATGGAAATATACTCAGAAAGAATTTAATAAATTATTAATAGTTTTTACATGCATGAAGCATTGAAAGAATAGTTAATGATATGAGAATTTTTTTTGTTTTTGTTTTTTGTTTTTGTTTTTCGAGGCAGGGTTTCTCTGTGTAGTTTTGATGCCTGTCCTGGATCTCGCTCTGTAGACCAAGTTGGCCTCAAACTCATAGAGATCTATCTGCCTGGCTCTGCCTCCCGAGTGCTGGGATTAAAGGCGTGTGCCACCACCTCCCGGCGTGAGAAAAATCTTATGCCATAGTAAAAAACCTGTCCTCTTCAAATCAGATGGGTTCCTGTCTCTTTCTGATCCTCCTCCTCTCACACATCTGTCAATATTTTTACTATAAACTATTTTCATCTGGGAATGTTGGTGATTGATTAGAATTCTCTAACATATACCTATGCTTCATTTCAGATAATTAGAATAATAGATGGCTAATATAAACACATGCAAACCTAAAAACTAGAAAGAGTAGAAGTTAATACTTCGTCAATTCATTGTAAATCAGTAATTGTTCTTATTAGAAGAGATTTCCTGTGATAAAGTGATAAGTTCTACCAGGGTCTATACTTGGTTGTACGTGAAGCCACACTATTCTTGCATGTACCCTTGGAAACAATAATGCACTAACAATTGTTGATGGCTCTTGTTTTGTGTGGACATAGTCATGTGACCCTGAAGAGTCTTCATAGATTTGGCTTAGCTCTTTGTCTGTGAATCGGAAATAGGCAATGCGTCATCCTACGAGAACCATGTATGTGTATGCATGTGTATGAATTCATAAGTTTTAAATACGAGATGGGAAAACTGAGGCATATCACCTCAAATGCCCCCTGGTTATGCTATCTTTGATTGTGTATTGTATGATATTTATTTCATATCCTGCTCTATTGCCTATCCCTTTGTTACCTGTCTGTCCTTCAGTCTATTCTCCTGAAGTTGATTCAATAGCCACAAATGTTTATATGTATAATGAATTTCTATCATCCTATCCAGATGTTTCCTTAAATAATGCAGAAAACATATGGCCGACACTATGTGAGAAGCTCTAGGTTAATACACAGCACAGACACTATGAAAAAAAATCTGAAATTTATCATTATAATTTAAGAGATGACTGAGTTCTAGCCAATCAAAAATTCACTACACTGTCAACTATATGCTGCATGTATTTTTAAAATGCACTATGAATACATTTTATTGATGACATAATTACTTCTTCATGTATTCCCAATGCTTTCTTTACTGCGTTTTATTGTTTTGCACATAATACACAAATATTCAAAAGTTAAAATACATTCTACCAATTTGCATTATTGTAAGACCATAAAATGTGAAATACCATCACTAAATATTTTTGCTTAATGGTCCTGGTGCTTTACTGTATATTTATGTTAACTCACTCTTAAAATGTCAAATGAAACTCAAAAATCTGTTGAATTCCAAATGTAGAACGATTAATTTTATGGCCTAATATCTGATTAAATTGAACTGTGCATCTAAGAGCGCACAGGCTCCACACATTAGATGGGCTGTTTAATGCCATCGTTTTAAGTGGAACTGAACCCCATCTTGCCAAATATGATAATATCCTGGGGGAGTGAGGCGCGCGGGGTGGGCGTGGGGGGGGATGCAGCATTAGAAGTTAAAAGGTTTTGTGTATTTGTGTTCTTCACTCGAGATGCTAACCAAAACATCCCAACGCCAGCAGCATCTGCAGGAACAAAGGAATAGAGAAGGGAAAGGCGAGGATTTTCAGTGGTTTCTCTTGCACCAATGAAGCCACGCAAAGATGGAGAGGTTTAGACAGTTAGAACAGAATGGCTGGGTACAGAGGACAGGCTCTTGGGTGGGCTCTGCGGCTGTATATATCCATGGACCATATCCAAGACTATTTCCCAAAGGCTGGGTTTTAAGGTAATGGCTTTCTTAGTCCAGGGAAAAAGCACAGACAGGCTTCCACTCATGCTTGTCTAGGATGCTGCCGTCTGGCTCATTAAACAGAGCTGCAACTGACTCCTAAGACAATCACTCTTTATGGCTTTCCAGGCAGGAGGAAGGGTGCTAAGTGGCACATATAAATATACAAGGGAGAAGCAGGGAGGAGCTAGCGCCAACAGCAGTGGAGGGTTGTAAGCTGTTTATGGAAGAGTTTGGAGTGGGACGACCTTATTAACTGGCCCTCTGAAAAGTGTACCCACCACTAAGTGAAGGGTAAGAGATCCTCATCTGCACCCCAAACAGGAATAATTCTGGAACCGATTTTAATGTATAAACAGTGTGGTGTTAGAGGTGGACCATGGCTAGATGGCTGTGTAGTGCCGTCTGTGAGACCCAGAAACTTCGAAAATATTTCCTAGGGACATCCACTTCCATTATTTTATCTGAGTATTCTTTGAGTATCTCTTGTCTCAATAAATCATTGTGGATTTATACCATGCATGTAAGGATACCTGCAGTTCCTCAGGAAATGTGTTATGCAAAAGGCATATTAAAATTTAGTTAGTTGAAAGATATGACTGGGAAATGTCCTATCAAGAAATGTAGTTCAAAATCTGCACAATAATAAATCATCAGTAGTCCTTTATCTTATTTTTTCTTCAATTAAACAGTTAAAAATTTAAATTAGAGTTTTGAAGAGTTAAAAGGTTTACAAAATGAACTATATCCTGCTAGGTTTAAAAAAGTAATCAACCTTACTTATCAGTATTATAAGGAATTGGAACACAGCTCTGGGAATGGATTTCTTAGGGATAAAGAGGAAATACGATGCTTAAGCGTCAACCTTCTGTGGAGGTAATATTACTATCTATGCTATCATTAATGGTATTTAATAAAATATAGTTCTCATTGCATACCTTCGATTTCTGCATTTTGGCCACCTGTTTTATATTTATTGACTTGCGTATTTGTGTCATGGTGGGGGGTGAGGCTGGGGTGGCTACGTGGCACAGTGGAGCTCCTGTGGTGACAACTTTGGGACTTGGTTGTCTCTTTCTCCTGTGTGGATCCAGGGATCCAGTGCCCATGGCCAGGCTTCAAGGGAAGCACCTTTACCCACTGATCATCTCTCCAGCCCTTCATTTTATCTCTTTTCATTAAAAATTAATGTTTTTTATAAGCATTATCACTTAGCTGTTAGTAATTTATTGTAGGTTTTATTATCTTACCAGTAAATACAGATAATATGAAAATAACTATCTGTAAAATTGTCCCATTTGTAAAAATAATTCAAACGATTTCTAATTGCTCTCACAAATCCAAACATTTCCATGAACACCGTAATTAAAGTATGCTAATGGAAGTCTTTTTTCTCGTCTACTCTAAAGGAGAAACAAACTGGCCCTTCTTCTGATTCAGCTCCTGACAACGGTTCTCACATGCACTTCCGCTTTCCTCTCACTGGAGGAAAAGGACTGACGTAATAAATTGCATTTTAAAGGATCCTAATGGATCATTTATGTAAGTTTAAAATGACTGCAATGAAGCCAAACAGTAATGAAGGCATCATAAATACACAGAGACATAATTCAATCAGCTATTTACATTTGCATAGTTCACAGAAGGAGTCTGGAAAAGCTCTCATTCCTCTGAGAAGAGCAGGAATAAGAGAAGGAATAACAGAGGAAGAGAAAGCCGATTGGGAAAAGAAGTTGATGTTAGTACACACTGACCGAGGAGTGGAGATGTCCGGCTTTGGGCAGAACACATATAAGAAATATGATATCTTGAAAATATTTCTTTCACTAGTAAATATAAAAATGCAATAACCATAAAGACAATAGATACAAAAAAACCTGTGACAATCAACTCTTAAAGTACATATGTGAGGAAAAGTTTCCATCAAGCCCCACAAAACTAATGTTTAAAATAATCTTTACAGGGCCAATGGCATAACTTTGAAGATAAAGGCACTTGTCATCAGGCCCAATGACCCGAGTTGGATCCCCAGAATCTACATGGTGGAATGAGAGAGCCAGTTCCCACAAGTTGTCCTCTGACTGCCATATGCTCCCCACCCCCAAAACCCCCTACCAAAACATAAGTGAATATAAAACCATTTTAGATTAAATGCTGAGCTACAGCCTCAGCTCAGGGGTAGAACATTTGTTTAACATGTGTGAGAATCTGGGTTCAACTTCAAACACTGCAAAAGAAAAAAGAAGTTGCAAATAATGGGCAGCTTTCATTTTATCTATAACTGTTTTCTGAAAGATAAATTTGATGGAAGAAGGAAAGCAGGAAGATAGGAAGGACGGAAGGAAAGAAGGAAAGAAGGAAGGAAGGAAGGAAGGAAGGAAGGAAGGAAGGAAGGAAGGAAGGAAATGAGACAAGAGAACTATATGACTCCAAAAATAGGGATAGACACACTGTCTATATTTTAATATTACTAAATCAAATACTGCTGATAAGAAACCCTCTTCAGGGGGGCGGGAGGGGGGAGAACAAGGGAATCTGTGCCTGTATGTAGAACTTAATTGTATTGCAAAATAAAAATTTAAAAAAAAAAAAAAAAAGAAACCCTCTTCAGTCATGTATACAGTCTCATAGTAGACATTTCCTGTTAACCTTATCATAATCACTTTGAAGTCAAACATAGTCCAACCCTCCTCCGTCACCCCCCACCACACTCTTCCTTCTCAGTGTTCACTACTGTGAGTGCCATTTCTCATATCTATCAGGTTAAATATGTGGGTACATTTACTGACACCCACTTTGACCTCATATGCTACTTGATACATTTTGAATGTCAGGGCTGCTTCACAATACCATACCCCACTACTTCAACCCATATGCTGGTGCTAAAGCTGTCTGCCTTAGAAGTGAACTCTAGAACACCAGTTGCTAATGAGAAGCCTAGAATAGGCAGTATTTGGGTGGGTCTTTCCCTATACACACACACCCTTGAGTTTGGGGTAAACATTGATTGCTCTTCTCACCTGATTCCGTGGCCTGCTGATAAAGCAGTGGGAACATAATTGGTATCTTGTAAAGTCCCTCACTTCTGACATACACATTTACAACTTGGTGGTTGATATATCCTGGAGGGTGAGCTGCATCAGAAATGCCTTAATGCACCTCAACTTCATATGTTCCCCCCAGATTTTATTCAGTTTTTAATTTGCTTTCCAATATTACTTCTTATACTTTTAATGAAAATCAAAAAGCACACCTGTGAGACGCAAGAAAGAAAAGACACGCATGTATGGCCATGAAACAGGATTCTTATCTGATTTCCCTAAACTGAAATTTAGAACCGAAATATGGTAGAACACATTACTGGCTTTGAATTTAAAGAGGTAAAAGGGGATGTGACTTTTTGTATGGGCAGAGACTTGCAGGTGTGACTAACACAAAACAAAGCACAGTGCTGTTGGAAAACCACTACTTTGGTTGAGAAATAGAGTTCTTAGTTTCATAGACATGCAACCAACACTGTGCCAGAGAGTAGTTCCACCCCCCAAGCAACCTTGATGAACTGAGCAAGATCAAGGCCAGACTGAAATCCCTTGAAGCATTGATGATAAGCACACTATGGTTTAAGGACACAAATTACCCTTGGAATCATAATGCAGGTACATGCAATGGCTGTAAGAACAATGTGATTCAAACTAATTTAAGACTGTGCCAAGCAGGAAGGGAAAGTCCTCTGGGCATTCAAGAACATTTAGACAAAGCAAAACCAGAAGGGGAATTTGTGGTTAGCAGGAAGCTGTTGCTCATTTATATTTTATTGAAGACCTACCTAAAATGTTGGGCAAAGGAGTCTGCCTATATCAGACACTTAGCACAAACAGGAGTTTGGGATGTATGTGTTTCATAAGTAAAATAATCAACCGGGAGGGTAAAAAGCATCAAGAAATTGGAAAGGTGTTCTCTTTAGGATTAGAAATGCCAACAGAGGCTTCTCTTGTAGCTCATTGTGATGCTTCGTGTGATTTACCACTCTTCATGCTAATCAAACGAATCTGTTCCAATTATACAGATTGCCATGAAAAGTCATGAGACATCACATTTTACTAAATGGGAAATGCTATTGATCTAACAAGAATCATTGAATAATGGAAGGGGTCCGTTTTTGATTATAAACATCCTCTAGCAATGTTGAATGAATGAATATATTGGCCAGTGGTGGAAGAATAAATTGATTTTTGTGGTTTCAGATATCTGTGTAGTTTCAGATATGTACCTAATAATTTGTTAGCAGACTTAGAAATAATGTTTTAATTGTCTGCATTTCCACAGAACAATGCTAAAAGGTCTTTAGATGAGGTATAATAAATAACAGCTCTTGTTTTTAAGAATTTATAATCAGAAATACATAAAGGGACCACAAATACAATGGTGTTCAAATTTCAGTCCATTGGAATGTAGGAAAGATGTGCTTATAATGGAAGTATAAAATAAAATGTTCCTCTGAAGTAAAACTTTAGTTCCAGAAGAATGTATTAAGAAATTTCTAAAAACATGTTGGAATTCAGTTTGCCTATCTGCTTATCCATCCATCCATCCATCCACCCACCCATCCATCCACCCATTCACCTATCTACCCATCCATCCATCCATCCATCCATCCATCCATCCATCCATCCATCCATCCATTTAATGGGGGATGTAAGTGCAATGATTGCTAGCCGAGCATAGTGAGCAGACAAATGACTATGGTATATTCAGACACAAGACAGAAACAAGGAGAAGGAGACAGTTACTGTGCTAACCTGAATGAGAATGGCCCCCATAGGCTCATATATTTGAACACTTGTTCCAGGATTGGTGGAACTGTTTGGAAAGAATTAGGAGGCGTGGCCTTGTTGGAGGAGGTATGTTACTAGCTTGGTAGCAGCGTTTGAGGCTTCAAAAGCCCATGCCATCCCAGTTAGTGTTCTCTCTCTCTCTGCGTCCTATATGTAAGCCCTGAGCTACCGCTCCAGAGCCATGCCTGCCTGTCCACTCCCATATTCCCCATCACAACCGTCATGGGCTCCACTAACCTTCTGAAACTGCAGCCCCCGGTTAAACGTTTTCTTCTATGAGTTGCTGGGGCCACGATGTCTCTTCACAGCAATCGAAAATAACAAAGACAGTAAAGCGTCTAAAAACATTCCAAAGACCTTGCAACTAAATGAGGATTTAACATAATTTACACACCAAATTAAAAAAAAAATGGCTTCAAGAGAGTGTAGCATACAGTAACTAATAAATGAAAAGGTCAACTTTGGGCCAGCGTGGTGGAGCAACTGTAATTCCAGCAGTGGAAACTCAAGCAAAGAATTGGAGGATCATGAGTCCACCTGGGCTACGTGGTGAAACCCTGTCCCTGAGCACATGGATGCTCATGCACAACCTGACAAAAGGAGGCGGGTCACTAAAGAACTGAAGAATTATAGGAATGAAATACTGTGACTTAGAATTCTGGGGCGATTCGTGTCTAAATGGGAACAGGAGATGAGAGTTTTCATACAAACTTTTAAACAGAATCCCATATATTGAATTAAGTTGTTATTTTCCATTGAAATAATAGATGGCTATGCTTTTGATTATGCCATCTCTGAGATTATATGACTTGGCAATTAAAATGACAAAAGTAATCGGATAATAGAACAGCTAAGTTCACTCGTCGGATGACCTTAATGATCAAATTAAGAGACAATGCACAAAATCCATTTGTTCATGCAGCTATCACTCAACAAATATTAATTGGCCCCGCTGTAATGTATCAAGGAAAAGAACTTACAATACAAAATGCCGATTGAACAGAGAGTGCTTTTTACAATTTATCCTGCAAAAAAAAAAAAAAAAAAAAAAAAAAAAAAAAAAAATGTATTGTAAAAATCTACTGGAAGTGTTGAAAAGAAGACAAATCAGATTCAGAAAATGTCATGACTGAAAAAGCAGATTTAATTGGGAACTGGAAAAAGAAATTGAAAAACAACCAAGTGAGTGAAGAGTTTTTCGCAGAAGCATCGCTGTTTATCAGCGTTCTTTACTCGGGCATGGATGTTGGCTATGGGAAAAGTCAAAGGAAGAGGAAAACTTCCCGTTTAATATGAATGGAAAGGGGATGGGGGTCACAGCTTAGTTGCTGGAGTGCTTGGCTGTCATGCAGGAAGCCCTGGGATCAGCTCGCAACACCGAATAAACTGGAAATGGTGGCACATGCATATAATTCCAGAAATCAGAAGGATCAGGAGTTCAAGGTCATCTTCTGCTACATAATAAGCTTTAAGCCAGACTGCAATCATGAGAACCTGCGTTAAAAAAAAAAAAAAAAAAAAAAAAAACCAATAGTAATACGAATTAGTCCTGTATTCCAGCCAGGTAAATACATGGGACTGAAATAAATATAGAAATTGATCTATTAAGTATGTTCATAGATACAGCATACATTTTTTTTGAGCATTTCCTATTTTGTAAGCACCGCCTAGGCACTGGGATTCTAATATAAATAAATAGATAGTGAGTGACCTCCGCTGTCAGTGAGGGAGCCATGGAGGAAAACTATAAACAGAGAAACAGCATGGGGAAAGCCCATGGGAGGTGGGAGGTAGGGGACACAGCCTGGGGGCAGAGGGGTGTCTAAATCAGATGCAGTGAGACGTAGACTATAAATGAGGAAAGAGGCTCAGAAGCCAAGAGGGGAGAGTTGTGTAATTGGTTATCAGCAGTGTCAAATTCTGTACGTAGGTCAAGGAGCATCACGATGGAGACTTGCCATTGGGTTTTGGCGGTGAGACTGTTACTGGAGACCTTGGCAAGGCTGGCTTCTGGGAAGTGGCGTGGGTAGGAGCGGTACTGGATCTGGTTCAGGAGTATTTTCTTCACGGAGGAACCGAATGCCTCTGGTGCACTCTAGGAGCTGGGAGATGAAGGGGAGGAGGGCAGCGGGGTTGTTAGACGGTGTGTGGATTTCTTGAGGCCCAGGGATATGTGAGACCGAGCAGGAACTGCAAAGGCGGATTGTCTTTCTTCCAGTTCTGTTTTGGGGAGAACTTAGCTTTCACTAGCAATGAGGAAATAGCATTTACATATGAAGTCTCCTTTGTTGAGCTTGTTTGTTCTGTGATCCCCGGCTGTGAGTCACTGTAACACTGACCCTGCATTGAAGTCAGCAGATTCTATTTGGAGAGTCTTGGTGATTGTGGGGGAAAGTTGATGAAAATGTTGACAAAAACATTTACTCTCTCGGTTGGCCGAACACCTGTGTGTACTAGTTTTCTCGACTGTTAATCTGCCACGTCTGAGCGAAGTAAAGGGAAGTTTATCTTCAGGAGCTAAAATGTTCATGACACAGGAAGAAGTTATAATACTTTCTATTTTGGTTTGCTCTCATCTGAAAAGACTTTTAAAGAGAAAAGTAGTTCTGCAAATGCCAGCCTCAATTAAAATGCTAAATACGAGTTGCAGCTTCCCCACCGCTGCCAGAGGGAATGTGTCCAACATGACCAGCCACCTGTTTCCCTTCATAAGAGCTCAAGACGCCTGCCTCCTCCAGCGTACTCCTCGCTGACACCGAATAGCAGTGTGATGATGAATCAAAAGGCATCAGCAGCAGCAGAGCTCTATTTACCAAGAAAACGACACTCAGTAAGGACATCCCTGGGAGAGGGCATTTCAGCCATGAGAGTTGGCCAAGGTGTTGGGGGCTTTCCCAAGCTGAAATAAAGCATGAGAGGAGTTACGTGAAAGGGTTAGCAACGCTGACATTTCCAGCTTGATCAAACGTGTATGTCAACCCGGCGGAGGATGTTGGAGCAATGAGCAACGGCTGGCGGTCTGTGATGACTTAGCTAGACACTGCCAAGGTCATACAACTAGAAACTTAAGAATCAGTTATGCAACAGGTTAAGGTTGCAGTCTGCGAGAGAGAGTCAGTATGACTTGGGGTCTAATGATAGCTGCATTGTTTATTACCTGAGAGAAAAAGTCGGAAGGCTTACATCCTGCAGTTTTCCTAGCCTGTAAAATGCAAATAATACAAGTGCTTAGCTCAATGATATTCTAAGGATGAAATGACAGTTCATCCCGCTTAACCCAGAACCAGACAGTGAGACTTTCTGTAAATGCTTCGTAAGTAATGGCTACTGTTTCGCTAAAATCAAGCATCCCCAATTTCTTATTGATTGGGAAAAAAAATCATTATCATTCAGCTAAAAATATGACAGCAAACACAGCATGGCACATGCCTATAATCCCAGATCTTGGAAGGCTGAAGCAGGAGGATTTAAATGGAAGCCATCTTGGCCTATACAGTGAATCCCTGTCTCAAAAATCAAACAGATAAGAGATAAATATGAGAGTGGGTATGAAAATGGATATAAGAAACAACTTGTTCTGAAAAATCCTACCTTTCTTCATTCACATTTTATTTATTCTGGGTATGGGGGTAAGGGACATATTCCATAGCCAGCATGCTTTTAGAGGTCAGAGGACAAGTTTGTGGAGTTAAATGGATAGGTTTGCTCCTATCACACTTAAGTGAGTTCTGAAAATTAAACTAAGGTGGCCAGGTTTGTACCTTTACCTTCTAAGCCACCTCAACAAGACAACCTCGTGTGACCTTTTTAAACAATGGTGATACTCCTAAGAGAAAAATAGAGCGAACATCATAAAATTCAATTTAATCTAAAGAGATTGAAGTAAGAACATTTTAATCAGCAAATAGAGGCCAGAAAGATAATCTTGATGTTATAAAAGTTTTATTCACTTCTAAAATTTAATACGATTCTGATTTTATTAACATTAAAAATAAAATTGTGTCTATTAAACGTAAAATTAGCTTTATTATACATATAAAGCGTCTCAGTGTTCTTGTTCAAATGAATAGCAAAGAATTATTCCCAAGTATATTCTATGGGACGTATTAGTAACATTTGGATAATAACCAGTGTCCTCTCCAGCTACCAGCTGTTCTCAGCCACTTTCGGAATAACTTGGTGGCTGGAGCCCTGCACTGCACTACAGCCTTTATAGTTCCTAGCTTCTCATTTGCTCTAGAGGCCCCAGAGCCATCGGTCCTGTTGGGAAGAACGTGATTTCCGCCAGTTCTTAGGCCCCAGAATAACGGCAGTTAGACAATTCCCATCCACTTCTTTCATTTTGCCCATTCTTAGGGGAAACTTACCAGTCTGCAATATACCATTGTATCTTCAAATAGGACCGAGAATGAGAAATCTAACCCATCGAAGAATAGATAGATGATGTGTTAAGGAGTCCAAGGCAGGCAGCTAATGCATTTTACATCTCTGAACCATTGTACCCCTTCAGAAAAACTGAGAAATGCAGCCTGTTAGCCCTCAACATGGCTTCTTGGGCAAAACATAGTTTCCTGTGCTCCAATTATAAATTGTCCTACTTGGGTAGGAAAGAAGTCAGCAAAGTCCCAGCCACGTGGAGAACTTGCCACCCATGTAGGTGGGTTCACTGGAATTCCCACTTAAAAGCTTTAATTAGTATCATTAGCAGAACGTGAACATGGCCTCCACTGCTTTGCTGCACAGGGATTTGGCCATTTGTGTCCAAATGCCCACCTCTGCTAGGCCTCCACTGGTGCTAAGTGCCCATCCTGAAGACCTGATCCCCTTTTCCTGAAAGCTAGCACTAATCCTCTGTTCTTAAAAGTCCTGGAGTCCAGAGGAAGGGAAGAGGAAGAAGGCCGGGAATGGGGTTGTGTGCTTTTTCTTTTTTTCTCTTTCCTCTGTCAACCTGTAAACCCCTGGTAGCTGCCCTGTTGTACGATAGAGGTAATTATAGACATCTGTTTGAAAAGTGCTTTGATATCATCAGATAAAAGAGGTTGGGAAAGGGCAGAGGATAATTATTATTAGCAGCTCAGTGGTGCATAGGTTTGTCCATATGTGCCTTCCTCCAGGGAAGCTGGGCCCGTCAACATAAAACCCGTTTGAAAGGAAAGGCACAATAGAAATGACTTCAAAAATATGAGTAAGATAAAAGTGAAGTGAAAAATTAAAGTGATGGCATGCTTCTAAAGAACGCCCTGCCATCTTATGATCAGTGTACTTACCAGCATGCGGGAGTTGTCTCAGTAATCACGGCATCTTGGATTGGTAGCAGTCCTTCTCAGGTAACTTTACAAACCTCGTGTGACATCAAATGATACTTACTACAATTTTCAGATGCTATCAGTATTATTTTTAGATGCCATAATCGAAGGCCACTTTGCCCCACATCACAGAAAAGTGAGAATTAGAATCCAATATTCAGGTTTTCAGCACAGAGGAAAGGAATTGAGGGGTCTGTCAGCTCATAGCAACCCTCAAAGCTCTTACTGGAATCTGCTCAGCGAAAGGATGGAGATGCCATTTTTTTTTGTATCTTTTTATGTTTAGGTTTGTTATTACCATTTAGCAAGAATTAAAAAACAGTTATGTATAAAGGGTCTCCTAGGTATAAGATTGTTGCCAAAAGAATACAGATGTGGAAGAGAGAGGCAGTGTAACATTCAGTTTACAGCTACAGGAGGCTTGTGCTGTAATTGGGAAGATAAGATGTACACACACAAAAAACAAACAAACAAACAAACAAAAACAATTAGTGGAGAAAATATTACTTAATACTTTGGTATTAAATATTGTCTTCCATAATTGCAATAGTAGAAAGTAATCATTTTAAAAAAGCATTCTCCAAGCACTCCTACGTTTCTCCTCACACTGGAAAGAGGCACATACAGTGTTATGTTTTCCCTTTGACACCAGAGGTTAGGTGCATCAGAGGCAGGCACCATGCTCTGTTTTCTCTGATATTTCATTTAGTGCTTCCCATTGTCCTAGACACAAAGGAAGGGCTTAACTACTCGTTGAATGACATACTGATCTAATAATTTAAAAAATGTAGACAATTAAGTATATCACTAGAACAATATGTGTAATAAAACTGCTGAGTGTGTTTCCTCTGATAATTAAAATCCATTAGCTCAAAATAATTAGGGAATAGGCACTGCCATTCTGAAAGTCTTGGTGCCCCAGTAGCCTTTAGAAATCAGTTTACAACTAAAACAATTCCTTAGAAGTATTTTTCAGATTCTTCCAAACCATATGAAGAGCATCAAGTTTTTCCATAAACAGATGGCATAAAAAGTGAAGAAGATCAAGGAGCGTGCATTGTGACCCAGTTGTCAGGAGGTCCTTGTCCTCTTCACAGGCCCCAGCCTTGGAGACTCTTTGTAAAGAAGAAATGAAGGGTTCCTCTCTGGCAGAGTGCTGACACTTCTAGATTAGAGCCAGTTGCTGCACAGTGAGAGGAGAGGAGAGGAGTGGATGGAGGATGGATGCAAGAGTTTCAGAATGTCCTGGAACAAGTAGCATCCTGTTTAAGGTCTTTCTCAAGCATAACCCCAACGTGAGTGTCCTTGGAGAAAGACTGGGATCAGAGGTGAGGCATGGTCTAGGGAAGACTTGCAGAATAGCTACTCCACTGTAGACAGGGGGAGAAAACAACGATTCTCTACCACTTCCTTCTTTCTTTATTTTTTTCCCATACTCTGTCTTTTATGTAAAAAGAGAACATTATTTTCCATGCATATCTTATATCATGTAGTTTATGCAAAATGTTGTTAAGTTAAATTGAATCTTCTTTACATTCATTGGGTCCAAAACAATTTATTTTTACACATTAAATACTGACCAATTCAATTAAGTAAGCGAGTCTCTTCATTTTAATACGCTCTTGATCTTTGGGGGGAAATAGCATTTAATAGAAACACACACAGGACTTCCACAGAGAGCAAGACAAGTAGCTGAGCTTATTTACAACTAGACCTGGCATGTATGTGTTTAAGAGAAAGCTAACTGCCTCGTTTTCCTCACCAAGTCCTTCTGCCTTGAAGGGTAGGGAAGACGAGGTAAAGAAGTCAAGATTTCGCCTCCTCAAAGGGCGTGAGAATACCTGTGGTCCTCTCTGTGGCGTAAGCACCCCGTCCTTTGCAGACAACACCCCACCCGTTTTCTGTAACTTCCCCCCCTCCCCCCCCCCCCCCGAGAAGACGCAATGTCTGCCTATTCTGCTCACTCTGAGTCAGGCAAGGTCAGCTCCTCTTCCCACTATAGGGAATGAGACACTGGAGCTGGCTTGCCTCAAAAATAGCCTGTGTCCATGTTATGGAATCGGCCTGATATCACCAAGGCCAAAGCCCCGTGCCAGAAGTCCTGTTTTCAGAGAGAAAAAGCTCTCAGCCTTTAACATTGCTGTTGTGCAAGTTTTTAATTAGTCATAAGGACAGTGGTAGCCAAGGTACTGAGACAGTATCATGATGACCAGGGCAAGTGCCTAAGGAGGAAGCCGCCAAAGGGATAAAATCCCCACATCTAAAGGACTGTTTTAATTTCTATTGGTCCTGAAGAGACTCTAAGTAACAAGATTTTGGATACTTACTGATATAGCATCATTTGCCCCAAATTTCTATAATTCATTACAATTTGCTATGGCATATTTGCCGTTCTTATTTTCCAAGAAGCTGACCATCTCAACTACTTAATCCGAGTAATGACAAACTTGATTGATAGGCAAAATATCCATTAGACAGATGGACTTTATACTTTGAGCCTTGTCTGGCACTGAGGTACACGAAGTCCCATTGAGTAGATGAAGTTTTAATAGCAGAGGAGATAAAATTCAGTCAACTCTGTATATAGAATGCTTATTATTCTTGGGAATCTGTAGCCATTAAAAATCTTCTTTTTAAAGACAGTTGCATAACTATGACATAAATAATGATTTATAAATGTTGCTTAATAAATCAAAGCCCTGGCTCACCACTGAATATTCACATCCCTTTTGTTTTTACAGATAAGCCAAATGAAAGTCAGACATTAAATTGTTGGAAGGAGAGTGAACTGCAAGCCACGGTCACTTCGACGTTGGCAAAGTGCATTATTCATGAGAGTGCTTCAGCTGGCTCATAGTGCCAAAGGTAGCCCTCAGGATGAATTTTCCCTGCCTCTGGCCCAGGAGTAATTGGACAGTGGGTAGTAATTACTTTTAGCATTTTCCCTACTTCATATCCAGTGTTGTGCTTCCACCTACTTTTACAGAGTAAAGTATTCTGTGGCTCTACCAGTCTCAGAGATTTTCAGTCTGCGAAGCATTTACTTCTCTGCATGGAAGTGTACCAGATTTCTCATGCTGTTATAGTAATATGCATGAGAATACACACACACACACACACACACACACACACACACACACACACACTCAAGTCACATGTGCACACACACACACAATATTGAAGGAACTTTCTCTTCATATAGGATTTAGAGCCTTCATGCCAAAGTTTGGGAATGACTGATATGTTTATGAGCTGTTGGCATTTGATAAGTGCAGAGGGAGAGTCAGTTTTCTTTAAAAATATGACTCCTAGAGGTCAATCATATGCCAGGGCAGACTCCCACTCCCAAGACTAGTTGGACAACACACTTTGGACTCAGTGGAGAAATAAAGAAGAAAAGAAAGAAAGGAAGGGAAGAGAAGAAAAAGAAGGAAGGGAAGGGAAGGAAAGGGAAGGGAAGGGAAGGGAAGGGAAGGGAAGGGAAGGGAAGGGAAGGGAAGGGAAGGGAGGGAAGGGAAAGGAAGGAAGGAATCCTCAAAGTTGGGTGGGAAGGGGCCAGTGGATGATTATGAGAATTGGTGATTCTCATAATTGGGTGAAAGGAGGTGACTACATTCAAACTACATCATATAAAATTCTCAAAGAATTAATAAAAATATTTCTTAAGAAGAAGCTTAAAGACCTTTTAAAGGTCTAGAAAAAAAGTTGAGTTGGTAAAATGCTGTCTTTGTAAGCATGAGGACCTGAGTTTAACCCTTAGGATACATATAAAAATAACCACATCTGGAGGCACATGTTTGTAATTTAGTGTTGGGTTGATGGAGACATGGATCCTTGGGGCTCAAAGGCCAGTCAACCTAGCCTAATACATGAGTACCCAGCCAGTAAGAGATCTTGTTTTCAATAAATAAGAAAAAGGTGATGGTTCTTGATACACACACACACACACACACACACACACACACACACACACACACATACACACCCTACTTTTGACTGACAAGAGACACTGAATGAATGAGCTCTATCTACAAAAAAGATCTCTTAAGCATTCTTGTCCCATTGTCTGGGCCCTAGTGCCCATGAAGAACTTCCCATTTCCAACCAACACTGAGACACATCTGTCTGTTGTCAGTCAGCAGTCTACTCCTGCATCATTTTCTTGTCCCTGCTCTTGAAAATCCAAACGCTGAGACCAAGTCTTCCTGGACTACAGACATTCTTAAAACAATGCCCTGTCATAGTTACAAGAAACATCAAGAACCTAGCTTCCTACTGTGAAGGAATGTGGAGGACTGGCCCTCAAATTCAAGTCTAAGGGTAAGAATTCTGACTCTATCATTTACTAGATAATGTGACTCTAGACAGTTTGCTTAACCTTTTTGTGAATCGAGAATCCTTCTGAAAATAATTTAGTGCAATAAATAATACATACACACTGTAGAGTGTGATGTACAAAGCACTTAATGTTAGCCTTGTTACTGCACACATAACCATAGTTATATATTATGATACCATCTACCAAAGTGCCCAAAGTGGTCTGAAGTGAGCAGCTTCAAGGCTGCTCTACCACACCCCTTGGAGAACGTTCTGGGGTTTAGTACTTATTTGAGCTTCTGTGTTTTACACGGAAATTCTGTGCATCACTCTCCATGATAGGACCTGGAAACATCAATAAGCTCTGTAAACATGACTCCTATCAGGAAAAAGCTTTCCATGCAAAAGGGATCAAAGGAAGAAGCTGTCTATAAAAAAGATTTCTACATTGATAAGCTCTCTGTCAAGGGCAGGCATTATGGATGCATGAAAGATTTGGAGTGGAGAGACTCTAAGGACCTGGATTAGGAAGAAGGTCATCCATCCCGAGGGGAGAGCAGAAATGAGGAAGTCCAGAGTTTCTGTGGAGTAGAGGCGAGGAGAAATAATCGTGAACATGATAGAGGAATGGACTCAAAAGAGACAAAAGGAAGCCTGGGTGGCCCAGAAAATGGGGAAGTGGTGGTGATGGCTGGCTGTGTGCGGGAGAGATACAGAGTGGAAACGCACACAGGGAAAGCTTTAGATAGCTCAACTGGCCTCTATTGGAGGCAGATGCTTGGCAATTACTGGGTGATACTTTCCGTTGTCGTCGTGACTGGGGCTAGAGGGTTCTGCTGGCATCTAGTGGGTAGAAACCAGGAGTGCTGCTCAGTACCCTACAATGCAGAAAAGAGCCCCCTCCACAACGAATTACCAGGTTGAAAATGTCAGTAGAGCTGAGACTGAGAACCCCTGGGGTAGCCGGACCACACAGGCTCTGCAAGTGCTGAGTCGACGCATGCGCACGCATAGTGTTTTTATCTCAAAAGAGAGAACCGCTGGAGGGTTATAAGAGCAGGTGTGGTGTGATTATATTTACTTCCTTCAAAACCACCTCTGGCTTCTGTCGCGGAAGAACAGCTGGCAGGCCTCTGCAGAAGGCAAGTGAGAAATGGTGGCTTCCTTCCTCCCAGCTTGTCCCGGGATGTAAAACCCAACATTTCCTGAACTTTGAGCTGGGGAGTGAGTTTAACTGGATCTGACTAAGAAGCAGAGAAAATAAATGGATTTCCTAGAAATGGAGTTGGGATTTATAGGTACATAGAGGTTCTGGTCCGGTGGGTAAGCCTCTGTCTTCTCTTTCCTATCGTCCAGCGGTCACCACTAAGGCTGTATTACCCACTCTACCATCCTCCCCAGGTACCCCCCTCCACTCTGCACTTGCACTGAGAACCCACTCTAGTGTGCTCTCTCGGCAGCTAGACTCACCCCAGGAACAACAGCATGCTGATCAGTGTTCTGTGAACTCTCGGGACCCTTTCCCCTTCCAGTGTGAGATTTGTGTCTGTCTACCATGTCAAATGCTTTGAAAATGAAACATCTGTCCCCTTTGAAACTGTATTTCTAACAAGTTCCAGAAAAAAAAAAAGCAGTTCCCTATACCTGCTGCCTGCTAGATACACGACATTAATATGCCAGGGCCTTTCCAAAATGATTTATACCTTTGATGCTTTTAATAAAAATAATTTATCATGGATTTTCATATCAACATCATGTAACCTCAAGTACTTTCTAGAAGAAAAAAAAAGCTAGGTACAAATAAATATAATTGTCATTTGGATTTTAAGTTTGTAAATTGTTTTTCCAGTGCTTGATTTCAGTACATATATAAGAAAAAAAAGTCCTGACTGGGAATGAAAAATAAGGTAGCTGTGTTTACAAGCCATGTTCTGCTCCAGAGGGGGATCAGAGGAAATAGTGTTATGCCGCTGGTTTGTGGAAGCGCCTAGATGTGGCTATCTCAAGATTCTCACACAAGCCAGACACGGGCTGTAATAAGCTCTAGCAATCAGGGGCTCAGAAGACAGGGAAAGCTGTGCATGTAAAGCAACCGGACCAAGAGAATAGAAAGGAGTGTAATCTACCTCTAACTGCCCCAGACAGGGCTGTGTTTAAAGGTATCCCAACAACTAAGAAATATGCCTCTCGGAGAAAAACAGCCAAACGAGACCTGTCTACAAGAACTGTCTGCCCAATAGTTGACATTTCTAAATCTTGTTAAGAAAAACTAATATTAAAATCAAAGGTCTTAAGATTGCACTGGAAACTTTAAATAGCCAAAAAGAAATTTTGATAAATATGTAGCAGTTACACATACACACACACACACACACACACACACACACACACACACACACACACGGGGGGGGGGGGAGGGAGGGAGAGAGAGAGAGAGAGAGAGAGAGAGAGAGAGAGAGAGAGAGAGAGAGAGAGATTGAGGAGGAATGGTTGACACAGAATTCTTTCAAAACGCTGGTGTTCCCTCTTTTGACTTTAGTAATATTTAATGGTGCTTATATAAGGACAAAGTTACACGTGCTTCTCTCCTTTGTCCTAATCATCCCTGGCCATCACTCTTTGCTCCTCATATACAAAACACCACAATTACATTCTGAGTGTGAGGTCAATCCTTATAAGCAAGGAAAATCACAATCCTTGCTGAACTGCTGTCCTTAATGTGTACAGGCACATTTGTAAGCTGAGCAAAGTAGGTCATCAAAATCTGGAGGGACATATTAACTGTAATGCCTAGTACATAATACAGCACATTAGAGGCAGACTTCCAGTCTTAACTCTTAATCTCTTTTCCAGCTTTGGTAGATTTAAAAGAATCTGATATTCCAAGCACAGCCTTATTCTTCCCAGCACTACAGCTGTGTGGTGCTTGCTATCTTGGGAGGAGATGTTTTTTTGCACAGGTCTACTGAAATGCAACACAAGAGAAATGCCATTTTAACAGATTTCAAGGGAGAGGGAAGTGTACTCTTTTTGCTGCAGTGGAATTTTGTTGGAGTGGAAATGTTGTATAGTAATCAAACAGATAAGTGGAACTGGAATTTGCAATGGAAGGAAATGCTAACATGTTCACATCTATATAATATAATTCTCAAGAACTCAAAGACCTTTATGTATGTTAGAAACCATTCTTAATCCACAGCTCACTTTTGGGGGGTATCCAGACCACTTTCAGAATTGTGGGCTTTCTTCTGTCGGCAGAGATAGTGAAAGGTGATCAAACTGGATGAAAATATTGGGGTCAAAGTCTGCAGAATATTCCAACTGAGACTCATGCTGACATTGACTCTCTCTCTGTGATGTATTAAAAAGTGGAAAGACATGGACACTTTCGGAAGTGATTAGTTCATGAAGATTTTCCCTCTGGGTGGACTGACTCACTCACAGATGAACAGATTAATAGTGGGCTATCTTAAGACACGCCCAGGTGTTTCTATCTCTTGTGTGAGCCGATTTGCCATCCTCTGAAGAGCATACTTGACATCCCTAGCCAGCTAGAAGCCCTCACCAGATTCAGCCCTGGATTTTGGACTTGTTAGCCTCCACATCTGTAAGAAATAAATGTGTTGGTGAATTCCTAGTCTCAGGTATTCTGTTGTAGCAACAGCGAACAGAGGATGACGGTCACTTTTGTAATGACTAACAGAAGGCGATATTGCACGTTATGTCCCTTTCTCCTGTCTCAGAAACTTGGGGTAAGACCCAGACCCTCAGCTCCTTTACCGAATGCCTAAATCTCCCACTCAACAGCTACTGTTGAGGATCAAGCTTGACTTTAAGTGCTGTATGTGGAGACCTCTTGGTAGACAAGATTTCTCTTTCTGTAGAGCTGATTTATGCAGAGGGAGATAATATACGAGGAGGGTATCTTTATCATGAAAGGAATTTGGTGAAGGTCTGAATGGATCCTTGGTTATTTAGTGACTTTGTTTTTTTATAATTAAAAAGAGAATCTACCTTCAGCTTCTGGAGACACCCACATTCTGAACCTTTGTCTCCTTCCTTCAAAGCTCTACATTGTTAACATATAAGGACCCTTGTGATTATATTTGGCCTACTCAAATAATTCACAAGCATCTCCATACCTGGAATAATTACCTTCATCCTAGTTAAAGAATCTTTTGCCATTTGGTAATACATTCACCAAATATATTTTGGTAATTATCTGCAAGTAATTTTGGGGGGTTATCTGCAAATTGTTGTTTTGTTTTGTGTAAGCCATTATTTCATCCATTACTTTCTGTTTGAGAGATGGGGAGAGCCAACATTAGAGAATCATGGTAGGAAAACAGACAATGGCCCTGCACTGAATTCCCAAAAGTAATAATACATGCCATCTCTGTCTCACTCACTGTTCAACTGAATTTCTTCAAGTACCTGATACGGGCCCAGGAGACAGGACACATTCTGGTTTTGGAGTTTCTGACCTTCCTTGATTAGTAGTAAACAAATCTTTTAATTCTGTAGTCTAATCCCCTAGTTGTAAGAACAGCAGTACTGTCTGGTAGTTTCTGGTAGAGTGAATGAAAAGTTGGTCTTTGTCATATTAGACACATTTCTGCTGCTGCGGTGATAAAATACCATGACCAAGGCAGCACACGGAAGTAAGAGTTTCTTTCAGCTTCCAGTTCTAAATGGGAAAGAAGGCATCATGGCAGGGAAGCATGACAGTAGACGGGCATGGAGGCTGGAACCAGAAGCTCAGAGATCACATCCTCAATCAAATGCATGAAGCAGAAGCAGGGAGACAACCGGAAATAGGGTGAGACTACAAACTCTTAAAGCCCACCTGCAGTGGTACACTTCCTCTGGCAAGACTGTACCTCCTCAACCTCCTCAAACACTGTCACCAACCCGGGAGCAAGTGTTCAAATCCCTGAGCTACAGGGGCAACCTTCCTCATTCTCATTAAAGCATCACATAGGCTGATTGACTAAGAGAAAAAAAATCAGAGAACTTCATATGGAAAGAATAATTGAAAGTTTGCCTAAGTGGGCTTTTAATTCTTACAAAAAATGAAAAAGGCATCAAAATAAGAAGAAATTAATGTTTTTCCTGAGTAGCTGGAGCTAGCACCAAAACCTTACCCTATAGAGTCATCTCTCATTCCATTGAACATGATGACATTTTAGACGTGTGTTCTATTTCCTAATTGCAACTGCTTCCATGTGGGCATAGGGCATTAGGCTGGTCTCACATTCCTCTGAGCAAGCATGCTCTGCTCTGCTTGCACAGATGAGTAGATGGTAAGTAGTATTTGCTCACTGAGGGGTTGACTCAGTCCATTGCCCTTTTTTGTCCCTAGAGCAGATATGGTGAAACAGAAGTATCTTGATTTGGAGGGTGCCCAAAGGTATTTAGCCTTTTTCACATTTGCAAGATATGGCTACCATGCCAATAGGAAAAGATAACTCACTCATCCATGGACAGGCAGGCCTGAGATGTTCCTAAAGACACTCTGCTGAAGCTCCTCTTTTCGTTCAATCTATTTGGAGTCTCTTAGTCATTCAGATTGGTTTATTTGGAGGTTTCTGTTATCTCTACAATAGATTTAAAAAACAAACTAACAAAAAAAAAACCAAAAAAACAAAAACGACGCGTCTTCATATTTCAAAGTCTGAAAATTTCTAATCTTGTCTAGCAAACACCCCTCCCCCACAACCTGATCTGTAGGGACAGATATGTAGATAAACAGGGGAGAAAACTCAACGTTCTGAAAGAAAGGAAGTAGTCTTGATGATTAATAGAAATTTGGTTCTATAGATTAGAAAGCAGATTGACACCAGCGGCTACATTTTAACCTTTAGGTTTTCCTCTGGGCTTTGTAGATAACGTAAGAACTACCAGCACTTCCAACTCACTCCTAAAAATAATCTATTGAAGTAAGTTCTGAGAAATGCAGGAAATGGCGAGACAACTGGTCCACATAGAGAGGAACAAAGGAGTTTCTTCTAGCCTGTCCTGGTCAGAAGAGAGAGAGAGAGAGGGAGAGGGAGAGGGAGAGAGAGAGAGAGAGAGAGAGAGAGAGAGAGAGAGAGAGAGAGAGAGAGAGAGAGAGAAGAAAGAAAGAAAGAAAGAAAGAAAGAAAGAAAGAAAGAAAGAAAGAAAGAAAGGAAGGAAGGAAGGAAGGAAGAAAAGACTGGTCAGGGCAGATCCCAGAGGCAGAGCTGGGTGTGTCTCTTGGGTGGGGATCAAGCCTGTAAAGTTCAGGGAAGAGGTTGCTAATCTCGGAGCAGGTGGGTGAACACAGAGCTACACACAGGATTTTCTGTGTCCTTGTCCTTGAACTTTTCTCCTGATGCCTGTTGCAGAAACCAAAGTATCTCTAGGCCCGTTCTTAAGTGGGGTAAGGTGGGCATCACTTTTTAACTGTTATTGCAATTTATAATCTTGCATTGCTATGTAAATCAGGACACTGGGCCAAATGCAAGCCACGGGTTATTTATACAGAGGGCCAGCTTCTAGAACATTCAGTAGCTTGCTTTCTCATCAGTTAGTAGTTAAGAGGAAAACACAAAATGGGAGCATTTTCATGCTAATCAAAAGGCTTTTCTGAATGGTTAAAAGGAAAGAAAACATATTTTCCATACTTTAATTGCAGTCTTGAAAAAAATCAGAATATATATTACATTCTTTTAGAAACTCTATATTAAAGTGGCTATATTATAATGTTAATTGTTCCGTGGTAACTGTACTATATAATTTTAACTTCTTTAAGAATCTGCGGCATGCTGACTATAACTTGACATTGTAAAATATGATCCTAGCAGGTAGGAGGCAGAGTAAGGACAAACGCTCTGAACAGGTTAATATTCAGCAACTATTTTCTGCTCATTTACTGAAGACTCGGCTGGCAACACTGTAAGATCTAGCCTTTGTACTCAAAGAAAGAAAGAACAAGGTTGTGACAATGTAAACACACACACACATACATACACACGCACACACACACACACACACACACACACACACAGAGAGAGAGAGAGAGAGAGAGAGAGAGAGAGAGAGAGAGAGAGAGAGAGAGACCATAATGAAACCACAAGAAAGCAACTATAGATTTGAAATTAAATGGCATGGAAATCATTTCCAAGAGAACTTGAAATTGAACTTGATGAGCAAATAAGATTCAGAAGAGGGTGGGCATGGAGAAAACGATACCAATCATAATGATGACATAATACACAGTTACTGTGTGCATTCTAGATACCTTCACATCTCATATGTTATCTCCCTAACTTAGATCAAAGTAAAGAATCATTAAAAACCAAGTCCGTGTAGATGAAAATATTATGGCTAGGGAGTGACACAGTCAGGATTCAAACCCAGACCTGGCTCACCATGAAGCAGACGCTCATCACCAGAACAAAGCAGAAGGACTCATCTACAAAACAGTCCCGCACCCAAGGCTCTGGGGAAATTGCAGAAGAGGGGTAGAGAGATTGTAAGAGCTATAGGATCAGTCCGTTTGTTGTGACGTTGTGTCTCTTTGTAACGTTAGAAGTTATCTCCATAAAGTCTCTCCAAAGTGATTGTCCAAACACCAGCTTGACAAGGATGACATCAATGAACACAACAAACTGGACAGAGACAAGTCTACAAAGCCTCAACTCTAAACAAAAATACTGTAGGCACAGAGGAAAGCTGGGAACAGGAGAGGCAATCTTCCCCAGGGAAGAGCACAACGATTGGTTGGCCAGTGCCAAGTATTCAGCCTGGAAAACATACATATAGGTAGCTATATGGACTGAACATGTTAGATTTAAGAATATATATGTATACACACACACACACACACACACACACACACACATATATATGCATGCAATAACAATTAGTGAAAAAAGAGGCCATGAATTTGAAGGAGAGCTGAGAGAGGTATATGAATGGGTGTAGAGGGGAGAAAGGTAAGGGAGAAATGTTATAATTAAATTATAATCTCTGTGTGTATGTGTGTGTGTGTGTGTGCATGTGCACGTGTGTATGTGTGTGTGTGTGTATGTGCATTATCAAAATAAAATGCTGTTTTTAATGAGAAAAAAATCATAAGCAAAGGGATGGAAATTTTGTAGGGAGGTTACATAAAAAGAAGTTTGCAGTAGAATAAAGGCAGTAGAATTTGAATGGAGCTAAATTATGAAGTGATTTCACGGGCAGAACAGAAACCATGGGTTCGAGGACTCAGTAGACAACAACTCAAGGTCCTTGGCTAAAGCTACAGTTTTGACAGACGTTAAATGCTTTGTACCTTGTGCATTGTTTTGTTTCTAGCACAGAATGCAAACTCTCTCACCCTAGTACAAGACTCAGTAGACAGGGTGTGCTCCACAAGTATCCAATCCCCACTGTTTGGGGGAGGGATCTAGACACCTCCCTTCATCTCTTCCTTTAGAGTAGGTAAGTCAATGGTCTAATCCTTTCTTTATTGTCCTTTCTCTCAAATCCTTTCAAATTTAGATTTGTATTATCTATGTGTTTATTTATGTACTTTCTGTAGTACTGATGTTGGAGCCCAAGGCCTTGAACATGTGAAGCAAAGGCTCTCCTCCTGGTCTATATAGTCCAGTCCTCCATCTTTATTTGAGAGCACCAGATGAAGCCTGAACCAAAGGACCACTGCAACTGCATCAAGGATAGATATGCTTCAAGAAAAGCCAGGTCTATCAGCATTTAGTGGAACAAACCCCACATTTTGAAGTAGGAAAAAAATATTCAAATACTTGTGTTGCTATTTCTGAGATTCAAGGTGAGGAAAGTTGTGATGATACATTGTGTACCCCAATAAAGCTTGCCTGGGGATCAGAGGACAGAGCCAGCCACTAGATTAGACATAGAGGTCAGGCAGTGGTGGCACACACCTTTAATCTTATCACTCGGGAGGCAGAGATTCATCTGGATCTCTGTGAGTTCAAGGCCATGGTGGGCTACATGAGAGAAACAGAACCAGTCAGTGGTGACATATGCCTTTAATCCCAGGAAGTAACATGGCAGGATACAGAAAGGCATATTAGGTGTGAAGAAACAGAAACTCCTTCTCTTGAGACTGAGGATTTCCTAGAGGTAAGAACTCGCGGCTGGCTTGTTCTGCTTCTCTGATCTTTCAGCTTTCACCCCAATATATGGCTCCTGTTTTTTTTTTTTTTATTAATAAGACCTTTTAAGATTTGAGCAACAGAAAGTTTGCACTAAAAGTAGTAGAATTGTTTCCTACTTTGTAAAGTCTACCTCATAGACTCTAGAAACAGAAGGGTCAGCTGGGAAAGAAAGTGAAGATGGAAAAATGGGAGAAAACTTATCAGTGAAGAGGTACATAAATACATGAGGTTGCAACAATTTTTGTCAAATCATTTTATTGTAGTTCTGTTGTAGACATAGTGCCACACAAGAGAAATAGAAATTATAACCAGTGATAAGGTGTTCCAGTCAGGGCCAGTACTGAGAACCAGTGAGTGCATGATAAGCTCAAAGGTAAATCTTTCTTCTCCATTCAGAGAACCTCACTTCAGATACTCAAATATTGTTGTGGTGGTTTGAATAAGAATACCCCCATGGGCTCATGCATTTGCAGGCTTAGTCATCAGGGAGTGGCACTATTTGAGAAGGATTAGGAGGTGTGGCCTTGCAGGAAGAAGTGTGTCACTGAGGGTGGGCTTTGAGGTTTTAAAAAGCTCAAGCCAGGCCCTGTGTCACTCTCTTCCTGTGGATCTAGATGGAGGATTCTCAGCTGCTTCTCTAGCTCCATATCTGCCTGCATGCTGCCATGCTACCTGCCATGATGGTAACTGACTAAACCTTTGAAACTATAAGCCAGCTCTAATTAAATGCTATCTTTGCTTAAGAGTTACCCTGGTCGTGATCACGGCGTCTCTTCACAGCAATATAAGACTGACTAAGATAGCAGTCAACTTTAATTCGTGCCAAAAAATAAATGTAGAATTGGTACCAAAAAGAAATTACAAGTGAAAAGTAGTGGCTGTGGAGTTGGGTGGTTACGCTGAGCAACAATTATTTGATTAAACTTTGTGCTCTATCTTAATCGTTCAAAATCAGGAAATATTTACCAGATTTTTCTTCTTCTTTTAAGGTAGTAGTGCATATTTCCTAAAGAGGAAATCTGAATGTTGTGGAGGAAGGAGGATTTGTCTGGAGTTGTAGGGAAAGAGACGACGTGGCATAAAGACTACTCAGACAGAGCAGCCTTAGAAGCCCACTTTCCTTCCTTCTCCCCTCTTTGCCTTTAGTATTGCAACACCTCTGCCTTGGTAGTTTCTTTTTCTTCATGTCTCTCCTTCACCTTTTTAATCTGTAGACCAGTAACGATCATTCCTCGATACCATCTTACTTCCTGGTTACTTACTTACTGGTTACTTACTGTATGTCCCTACCATTGCTCAGTTCTCCATGCTGGCACTTCCTAAGCCACTGACCTTGGTTGGTGCTTTTTAATTGACAGTAACTTTTCTGTCTTCCTTCCCCATCCTTTATCTTCTGTGTCATGGGTGCATATGTAAATGTCTACCAGAAGAAGCCAAAGAGTCCAGACAATTACAAAATAGAGTTTTCAGAGTTGAAACTGAGCTAGCATTAGTTTTAAGTTCTTACTCATTGACCAAGAACTAAGAACATAAAGGAATAATTATGTTTGTCTCATTGAACAATTCAATTTGTTCAATTTGTTTCATTGAACAATTATGTTGGTTTCATTTGTTTCATATTATCCCCAAACATAAGTTGAACAAACCTTGCATTTCTCATCTTTACGCTCAGGTCATTATAGGGTGTATAAACTACTCTCCGTTTTGTTCCTTGTCTTAATATCATCGGCTATGCAAGCTACAATAACCTGTGTTTGCACTTTGCTAAATCTGCCTGGAGCAGGTGGCAGGATCTGGGATTGAGAGGCAAGTAAGAAGTGGTGTAAATCAAGGTTCAATTGCTGCATTCTGTCTGGGGCAATTGAGACTAAGCGTGGAGACGGTGCCTGCAATTCTAGGTGTCCTGAGTGTGCTGCCAAGGCATCCGACGGCATTGCTCTCGGGGCAAAGGTAATTAGGCATTCTGGAGGAGTCCCGCTATTTTTTCAGATTGAGCAAATCCCAAACAGGTGCAGCCTGAATTCAAGGCTTTGGAAAGCGGCACTGAAGAGGCAGCTGTGTGTGCTGCAACACGTCAAAGGGAAATCGTGAGCAGAGTCTGCCACAGGAAGGAGCATGTCCCGAGAGCCAAGAGTACAGTCTTGCAGTACCTAAAACACCGTTGGCATGGAGACGGTGAACACATACTGTGGGTTTTTGTATCTCCTTGCCATTCTGTCATGAAATGGGGTGGTACCTGGAGCGGTAAGCACAGAAATACAGATGTGTATGGACCATCCACACATGATGCTGAATGGAAAACCATGAAGGGGGAAAAAAAAAATCAATGTTTCTGAAAGATCTATAGTTGTTTTGAATTTCTCTTCTTATGATCAGTTTTCTGTTATTGTGAAAAATACCTTAGTCTGACAACATATGAAGGTTCATTTTGGCTCACGGTTTTAGAGGTTTCAATACATGACCAGCTAGCCACACTGGGTTCAATGTGAGGCAGAACATTATGGTGATGAGAGGGCGTTGTGAAGGAGGATGCTGACCTCATAGTGGCAAGGAAGCAATCATTGGAAAGCAGAGAAGGATCTGGACACCATCTATACTGTTTCAGAGATCACCTGTACTTACCTACTTACTCTAAGTAGACCCCACCTTATATAGTTTCCACCACCTTACAATAACACCATTAGATGACAACCAAGTCTCAAGCCCCATGGCCCTGGGCAACATTCCAGACCCAAATCATAACATTTAGAGGAAGGTCAGGCTGAATCCTCTTGACATGAAATCTAGCAAAACTGTAGTAGGGGTGAGGGAAAGCAATGATTGTAGAAACTATCCATCTTATTTCATTTTCTTGATTTTTTTTTAACAATAATGAGGATTGAACCCAGGTCTTCACACATGCTAGGCAAGCTCTCCACTACTCCCCTAGTCTTCCTGAGCAATTTGATTTGTGCACCAGTAATGAGTTTGGAAACTATGTCATTGAGAAAGTTAAGAAATGAGTGGAAGGAAGAAAAGAAGGAGGAAAAGGAAGGAAGGAGAGAGAAAATGAGGGAGCAGAGGGAGGAAAAACCTAGGAGGAAATAAGGGAGTTGTAAGTCTTGGCTATATAAAATCGACTCTGGCTTTCAAAACACCTTTAGCATCCCTAGTGTTAAAGCTGAGATCTGAGAAAGCTAAGCGGTGGCGCTGAGCCTCTCCAGAGGTTTTGGTGTGTCTGCGATTATAGATGATTACAGGGGAATCAAGGGATTCTGTCGCTTGGTACCCAGATAGGGGGTGACTCCAGGGCTGACCCCTTGTTCAATGAGAGCTAGACACATGGGCATTTTTAAACATGAAAAGTGACAAGAGAATGAAATTATCGTCTGAACTAATTTCAACTACTCCTCAGACACAGAGTTTTCAAGTGTTGAAAGGTTAACTCTCCGGTGGCCCCAGACCCTCAAGCAAAGCTGTAGAGAGGACTGGGTTGGTCTTTCTTCATTGCTAAATGCATGTCCTGTGGTCACGACTTCATGGGGTCCCAGAAGACAAAGCAAATTTACCGATCAATATTGAACCGAACTCAGCAATTCAGGTTGCTGCTCGGTTGGCCCCAGTTTAGGAGTTGAACTTGAAAATTTCAGGGAGCCTAATATTTATTTGATAGGTAGCCTTGGACAGGTTCCCTTTTCCAGAATCCAGCCACTTTCTTTAAATAACTAAACTTTCAGACACACTGAGTATCAGTTACTGGACATCTAAGGACAGTGTGTTTATTTGGGAAGGAGAGTACTTGAATGTGCCCTTAAATTGCTTTGACTTCCAATTGCGAAGAAACCCGTCTTGGCTATTCAAGCTTAGAGAATGATGCACAGGACCAGGGGTCACTACCAGTTAACTCTGATGTCACTGAAAGGCTGGATACCAAGAAAAAAGAAGTCAGGAGTGGAGGGGGAGAGGGGGGAGGGAGAGAGAATTAGCAAAAGGAACAGAAGCAAAGGAGTTGATTTGGAGGGGAGAAGTGGACTGGCACCAGGCATTTCCTTATGTGATATTTAATGACATATAATCCAGGGTTACCTTCTCTGAGGGCGAACATAGGCACTGCTCTGCTGCCACAAGGGCCCGGTCTGAAGAGAGAAGCCCTCCCCATACTACGGCCAGCTCATGTAAAGGAGGGGTTCGCACAGGCACAGATGCCCACCCCCATGGCAGAAATAAGAAGGAAGAGAGCGATCTGTTTCTAAAGCCCCAGGAACAAAGAACTTCACTCAAGGAGGATCTGTTAATAAGTAATGAAACAAAGTAGCTGTTATGGAGATGAAATGCCCCTGTGTCTAGGTACAAAGTTCAGGCTGCAAAGTGCCTCTGTCACCCTGTCGCTAACCCCACCGCAGCCTTAGAACCCCTGGTTCAAAGTGTGTCTTGCTGCCTTCCTGTTACTAGGCTGCCGAGTGCAAGGTCCAGCCAGGGGTCAGAGTTCACCGTCTGAGGCTCGGATGACTGCCTTCTTTGTCTAGCTCAGGCCAGCTTTTCTGTAAGCCACGTACGGCTTCCTTAAAACGATTATTTCAAGCAACTGACAGATTATTTCCCCTGGATTCTCGAGTTTGTTCTTTCTAAGGAAGCTTATAGAGTCCCTATTGGTAGTTTCTTGATGATTTCTGTGGACCAAAAGCAACTAATGTAAGGGCACATGAAAGGATAAGAAAATCTATTGCTAAGGAATAACTACGTTCCAAGCAGACGTATAAAAATGGAGGTCCTTTGAAGTTAAGAGCTTGCCTGAATAATTTCAAGATGGCTCAAATAATTCACTCTTTAACCTCTTAGGGTTCCACAAATGCTAGATTAATCCTTTAAAATTGAGCTAAGACATGTGAATTCACAGAGACTGACGAAAGCCCAACATGGAGAACGGGAAGCGGGCACAAAATCCCATCCCTTACCAAAAAGCTACTTGCCACTGTTAATGGCCAGGAGAGGGAAAATCGGTTTCTTTTAGAGCACTGACATTGGATATGTCAAGCACACTCTAGGGCAGGGCCTATGCTCAGGAGAAGTTGGCCAACACAACATGGACTCCATGTTTAGAAGGAACATGAAGTTGAGCAGGTAGGGAGATGGGGGAGAATATGGGAAGAACTGGAAGACAGGAAAGAAGATGATCAAAATAGATTATATGAAAGTCTCAAAAAATAAATAAAAACATTTCAAGAATAAAACGAAGCTAACTTTTCCTCCTCTGACAGTGGATTAATGTTCCATTATCAGAGCTGTCTCCCATTTGATTGTTTTTTATATTTAGTCCCCAAAGAAGTACAGAGAAACTCACTCTGTCAAATAGTTTCCAGGCTTCGACCTGATCCTTGGGAGAGTTTCAGAAAGCTGATCAAACATTAATCACTATTCCCATTTTGCAGGTGAGCAAACGGAGAGCTTAGCAACCAGCCAGGAGGCTGTACTAACCCAGCGGGAAGCAGAGCCCACCCACCCGATCCATTTCGTTATTCTCCCCCACGTCCCCCCTCAGCTCCCCCCTCTCCCCCACCCCTGCCTTCCTTCCGTGTCTTGACACCAATTCTCTTTAAATTGATGCAACTCCTGTTCACTCTTCCCATTTACAGTAGCGAGTGGAGTTAAAATAAAACACAGGAGGCAGGCGGTTGGGGAAATGTGACTTGAAAGAGCACTTCAGGTAAGAGTTCAGGGAACCCGGCCTGACTCCACACTGGCCTCGGGCCAAGCCCTTGTGATTCATGTTCAGTCGTCTCCTGAACACAGGCGCTGGGCGGGCAGGATATTAGCCTAGCTGCCCAGTGGGTCGGTTAGGGCGCTGCTCTTTTCAGTGATAGTCTGGATTAATATTTTACCTCAAAAAGGAGTTGTGCCCGTGAGTGATAGACCAGTGCCCCCACAGGCCTAGAATCTAGAATTCTACTGGCTTTCCACTCGTGAAAAGGTTTAGTTTTTTTTTTCTTCCATATTTTGTTTCCATTAGATTATAGCTTGAAAATCATCAATACCTCTCATTCCTATGGCAGATATATATGAGTATATTTATAAATTACATACACTTGTTAAACCAATGTTTCAGTCACTTACTGAGTTATTAATTCACCATGTTGACATATATAAATATCTTTACAGTTATTTCCTGGGATCACACTGTGCCGTCAAGAAAGCATGCATATAAATTCATACACACCCTAGTCTTTGTCCTCACAATGCTTGGCCTATGGTAGAAAGAAAAGGGGCAATGCACAGAGCTGGCAACAGCAGAGCCGCAAGTAATGTGCGAATGGGTAGGAAAGGGTAAGGGTAGTGGCTGAGTGACAGTTCAGGGTCAGGTTCAGGAATGGATGTGTGATCTTCGTGAAGGGCTTTGATCCACACAGTCCCATCAGGAGGAGTCAAGGTTGTCTCCACTTGACAGATCATCACACTCAGACCCAGAGTGGTGAAGACCCTTGTCTAAAGTCACACAGCTTGTAAAGAAAACAAGACCGTGAATTTCGTCTCCATCTGAAATCCACACAGAGGTCGGGAAAGGAAAGAAACATATTCTTAGGAAGGCAGGCAACAGGGATTTTGTCAGAGTCTCAATGGAGTCTCTGACAGAGGGTTGGTATTTAAGAACAGGGCCGTGGAGCTCACCAACAAAGACCAGAGACTGTTAAGTGCTGATAAAGAGATATGAGACACCAAGTGGGGAGCTACAGGTGGTACGAACTCCTAATCCTTTATCCTAGGGTGGTGGAGAGGAAGGATTGAACAAATTGAACAAGATATATTGCTGTGGATGATTGTTTGATAAATAAAACACTGATTGGCCAGTAGCCAGGCAGGAAGTATAGGTGGGACTAGAGAGAGGAGAAAGGAAAGGACAGGAAGGCAGGGAGGAGGAGAGACACCAGCTGCCATTCAGGGAGCATCATGTAGAGGCAACAGGTAAAACCACAGAACACGTGGCGACATATAGATTAACAAAAATAGGCTTAGTAGAGTAAGAGCTAGACAATGGTAGGCCTGAGCTAATGGCCGAGCAGTTTAAATAATATAAGAGTCGGTGTGTTTATTTTATAAGTGGACTCTGAAATAATATAAGAGTCGGTGTGTTTATTTTATAAGTGGACTCTGGGACTGGTGAGGCTTGGCGGGAGCTGGAGAGAAACTCTCCAACTACAATATATGTTTAGTATTACCTTGCACTGGCTCTACTTTTCTCTGAACCACCTACACAAGAGGGTGTATTTTCTCATGCCTTAAATGCATGTTGGAGTATGATGGGAGCTCTCACCTGTGCTTTGAAGAAAGATGTGCCCTAATCCAAACATCTGGCTGTAACCTCTTTTCTTTTTTCCCCCAGATGCTGATCTGTGCTTCATAGTGTCCAATTTTACAACCCAGAGACACTCTGCTCCTGCAAAGACGTTCTTTCCTTACATCCCCTCCCTCAGATGTAATGTGTTGTGCCTCATTCTCCCATGACAGAAATATCCATGTCATCTCTGCTAGCTTCTTCTCTCACACCCTGAAAAGCCAACACATCACCAGACCTCTGAAGTGTCTCCAAATTCACAGTGCCTCTTCAATCTCCTCGCCTATGGAGATTGCTTAAATATTTTGTCATAGTCTGAAATCAGAGCATATATATAAAGATGACTCTTCTTATAACACCTTAGCTGGTATCTCTATTATCTCTTGCTGTGACAAAACTATGGCTGATCGGATCCCGATTCCTTAGTGTTATCTATTCCTGTGGTCTCTGCTAGCAACGATTTGTAAAACACAGAACACATGGAATAAAAAATCTATCAATGCCTTTGTTACCTTAAAAATGTTAATATTTTCCATAATTGTGCAAGAGTTTACAAACAGATGATCATAGGTTAATATTGGCCAACTGACACTGTAAATATTTATTTATTACTAAAATGATGTGTGTGTGTGTGTGTGTGTGTGTGTGTGTGAGAGAGAGAGAGAGAGAGAGAGAGAGAGAGAGAGAGAGAGAGAGAGAGAGAGAACACAATGTGTGTGAGTGTAGGTGTACATGTGTTACTGTGTGCATGTTGAGGTCATAGCACAATTTTGGGAGTCAGGTTTTATGCTGTACTCGGAGTTCTGTGGATCTAACTCTGGCCACAGGTGCTCACGCTAAGTGCCTTTATCTATTGAGCCCTCTTACCAGCCTCTGACATATATTGTTATTTGGCCCACACATGAAACTACTGTGGTCTAAATTTTAATTAGTAGTTAGACTATGAAAGTTGGATGTTTTATATGAACACAGATATTTCTATATTTTGAGGAAAGCCAGAATCATGTAACACTGGTCCAGATTTCTAATGGGGCAGTCATCAGAGCTGCCCATTGTAGGGGGCCTTCCCTTTCAGTGAGTGGCATTCACAGGCATAGATCATGTTGAGAGCATGCACTCTTGTTATGATAAGTGTGACGTGATATTCCTCTAATCTTCCTCTCCCAAACCCAGAACACCAAGCAAATCTTGAGAAAAACTGAAACCTCAGTTAAAAGGCTTTCTACAAATGCTGACCAATGCTCTTTAAGATTGAGCATGTCGTCAAAAACAAAACAAAAACAAAAACAAACAAACAAAAAAACACAAAAAAACTAATAGCTGAGAGCCTGTCAAAGCCCAATGAAGACAAGTAGTGTAGTTTCCTGGACAGAAACACAGCCCAGAAGAAGGGGATGAGGTAAAACCTAAGCCGCTCTAAATGAGGATTTTACTTAGTAACACGCCACCGCTGTTTCACTAATTGTGACAAATAGACCACACTACTGCAAAATGTTCAGATAAACTGGATCCATGGAATCCATCTATATTCCATTCACAATGATCTTACAAGTGTAGACCGATTCTAAATTTCAGTGATTTTTTTTTTTTAAAAAAAAGAACTGAGTGAACATATGGCAGAACTAGTATGTTGGAAATGTATTTATTGTTTGCAGTCTTTTCTAATTCTTCAATATCTCTGGTGTTGGTGTATGTTATTACTTCGAGAATAATGTATAAAGCCATGTATTTAAGAGACGGCTATACACCCTTTCCTGTCGCATATGTATAAGTAGATTCCCATGCATACTGTTGTGTGTGCTATCACAGATTGTTTATGAAGTGTGCATGGGAATTACTGAAGCATCAAAGATTTTAGAAGGAAAGAACTTTCTCCTCCAGGGATTGAAGTAACTGTGATGCCTGAATGTGGGAAGTAACCTGCTGGAAGGATACACTTTCTCCTGTGACGCCATCATCAAACCAACATGACCCGTTGTCAAGACATAAATAGAAGGGAAAACAAACCAACAAACAAATGGCAACAACTGATTTTGGAGACCTGGCTCACAGTGTTTTCTTCCTGGGCTTTCTGCATTCATTAACGGATTCAAAGGTTTCCTCACACCATACTCGAAAAACAGCTGAGCTTCAAAGGGGAACACTGCTGCCATTAATCTGAGTAGAAGGAAGTGTATGCCTGTGCTTCTTCCAAATGCTCTGATTTACACATTACTTGTCCTTTATTAATTTCATTTTGCTAACTATTCCCCACAGTCACCTTCAGGGGGACATTGTTCTTTTCCCAGTTTTTCAAGGTGAAGAAATTTTTGACTGAAAGAGACTCACTGACTTTCCAGGGGTTACCCAGGGATTCGTTAATAGAATCAAAATTAGGCCCCCAGTTAATGTCACTCAGCATCACTAGCCTCATCTTCTTGCCTCCCTCAATCCAAAGAGGCTCTCAATAAGGAGATAACGTAATTAAATACCTTCCGGGGAAACACAAATGAGTCAAATCTGCAGAAACGATGGAGAGAAATTCATCAGACACAGTAAGATAGCTCAGGAATGCAGGGTGTTCAGGAGACAGCAAGGGAGATGGCGGTTTGTAAACCATGAGATAGGGAAGCTAGGAAGACCAGGGATGCTCTAGTCCGTGCTCAGAGACAGATGCAATGATAACCTGACCAGAGCTTGGGGAAGCAGGTGGTACAACATGGTGAGTCCGTGCCTATTCTGGGATATTCCTTTAGGGGGTCTCTGAATACGAAACCTCCAATGTGCATGGTGGGTAGAGAGCATAAGAAAACTGATTGGATAGCTTTTGTTTGCTCAGTTCTCAAGGCAAAGTTAACCCTGACACAACTGACTTAGCAAGCTGAGTAACTTGGGTCAAAGACCTGCATTGTTTTGGTCAAGGCCAAGCTTGTGTCTATCTGTATATGAAACAAGTGACTTACTGCCTGCACCACAAGACCCACCCCACCAATTTCCCATGATCCTACACTACTGATACCTTTTTTCTTGGTAGTGGTAGCACAAAAGAAAGAAAGCCTTGAATATAGAGACATTTATTACAAAAGGGCTGATTTCCAAAGACAGTTATAATGTTTGTGTGTCGTTAGAGCAGAAGACCCCTGGCATTCTCCTTTAATGGCATCTACACATCATATGTGTTTATAAACTGACCTTGTTCATATCACAGAATTTGTAGTTGTGCCTACAGGAAGGAGATGGCATTTGAATTATGCTTGGGCAATCAAGGATTCGTCAGCCCCTTCTAATCAACATACCTTCCCTCCGGTGGATGAACAATAGCCATATCCCTCTTAAGGCAAGTGGAGCTGAGTGGGGTGTGGAGGGAGAACTAATTGCATTCTGCTAGTGGAAATTGAGAGAATCTCCCTCCCTTACGACACCGGGCCAAGAGAAGGGATTGTGTATTTGTGGGCAGTGGTTGTTAAGTGGAGATAAGGGAAGTTTCTGTTGGGCAAGTCAAGAGACTGTAGACATAGACTAACTTTGCCTACTTCATTAGCCTTAATCCTGATGAACAAGGAAGAAGAGAGTGTGCTTGACTCTTCCAACCTTTTCCTGTCAAGATGATCTGCTCTACAAACTCCAGTGCTCACCAGGAGAATGACTCTCTACTCTGCCCTCACAACCCAAAGGCTTTGTCAATGGAATTAATGTAAGTGGTTAGATTTGTGTTTTCTTTCTGGTGGAATAGCACTTAATATCTAGAAACAATAATTTAGCTCATCAAAGGAATTCTGCGTTCTTTATTGGAGTAAACACTCCACTCCTGCTCTATATCTGGAAGTTGCGACATCACACTGTTCACTTAGTACAGAAGAGCATCAGATAATAACATCTATTGTATGGAGAAAAGTCTAGAATGCCATGTTCAGTGCTAAATTTCTGCCACACACACTGCCCCCTTTTTAATATTTCAGTTGGCATTTGACATAGGAAAGAGAGACTTCTCTGCTTCTTGTTAGTGTTTGTAACTATACTGAGAGACACATTGCCTGACCGGGAGCTGAAGCATCCTGCCACAGCCTCAAAGCAGAGATGCATCATTTTAGTAACGGGCAATGACAGGTACACATGTTAAGTCAAAGAATAAGAAAACTGAACAACTTTAACACAAAGAATTTCACAGGCTTATCGGGTATTGGTGGGGGGGGGGTTGCCAACCTTCAATCCTAGCACTATGATAGAGAGGGGCTGCTGAGGCAGAAGAATTGCTGTGGGTTTGAGATCAGTATGGAATACAGCGAGAAACTATACCTCTGCAGTGATAAACAACAAACAAACAGCCTAGCAGACAAAAAAATTAATTGAACTGCCTTTAATTCTTGTACCTATGACTTCCTGTAGCACTTCAGATGGAGCTCAGTGTGAGGCCTGCCTAGCAGTACTGACAAGCTAAAAGCCAAAGGGACACAGCTCTGTTTGGTGGCGTGTTCTAGCATACACAAACCTGGAGCACCTCAGGAGCCAGGCACGGCAGTGCAGCCTGTAACCCAGCACTTCAGAGGTGCAGGCAGGGGTATTCTAAGTCCATGCTCACTCTCCACTTCACAGTGAGCATGAGGCCAGCCTGCACTACATGAGAAAAATAAAAGACGTTTCTTTTGTACTATTCCAATCTAGATGCTGTTGCCTTTGTTCTGTTCGTTTCTATGCTTGCTAGCTTGAGTAATTTTAAAATCTGAACCAGTATCCAGTATGATTCCTAGAATCAGAAGGATCCAAGAAGAGACCTCAAAGATGCTGACACCATTAGGTGCAAGGAAACTGTTGCTGATGGGAACCCAAGGGGTTTCGGAACCTAAATTTTTCCTTGTTTGAAAAATGCTGTGAAATGACCTCAGGGTTATCTTGTGAAGACTCTCTTCCTTTAGGTTTGTGGTCACGTGAGTTGTCGTCACTTCCTGTTGGCTCTTGCTGCAACTTTCCACAGAGCCAGGGAACACAATGTGGGAAGCTGCAGGAGGCGTGGCCTCTACCTCGTTAGATTCTACTCCATCATTATGGCTCCCTCACTCATGCGAGCATCACAGATCCAAGTCGGGGCTAGGACCTAGAAGCAGGGCATGAGGTGTTGAATTCAAAGCTCTTGGAATTTTTGGAACACAAACACAAATGAGTTCTGAATTCTACACTGTGGTCAGTAGAGGCAGAATTCATCCCCTGAGCTACTTTTAGTTGCCAAAACCATGTTTAGTTCAAATCTTTGTTTTCTTTGCAGTCATAGATTTGCAGATTTTATTTTTGTGAAAAAAAATATAGTAGGAAAGAGCTGACACAATGTCACTCTTCAAATGAGCTTTATTAGGAGAGAGAGAGAGAAAGAGAGAGAGAGATCGTGCACCTCACAGCCATGGACAGCCATGATGGGCTTAAAGTTGCAGAATACTAGAAGAGATACAGCATCATAGCCCTAGACAGTCATCAGGGGCCCTGAAGAGATGTTCTAGAGACTTTGGTCCTTCTAGTCCCTTCTGGGTCTAAGAATGGATGGAGTTTCTCTGTTTTGTAAGTTTCCAGGGGCTTAAAGGTATTCTATACCACGTGACTTAATTTGACCTGACTTCTGTACCAAGGGACACAGAGGCAGGACTAGGTAGCACCATGAATGTCTCCTGAAAATGTAAGGTGGAGGGGGCCTACAAGGCTATAATATGGCTTATCAAGTCTAGAACTCTAGTCTGTAGCAGGGCTTGGCCTGATTTCTAAACGAGTGAGAGAGAGGCATTTAAAGGGTCTGTAACACACACACACACACACACACACACACACACACACACACACACACACTTTAAATCAGTCAGGCATTTGGGCATTGTTCTTTTGAACTACTTCTTGTAGGTGAAGTATCTGATCTAGACTTTGGCATATACCTTCAGGAAGTGATGCTCAAGGGGGCTGTGTTTTCTATTTACAAAATCATCTCTAGAGAGGAGTAACACTGAAACTAGTCATTTTGTAGCAAAGGAAATGAGTAAAGAATTCCTTTTCAAACACACACTTGTAATGACAAGTATTACCTTCTTGTTAGGTGTGGGCCCTCAGCAAATGAATCAGACTAATGATCTGATACTGTGGATAATCAGGAGCCCTCTGCTTGGATGCATCCCCTCTTTAGGAATAAGTGCTTTTTATCAGGATGCACCTGAAAAATTGGTGGGGTCCGGTTTCTAGATTTTATTTTTGCTTCTGTTTTGTTCACCAGGCGGACATAGCACAGGAAGAGTCCATTGACACCAGAGCCTGGAGACAACTCCTATTACAGCCCTGTTCATACTGCCTTAATAAGATGCACAGACAAACCAACTGACCCCTTGAGATATGAACGCGGAGAAGAAAACTGTGTGTGGCTTTCATCAGGCAGAGGGGGGACTGGATTAGCCTTACAGTTCTGTGTAATTTGGCAGGGGTGGGTGGAGCTTCAAGTCAGCGCTGTTTAAACTGCGGAGTTGGTTCACAAATGATCCATCACACACTCTAGCATAGTAAATCATCTTCACAGTGCTAATATCCCATGAAACCCAATTTACATATAACACAGCGCAGGAGATGGAAAGCCAAGAACAGACTCCTGTATCAAAAGGCATCAGGCACACTGCTTGACTTCCTTGAAGCACCACTAACTTCTATAAATCCCTTGCTGGAAAAGGTTATTAAATCACCATGCCCTTCCAGCTATTCAATCCTTAATTCCCCTCCTCTTTGGACACAACCTATGGAGACTCATCTCTCCCCCTCCCATCTCCCGTTCCATTTTTCCCTTCCCTTTCATCCCAAAGCCTGTTAACTTGAGCTGAATCCCTCCGAATCACCGATCACAGCAAACGTCATTTCTGCCTTTTTTGATTAGATGTGTAATACACTTGGACTTTAAATATTCATTTAGTTAGTTACCTTGGCTGGGAGGGGGGGAGGTGTGTGTATGACAGGGCACTAGAAGATGAGGCAGAAAATAAGACCACTCTATCTTAGTTTAGAACTGGCCTTGCCAAGGGAACACGTAGAAAGTTACACGGCACCAGGATGTAGCCATGTTGTGTGGAACACCACTAGATAATAATGCTGACATCTATTGTCAGCCTCGACAGCAGACTTACTGTCTAATTACAGTTATCTGTGTGATATACCAAAGATACCATGGTGTGGACAGAGTACCAAAATTAGCTTCTACCGCCTCAGAATACACAATTTCTTTGAATTAAGAAACACTAACTAATCATGTCCCCCAGAAAACTGAGAAGGGTTGAGTTTTATTAGAATTAAAATCAGTGTTCTCAGCCATCACGGTCAATTGCCTGGCATCACATTAAAAAGACACAGTGCCTGTCAAAGACTCCCTTTTCACTGGGGTCCCTCCATCACGGTTTCCCAACACTGGCCCATGTCAGATTTTGAGCCAGACCATTGTTTATGGAATAGAATTGCCTTCTGCACTTCAGAGTATGTAGTATCTGCTCTCTAGAAACCAAGTGGAGATAACCCCCTCAGTGAGACTCTCAAAAGTATTATCAGACATTGCCAAATATCCCTAGGGTAGAGCAAAGTTCCTCCCAATTAACAACTTTTTTTTTTTTTTTTTTTTTTTTGGTTTTTCGAGACAGGGTTTCTCTGTGTAGCTTTGCACCTTTCCTGGGACTCACTTGGTAGTCCAGGCTGGCCTCGAACTCACAGAGATCCGCCTGGCTCTGCCTCCCGAGTGCTGGGATTAAAGGCGTGCACCACCACCGCCCGGCCCAATTAACAACTATAGCTCTGGACTCATAATCCTTTTTCTTCCTACCTGTCATGTTTGAGTCCCATCCCTCCACCAGCAATATTCATATTTCCACCCAGTCATACACCCTCTCACATCTTCCTTTTTCTCTGCAATTGATTCTCAGTCACGTAAAAGTACCTTGAGAATGCTTGTGAAAACCAAAGCAAATTTGAACCCCAAAACAGCGTACAGTAATTCAATAGTAAGGGGTGAAGCTTTTAGGAAAAAAATAGCTAGAAAATGTACCTGGGCCTCTCTATAAGAGGAATCAAGTTGGTCTTGACTACCTATGGCCTTTGGTGGCTCTCTGAAACTCCCCTGAAGAACAAAGTACTTGCCTTTATAGCCTAGAAAAATTTTCCTCTTCTAGTTTATACCTTCTATCGATCTCCTGTGTAAATTATTCACCATAAATTTTCCATAACTTCAAAAAAAATCTCTAAGTCTCACTCTCCTTGACCTACTTATTTACTCTTGGCAAGGGACAACCTTCCTGATTTTAAACCATGAACACTGGTGGGGAGGGGGCTGGAGAAATGGCTCTGCAGTTAATTGATTTTTACTGGCTGTGTGATACACTCGGACTGTGAATGTTCATTTCGTTAGTTACCTTTGCTGATGGCGGCTCTTGGCAGAGGGTTAGAGTTCAGTCCCCAGCACCTTCATCAGACAGCTCACCACCTGTGAGTTCCTCCCAATTAACAACTATAGCTCTGGACTCATAATCCTTTTTCTTCCTACCTGTCATGTTTGAGTCCCATCCCTCCACCAGCAAATATCCAGGGGATCCTATGTCCTGTCCTGACGTCCAGAGGCACCTACCCTCACATGCATGTTGAAAGACGAACCTACAGCCCAGGTGAATATTACACACACACACACACACACACACACACACACACACACACACACACACACACAAAGAAATCTTTAAAAAGAAAATTGATAAGAAGTTCTGTGTCATTGTAATATGTTTTCTCTCTTCCTCGCTCCCTCCTTCTCTTCTTAACCCTTCAGCTACACTTCCCTATTCTCTTCTCATTTCCTTTTGTGTGTTGTGATTAGGTTTGTGTTTCTTTTCACGGGCTTTGTATGAGCACTTGTACAGCAACAATCCTGCCTTTCATGAGTGACCCCTTGAACTCTGCTCCTGACCTCACGTGTCTAAGTCTCTGGTTTTCTTTGCATTGTTAATGCTCTGCTGTCTGTCGACAGCTTCTCTTCTGTGTACAGACATTGCTGCCCACGTCATCATCGTCCCTGTGATCATCTCTCCCCTCTCTCTCTCTCTCTCTCTCTCTCTCTCTCTCTCTCTCTCTCTCTCTCCCCCTCCCTCTCTCTGTTCTCTTTTCTCTCTCCTCTCTCCCAACACACTCAAAGCAATAACCTATCCCTCTAGTTTTGGCTGTGTCTTACCCTTTTAGAATCCCATGCAGGCTCTTTCTCCCTTTACAAATCTGTTAGAACCACGTTGCTTCCCTAATAGTGGCAACTCAGTCCCCAAATGTCTCGGACCTGGGGTTTGACTGGTGAGAATTGGACACTATGCTTACTCTTGGGTTTTCAGGCTCCCCTAGTTTCCAGGCTACACATTCTCTTAACTCCCAGCTGCTTTTACAACTGCTTTCCCTACGGTCCTCTCCAGGAAAGTACAGTCAAGGCTCCAGTTGTCTGCCTTTTCGTCTCCGATACAGACGCCTCCTCCACAGCCTTTCCATTCAGTGTTGTGGAGACCTGGTGACTTCCTTTGGACTTAGAAGTGCCATCCATTCTTAGCTGGGGAACTCCTTCTGGGACACTTTTCATTGTAGGACACCTTCTTCAATCACATCGTGGAGAGTATTTTGTGTATGACAGTCAAGAGTGACTAGTCATAACTACAGTAGCTAGAAAAAGCAGCATTTCATCTCTGCAAGGCTGATTAACATGTAGTTGATCATGCTACCAAATGTAGATTTGTGGATAGCTGTCTTTTAAAAAAATCTTTGTGTGTGTGTGTGTGTGTGTATGGGATTGGTGTGTGTGGCTACATATACGCACAATTGCATGGGTGTAGATGCATATGTGTTTACAGGCACACATGGACATATGTACCTGTAGGAGGCCAGCTCCTACCTTTTCCAGGGTTCCTATGAGGAGGAGAGAGGGATAAAAAACTTTTAGATAGAAAGATAGTGAAGAGGAGAAAGACAGAAACACAGGATAGCTTTGGGAGGACCTGGATCAAAACCCAACAGTCCCTTCTGCCCCTTTGAAAGGGCTTTTTATAACAATGTCAAGGGGCGGGCAAAAGACCTCCCCCTTGCTAGATCAAAGCACCATACAGCCAAGTGTAGACCCTTCCAAACACCTGGTAACCACGCCTGTGGTCAAATCATCCTCTTATGCAGCCCTCCTGGACAAAGCAAGCTCAGATTCTCGGACCCTAAGTTCTCATTAGGAAACCTCTGTGGGTCTCTACATGTACCCATGCGTGTGGAGGCCTGAGCTTACTGTTAAGTGTCTTCCTTGATCAGTCTTCACCTTATTGAGGCACTCTGGCTGAACCTGGAACTCATGAATCCCTGCTAGTTTAACTGGCCATCTTGCCATGGGGCTCTTTTGTCTCTGTCTTCCCAGTTCTGAGGTTATAGGAAGCCGCTATGCTTGCTTGACCTTTGTGAGAGTTCTGGGGATCTGAACTATCCATAGAGCCCCTCTCTCAGCCCCAAGATAACTTTCTGAGGAGACTTTCTTCCCGGGTCCCTGTCCAGAGAATACTAGAATAATTACATGATATTTTACCTTGTTAGCAAATCTACCATTATATCCAAACTGCAGGAAAGTCTAACTCAGTGTTTCAGAAATTACAAGTAGAAATAGTACTATTTTGCCGGGCAGTGGTGGCGCACGCCTTTAATCCCAGCACTCGGGAGGCAGAGGCAGGCGGATCTCTGTGAGTTCGAGGCCAGCCTGGTCTCCAAAGCGAGTTCCAGGAAAGGCGCAAAGCTACACAGAGAAACCCTGTCTCGAAAAACCAAAAAAAAAAGAAAAAAAAAGAAATAGTACTATTTTGAAGCTCATGAAGTTTGGAATACCTGCCCTATGATGTAAGGTTAAAAGTTATGTCTACTTTCTAAGAATGTTCTATGAATGAGTAGTAACCATAGGGCCATTGGTACAAACTGGGCAAACTACTTGTCTCAATTCAGCATCACTGGAAAGATCAGTGGTTCTCAACTTGTGAGTTTCGACCTCTTGTGGGATTGCATATCAGATATTTACATTATGATTCAGTAGACAGCAGAGAAATGGAAGGTAATCGGAGGGTATGACTACTTCGCATTTGTTTTTCTTTTTGAGGTAACCAAAGATAGCAAGAATTGGTCTATTACTTGGTCTTACAGTGCTAAAATAAAAAATAAAGCAAACAAGCAGCAAAATCACAGTCATGAAGTAGCAACAAAACAATTTTATGGTTGGATTCACCACAACATGAACTCTGTTAAAAGGTTGCAGCATTAGAGAAGTTGAGAATCATTTTTATAGGGCCTTAAAAAACTCCTTGGCAACCCGGGCGGTGGTGGCGCATGTCTGTAATCCCAGCACTCGGGAGGCAGAGGCAGGTGGATCTCTGTGAGTTCGAGGCCAGCCTGGTCTACAGAGCTAGTCCAGGACAGGTTCCAAAGCTACAGGGAAACCCTGTCTCGAAAAACCAAAAACAAACAAACAAACAAACAAAAAAACTCCTTGGCAAACCTATTGCAAGCCAAGGAAAGCCTTAATACCCTAACAGTTATAGGTAGAAAGAACAATTCTTTCTAGAAGCTGAAGTATCAGTCATCAGGGATCTCTTCTGGACACTCAACTACGTAGAACTGATTTATCAGAAGTACATGGAATGCAGACAGCGGAGAAAGAGAAGGTAACCTGAGGGTATGATGACTCCATATTTGTTTTTCTTTTTCAGGTAACCAAAGAGAGTAAGAATTGGTCTATTACTAGATCTTACAGTGTCAAAATAAAAAAATAAAACAAACAAAAACAAAAACTCATGATCATAACTAGTCATAGCTACAGTAGCTAGGAAAAGCAGCATGATTTCATCTCTGCAAGGCTGATTAATTCATGTAGTTGATAAAGCTACCAAATTTAGATTTGTGGATAACTGTCTTTTAAAAAATCTTTGTGTATGTGTGTGTGTGTGTGTGTGTGTGTGTGTGTGTGTGTGTGTATGGGATTGGTTATCCATCACTCTGAGTCCTAGGAAAAGGTGTTAAAACAGTAGTAAAGAGCAAGGCAAAGGGCCTCTGCTCTTAGTGTGTATAGCCTTTAGTGGAAATGGCATACCAGAAGAGCTCTATAAGAATTTTGAACGTGTTTGCTTAATATGCAGGAGTACAGTTGCACTGCACGTAGACCAGACATCAAAACTATTCAGGAAAGGCCAGTGAGATGACTAGGCAGGTAAAGGCATTTGCCCTGTAGCCTAGCCACTTGAATTCCATTCCTGGAACTCACGTAAAGATAGAACTGACTTTACAGAGTTGTCCTTTGGCACACACACACACACACACACACACACACACACACACACCCCACACACACATCACTCATAAAAGTAATTAAAACTGGGAGATACATTTGAAGAACTAGATAGTGTTGTAGAATATAATTTTAAGATTTATTACTTTTGTTTATGTTGCATTTAGTTAACTCTGTGAAGCTGTGTTACTGTGTCTGTCTAAAATACCTGAGGGTCTAATAAAGAGCTGAACTGCCAATAGCAAGGCAGGAGAAAGGATGAGTGGGACTGGCAGGCAGAGAGTATATAGTGGGAGAAATCTGGGAGGAGAGGAGAAGGAGCCAGAGAAGGAGGAGGACTCTAGGAGCCAGCCACCCAGCTACACAGCAAGCCACAGAGTAAGAGTAAGATTTATAGAAGTACAAGAATGAGAAAAGCCCAAAGGCTAAAGGTAGACCAGATAATTTAAGTTAAGTAAGTTTGCTAGCAGCACACCAGGCTAAGACTGAATGTTTGTAACTAAAAACAAGCCTCCATGTGTGATTTATTTGGGAGCTGGGTGGCAGGCCCCCCAAAAGAGTAAAAAACCAAACAACAGGATAGCTCAGTTGTCAAGGATCTGACAACTTCTATAATTGATCACTATGCAAAAGCTACCTTTCCCTTGTGTGTGACTCTAACATGCACGGATTCTGATAAGGGAAGGGACTTCCTCTCCTTTAGCTGACCAGAATATAAGTAGGATCACCTTGTACCAAGACCTGCGTTGAGAATAGGGTAGCTGCTGCAACCACTTCATTTTTAATTGGGTAAATTATGACAAGCAAAGGCACAGAGGTCAAGCCTGGAAGAGAGTTGGAGAACTTAAAGTAGATTTTGTGTAGCCACACATCCACTGCTATAGATGTCCTTCTGTAGCAAGAGTGTCAACAGCATGGAGAACCCAGTGATGACAGAATACTACTAAACATCATGGCACCATTTCCTATATTGATGTGATTCTTGAACTGGCACTGGGGAGTGGAAACCATTATGCATGTGAGCTCATGTTAGGTCCTCCCTAGGTAGATGCATTGCAAGAGGCATTCTATGGAGCAACAGAGCTGGCTTAATAGGAAATAGAAATGAGGGATTCGATGGAAATGTATTGAGTTATTTGTCATGGTAACAGACAGAAGCTGACGGGTTGATAGAGAATGTAATGAAGGAGCCCAAAGCAGAAGTTAGAGAAAGGTCCCCACAAAGTATGTAGCTATTTGGCATCAGTCTTGAGGACTTGACATGTAGAGAAATGATGATTTAGTGTAACTGATGTAATAGGAAGAAAAGGAGATACCCTTTTTCAGATTAAAGCTCTGCGTGGGACATTAGCCACCAGTTAAGACAGGAAGATGGAAGGAAGGAGCACCCTGTGAGCTTTACAACGAAGCAGGCTGAGTCATAGAATGGGGGTTGCAGAAGTCATTCGGGAGAGGGCAGAGAGATGCAGAGGTAGAGCAAAGTTTGGGACTAAGAGTAGGGGAGAGGGTAGATGGTCAAAGGGACTTGAATGTTGAGCAGAGCCTGAGGATAAACATGGGCATGAGGTCTGAGGTCTGGTAGGATCAGTGCTTGCCAGGTTCCAAGTGGAGCAGAGATGCAGTGTGGTTTCTGTACCAGGACTGGCTCTGGCCCCAGGGTGTGTTGCCAGAAGCTTCAGGATATTACTAAATTGTGATTTTTTTCTCAGTTCTCCAAACAGAATCATTATGGGAGGGTTTACAGATGCCCCTGAAGAGATCCTTGATCAGACATCTTTTGATAAAGAGTGAGGTCTCCTGGGGATGGGTTGGTTCCAAACCTCTCAGAAGCCTTGCTGTATTCTGATTCAGTAGACTGGTGAAGAAATTTTGCCAGAGAAGAAGAAATGAACCTAGTTTCCCAGCCTCCCTTGGAAACTGGCCTCCTGACTGCTACATGTTGTGATCTGGGCCCTTCTAAGGAGCCCCTAACACTATGGTCATCCCTTAGCAACCTTGATATCTCAGCAAATATATAACCTACTTGGCTGAAGTATGACTGACCGCCACTTTAACTAAATTCAAGGAATAGAACAATAAGAAAAGGTTCTGTCCTGGAAATCTTAGCATATGGAATTCAGGGTGTATGGAAGAGTGTGTGTGTGTGTGTGTGTGTGTGTGTGTGTGTGTGTGTGTGTGAGAGAGAGAGAGAGAGAGAGAGAGAGAGAGAGAGAGAGAGAGAGATTGAAGTTCTCAGGCACAGCTGTAGGAAAGGAACCCATGACTGGTGTTGATCCAACTCCTGGAAAACACTCTAGCCACCAGCCCTAAAGCTCTGGATGTTCTGGATAAAAAATGACTCTTTTGTTCTGAAGGATAACTCAATGTGAAATAAATATACATGGATTTAAAATAATACATTAATTTAAATTTGCCAGGTGGAACTACTTTGATGGAAATTTACCTAAAAAAGCGACAAATGATCTGCTTCTGCATCTAATCAACCAATCAGACACCCCCATGCTGATTACTTAATGAACTGGAATTTTCATGCAAATTTTTTTGATTATTCACAATTCTTCCCTTCCCCCAAGTGCCCCCCCAACACTCTGCTTATAATTCTTAACAAATTAGTTAATATTTTCTTCAACCATATAACAGAATTTGTTAATCAAAACTGAATTCCTAGCTAAATTTCTCTGAGCCATGTGCAAAGCCTGTAGTCATACAGATAAGGCATTGACAACTACCCAAAGGATTCTTTTCACTAGGAAGCAGCAGATACAAGGAGCTATATAAATAGAAATCAAAGGCCCCGGACATTTCCAGAAGTCTCATTGCATATAGTAAAGAGAGCATGATGCATAAATCGAATTAATCTTATCAGTAAAAACCAGGAGTCAGATGTTGGGGTAAAATCCTGAAAGATCAGAGAAGCAGGGGAGCGGCCACCAGTGACTTCCTACCTCTTCCATTCCTCCGACCAAAAGGGCCAAGATCCTGTCTCAGGATCTTACCTGACCTTACCACTTCTTGTCCCTCTCTCTACAGTCCTCCAAACTTCTATGGTTAACTAGTGGCTAGCTCTGCCCTCTGACTCCAAGCAAGCTTTATTTGTCAGAACACTAACAAAATATCACACAACAAGAGAACATGATTATATCTCTAGAATGGGCTCCATACCATTTGGCATGGCATGATGTGAAGGACCTACTGAGCTAATAGATACAGAGTGTGCGAATCTGCTTCAGGTGCCCACAGGTACTCAACAAACAGTTGCTATTGTAGTTAGCACACTAGGTGGTAAATAATCCTCTTCTCCCAGGAAAGGGATTGAATTCTAGAGCATTTTAGTGACTTCTACAAGTAACACCTTAAATCACTACCTTGAGAGTGCTGCCAGGTCATCCCGAAATGAGCTGAACTGTTGGCCTGCTCCTAAATCCATTTCCAAGCTCGTAAATTCAAAGCCATAATCAAAAGACTCACGTGTAGGTAGTCTGAAGAGAGCCATTGAACACAATTCTATCAAATCCAATTTTATCGTACATACGTGGGGCTGCAGCTGCGACAAAATGTGAAGCGTTAGTTGCTTGGCCTGAGAATTTGAACCTTTTGCAGGTGTCTGGACACTCTGCAAAAAGGACCTGTCGAGGGTCTGTTTGGGGAGTATTCACCATGAGAGAGATTCTAGGTACATACATGTAAAGCCATAATCAGTCATCAAAGGCAGGGGCCGGGCCGGGGGGGGGAGGGGGATTTTTAATACTCTGTGTGCCATAATAGCCTGCGCCACAGATTTGACCTCCCCCAGCAATCCTGTGCCCAAGGAAGCAGCTGCACCGTTCCACAGTGGAAGAATCTCTGCCAACCACTGAGGCCGAAGACTGACCATGAGTGCCCAGTGATGGAACTTAGTGTTCACAGTGAGTAAAACCAGTGAAGTAGAGGATTTCTTCCCATTCATAAAGGTAGCTGTGGAAATGCTGACACTGAAAAAAAAAAGAAAGTAAGAGCATCGTAAATGCATTGGATGGAGCCTTGGACCCTAGGCAGAAAGTAGCCACCGTATTCACCCCAGTATGGCAATGTGCGAGCCCAGATCCTGAGAGGCTCTGCTCAAGACATGACAGAAAATAGCACATGGAGGAGAACTCTGTGTGTGTCTGTGTGTCTGTGTGTGTGTGTGTGTGTGTGTGTGTGTGTGTGTGTGTGTGACACACATAGGAGCTTCTTGAACAAGATGGAAATAATATCTGGGGGTGGGTACCCACATGTCTACAATCTAGTAGGTGAGAAATAAAACAAATTTTGTTAAAACACTGCCATGACTCCATTTTCCCATTGGCTGTGGAGACCTAAGTTAATCTTCTTACTAACTTAGTAAATAGATGTGGTCTGGCCCAAAGAATGTTGCAGGCAAGTAAATAAGCTTACTTACTTTTTTCAAGGACTTAACAAATATGAAGGAATGTAAGTAACAGAAAGTAGATGATCTTCCCACTTTGTTTATTTGTTCACTCCAGAACCTAATATCTGAAGGGAAAAATAGTTATCAAATATGCATCAAATACACAAGTAATCTATTAAGACTTAAAGTGTGATATTTAGTACACTTCTAAATATGCTCAAGAGAACTGAAGATGAATGTCCATGGAGCAATGTGTACACAAATCTTCATATTTATTCATAGGAGCTCAAAGAGAACATAGTGAACATATCCACAAACCAACAAAGGAATAAATGAAATATGGTACATTGACACAATGGAATATTATTCATCCCTAAAAGAAATTAAGTACCACATGGAGTTTGAAAAAGAGTCTACCTTTTAATATATTTTCATTCGTTGGCAACACATAGAATGGGCAAACATGAAGACAGAATACATACAAATGGTATTAGGCACTGAAGGGCAGTCCTGGAAATAGGAAGCAATGGTAGATAGGTACAGGGGATGGTTATTTGGGGGGTGATGGAATTTATATTGGTAGTGGTTGTACTTTGTGAATATACCACAACCACTAAGGTATGTATTTCCAATATACAAATTGCATGATGTATGAAATATTAGGTAGAGCCGAAAATTCAACAAAACACAAAGAGAGGGAGCTATCCTTAGTGGATTGTGGGAATACACAGGATATACTAATAAAACAAAATAAAACTTCTCTGCTTTATCTTGAGTCCACTCTCCCACAAGAGAACATTAAAAGGATTCTTTTATGGTGATGGGTTGAAGATGTTAAATGAAGCAAAAAAAAAAAAAAAAAAAAAAAAAAAACTCATTCAAAATCATTATGATCTCTCAACTCTCCCTTCCTCACATCTGGGGTCATGTAGCCTCTGTATACAGACTCAGTTCTGCCCCAGGAACTGAGATCAATCTTGACCTTAACAAAGGATATTTGTTGAACTCTAGTTCAGTGGTCTAAGAACATAGCCACAATTCTACTTTCTGCTAGTCTCTCCTTCTAATCTAGCATTTGAGCGTGAGCCTTGTTATTTAATCTCTTACACCTAGAGATTCTGGGTTTGAGAAATCTGAATGAGAATGTCCTTCAAAAGTTTGGACATTTGAACACTGGATCCCCAGTTGATGGCACTGTTTGAGGCGGTTAGGAGGTGTGGCCATATTGGAAGTTGTATGCCATTGGAGGCAGGCTTTGAGATCTTGGAGACTCTGTACCACCCACTTCTAGTTTTCTCTGTGCTGTGTGTGCTTGAGGTTCAGGATGGGAACTTCCAGCTTTCCGACCCTGCCACCATATCTACTGCTTCATGCTGTCATGCTTCCACACTGTGATGGAATCTTAGCTCTCTGGAAACGGAAGCCCAAATAAACTCCTTCCTAAGTTGCCTTGGCCATGGTGTCTTTTCACAGCACCAGAAAAGTTGTATGCCTAAGCTCTCTGTATATAGAGATGGAGGCTGTCTAGACAGAGCTTCTGGCTTTGGTCTTTGGCTGCCATTGGGTTCTATTCAGACTTTCTAGATTCAGACCCACATCTCACTCTCACCCTTGCATATCTTGGCATGGTTGACCTTTGGCCATGCCATGCACTTGACGCTGAGTCATTCTACCTGTCTGTGACTATCCAAATGTTGCATTGTGGAGTCTGGCTGGGCTTCCTTCCCCCATTATTGGTCCTGCCTTCTGCTCCTTCCCTAATGCTCCAATATAGACTCCTGAGCTTCTAGACTACTTTGATGATACCAATTCTAATATTTTTGTAACCCTTAGTGTGCTGCAAAAATAACTTCAGTTCAGATTTTTTTTAAAAAAAAAATCTATGGTTTCTCATTCAACTCATCATTTTTAGAAAATGAAAAAAAAAAATGTATTCCTAAGTTAAGATTGAGTGCTTACTACATGAAAATTATTCCCATGGTCCTGGAAACATGAAGCTACAAAGAAATGGGTGATGACTAAAGATCATATTCACTAAGTATAGTCATGGGATAATGGATACAGATCCATTATCTCACTTATTTCCTGCATTAGGTTCTAATAATGTAGTCATTTTATTTTATATTAATTAATTTTTTGTATGTATACAATACAAATTTCTTACCTGTATTCCTCAAGTTATACCTAGATCTACAGGTTTGTTCCTCTTAAATATTGCTACTTAATATTTTTGAACTATAACATTTCCCTTCCCCTCTTCTCTTCTCTCATATATATATATATATGCATATGTGTGTATGCATGTGTAAACACATAAATATACATACGTATATATTCTTAAATTCAGTACTTAAATTTAATCATGAAATACTTTCTGTGTATGGCTTATTTCACTTAGCATGATATCTTCTGAGTCCTTCCATGTAGCAAATTCCAGGGTTTCATTATTTTTTAAGCCTGCCTAATTCTGGTGTTGATACCAATCAGGATGTTACATCATCTATGGAACTTAAATTGTAATAGAACTTACCACCAAACTGAACACAAAGTACTATGTTTAGTTATCACAAAACAATGTGGGGTGACATGCCATCTTCAAAAGAACTGTGGCTAGGCTTGCTTACTTCCCTCCTAGAGCTGATTCATCTAGGGTCATCCAGGATCATCAAGTACAATTTCACAAGACTGAGACAGAAACCAGAGGTCAAGTCTGAGGATGTTATTAAGGCAAGGGGTTAGCAGTTGAATCATAGTTTTCCAAATAGCTTCCAAGGGGCATAGTACATAGAGTCTAGTTTTAAAAGAACGTGAGTAAGGATTCCCTAGGAAAAAATAATTACAAGTCTCCCTGAACTGCAGTATTTCTGTATCTGCATAGGATACCCAAGATGTGAAGTGCCAAGGTTAATAACGTCTTTTCTTCTTCTGGTGTGTATATGTGTATGACGTGTATGCATGTGCATGTGCATGTTCACATGTGTGTGGGCATATGTGTGAGTGTGAGTGTGATTTCACTTATACACATATGGAGACCTGAGGCTGATGTTGGGACCCTTCAATTGTTCTGCCACTGTACTCCTTGTGGCGATCTCTGTCAGTCAAACCTAGAGATGGCTGATACAGCTTGTCTTGTCAGCTTCCTCTGAGTGTCCTCTGTCTCCTGCTAAGCATTTGCCTGGGCTCTAGAGACCTGAACTCCAGTCTTCTTTCTTGTTCTTTAAACATATTAACCACCGAGTCATCTTCCCAGCTGGAGAACAAATGTTTTAGTGTCCTGTGATAGCATGTCTGGAAAGACTTGTACTGAAGTTGCTACACCTGGGATGTCTGGTGAGTCAGCCAGTTGCCTCCCAGGCAGTATTCTCCTTCAACTTCCCGTCCTATGAATCCACCACCTTGGGCATTTGGTCCTATCACTGCCTTCAGATGATGACAGCAACAGTCAACACCCACCTACAACTTCCTGAGAGACTTCCGGTAAAAAAAAAAAAAAAAAAAAAAAAAAAAAAAAAAAAAAAAAAGATCCTGTGAATTCCTGATACTCAAAACTGGCCAGAAAAAAAAAAAAAAAAAAATGATCCTTTTACGTGGTTAAAATCTTAGAGAGCTTACTGTACTGTTGTGTGTCTTCTCCTGAAATCTGAACAAGTATCTAGTCAACCAATATAGAGAATCAATGAGAGACCCGAGCCATGTTTCTACCCATGTCTAACTTGGTGAAGCAATGAGTTTATTGGCTTACCTATGGGTGCATGGGTACTCAGAGGGGAGTGCGTGACCAATACGTCCACCCAAGTATGAGAGACAAATCATAAACAAGGAGTTCCTGGAACTCCATCCAAGACTCAGGCAGCTGTTTAGGTTGGAAAAGCCCCCAGCCACTGCCATGCCTACATGACCTTGGGAATCCTGCATTTTTTATTTACACATGGAGAGTCCTTTCCTCTCTCCAGGAATAAATACTTCAACTTGGATGAAATAACTACATAAGAGACTACAGCAGCAACCTGGAAGCCACAGAGGAGGGATAATGCTTAGGTTTCTGAGACGTGTAGTTCTGCTCTTCCCCTTGCATCTCAAGGATGACTGCTGAGGCTGAGAAAGAGGGAGACTCCAATGCAGAGGAAGCATATAGGTCCCAGAGATGCTCAGTTTCGCGTCACCATGAGTAATTGGCCCATAAAAAACTCCTTCAGACTGCACATTAGGCATGGTGAGCTAGCATTTCAAAACAATTAATTTTTTTAAAAAGTTTCACAAGATCCATTTTTTTTTAATGTCAAAAGTCTTTAGTCTGACTTCAGTTCTAGAAGGTAAATATTCCAAGACGTGGAATTTTCCACAGTGACAATGGTGAGCAAGTCAGAAGGGGTAATGGTGTCCATGCCTTGCTCCTTGACTGCACAGCTGGGAATGGCAGGAATGGCTGGTTAAAAGAAGCCCTATGTGCCTTCTGCCTTGGTCATAAGGCTAATTATAAAAAGACATGTTTAGAGTAATTGTTTGGAAACTGTAAGTGGTTATTCAGCAAGTGGTAAATCAAGCATCCTGGATTCCAGTACCCATCTCTTTCTCCTCTTCTCGTGATCAGCGTTTTTGCAAATGATGCAGTCTCCTGCCTCAACTTCTCTTCCAAGTAAAGACTCTCATAAAGCATGCCATCTGCAGAAGTCTCCGGAGGAAGGAGAAGGATGTTAGCCATAACCTCCTAACCCACTCAGCATACCCTCAGCCAGCAGCCTCATTCTCCCTTTGGCATTCAGAAGACTCTGGTCTCCCTTGCCCTCACAAGAGCTATCAACATAATGAAAGTTGAGGTGAAGATTAATCATTTTAGTAAGCTTTTTCTTCCATCTGTTATAAAAAAAACCTTCTGAGGGTACGATGAACTCAGAGAAGCTGAAAAGTCGGTAGTGGATGGACTTCAGTGTCCCCAGTTTCTACAGGTTCTGCCACCACACATTCAACCAATGGAGTCCTGAAGTGTTGAGTGTCCATACTGAATGTGTACAAACTGTTTTTGTATAACAAATAATTTACTTAGCGTTTGCAATACCTTGGGCATCATAAAGATCCTAGACATCGATGATTTAAGGCACACAGGATAATATGCACAAGTTGTATGCCACTGCTGTATCATTTTCCATAAGGACTTGAGAATCATGGAGTTCAGCGTCTGAGGGAATGCTGAAACCAGTACCACACAGGTACAATGGATGACCGTTTTACTGAAAAACCTGAGAAAATCCACAAGAAAAGGAATGCTATTCATGAGCAGTCTATATATATCAAGTACCTTAGATTTTGACAGACAATCTGCCTCTAGTTTACCACAGCTCTCTGTTCCTGTCTAACAACCTACAGTATTGCATAGTTTCTCATTTTTAGGCCCATTAGAGTCTAAGCTGCTATAAATTGTCTGAGTTTCTTTTTTTGCATCCTAGTCCTAGGAATGGGTAGCATAAAATAAAATCTTAACAGATTTTTTGATGAATTAATAACATTTTCACTTTAAAAGGCAGAATATTGGGAACATAATTCTAATGATGTTTGAGAAGAAAGCACATGCAGAGTCCATACAGAGACCCAGTTATATTTATATTTAGGTTTCAAATCTCAGCCCTTCATAATGAAATTAGTTTGGACATGTCCTCAAATCTCCTCCTGGGTAATGGATAAGATCATGATATCGGTGTGTGGTATTTTTAATGGTACTTTTGTATTTATTCCACTTATTTTTAAGAAACTTACTTTGAAACTATTTGGCAAGACTTCTTATTGTCACTTTAAGGATTAAGAATGCAAACGTCAAGGAGATAAAAATTGTTCCTCAGTTATTCAAGAAGGTGACAGGCGGAGTCCAAAACTCCCAAGTCTAGCACCCTAACTCCTAAGCAGGGCTCTTTGACTGGAACCCACTGTGAAATTCTGGAAATAGCAGAAGCAATTGTTTATACTAAAAAGGAAAAATCAATTTTGGATCTTGGTCCGAAGCCGGGGTTTCTGTTCTACACCTTACTTGGTGGTGCAGTCATTTTTTTACCTAGGGGCCAGCATTGCTGGAGCTAAAAGCTTTCTGCGTTCTTATGTGAAATGAAGGATGGGAAGTTCCCTGAAAATGTCTGAGGGCTTAATTCAATTGATGTTGGCACAATCAACTTCGGGATTCATCCAAATCCATTATTAAGGGTTCTTGTGCCAAAACTCTGCAAAAAAAAAAAAAAAAAAAAAAAAAAAAAAAAAAAAAAAAAAAAAAAAAAAAAAAACCCCAAAAACCGATGTGGAATCCTCAGGAGTTCTTTCTGCTCTATATTTTAAGGTAAAGCAATAGAATCTCCTTTTTTGATATGAGAGTTCAATACCGGTCTTTTGTTGACACTCTAAGAAAATACACAAACAATATCTCTGACAGCTGGCTTACCCCTTCAGGGTACATAGCAACACTCGTGATTCTCCACAGTGTAAGCAGTCACACAGAAAGGCATTTGTTATTGTACAATGGGGACCAGGAAGTTCTATTGTTCCATGTTCTCATAGTCACCAATGAGAAGTTACAGACCTCAAGAAAGAGTTAAAAGATTGCTGCTTTCTGAAGCCGCTATTGAAGTATCATGACACTTTTAAAACTGAATGTTTTATCATTCCTGATTTTGCTACATGTACGTAAATATAATCTAGTTTAATCTCCTCACGAGTTTACTTAGAACTTTCCAGAAACCTAATATCCCCTAAAGAAGACCAACTAACTGTACCATTTAAAGTCTTATTTTAAGTCACTCCAGAGAAGAGAAGAAGAATAATTTCCTTTTGGAATAGTTAGAGCTGCCTGTACCAGGAAACATAGATTCTACCTGCTGAAGCGATAAAGACATTAATTATCCCTGGGACAAGAAGTACTGAGGTTGGGTAACTCTGAGGCATGGCAGAGTTAGGGTCTGGCTTTTTAGTTCTCTGTGCTGTAGATTATTTAATAACCGGCTGATGTTTATGTAACTGGTTCAAGATTGTGTAACTAGGTCTGAATGCAAGTCTAAATAAAATGATGACCAAGATCAGAAAAAAAAAAAGAAAGAAAGAAAAGTACCACGTGGTCCATGTCCTACTTTCAGATGCAGAGAAAGCTTTCCTAGTAATGTCCTTGTGTAGTTAGTTAGCTAGATATTTACCGCATCCTGTGCTTAAGCCAAGGATTGGGAACAGTATTGAGACTACATTCAGTTTATACCATCCTTGAGTCTGGTATAGTTATCTATTTTCTTCAACTTATAACCAAAGAGAACAGTAGCTAGACAAGGAAGGGAGCAGTTGGTGTGGTGGGAACAGGGGAAATGAATGGATGTGGAATAGAAGGACAATGGTGTTTTCTAAAAGGTTTTGCTGTATATTTAATAATTTTCAACCCCTGTGCATTTTGTTGACTCCTTTTCCTTCTCATTATTATTACTACTATCCTAGGACTTGAGAATTGCCATAGTCAGTTTGGGATTCTACAACCCAATACCACCACTGGGACTTCCAAACAGTAGAATTTTATTTTATCTACTGCCAGTCTGAGATCAAGGCTATTTCAGATTCAGTGTTTGGTGAGAAACCATTTCCTTATTCAAAGATACCCTCTTGGTGTGGTGTTACATGGTGGAAGGGGTCACACAGTTCTCTGTTGTTTCTTTTTTAAGGGCTCTAATCTCAATCATGAGGACACCTCCTAAAGTCCCTAGCTACCTCCTAATACAGTAACCTTGGTGGTCAAGAATTTTAACATAAGAATTTTGAAGGGATGTATGGTAAAGGTATTCGGACCATTGCATGAATATTACTACCAAGAACGTGGTGTCTCTGCTCTAAAAGAACAGCTAGTCATTTGCACGTATTAAGAAAAGACAATTCAAAGAGAGAAAGACCAACAGCAACAAACCAAAGACCCAAGGATATTTGTCTTCCAAGATGAAAAAGAGCTTTGAAGACCTGCGGGTCCGCTAATCACCAAAGGCAAAGCACAACACTTCTCCATAAAATAATGACCAAACAAGAGACTGCAATCCTCCTTCCCAGCTTCCAAACGCACATCATTTACTGTAAACACAGATGGGTAACAAGGGGGAAGTAAGATCCATGGGCCCCACACAAGGTCTATGGTATTCCAGAATCAAAGAGCTAAGTTTCTTAATTGAAAACAAGATAAGTAATTATCTGCAATTCTTGTGCTAAGAAGGTTAGAGTGGATCCCAGGTCAATACTCCCAGCTCAAAGCTGATAGAAATCCCCAGCTTGATGTTAACAAAGTAAATAGAACAATATATATCCGGGTCTGTGGGGAAGAAAGGAGCATGCTTGGGAGTCTTACTCCTGTAATTGTTGCCTTCTGTGAATGGAAACTACAGGTAATTTTAATAAGCGATCTCCACCATCGGAATAGATGGCACTCTTGAGTGTCTTTAAGAAAAAAGAAAATATCTCATTAGTGGCTAAACCCCATATTCCTTAAAAAAAAAAAAAAAAAAACAAGCTTGAAGATACAAAATAATGGCAAGTAACTCCTTAAGTATTTATAATCTGGGACATAAACTTTAAAAAAAAAATAGAAATTCCTACTGACTCTGAGAGATGGAAGTTACTTAGACTGTAGAGCAGCGTGAAAAAGAAATGCCAAAGGAAAGATGCCGGATGTCAAACACATTTCTCTAGGGCAGAATTAGAGCAAAACATTAGCATCAAGAAAAATAATCTAGTGCTGAAATTCTAATTGCTAAGTAGCAATGTTCAAAGGAAAGAGCTCAGTCTGCCTAGTATAGTTTTTGATCCTATCCAGGCCAGTGAGTCTGCTCAGTGGGTACAGATGCTTGCTGCTAACCCTGGCAACATGAGGGCCGTTCTAGGACCCCACTCAGGAGAAAGAAAGAACTGACTCTAGCCAGGTGCCCTCTGACCTCCGCCAGCACGTGGTATCATGTGTAGGTGTGCGTGCGCAGGCAGGATGCTTGCATGTGCACACGTATACATACATACACACATACATAACACACACACACACACACACACACACGTATGCAAATAAAAATAGAAGAATATCATTTTAAAAGGTGGTTATATTAACTGTAGGTACTAACACAAGGATGAACAGAACTTGATCCATTATTGGAAATTAATGATTCAAACTGACAGTAAGAACAAGCAGAATAGGAATTTGATTTTAAGAGTCAACGTTGATATGTGAAAGTTATTTTCCCAGGCCGTCAGATAAAGAAGACCTTAAAAGTCATGACCTTCATGTCAAGTCCTTAAATAGAGAAGGGAGTGAGATTTCACAGTGACAAGTGGGCTAGTTTATAGTTAATTCTGGTTCCTTCTTGTAGGACTTCCTGTGAAGGACACTCTGAGGACCTAAATAACCAAAGGAGAAAGGTAGAAAATGAGCCATTGCCTTTGAGAAACACAACTGTGTATTATCAGCCAAATTTTTCACGGATGTAATTAGGACTATCTAACACGTGCACATGAAGTTATGAAAGTTCAGCCCTAGTTGTTAATTCTTAGTAAATAGCAGGCTAATCTCTTTTAAAAATTTGCTTTCACATTGGAATCAGAAAGCCTGTTGAGTCCTGGGTAAATGCACCAATTCTATTTCCATTTTGACTCCCTTTCCAATTTTATATAAAAGGTGCATTTTCATTAGGGGAATTAGGTTACTAATTCTCTTGAAGGGACTCAAGTAATACAATCTCCTCCCTTCCCTCTTCACCCAGGCTGGCAGGGACTTGACTCCGGTAAGCAGTGGTTCCGGCTTGCAGAGACCCTGCAGACTGCTGTGACAGCTGACTGGGGATGGACAGCAGCTAAGGTGTCAAGCCATCCCTTCCCCAATTCCATTTGGGGTGGAGATGTGCTAACTTGAAAGTCCCCAAGAGTCACTTAAAAAGAAAGTGTTAGGAGATAGCACAGATCTATGTTCAACTACATGATCTACTTAGGAGGGAAACGATATAACTAACATCACCTTACTTAAGTGATTTTTATGGCCACTGATATGCACATCTGAGGACAATGCTCCAGAGTGTCTGTGATCTTCATGTTCAAGCAAGTGGAAAAATGGAGACAGTTTACAGATGTTTATATCTCTGTCTATAGTAGAGGTGACTATTTTTTTTTTTTTTTGTCTTCAGGAAGGAATCATAAAACACTAGTTTCATACCCAATATAACAACAGCTAAGCAACAGCTGTCTGGTGGTTTGGTAGATTTCAAGTGTCATTCATTTGCATTGGCACAGAGGTGTGAGGAAATGCAAAGCAGCAGGACGTGAAGGAAGGACCGTGAACTGTGGAGAAGCACAGCTCCACCAGTTTGTGTGTTCAGAAAGCTTCCTGACCACAAGGGTCAGTGAAGGATCGCTACTACTATACGATCAGTAAGAGCAGCGTGAACTGTTACCCCCAAAGATTGTCATGTTTACCTCAATCAAAAAATAATTTGCTGAATTCACGGAGGCTCTATGGTTTCCTAAGATGGGTCCTCAGCCTAAATTTTCGCACACTAGTCCACACTCAAATACGCGTGTTTAAGGGCTACTGTATGTCTGTTCTTCCACTGTCTTCAACCATTGGAAGGTTGGGCTAGATTATTTCCAAACGCAAACAGTGATTTACGATACCTTTAAAACATGTGCCATGTTTTTACGGTGGTTTGCATCATAGCTAATAGATCAATTAGTAAATTACCAAAGCATTACCCCTGATTTAATCGAAGGTGGATTACCCAGGAAAGTTCTCCATTCTAACATTGCTTTAACAGTGACTTGGAATAAAAACACCTTTGCTTCCTGCTTTCTAGTTAAATATTTATAAGTAAGCACATTTTGATTCCTTTTTAAATAAGACAGACTGAAATTCTATCTGAAGCTACTATTTACACATGACATGTTTGCTTTTTGGTTTATCATGTTGACTTTTGCCAATCCCCCAAGTGGTTTTCACGGAAGGCAAGGTTATCTTGCCATCCTTGATGTGGGGCACTCAGCCATCACAAAACAATTCTTGGTAATAAATATCAGAAGGAGAGACCTGCAAACAGCTTCCGAATGATAAATAAGGATATCATTTTCCAAATAGGAAACAGGAGGAGGTTAATTCAAAATAAACCACAATGAGGTTTCTTACAGAGTTGCCATCACCTGCCTTTCAAAATGAGCCGTCATTACATGTGAGAGCAATTGCTCATCCGAACATCTTGGTCTCTTGTCTGATTGTCCTCCCCAGGTATAATGCTTTCCAATAGGTCAATCAGAGGTTTTAAGCCGCTCTCAAGACTACTTAACAGCATCATCGGTCAAAGTGCGCACGTTACACCAAGTGCTCTCCTTCCGTTTTTCCCATCAGGGATACATGCTTTCAAGAGTCTTACGCTGGCCTATCTTTATGTTCTGGTGCTCCTAGAGGCTCACAACTGCTACCTACCAGATCAAGTTGTTTTGCCAAGGTAGTAATGAATCAAGGTTAGAGATGATTTCCTCCCTATGAGGAGGCATACTTTACCTACTGTGTGAGATACTCAAGTTACTTGAAATGTTTGAGTCTCGTTTTCCTTGTCTAAGGATGAAAGCCATAACATGTACTCACTGAGTTTCTGTGAGACCAAGTCAAGTGACAAACCTAGTGTTTCAACAAGGACGTAGCAGACACCAAATAAATGGCGGTTACAATTTTTCTACTTATGAGAGGATCCCTGGGTATTGAAAAGACAACGCTGTCCTGTACGGCTCTTCTCAGTTTAAATAATACATAGTTGCATCTCTTTACATACAGGTGCATGCAGTCCTGAAAAATGAGGGGTATAAAAGTTTCCCTGTATGTAAGAACTTTATTTTATTACTTAATTATATTATACGTTAGGGAAAATATTCTTTGAATAGGCGAAGGAACTATTTCTTTCCTTTTTTTTTTTTTTTTTTTTTTTTTACAAGATAGGGTGACAGGTTTTTTTGGGTTTTTTTTTTGTTTTGTTCTGTTTTGTTTTGTTTTGTTTTCCTGTAGCTTTGGAGCCTGGCCTGGCCTGGAACTCGCTCTATAGACCAGGCTAGCCTTGAACTCACAGAACTCACAGAGCTCGGCCTACCTCTGACTCCTGAGTGTTGTGATTAAAGGTATGCGTCACCACTAACCGGCTCCATTTCTAATTTTGATTCCTTACCATTTTGTCAGAGCAATTCCGTGTGGTGGTTCATAGCTATGACCCATGACCCAAGTGTTTGTTGATCTCACCGGAAAGAACAAAGGAAAACTATGAGGTAGTAGGGGTGGGATATCCCTATTGATGGCATGGAAGTAAGTTATTGTATTAGGGAGGAAAACAAAATCAGATGAGAACAAATGGCCAGCAACAGGAAGCCTCTTACGGGCATACACAGAGAGTTCACTGTGGTAATCTCAGGACATGAACTCTGAACAAGGTTGTTCAGAGAGAATGAGGAAGAGTGGTGTTGTAGTTACTTTTGCATTGCTCGGAAGAGACATTGTGATGCAGGCAACTTATGCAAGCATTTATTGGGGCTTCCAGTTTCAGAGGATTAGTGCATTACCATCATGGCAGCGAACGTGGCAGGAAGCAGGCAGGCAGGCAGGCATGGAAGTGAAGCAGCAGTTGAGAGCTTGCATTTTCAGACAATAACCTGGAGGCAGAAAGAAAGCCAACTGGAATGCCCTGGGCTTGTGAAACCTCAAAGCCTACCTCCAGTGGCACACCTCCTCCATCAAGGCCACAACTCCCGATCCTTCCCAAACAGTTCCAGCAACTGGGGACCAAGCACTCAAACGTGTGAGCCTATAAGGTCCATCTTCATTCAAACCATCCCAGTGGGAAACATCCAGGCATGATTCATGTATGAGACGTTGATACTTAAAATGGCAAATCATATTTTTTTTTCCAAGTTAATGATTTTCTAGGATTTGAGGCTTTTAGTCCTAAATCTTAGATGATCCTAGATTCCTTAGGTGAAGAGAAAAGGAGATGGTGCCTTTGGAAGGTGTCTTAATTAGAGTTTCTATCGCTGTGACAAAATATCATAAAGTAAGTCGGAGAGGAAGGGTTTGTTAGGCTTACACTCCCACATTGTTGCTCACCGCTGAAGAAAGTCAGGACAGGAAGTGAAACAGGACAGGATCCTCAAAGCAGGAGCTGATGCAGAGGTCATGGAGGAGTGCTGCTTACTGGTTTGCTTCCCCTGCTTGCTCAGCCTGCTTTCTTATAGAACCCAGGACCAGCAGCCCAGGGATGGCCCCACCCACCATGAGCTGGGCCCTCCCACATTGATTACTCATTGAGAAAATGCCTTACAGCTGGATCTCATGGAGGCATTTCCTTAGCGGAGGCTCCTTCCTCTCTGGATGACTCTAGTTTGTGTCAAAACCAGCCAGTACAGGAGAGCATAATAAGCCACAAGTAAAACACATAACAATGAACTATATTTAATCTTAATACCAATTGGTTTCTGAATATCAAGATTTACAGCTATGCACACGAAAACATAACTCATGAAAATATGCTCTACTTAGGACAGGTTTTTATCTGATTTCATTATTTTTCCAAGGTGGCTAGCTCATGAGTGAGACTCTAGAATATAATCATATGAATAGATTAAAAAGATAAATAGTAAGCTGTTTGTTTTTAATGCATCAAGGTTTATTCTTAAAATTAAATATTTTCCATTGTTTTTACTTTATATATTTTGCATTAATATCTCTAAAGATTCAAACATTTATAATATTTCAAAATTATGGTGAATAAAAAATTTCTAAGCCAGGTGGTGGTGGCACATGCCTTTAATCCTAGCATATAGAAAGCAGAGTCAGGCAGATCTCTTTGAGTTCAAGGCCAGCCTGGTCTACAGCGTGAGTTCCAGGACAGCCAGAGCTACACAGAGAAACCCTGTCTTGAAATAGCAAAAAAAATTCTGACTTCTTAAATCAACATTTTGACTTCTAGAAGATTAACTACATTTACATATTCATATTTAACAAAATATGTAACACTAATTATCAATTTATTTGTATTTTTCAAAAATCATTATTGATCTCTGCTTATGCATGCTATTAAGTTGCTTTTGCACTTGTCAATAAGAAAATGATATGTCTTTGCAACACAGTAGTTATTTATACTAAATTCAAAAATTCAGTTTGAAGGATTCAATTAGCTAATCCTACCAAGCTCTTCCTTCAATAAAGACATGAATGAACGTGTTTTTCAAGATGTGAAAGACTGCATAAGTGCTAAGAAATAAACCCCTCAACCATCAGTTATTAATGTGACAAGAAACCTTGTATTTTCCAACTCTCTGTTGATTGATAGTCTGGGCTAAGTCCTGAGTGTGGTATGAGAAAGTGGCAGAAGCCAATTGAGAAAGGCAAATTAATACTCAACAGAATACTGATTCAAAGAAAACTCCATGAATGTTAGTCATGATAACTTAACAACTCTTTTCAACCAACCCGTGGTGAAGGTGCCTTGAACTCTTTGATTACATGTCTAATCTTTATTAATTCCAGCATCGATGAATGGGCTAGAAATTTAATTAGAAATGGGAAAAGGCTAAACTATAAATTATATTATTTCTAGGTTCTCATAAGAGATGAGAAGGGTTGGGAGTGATCTTAACTGTTAAAATCTTGACTGAAGACTCTTTTCGATGAACTTATCAATGTCATTTTTCCCTTCTTTTGCCCTGTTTAGTGAAGCATGGGTTCCACTAGCTTTTCAAGGGTAAGACATGTCAGGAAGTTCTTGACCTGGCAGGTCAGTCCTAGGAGCTCCTTCTTTTGTGAAACAAATTCTTTTGTGTGTGTGTGTGTGTGTGTGTGTGTGTGTGTGTGTGTGTGTGCGTGCGTGTGTGTGTGTGTGTACACGCGCGCGTGCGTGCGTGCGTGCGTGTTTGTGTGTGTGTGTGTGTGTGTACACGCTTGTGTACCACATGCATTCAGGTTCCCATAGAGGACAGAACAGGGTGTCAGATCCCCTAGAACTGGAATTACAAGTGCTGGTTGTGAGTCACCAATGTTGTGCTGATAACTGACAGATACTGCTCCATTTCAAGAGTAGATTGTGCTCTTAGCCAGAGCCATCCCTCCAGCCCATGACCCTCCTTCTTTAAAAATTGAAAGGCTGATGAAGGGCACAGGATGGTTTAGTGGATAAAGGTGCTTGCTGTCCAACCAGAAGAACTGGTTCATCTTCAGGAACCATGTGGTGGAAAGAGGACCAAACCCTGCAAATTGTCCTCTGATCACCACACATCTTACAGAAAAATGTAATAAAAATTTTTAAAGAAGGAGGGTCATGGGCTGGAGGGATGGCTCAGTGGCTAAGAGCACAATCTACTCTTGAAATGGAGCAGTATCGGTCAGTTATCAGCACAACATTGGTGACTCACAACCAGCACTTGTAATTCCAGTTCTAGGGGATCTGATACCCTGTTCTGTCCTCTATGGGAACCTGAATGCATGTGGTACACAAGCGTACACACACACACACACACACACACACACACACACACACACATGCACACAAAAAAGAATTTGTTCCACAAAAGAAGGAAGATCGTGAGTCATATGACTGTCTGAGGTCTAGGTGGATTCAAAGCCTGCCTGGTTGACTTAGAAGGACCTAGTCTCAAAATAAAACGAAATGTAATAAAAGGGCCAGGAGTATATATCAGTAGCAGAGTACCATCTAATATGTGAGGCCCTGGGTTCAGTGCCTACACATTTATTTATTTATGCACATTTATCTACAAAATGTTTAGAAAAATAAAAGTGTCTCTCTGTGTGTTTGTGTGTGTGATCTTTCTTCCTGGCTTAGTTGTCAAGACACTTGCAATAAACTAACCATTTAAAATCAAGAAATGGAGTAAAAGGCCTCACTCTGAAAAGCATAATACTGTTACGAATCATCAGAACAGTTATCTAAGGGTTCTTGTCTTAAAGACTGGAAAATCATAAAAAAAGAACTATCAAAATAGAAACATCATCCTTTCGAGGGCTAGACGTTGCTCTCTAAACAGCTTTTCTCTTGCTGTTCAAAGCTGAGATTTTCATGTGGGGGGCAGAGCCCGAGATTCTGCATTTCCCACAAGTTGCCAGGCGATGTTGCTTATCCTCAGCCTCCTTGGGGTGGCACTTACCTGTGTTATGTTCCCAGGCTCCCAATGGACAGCAGACTCTGCTCCTTCCAGCACAGCCTCGACTTGTTAACATTTTATTATCTTCAGTGAAGTCACTCCATTAGATGTATCTAATTTTTATAACTTTGGGGAGTTGCTCAGATAAAAGATATCCTTTGATCAGAAGATGTCAAACTTATATCTTGAAGCTTAGGAAACTACACACTCTTCCCACAAGGCACCTCTCAAAGGTTTCTCCCCTCACTTTTTCTAGCAGTTCCTTTGTAGGTCAGTGTGAGAAGTTGGAGAAGGCAAACTGGCCTTTTATTTTCTATAAGTTAAAATGGAGCTAAGTCAGCCATAAAGGAAGAGCTCTGGGATGGGCTGGAGGAAGGTGTCAGAACCAGAAACTAGGGGGAATTTGAGTTGATGATCATAGTTTTGTTTTGTTGTTTAAGAAAACCTCCTGTCTGGTCTCCGGAAGCCACAAGCATTCATGAAGTTGTCCTGAGCTTGGAAAAACAGCTTTTTTGTTTGTTTGTTTGTTTGGTTGGTTGGTTTTTGTTTGTTTGTTTGGGTGGTTTTGGTCTTGGTTTCTTCTGTCACTTACTAGCTATTTGATTTGGCCACATCCAGCTTTTTCACAAGGGTTGTGGGGTTGAACTCAAGACCACATGCTTTGCTCACTGAACCATCTCTGCGATCCACAGTATCTTTAAAACTTGCAATACTAAGTCTCTATTTGAGTAGACTGAGGCTGAGAGCTGCTTTTGGATCTCATTGTTGCCCTCTGCACCCACAAACTCATCCCAATCATGAGAATAATTTTTTTCCCTTTTAGCGTGAGAGAGATAAAGTCCTTTCTTTTTTCTAAATCTAAAGTCACTAAAAAAAGAACGCAAAAATAATGGACTTTAGCACCCGATAAATGAAGATGGAGGATTTAAATGAGGATGTATGCTGCTGTGGTTTCTCTAAGACATGATAAACTGTTTATTCAACTAATTAATCATCAGCAACATAAAGGACAAGTTCTAGAATGCCTGTAATAGAATACAAATGGGGGGACAGCCAGGCATGGTGGTGCATGCCTATAATCCCAGTGCCTGGGAGGCTTGAGGGGGGAGGGTGACCTTTGAGAACAGTCTGGTGTACACAGGAAGCCTTGATGAAAAGGAAGATAGACTGTACAAATTTGAGGGTGGCCAGAGGGACAGAGGGACGTGGACAGGAAGGAGAAAGGGAAAGGGGTAGGGTGAGGAAGAAGAGGACTGGGAAACGATAAAGGAGATAAAAAAAAAAGGCTTCAGGACCCCAATCAATGTAGAAAGGCTCTAACCGCTCTTTTGCATTTGAATTTCTCTGAGTTTATAACCTTTTAAAGTAATACTGAATCAAAGTTTTAGAAAAATTCAGTTCTGAACAGGAGCACATATTCATGAAAATGGTAAAAGTAAACATTTACAAATTTAGTCTGGGAGGGTTTCTATTAATGTCTCCTTTAAATACACATGGAAGAGAAATGTTGATGCAAAGGACCTCTGTGTGCCACCAAACCCTGGAGTATTTTTTTTTAAGATTTATTTTATTTCATGTGTATGCATTGCTTGAATGTCTATGTGCGCCACATGTGGCCTGGTGCCCACAGAAGTTAGAAGGAGGTGTTGCGGACCCTAGAACCAGAATAGATGGTTGTGAACCACCATTTGGTACTGGGAATTGAAGCCATGTCCTCTGTCAAAGAAAGAAGTGCTCTTAACCTCTGAGCCATTTCTCCAGCCCCAACTTGAGTATCTTAATTCTGTATCATCCTCAACCACCACCACCCAAATGGAAAAAAAAAAAATGAGACTGAACAAAAGTACAGCTTCCCTCCTCAGCCCCTCCACATCATCTTCCAGGATTCAGGTAGCTGACTGGAGTAGCCATATGATAAAAACACAACTACAATTGCAATTTTTCCCCACAGCCCTGGGTAGCATGGATCTCTGTGCTTGACTGCAGGTCACACCTCCCATTCCATTTGAAATGCAAAACAAGGTCCATGAAACGAACTTGTGTAAGGATTTCCAGGCTGTTTCTTTTTCTTTCTAATATTGATTTCAGATGAATTGCTACACTTATTAGATACCAGGAAATATGTGGTCAATGAATGAAACAGATGTGAGCTTTGGAATTGGTGTCTCAGAGATTTTGCAGTCCGGTCCCTCTACTTGTATTCTGTATTGGAGGACGGCTCAGTGGCTGAGAGCATTTGTTGCTCTTGGAGAGGACCCATGTAACAGCTCACAATTGCCTGTAAACCAGCTCCAGGACATCTGACACCCTGTTCTGACCTCTGCAGGCACTAAGCACATACATGGTACATATATGTAGGCAAGACTCTGATACACATCAAATAAAAATCAGTAAAACTTTTGTTAAAGTTGGGGGTTATTTGATGGAAAATGCATGGATTGCACTCAAATGCTTTAATCCATCTGACATAATTATCATGCTCTTTTTATTTATAACTGAGTTAAGAATATGGAAACTGAGCACAGTGCTACATGTGGGTGATCCCAGTTACTGAAGAGGATGGAGCAGGTGGACAATGCCATCCAAGACAGCCTGGAAAACAAGATCAGCATACCATTAAGAAAACCAGGTAGGATCCAACTTTGCAGCTGTCCGAGAAGACAAAAGGGATCTTACAAATGATACCTTTGGTTTTAAGACTCTTGTGCAGCAATCTTTGTCACACACTCAGTCACAGGAATAAAACAATACTGTACAAAGGGAATGCATGAAGAGGAGTAGTTCTTTCATTGCCCATGAATTGATAACAGAAAGTTTATTTTTCTCAGCGTTTCTAATGAGTGGGAACTGCCCACTCTTGATGAACAGACTCCAGTAGTTCAGATTTAAGAGGGAAGCAGAGAGGGATGTCATCACATCCTGCCTTTGAGAACTGCTCTTTCACGAAGATCAGTATTGGTGAAAAAATTCAGAATTTTCAGGAATGATCAAAGGCTTAAAAAGCTTAAAGGCTATAAGCAGCCTTTTTTTTAAAAAAAGGTATCTAGGGGTCCCAATAATCTGATTTATTTTGTTTTGCCGTGCAGTTACATTCCCATTGTGCTACAATGGTCTTTCTAAATTACCCAGAATTCTAACGGTCAAAGGCTATTAACCAAAATGTAACTGCTCCACCTACCCATTTTCTATACTCTAAAAATGTTATTGACTAACATTGAGCAACAACAATAAAATGAAGATGACGGCTTAGAAATTATTCTAAATTATTTTCTGAACCATCGAGAGATTAATGAGTTCACAGGTAAACTGCTTCGATTGGTTCAGTTGACTACATTGTGTTAGAAAACAGGATATCTGTACCTCAAACATGTTGACCGAATTTGTCCTAAACATAAGTGATAATGAAAAACTTCAACAAAAAGTCATGAATCTTGGGAAAAAAATTTCTACCATTAACCAGGACAATAATTATAGTAAAGTGATGAGCAACCAGTGCTTTTTCATAGTGTTCAATGATTTAGATAATCATTGGATCTCAAATAAAATTAAGAGACTTCAAAGCTAAGGTCTAGAGATAGTTGCGATCTGGAGAAAGACATTGGCCCTCTCATTTGACAGGTAAAGAGACAAAGCCCAGAGGTTAGATGATTGACTTGATTCAGCGCCTATTTCTTACTTTCTTTTTTTTTTTCATTTTTCTTTATTAAGAAATTTTCTACTCACTCCACATGCTATCCACAGACACCCCTTCTCCCTTCTCCCACCCCCCAGCCCTCTTTCCCAAGCCACCCCACATCCCCACATCCCCCAAATCAAGATCTCCCATCGGGAGTCAGCAGAGCCCAGCTCACTGAGCCTAGGTAGGTCCAAGCCCCTTCCCACTGCACCAAGGCTGTGCAAGGTGTCACACCATAGGCTCCGGATTCCCAGAAGCCTGCCCATAGACCAGGGACAGATCCCAATCCCCCTGCCTGGGTGCCCCCCAAACAGTTCGAGCCAAACAACCATCTTCCATATCCAGAGGCAGCGCCTGTTTCTGATTTCTTGTTCAATATATTTTTTATAGAGAACCTTTAAAGCAAGCAACCCTCATGTTGACTAAAGGTGGGCCTGGATCACTTACAGGACAGGGCAGGGAGGGAGACTACACGAGTTTGAAGAGCCTTTTGCTAGATATCAGGTATTGCTGTAGATATGTTCATGTGTTTATTTCATAATGTATCTTGTTTAGTTTAAGATAAAGAAACTAAAGTTTAGAAAGCTCGAGGTCATCTTGACCTCAAGGTCTGAGTAGATCTGCTCTACTCTTCCAGACAGGTTGATCCTCTTCCTCTGAATATTGGTTAGTTTTTATCTGGTCTGTTTGCTTTTGACCCACGCCACAAATGCATATAGCACCTATTCTTTGGGACAGACTTCAGCCTGAGAGTTAAAAATGTACCACTAAACCAAAGAAGCTGAGCCCAAGACCTCAGGGAGTCCTCATGTCCAACTAGCTCCTCAAAATCTGATAAAATCAGAGCCTCCTGAAAGTGACTTGGAAAACTCAACATTGGACTCATATTTTCCTTTTCCTCTGAAAAGTTATTAACACAAATATTTTCAACGACAACCGACAAACATATTTTCTACGATGATTTTCCATACTAAGAAACACCAAGTTTCATAATCATTCCAGGATTAAATACATCCTTAACATGTTACAACGCCATGGGTTCCAATAATTCAAATACACTAATAGTATAATACAATGGCTTTATACATTTCCTTTATTTTCAATTCCATTCAACAGCAGTCAGTCATGGAAATGTGGTTGTAAAGTAGTGACCATAAGAACTGTGTTACATTGACTTGTCAATATAACGTGTGAAATACAATCCTAACATGTGTAACCTTTCTTATATCACGTGCAGCATATATACTGTGAATACTAAAATACTCAGAGGGGTGGGTAGCTTTCATCGTAGACAGCTTCTCCAGGTATTGTGGGGCTATTCCCTCCACGCTCACACACATAACTTGATTCTCTGTTGGAAAACAGTGCTAATTATTCTATCACCATGTGGGCATGCAGTGCCGATAAGAATGATGCATGTCAGAGAGGCCTGTCCACACTGCCTAGATGAGATTGACCCTTGATTTGCAGCCACAGCTGCTAAGGGCAACGCACGGCTATTTTCAACCACTCCACTTAGATTCACATTCTTCTCGGCCCTGGTGCTTTAAAAAGCATCACACGCTTGCCTGTCTCCACTCTGTCCTGGCAGGCCATCCTTCTACAGACAGATTTGAATTTGAGCTTAGGCATGTCATCACAAGTTTGTGGGCGAGTCGTCTGAAATTTTCTGAAATGTGATGACTGTGTTCTCGGAGCACACATGGAAGGTGTCATACGAAAGATTATAGATGACTGTGAAGAGTTAACACCGTGTCTCCGAACAATGATAAATCCTAGGAAGACATGTGCCACCACACAGCCAGGATTCTCCACAGTATTGCAGAGACGAAAAGTGCCACCCATCAATCCTCAGTCCCATGATGGACATACAAAGAAGTACGATGACACTTTTTCATGAATTCCCATAAAAACAGCATGCTTGGTGCAAAGCTAGCCTGGCTGTCAGAAATTTCCTGAGTCTCCCACACTAGAGTGGCAGTCAAGCCAACTCAGGTTATGTCTTCTGTGAACTCTCCTCCCAACCACCAAGAAGAGTTGATCTCGGCCAGGCAGTGGTGGTGCATGCCTTTAATCCCAGCACTCTGGAGGCAGAGGCAGGTGGATCTCTGTGAGTTCGAGGCCAGCCTGGGCTACAGAGTGAGTTCCAGGACAGGCTTCAAAGCTACACAGAGAAACGCTATCTCGAAAAAACCAAAAGAAAAAGAAGAGTTGATCTCTACTTCCTATGCCTTTTGGGCATCCCTATGGGTGTGACAGTTTCCTTTTTCTTTCCCTCCCCACCACTTCTCTCTCTGGAAGCAATCTCTATTTCTTTGACTCCCTAGCACATTTCTCAGTGTCTGGCAAAAACTTGGGTTGGTTAAACATTCATGGATGATTGGATGGGTAAATAAATGGAAAAAGTGGGTAAAATTTGATTCAGATATAAGCTATTTTGTCTGGCTAGACCTGGAGCTCCTGAGCTAGAACCAATTCAGCTACTTGGTTCCCACAGTTGAATCAATCTGAGGGGGAAAGGGAGGTGGGAATAATGTTGAATGACGGTTATTTGACATTCATGCTTCTTGATGGGCAGCCATAATGATAAGGGAAAACAGCATCCTCCCTTTTAACCTGGGACCCAGGAGACCAGCTCTCCTCTTTGAACACAGAGAATGAAGGATATCATTGCTCTAGAATTCTACTGTGTGTGTGTAAATAATGATGGCGTGGAAAAGAAGCTTTGGAATTAGACACGTTGAGGAACCAACTACAACCTAGCCAATTCCAATTAAGTGTGTGATTTTGGACAAGTTGCGTAGTTCCACAGACTACTTCACTCTACATGAGTTAATTTTTAAAAAATTATGATATCATAACTTGCAGTGATTAGGCTGGTATAGAGTACCTGGTGAGACACATTTTTTATTTATAATGCTCATGCTTATAAACAGTATTTTTTTTGTTTTTTGAGACAGGCTTTCTTTCTCTGTATAGTTTTGGTGCCCTGTCCTGGAGCTTGCTCTGTAGACCAGGCTGGCCTCGAACTCACAGAGGTCCGCCTGGCTCTGCCTCCTGAGTGCTGGGATTAAAGGTGTGCACCACCACCACTCGGCCTATAAATAGTATTTTTAGCTATGCAATGACATCTTGTTTGATTGAATTTGACATTAATACTATTTGGTATTATTCTTTTTGTCAATTCAGACTTCTTGATGGAAAAGGAAATAAAGCTCTGTTTATATAAGTCAAATAAGAATTTGGTGTGTACTCTTAAGCAAAATGCATGTGAAGACAGCCTATATATCCTTTGAGAAATGCCAAATAAAATGGAATGGCCAGGGAAAAGTCTTTACCTGAAAGACACAGCTATACATATTACAGAGAAAAAGCCGCACTGGATAGACTGTAGAAAGAGGCACTTAATACATGATGCTATGTCCCTTTCAAATGTATGTGCTGAAATCTTAATTAATGTGATGAGGGTAAAAGGTTGGGCCTTTGGATAAAACTATGCGGATAAAGCCACATGATAGGATTATTGCTGTTTTCATTCTAACAGGAGGAGATCCCAGATAAGATGGCTGTCACAGACTACAGAGAGCTCTAACTGAACAAAATGCCTACAGTTTGAATGTTGTGTTCTTTCTCCAAAGCATTTATGCATTGAAAGCTTAATCCACAAGGCAGCAGCATTAAGAGGTCATACAACCATCAGGGGATGCTGTCCAGTGGAAGGTAAGTTGATCGCTGTGGGAATTGTCATCAGAAGGGGTAAAGGAATACTCTTGGGATTTTGGTGATTTCCTGTGAAAGTAAGTTGTTATAAAAGAGCTAGACTGTGCCCCCTATCTCTGACTTCTTGTCACATCAGGGAATCTCTTCTATAGTCAGAAGGAAGATTTCCTGTGTCCCAGCCTGCCAGCGGTCGGGACAAATCTCTCCCACTTGCATCCCCCAAGTAAACACACAGAGGCTTATACTATTTTTAAACTGTGGCCATGGCAGGCTTCTTGTTATCTAATTCTTATATCTTAAATTAACCCATTTCTATAAATCTATACTTTGCCACGTGGCTCATGGCTTACTGGTACCTTTACATCTTGCTTCTTCTGGCAGTGACTCAGCCTTCCTTTTCCCAGTATTCTCTTTATCTGCTTATCCCACCTATACTTCCTGCCTGGCTACTGGCCAGTCCGTGTTTTATTTATCAACCAATCAGAGCAACACATATTCACAGCATGCAGAACATCCCACAGCACTCTTCTGTGCACATACTTGGACCAACATGATCAGCAACCAGAAGGCCTTCCCCTGAGTCCAGCTCAGACCTGCATCATGCTCAATACCTCTAGAACTATGCACTAAACAAATCATTTTCCTTTATACCCAGGCTTAGGCATTTGGGAAAAGCAGTGTGAAATAAATGAATACACGTTAATACCTTGGTCTCATATTTTTGGCCTCCAGAAGTTAAAGAAATATATTTATGTTATTTTTAAGGTACCCAGTCAATATTTCATTACAGCATTCTCGATTGATGAAGATAACTGTGTGTATTCAATATAAGGAGGAGTGAACGGCTGCTGTGAATTTGACAATAGTATTTCGATATCCTACTCACATTACATCTTCTATGATTACAGGGGGACAGAATTGTCTGAATTGTGTCTACCTCATGTGTCCCAGCGTTATCTTCTTGAGACGTTATTCTTTCCTTCCTTCAGAGGAGTAAAATCTGGTGATGAGAATGAGCAGGTGACCCAGGAGGATGATGCCTTGATGAGTCACTCTGAACGGTGCTGAACAATTCACAGGTTGTTATAGCAACCAGGGCCGGTATCTGACACTAGCCTGTTTGACTCTCTCTCTCCCTCCTTCCTGTGCTTTCATATGACCCCTCAGTCTAGAAGGTGACAGCTTAGACCCAGAGACCTCTATCTGTGTCATAGAACACTTCTCACAAAGCCTCCCCCACTCCCTGAGGTGACCTATTCTCTAGTTACCTTATGGACCCTGTATTCCAATTGGCTGTCATCATTTTTTCAGAGCTTGAATCTCAGATGTCAGTAGATTTTTGTGATTGAAATTATGGAAAATGAAGTCTAGGTGACTGGGTATACCTGTATGAGTAAACACTCTGTCCATTTGCATAAGTGTTTAGCTGATTCCCTTACCCCTCCCTTTCCTGGTTCCTAAGAGGAGTGTGGGCCTGCATCTTTTGTCTCCCTCTTGAGATCCATTAAGGTGACCCGGAGTACAAGTTAACTTATTGGATGCCAAAGAGAAACATCATGAGAGGATAAATTGTCTTTATATAAGACTTTGACTATTTGGGAAATTATCTTTGAAAGGAGATCCTCTAAAATTCATTTACTAATTAATTAAATTAAGTCATTCTTAAGTGAGAATCTATAGACAGGAAAATTAGTTATGTCAAATTTTTCTGACCATAGAGTAAGCAGTGGACAACATGTACAATATGATCACCTGTAATATGCAGTTTGACAAGCATGAGTTCTGAAAGTTACAGGATGGAAGGAATTATTGAAAGAAACGCCAACTCTCAGTCTGGGAATGTGTCTCAGTGAGTAGAGTGCTTTGGATAGACAAAGCCCTAATTTGATCTCTGGCACCTCAGATATGGATATGGTGATGGTGTGCACCTGCAATTTCAGCTCCAGGGAAGTGAAAACAAGAAGAACAGAAGTTCCAAGCCATCCTTGCCTACACAGCAATTTCAAGGGAAAACAACATTGTTATTAGTAAAGAACTATAACTCTGGTTCTGAGGAAGAGTGGCTGGGGCAATTATCACTAATTCCTGGGAGCTAAAGAGTAAGGACTGTAATCTGAACACCTTCTAGATTGGACACAAGATGGTAGTAAGGGGATAGAGAGCTCACTGTCCAAAAACAATCCTATAAAATAAATCTGCAAGCTGAGGCGAGGCACATGTGATAATAATTAAAGTAAACAGAAGAGAACACAGACACTGTAGCTGTGAGATCCCTCTACAGATCATCCATGCACAGACTAAGAGCATGGGAGTTATCTCTGCAAATGTCTCACCGGTTGGAGAGAGGAGCCAGTGTTGTCTGAGCTGCCCACCATGAAAGCATCATCATCTAAGAACAGCATGACAACTCTTGGCGCTGTCATTTGTCATGCTAAGTTCTTCCCAAGAAATAATATGCCACAATTCCATCCTTGCCTTCACTTATTGACTCCCTCATCGATTACCAACTCTGTTACAGGAACTGGGAATGTGGAAGCAAATAAGACAAATTCTGTGGGATTTAATTTAGTGTTATAAAAATCTATGGCAACTACACACAAAGAGTAATGAAACAAATAGTGCTTCGGACATTCAGGCCTCTCCAGGGGCAGAGTCTATGAAGGAGGCTATGGAAATGATCCCACAGAAGGCCCGCATAGAGAGGGACCTGGAAGATGGCTCAGTCACTGTTAAATATATAAAGGAAGAGTGTTTATTGTGAGTGGATTCTGAAGGAGGATTCTGAAGAATAGACTCTGATACCTAAAGGGGTCAACCTCCCAACTTTGGGAAGGTGACTGAAGGAAGTGCTTTGAGGAAAATGTAACCCAACCAGATTTGAACTTCAAGGGGCTAACACTGACACTGTTGTGGAAGATACTCCAGAATGAACAGGCCTGGGCCAGTCAGTAGCATTGACTTCATTTCCTTTTCTGTGAAGTTACGAGCCTGCTAGATTGGGGAAGTCCAGTAGACAATGTTTTTAATTTCATCCTGACACTTGATGAACTCTCTTGTCGACAAGTTCTGGAAATATGTACTGCATGGTGGGGTAATTATGCAGATTAATCACTAGGTTTCAACTCACCTTGCCCGTCTTTTCTTCTCTTGCTCCCTGCACCTCCCCATGCTCCATTCATTAAATTCCATGTTGATCCTTGTACACACCCTGTGCGCTCCAACCATACTGTTTTTCTTCATGGTGCTATCCACCTGGAGTGACCTCCTTTCATCTCCTGACACTGTAACCCTGTCCATTGTTCAGCGGGCCACCGCCTCCATAGACATTTTTATACTTGTCTAATCCTTTTCTTCTGTGTCTTGCATTATAGTGCAATGTAGGTCAAGGTAGAGACTTTATGTTCTTCAGCATAATCATGCTGATACTGATGATAATAGCACATTGAATGTCTTTAGTGCTTTTTAACCATATCTCATAGAAAGTCCTTTACAGACGTTCATGGATTATGTACTTTCATTTGGCAATTCAATGTATAAAAGCATAAAGTATCAGGCTAGCTCCTGATTGCTGTAAATTATCTGAGTAACTCCAGGCAACTTATTAACTTCTCTGAACTTAAATTTTCTCATCTCTCAACTCTTATAGTTCTTTGGATGATTGGAGGAGATTATTATTTAAAAGGCATGAAATACCATATGTAGTGCTTAACACAAACTCAGAATACAAATGGTCTCAATGGAATCAGTACTAAATCTAAGACACAGATGCTAGAGGGACATAAACACATATGTGAAGCCCCTCGGGGAGTCTGTCAATGCTATTTAATGATGATAAATACCACTATCATACCTAGAAAAAGAATGGAAAGTGAGCCTAATAAGCATTTCACTTTATATTGACACTGTATATACTATCATGTCAAAGTTAATTCTTTTTCTAATCTGGCACATCTAGATCATAGCCGTAATTGTGCATTAATATTTTAATCTTTAAAAATTATATTTTGATCATGGGACTTTGTGGCTTCCAGAGAAGGGACGTATCACTGAGTTCACCTCCAGACTACAAAGCGTTTTAATTAAATATAGAACATGGGGTTCTGTTTATTTATTTTGTTTCTGAGACAGAGTTTTGTGTAGCCCAGCTAGTCTTAAACTTCCTATGTAGCTTAGAATGATATGGAATTTTGGATCTTCTCGCCTTCACCTTCCAAGGGCTGGGATTGCAGGTGTGTGCTCCCTCACCTGTTGTATGCAGTGCTGGGTGTGGATGGAACCCGGAGCTTGGTGTACGTTAGGCAAGCGCTTTACCAGCTGAGCTATATCCTCAGCCCCCACATCTTAAAAAAAAAATTAACTATGGGAAAAATAATCATCCAAGAAAAGTATCAAAGAAAAAAAGGAAAGAATGATGTGAGAATTTGAAAAAAAAAAAACTTTTTGGATTTATATTTCAATTTTTCTGTTAAAACCGGAAATTTGAAATTAAGGGAAGAGCTACAGGAACTGGGAGGCTTGAGATGGCCCCCACCCCCAGCTGTCCCGCAAAAGAAGGCAAGGTGCAGGATCCTAGGATTTTCATCTGTGGAGCGCTCCTTTTCCTCTTCATGGCTACTTTACCTCAGGGGGGGAACCTAGGCTCACCTGCCCCACACCACAGGCTTTCTCACTCTGGTGTTCAGCTGGTTTCTAACAATTTGAAGGGGAGATGCCAACTCGTATGGTCTTCATTCCTCCAGCTCCCGATCTACTATGCTGTGAGATATCAAGGGACCCCCGCGGAAGTGTGTGCTTCCCACATCTGAATCTTCAACAGCCTTCCCTTCCCCTGCCTTCCAACTCCAAAAGTGACAAAACCATCGCCCCAGCCCCCGGTATTTCACTCCCCCTTACTGGCTTTATTTTACTCCGTACTACCGATCAAACGTGTCCCCGAAGCTCACGTGTTGGACATCTAATATTCAATTCAACAGTGTGGGAAGGTGGGGCTTTAATAAGAGATGATTAAGCAGAGATGCTATGAATGGATTAATGCTGTTATCTTGAGAGATGGTTAGCTAGAGAGAACAAGTCTGACGAAAGGACCAATTTCGCTCTCTCCTGCTCTTGCCTCACATACACCGAGGTGACTCTGCCACGTAGTGATGCAGGAAGAATGTCAGGGCAGTTGGCAGTCCCTTCCATCTTGAATCCCCCACCCCTATAACCATGGTCCAACTGCACTTCAATTGTTTATAAATTACACAGCCCATGGCATTGTTACACCAGCACAGAATGAATACCACTTTGGTCCAGTCTAGACCTTTATTAATTACCTCAACTTAAAGCTTCTCGCAGTCATCCTGGTTGAATGTGTCACCTGGGACATTGCTGTGACTACACCCTTGGAGCCGAGTGTCTGTTCTCTTACAATGCTGGGTTGGAATGGGCAGGAAGGAAAGATTGCTTTTATGGAAATAGGTTTTACTCTATTACTCAAGAATTATTTTTCTTGGAAATATTTTGATAGTTAAGAATTGACTGTAAATCTCAGTCTCTTTGGTGAGGGCATTGTAATTTCTTTGGAGAAGGGCTCAGGGAAAATGTTGTCATTTTTCCTAGTGGAATTGCTAAGAGAAATACATCTTTTCCCTAGCTCTTGTCCTCTGGTGAAAATGAAAACAGGTTATTCTTTGTGATATTGGAGCTACAAAACAGCCAGATAAGCTCAGAGATAAAATCCATCTTCAGAACAGGCCAGAAGTCTTGGTAGAGAGCCTCAACTAGAATATAGATGAAGAAATGCCAAACCGAAGACAGCCAGGGATCCAGTGGGGAAGGGCACTTGATGCTTACCCAAGGGCCTGGGATGGTTGTCCAGGTCCCACATGATTAAAGGAGAGAGTGGAATGCCCCAAATTGTATTCTCACCTTCATACATGCTATGATCGAGTACACACACACACACACACACACACACACACACACACACACACACACACGGAGAGAGAGACAGAGAGACAGAGAGAGACAGAGACAGAGAAGACGGAGGAGGAGGGAGGGAGGCAGAGATAGAGAGAGTGAAGGAGAGAGAAGGAGAGCGGGAGAGAGGGAGGGAGGGGGCAGGGGAAAGAGGGAGAAGGATAGAAGAAGAGAAGAGAAGATGGGCCATCCATGCTTGGGATGGAGGAAAGTCTGGTGTAGAAATTACTCAAGAAGAGTTCAACCACATAAAAATATGACCCTGTAATTCTGCCAAAGTCAACAGACCCATAGTGCCAGATTTAAAAAGCGCTAACCTCACAGGGTACCCTTGCCTGAAGCCTGCTACAGTTTATAGCTCCATTTGTCAGCATTTGCAAGATGTTTTTGAATCCTGAAAATTTAGCTGTACAGAAACTATGAAATAAAACCCATGTTTTTCTGGTAGATAAGACTTTCAAAGGATACCATAAAAATCTAACATGGCCATTCAAACACAGGTTTCTGTTATTTGATTAGCAGTTATCATCTGGTATTTTTCTTATTTGCATATTTAGTTGGTTTTGCTGTTTAGATTTAAGGTCCATAGGAACACGTATAATTCTTTGTATTCACTGCTCATTGAGGAAGTTATTGTCACTTGTAAATAATTTGTAGAGTTCTTATTAGCATCAGATTTCTGGTACTTCACAAGCAGTCATGAACATGCTGGATTAACACTGCTAGAATGTAAATTTATAATGAATGGTGACTCTATTTTCTCTCTCATTTTCCATTTCTGTTAACAGAGTAATGGAATTCCTCTCAAGTTTCAGCTTCTATCCCCACTCATGCCCAAAACAATTCCACCCACGACCACGAATCCTAAGTTTTTTGTGCCCAACATTGCTGGCCTGAGTTCACTTTCAATTTGCAGCAGACAGTGAACTGGTTAGGATAGGATACAAAACAGCAAAGGGAGCTGAGGGGAAGGCAGTCTGGCAAGAAAGCAGAAGCTCCTAAAATGATCCTGTCCACTTTGTACCTTGCCCCCAAATCAGAGCATTTAAATATATTTTTTGAAAAGAACCTCAGGCAGTGTTTATGAGGGTCTTGAGTATTGAAGTATCCAGTATTCCTAAGTCTGTGCTGGCATTTTGCCTACTAGTCCATGAACTCTCCCATTGGGTACATCCTGAAATGTTCTTGGAGATTGCAGGTCATAAATGTGCATGATTAATTGCTTATGTTGAAACAAACCAAAAAAAACCAAAAGTGTTTCCAGAACATTCAGATGAGAGAGTGAAGCAAGACCCTAGTGGCTATCAGGAGAAATCTTTGTTGGGAAGCCAAGAATGGTGGCTGGGGGAAGGTGGAACTGACTGGAAAGGCTGGTAAACATTCCTAGCAGGTAGACGACAGGAGAGTAAGATCAGACAATGGACGTTTGGTATATAGATTGGGAAAGACACCCAAGAAATCAAAGCATAGGTTACTAGGCAGTGACTTAAGAAAGCCAAATATAAAGTAATTACCAAGAGAAATTTACACTGTGGTCTCTAAATAAAAGCAACCTTTGAAGCCAGAAAACTACAGAGGTGTGCTATCTTTTCCTCATAGATGTTCCTGAGTTCAGTCCAACAATTCATCCTATTTTATTTCGAGCTTAAGAATTAAATTGTGCACTGCAGAGGCAGTGGCAGAGGCAGAGGCAGATCTCTGTGAGTTTGAGGCCAGCCTGGTCTACATAGTGAGTTCCAGGAGAGCTAGAGCAACAGAGTGAGACCCTGTCTCAAACAAACAAATAAATGAACAAATGAACAAACCTGTATTGCCTTCCTTGGTAGTATAACTGTGTGTATGTCAATACCTACATTAAACATATTGCAGAGGACCTGACCAAAATTAGGCAAAAGAGAACCCAGTTTTGTTAACTGAGTCCACAGACTCTTGAAGTTGTCACCTTTGGCACATGAAATATCAGAGAAGAGGCAAGAAAGAAAGAGAATGAGATCATTCGGGGGGATGTTCTACCCTCTCTCCACCTAATTATGAAAGAAAGTATACAATCTCAGGGAATATGGCAGCCATAGTTTTTCTGATGTAGCCATAGTTAGGGCTGCCTATGGCCTAGATGAACAATGAATCTTGGGATGGAGACACTTTTCTTTCTGTTCAGTTAATTGCTTCAAGACACATGTGTCTTAAGGTCTATTCTACTCAATAGCTCTCTCCTTGTTGCTGGCTTCTCAAACCCAAAGAGAGGAAACCCATGGTTTTTACCAAATTCCATTTCCCCAAGAGAAATGAAGGCAGATTGGTGCGTGCTGCACCATGGCATCTCAAAGAGCAGCCCGATTCTATGGGAGTGGTGATTGTTGCTGCAGAACTCTGCAGCCAGTCCACTTCCCCTAAGGCAGTTCAGGTTTGGAGTCCTGATGATTACCGTTAAATATAGACAGTTTATGAGCTGCAAGCTGGCACATGGGAGCTAGAGGAGATCTGATCCTTGTGTATAGGATCTCCCAGGTCCTAGACCACATGTCTTGCTGTCCAGTGATCTCTCCCCAGGAGGACTACTGATTTCTCAGATTTCTGTTATACTTATATTTCTCAGGGAACAACCCTCAGTCACTTAATCAAGGTGGCATGTCTTTTAAGCAAGTGCTCCATTCCTAAATACGTTACACATATGCCCTGTAAGTCATTTCAGTAGGCAAGAACATTATCAGGATTCTCCTTCAGGTGTGGACAGCCTGACTGGCAGTCTCACCGGGTTTCCCCCATGACAAGAAGAAAACTAGATTTAAGGACGGATTAGGAGCCTGGCATGGTGGTGCATACCAGAATCCCAGTACACAGGAGATGGAGGATTGCCATGAATATGAGGCCAACTTGAGATGTATAGTGAGTCTGAGATTATCCTGTCCAACTCTGTCTCAAAAAACCTAAAACAGATATCCACAAAACAGATCAGGAAAAGACTTGTATGGTATCTCTTTCTACTGATCAGAGGCTGAGTTTAGGAAGTCGGTCCAGCCCTGCACACAGCCTTATCAGATAAGGGATCGAGCAGAAAAGATTTGCAATAAACGTCAGACTTTATGTCCACGTACTAGAATGTGGAGCTCACCTGCAGATGAAATTGATAAAGCATGCTGTTACAGATGTACATTGGAATTTGAGAAATAGCTGTGTTGGGTTTTGTGTCAGAGCAGAGGATCTGGGGTCGTGTGTTCTGGAATCTTCTGGAAGAACAGGGGTGATGTTCTCCTGTGGCGTTACTGGAATGTGAGGATTTGTTCAGGTTCTATTCTCTACTAACCCGTAGTTGTAAGTCAGAGCCTTTGGACTTGGCTTTTTGGCTGTGTTATATGAAGCAGTTGGAACAATTATTGCCAATGTCTCTGACTGACCATGAATTTCATCTGAGACATGAACTAGAAAGCTGAGACCATGATAAAAGGGAGAGAAAAGTCAGTCTCTGCACTACACAAGTGGGAAGGAATTGCACTTATGTGTGTGGTGGTCAGAAAACAACATACTTCTTGCTCTCCACTGCGTTGGGCCTGGGCATTGAACTCAGGTCCTCAGGTTCAGCAGCAAGAGCCGAGTCAGCTCAGAGGTCCCATTCTTTGCTTTTGATTTTTTTTAAAAAAAACTTACATTTAAATTTACAGAATATGTGAGAGGAGTTTATGGAAGTTCAAGAAAGCAACTTAAAATGAAATTAGAAACAGAGGCATAGGAGATATGATTTGGGGACAAAATAATCATCAATACACATTCTGCATGGCTACTGGAATTTGAATTGGTCTTGTCAATTTAGTGATATTAATAGTCTCCTTGGGTGTGACTACAGTAACTTACAGTACTGTAGGATATAGGAGGGGATGGAATTTATTCTTTTGTGTTTTTAGATACATATATTTAAATATTCCAGGATTATATAACACGTGTATAATTTACTTTTCAATATGAGAGTAAAACATAATAATGCACCAATTTAAAAGGGCACGATATTAACAATGCTAAGCCTCACTGACGTTTCTGCTGCTTCTACATAAACTGTGATCTCAGCTCTCCTGTAGTGTTCCTTTCAAAACCAAAACTTGGAGAAAATCATCCTGTCCTGTTTCCAGTTGTACCTCCCTTATATCTTCATTTCAAATAAAGTTCCGGTTTTCAGTATCCCCAGGTGAAACAGCACTTAAGCAGTCTTTAAGCCCCCTGAAATATGGCCCCTGGATTACAATTTGAGATCCAGGAGTTATAAAGCGGTGCAGTGACAGCCTGTTTCCAAATGACCTTGATTGCAATCCTTGATATGAAGCATGTCTCTCATAGCTTTGCATCATAAGTTCCCGACTCCTTTACAGCCTTTGCTCTCTTTCAGAAGCCAGGTGAGGCTGAATGACACACTGATTCCGGAGTCTGGCTCTAAGGTTTATTAGTGGGGTTTGAATCCTCCTTACTCCAGCACTCAAATGTTTGTGAAGGTGAGCAAGTTGCACTCTGCATTTCAGTCTTCTCAGCTATAAAATGGGGGGAATGTTGCCACCCACATGAGGAGGCCTTTTGTGGATCAGGATCTAGCACTCTCGGCCCAGTTTCTAAGACTAGGTGTTAATTACTATTTAGATATTTTCCTGAAGGAAAGCCTGACATAGCTTGAGTCACTGATCAGGGAATAAATATTTCTGTATTTCACGTGATGAAATTTGCTTAAAGAGGGGCATTTGCCTTAGTGTGAAAAGCACAGACACCAAGAGAATCTAAAGAAAGAAGAAGGGGCATGGCTCTGTGGAGTTTCTTCCATCATAGCGATTTCCTTACCAAGAGGCTTTGCTCAGGCTTCTCAAAATGCTAGAAAACCAGTGTCTGAAAAATAAATGTCTCAAGACTCTCTAAAAATAACTACATTTTCTCAACAAATTCAGGCAGAAAATCTATTTGGTAGATATTTCATTGCACTTGGCAGGCGTATTAGCATGGTGTGGTTGTTATTTCAAAATGTTCTGCAATCATTTATAAGCAAATAAGAATAATTCGTTAGCTTGTGAACCTGTTGTAAGTGCTGATTGAAATCTAAGGGCTTGATCTCTTTGTGATATGAAAGTTTCCAGTTATTTATGAATTTGTAGCATTAACTATGAACACACATGAACACAAGAATTATTTTGAAAACAAGAATTATTTTGAATGCGTTATATAACTATCCATCAATCCTGGATCTTTTTATGAAAATTCAATGATGTTCAAATTTATCTTTAAATGCATGGGCTAAGAATTTAGTTGAGTGGTAGACTACTTGTCTAAAAAATGGGAGGCCATGGGTTTAATCTGAATTACCACAAAACTCAAAATCATTAAAAAATGATTTAAAAAATGAAAACTTTGCCGGGCGGTGGTGGTGCACGCCTTTAATCCCAGCACTCGGGAGGCAGAGGCCGGCAGATCTCTGTGAGTTCGAGGCCAGCCTGGGCTACCAAGTGAGTTCCAGGAAAGGCGCAAAGCTACACAGAGAAACCCTGTCTCGAAAAAAACCAAAAAAAAAAAAAAAAAAAAAAATGAAAACTTTAGAGGAACTCTCACTGAGACTCCAGCTTTATATTTGCTATCATTCTTTATTTAATAATGTTTCCTGCCTATATCTCACCTCACATAAATCTTTTCATTCTTTTGTTTATTTGCTTGTTTGTTGTGAGACAGGATCTAACTATGTAGCTCTGGCTGTCCTGGAACTCATTATGTAGACCATGCTGGCCTGGAGCTCAGAGATCCAACTGCCTCTGCCTCCCAAATGCTGGGATTAAAGGCACGCACTACTATATGTGGCTATCTTTTCATTGAAGTTCCATGGGGCCCTGGATTTCTTCTATTTGGCTGGAAGTTCCTTGGGGTAAGAAACATTCTCTGTCAGGGCAAACACAATTCTGTGCACATCTCAGAGAGCCATTTAAGACATTTGAAGAAATTAAATTCTTGTGTTGCTAGGACTGAGAGCAGAAACCCTTGCATTTAAACAGTGCAAGAAGCCTAAGTCTAAAGCAGTCCTTTAGATCCTATCATGGAGGAGAAAGAAGCCATTAGGACTGAGAATGAAGTGGAGTGGAGAGAGCGCTTTCTTAGCGTATATAATGCACTTTGTTCTATCCCCAGAACACACAAATGGGCTTGTTGGTGTGTGCCTGTCATCCCAGCATACAAGGGGTCGGGGAGAGAAGTAGAAACTCAAGATCATCAGTTCAAGTTCACCCCTGTCTAGACCATAGTTCAAGGCCATCCTGAGATACATGAGACCATAGGTAGATAGGAAGATAGATAGAGATAGGTAGATAGATGGATAGATAGATAGATAGATAGATAGACAGACAGACAGACAGACAGACAAGAAAAGCCAGGTAGAAGAGATTAAATAACTACTTTACACTGCAGCTTTCAGAGTTCTGGAGTTGCTTCTGGTACCTCATTGGAAATGAGGTCACCTCTTCAGCTCCTGACAGTCTTGTTGCAAAGGAGTTTTTCTCCAGTACGGCATGAGATCCAGGCTGTTCTGGCAATGTGAGTGGGAGAAGAAATAGACAACTGGCTCTCTTCGGTCCTTGGCACTCAGGAGCTGGTTAAAGCACTGTTGGCCCTAACGCAGTGTGACATGTGGCGGCTTTGTATTTCTTTTTCATCATCATTTTAGTAAACTTCCTGGAGCTCCTTGGTCATCAAATCTCCTTTGGATGATATGACCAAGTCTTACTGACCACTCACAGACGTCCCCACTGCTCTCGTCTAATCATTTCTAAGTTGTTCATTTCCTGCCCACGCTTAACCTTAGAAAACATACCTAACACTACACAGGACGTTGCTACTGCACCCTTCTTTAATTATTGGATGTTTTTAGCTCCTCATGGTATTCATATTGAAACTCATTATCTGTAATATCAATACCTTACATTCTTACAAAGTTAGCTATTGACCTCTGGATATACATGCAATTTTATGCCCACAAAAATATTATTATCAGATTATAAATGTATGCATTTCCTTCATTTCTTTAAGTTCGTCTATCCTGTGAACTTTTTCCCAACTGTCTTGAACCATCTCCTCTCATTCTGGCTGGAGCTGGCTAGTGGATGAATTTGCAAACCTAATAACGGAAAGGTGAAAAGGCCCTGGTTCCAAGTTAGCACATACATGCAGCTCTCTGACCCCGAGAGGCTGCAAACTCCCAAGCATTCGCTCAGGATTCCCCGAGCTGTCCAAAGAGTTCGACTCTGATCAGTTCCCTCTCCAGTGGTGAAGCAGGCAAATTTGGACACAGCAGCTGTCTGCTCCCGAAGACAGCTGGAAATAACCATGTCTGATAGGATCAGCTATCAGAGGCAGGGCAGCACTGTTGTGTGTAAACAGCATGCTATCTCTGAGATGCTGACACAGTGACATAAACAGCACCAGGCTCGACCTGCCCTCAAAATAGCAAGAAAGACACTTTGCATCCAGCCTTGCCCAAGTAAAATCCGAATCGAAAGCACCGTACAGACCACCATAACTGCCCTTCCTCCATCGCCCTTTCAGATTAAAAGAAAAACCTGAGGCTGGTGGAGATGTGGAGAGCTGTGATATTTTTAATTGTCACATTTGCATGCGTGTGTTTCTAGCTAAGCCCACTGGAGATCTCATATATGCACGAATTGTTCCGTTATGCTTAAACTAGTACATTAGTTTCTTTCCACATAGCTGACTGTGAACACCCCAAGGTTTCTCAAGATGTACCCTTAGATACGAGGGCAAAATAAATACCTTCAATTCAAATGTGCCCTCAGCATGTGGGGGCAGCTACCACCATGTGGTTATTGTATGCCAGTCTTTGTCTGTGGCCAGGCACCGAAACTACAGAGACAAATGATTTCCACAGCCAGTGTGGGAAACAGATACATGCACCAACAATTAAGAGATATTACAAGTGCCATATGGGAGATTTATGTAAAGTGAAATATTAGTCTATGAAGAGGGAGCCACTTAGATGGAGAGACAGTTCAGAAAACACATATTGAAGTTAGATCTCCGTAGTAACATTTGCACCCTGCAGAAGGCCGTGAGAGAGATGGATGGGGGAAGGAAGGAGACCGTGCACATGGAACATTTCAGGCAGGAAGGAACACTGCTTGATTTACTGAGAACTGGCTACCGAGAGCAGCCCATCTTTATTTCTGAATCGTTTAGTCTATTACCTACTACAGGTAGAATGCTTATAAACAGTTCTGTGGTACAAAAGTCTCCCTTGGAGCCACAGGCATGGACTTACCTTTTCCTCCCTTCCTGGGGACTCTCCCAGACTGCACTCTCATGTGCATTTCGGTCCTCTTTGACTGAGATGGTCACAAATAAGAGCCTAGTGCAAAAAAAGAAGCATTCTTTGTGAACAAATGGGATTGTTGATGGCAATTCTGACACTAGACGGGACTTCGGAAGATCAGAAAATCCTAAGATAAGGCTTTCACTATGACTTCTCTGTACAGAACTATCCCATGAGCCACACTGCCACCAACTTTAGGAGTTCAGCTGGGCTGATTGCAAAATATCATCATAACTGGGCTTGTTGACTATTGATATCTCTCATAGAAAGAGAGTGTGGAGTGGGTCAGAGGACCCTCTTCTGAGTGTCTAGCCACCTCTCCCGACCAGTTGTATACAATTCTGCAATAAATAAACATGAACTTTGGACTTGGCGAAGGGCTAGAGGATATAGACCGCATAGGACTAGGACTGGGCACTCCATCCATATGTCCATGGGGAATCTCACTCATGCTGGATGAAGACCTTCCATTGCGGCTGCTTTAAGGCCAGCCAGATTCTTGCCAGTAACAGCTCACCAATTGCTCTGGAAGAAAGTAAGCCTAATACACTCAGTGGTCCTCCTGATTTGTCCCTGGGACCTTAGGCAGAGGAGAGGGAGGAGATGCTTACATCTGCCGTAAGGAAGGCATCTCAGCAACATCTCAGATCCAAGAGTGAATCTAATATTCATCAAAACACAAGAAGGAATAAAGGATATGTTTTCACAGTTCAGATTTATGACAAGTCAATGCTACTCAAATTAAGACAGATATAATTGCTTGTCTAAAAATTGATTGGTTTTAGAAAAAGAAAAGGGGAAAGGAAAACAGGCATTTTAATTTACTGATGGTACAAACAGAAACTATATGGCTGTCTTGGAAGTAATTTCTTCTTCCCGCTGTCTATGAATGTATATACATATATATGCACATTGTGTGTGTGTGCTGGGCATACATAAAATATTACTGCATAATACATCATATAGATTATACACATTTGTCCTCTAAGTGTATTAACTTAGGTTTATAAGTAATATAAGGGTAATTTTCAATTTAGAGGGCCACATACCTGCCTCGCTAGAAGGCAGTATGTATGTACCTAAATTATGATGCAAATATGTTCATGACAGAGTTATTTGTTTAAATACAAAACGGGGGCCAGTGAGATGGCTTAACAGGTAAAGGTGCCAGCCACCAAGCCTGGGGAGCAGGATTTAATCCCAAGGACCCCCAAGGTAGGAGAGAAGTAACTCTTGCTAGTTGTCTTCTGTTCTCCCCCTAGATACCATAGAACCGATACACATGCACACAGTAAATTTCTAAAAAGTGGAATAAACAAAGATTTGTATGAGTTCCTGCTTCAGATGTATCACAATACATTTTAATAATTCATCTCCATAAAAGGGATTCCTGTCTAACTGTCACATTCGAGTGCATTTAGGAAAAATAAGGACAGCAGTGGTGGATGAAAAGTGCTTAGAACACAGCTTGCTGTCAAGTAACTGCTCAATGTCCATTTCCAGTTTTATTGCTACAATTAATATAGTAAGTATAGGAAGATGCTCCTTTGTGAGTGAAAAATAAAGTTTACAAAACAGCGTGTAAATTATGTTACCAGTTGTGTGTGTGTGTGTGTGTGTGTGTGTCTGTGTGTCTGTGTAAGCTTAACAATAAATGGGGAACACATTAGTTTCTGCTACTGTAGCTGCACTACAGATGGTGTAGTTTAAATAAGAGAACTACCGTCTTGCAGTTCCCGAAGTCCAAGATTGAAATCTCAGCAGGATTGATTCCTCTGAGAGCCAGGAGGAAGGGTCCTGTCCCAGGCAGTGTCCTTGGCTGGAAGGTCCCTGTCTTCTCAGCTTCCCTCTGTCTGTACCCCTGTATGCATTGTAAGGACACCAGCTACGGTAGATCGAGGCCTACTCTAATGGCCTCTCTTTAACTCATTGTCCTTTTAAGGTTTTATTTCCAAATAAAATCACACCCCGAAGTATTAAAGAGACTTTAACATGTGACTTTGGGGATAAGACAATTGAACCTATAGCAGATAATACATGCATTTATAATTTACTTAATGCATCTATTGATTGCTTACTTGTTATTTTCTGTGAGAACTAGTGTAATTTTAAAATGTTATATCTTGCTTCCATGTTCCTGAAATTTCAAATGAAATTATTTTTATTTCCATTGGTGCCTTTCTGCCCTCCTTTTCTGTTTTGTTTTCGTGCTTTGTTTTATTTTTGTTTTGCTGAAACAGGGTCATGTGCAGCCCAGGTTGACCTCAAACTTGTTATGTAGCTGAGAATGACCTTGAATCTCTGATCTTCCAACCCCTTCCTCCCAGTTGCTGAGATTAGAGGCCTGCCTTGCCACGGCCAGCCTTTTCTGTCCATCTTAAATATTACTTCCAGTTGTCCTATTTAAAGTGAGCACAGGACTTTAGCTTAATATTCTCTGTGCAAATGGGAAGTTTGAAGCCTGAAACACACACACACACACACACACACACACACACACACACACACACACACTGTGGGGAGTGTAATAGAATTTGGAATATTTTTTTGTAAATCCCTCTCCAGCTAAGCAAAATGGTTATACAGCTTTCAAAAAGTTTTCATTTTGGAGGGAAGCTACATGTCTTGACCGTTTCTGAGTGTGTCAAGTCTAAAGTCAACACTACATTTTTTGTGTGTTTTGAACATTATATCACTTTTAAGTAGAAATTTTTGAGATTAAGAAAAAGTATTAGCACAGGTGAAACAGGTTTCTGCATAGACAATAATAATGGAATAATTCGAATTACACTTAAACACAGTAGTGTGACCTTTACAGTTGTAAAATAAAGAGCAAACATGTCAATGAGCAAAGTGATGATTCATATATTTTTCTAAACTTCATTCCTGAATTGAATTTTCTTGAAGCCAGGAGTTTGCCTTCCTTGTAAGGATAATCTTGCTGAGATTAGGATCTGCTGCACAAAGATGAAAAGCCTACATAAGAAAAAAGTGTTCTTGAAAATGCTTCCCAAATCTATCGTCTGAGAGTACTAGTCAGTTGACCTGGAATGTCACAGCTCATTCATGGGTGGGGTGTTTAACAAAGTGAATTTGCTGTCTTTAGTTACTGTAGATCATCCATATGTTCTCTTGGTCTGTGTAGCTAATGCTTTACCAGTGTAATTACTGATGTACTTTCATGGAATAAGTCAGATGCAAAAAGAATCAGAGTCTTCACTAAAATTTTGGTGATGTTATAGAATTGCAGAAATAAATGTTGAAAACGTGGTAGCTGATCTATTGGAAGGGGACAGAGATTGGTACTCATCGTGTTAAGTAACACAGAAGCACATAATCAGTAATTGCGTAGAAGGAAAATTGTATCAGGCAGAAACTTTATATATCTTATTGTTTATGTATTCATCTACTATATCAATGAAAGCTGTTTTGACTGATATTAGATATGAAAAAGTATCACTGACATTTATCCATTCTCAGAGCTGGGGTTTTATCTATGGATTTAAAAGAGCTGCATGCTTGGCTATATCTGATAAGTCAAATCAGATAAGATGCTTAATATGGGATTCTCCATTGTGTGTTTGAAGAGATTCTCCCATCGCTATGTTTCTCTCTGTGGCTTCCATGGGAAATTAAAAGTTAATTTTGTCTTTGCTCTTTTGTCTTTTTCTTTATCAGCAGTGCCTGGGAGGCAGGGTAAAGTGTGTTCAAAGTGACCTTCAGTTAACTCATATCATCTTGACACAAGTGAGCCAAGCTCTACACTGGTAATTTTCATTATTAGCTACAAGAAAAGGAGTGTCTCTCAGTAGGAAAGACACATCATCCAAAAAAATACAGGTATTTTATCCATCTGGAGTGTGATTGTTCAACGAAGGTTGCAGGGGAGATAATCAAAACACAAGATAACGTGCAAAGGAGTCAAAAAATATAGATGAAACTGCTATCATGTATTAGGGAAAGTGATTTACCCAAGGTCAGCAGCAGAACTTCTGTTCACTGCAGTCAGAACTGGAAGCCACTGTTACACACACACACACACACACACACACACACACACACACACACACACATACACACGCCACCTTGTATCCTCAGGCTGGAAGAGCCCAGACACTGTGCTCTTCCCTTCTGGGGTTAAATCACTGTTTTAGGCACAACCCAGCCACATGTTAGTACAGCATGCTGCTCTTTTTACCTCTGCCCTATTCATATTTTTCTCCCAGTCAACTGATGTCAGAAATTGAGACTTCTGGTTGTAAGGGCACAACATGGTTCTGGTTCAACTTTCCCCCTGTAAACAATTTTTTATGAGCATACCAACCAGGGGCATATCTAAAACACATGATCGAGTTTGGCATCAGAATGTCTACCCTCCCTTCCCCTCTCCCATTTCATGGTTTCTGTTTCCTGATCACTCTTCTTTGCTGAGGGCCCTTGAAGCTTCTGGAAGCTTCAAGAAGACTCCTGAAACCTCCTTCCATTTCATAGGCATTCCAACCCTGTTTTGCATTCTGCAGTGAAAAGCTGATTTCAGATGAATCTACTGATTACAAGTACTACATTAAACATGTTAAGTCTATGATTTTCTCAGCACCCAGCCCCGAACAGTAAGTAGGGCTGCTGCTGTCTCTGGTGAGTCTTCCATCAAAGACACTGTGTCAAGATCTTAACTGGAATTTACTGAGTAACCACTGTGGGCTCAGTAAACACAGGGCAGGACATCTGAATTCAGCAAAGGACACAGAACATCAGTCTGTGCCCTTGGGAGTCTTCCCTATAAACATGCCAGAGCAGAGATAGTGACCTCACACTTCCCAGGGAACATCTTCACTCAGTTGTCCTGAAGTCACCTCCAACTCAACACATCCAAAATAGAAAGCAGTCCTCCTAACACAGTCAGAGGGTCACATCATTCTCCTCTGTTCCGGGACCGGGCATCTCGTTTTTAGGTCAATGCCAACTAGGTTTTGGTTCTGAACAGCTGACATCCAACATGTATATCTGCTGATTTTACAGTCATGGAGTTTCCCCTTCTAGGAGCTTCCCCAGTCTGCAAGTGCATCTTCTCTCTCATTGGCCACCTTCGGTGGTGCTAAAGGGATCATTTATTAAAATGCCTGCTCAGGTTTACCACTGTCCCTCAAACAAACCTGCAGTTATTCATGTTGCCTGCAGAAAAAAAATTACCAACATTTGAAGTAAAGTCTTTGAATGATTTGGGTAAGTGTTCCTTTCTCAGGCTTTTCTGAGACTAGAACATTGCTGTGGGTGGTCTGAATGCAAATTCCTATACTGGAACCCAGTGTCCAGTAGGATACAATTTTGGGCTGTGGTATTGGGAAGTCATTAAGCCAAGAGTGCTCCGATCTCACAAATGGAGTTAGTGCCCTCATCAAACAAGTTGCATTGCTCTTTCTACAACAGGGTCAGAGCAAGTGGGGGAATCAGAGGGCACTCATTAGACAGTAAATTTGCTCTTTCCTTGATGTTTGATTTCCCAGCCTCCCGAAATTATGATGAGTAACAGATTCCTCCTGTTTATAAATTACGCAGCTAATATATTTTGCCATAGTAGCCTTAATTAAGATAATCAGTGATGAACCAAATCTGTTTTGTTCAAATGTACTCCACACATTCAACCTCTAAGTTCATTTTCTTCCATTCTCCCCAATACTTTTGGCTTTACATTTGAACTACCTATGAAGATCCTTCTAAATTATCCCTCTCAAGGATACAGAATAAAAGTCAACATTTGGGGTTCCTGGGATCCATCCAATGTGGAAGCCCAGAGAGATGCTCCTCATTCACATGCATAGTCAAACCACAGAAGCCAGCAAAGCTGAGAGGATAAAAGAGGATAATTGGCCAGTTATCAGCAGGCAAGACTGCCCTACAATGTGACATATTCTGAGGACAGAGTCAAGCTATAAATATGACTCATGCATCAGTTATAGTACAATTATGGACAAGAACTAATGCAGGGGGATGTAGATAGAGATGGTGAACTGAACATCTTTAGTGGTGATCTTTATTTTGCAATTAACCTAAAGCAAAGACCTTTAATAATTGCTGTAGCCCTCAAAATTCAAACGGTTGCAGGGGAAGATGAAATTTAGAGAGTGAATTAAACTTCCAATTTTCTCATCCCTCATGTTGTTTCTTGCAAATATATTTATCAAAGTGCATTTTTAAGAGAGGGGTGGGGAACTCCAGTTACACAAGAAGAGCTATCCTCTGCCCGAATGAAGAAACTGTTCAAATCCAGCGCATTGTTTCATAAGCAATGCTTCCTAATGCAGCCAGAGCCAGTAAGGGCTTAGGTTATTAGTTATGTAATCCCTGGTTCCTCAAACTGCAGTTTTGATCTGAACACACAGTTTCAATTAGTTACTTCGGTTTTTTTGCCTGGAGGTGTATTTCATTTTTAGAATCAAGGGAAGCTCAGATAATCACAGCATTTTGGAACGGCTCCTGTTTTCTCAAATAACACATCTGACCCCTGAGAGACAACTTAAGCTTTGAGCCCTGTGCTCTTTCCATGGCCCCACGTATAGATTGAATCATGCTGCCTCAAAAGATATGTTAAGTCTTCACTTCTAGTATCTGTTAATGTGACCTTACTCGGAAAAGGGGTCTTTGCAGACATAATGAAGAAATACTTTGCAATGAGATCATACTGGAGTTGTGTAGACTCTTAATTCAATCTGACTGGGCTCCTAAAAGAAGCAAAGGACACAGAGACAGACGGAGGCAGTAAACTCCCTATGACAACGGATGGAGGTCAAACAGCACAGACATCCGTGTTTCCTACTAGAGGAAGAAGCCAAGATGGATGGACCCAGAGTCTCAATGGCCGGGTGGTCCCTGACAGTTCCACTTTGGATGACTATCCTCCAGAATAAAGCCAGAATAAATTCCCATTTTACTTCATCCTGTTGTAGTACTTAGTTACAGAAGATTGTAGACAATAACTGCTACAGAAAATTCTAGATGATAAATACACCATTCTACCCCTTCTGATTGTTAATTTTGATTTTTATCATGTTGCCTCAGGAAATCATGGAACAACATCACTCACACTGCATCTGGGTACCAGACAACCTTTCCACTTGGTGAGTGTCACAGCCCTTGCCCTTTAGACCGGTTCTGATGGAGCCATTGACCTTGGAGCCATTATCATCCATAGTGTCACATCAAATCTGCTGTCTGCCCATTTGGTTAGTTAAGAACTCTTAGGTAGACCTGGTGGCACATTCTCCTAGTCTTGGCACTTAAGAGGAGGCAGGTAGATCTCTGTGAGTTCCAGGAAGGCCTGGTCTGCATAGTGAGTTCCAGGACAGCCGGGACTGTGTAGAGAGACCATGTCTCAAGAAAAACCAAGCCAAACCAAAAGAAAACAAAACAGCTCTTAAATGTTGACCATTTTGTGTAATGAGGTGCTGGCGGTCAGCCAACAGTGCCTGGCATGGACGGAAAAATTGATTCACTAGGAAAGAGAAGACCACTAAGCTTTAGAAAAAAGGAAAGCAATGTCGCTATCCCTTTTGGGATGGGAGACAGAGGCTTAAGGCTGAATGTCTGCTAACCAGTGACTGGCTTGAAGGTTAAACAGAGTGGATCTGTCTAGGGTGAGGTAGATTGCTCAAGGTATGACCATCCTGGAGACACTCACTTTTAGGATCAATGGTCAGAATAATTTAATAATTCAAATACACATTTGTTTGCTAAAAATATAATATTAGTTTATTATGCTAGCTTATGTACAACACTTTTTTTTAAAGGAAAGAGCGAAGCAATCAGGGAAAAAATCTGGATCCAGGCATGTACTTTCTTCTCCCTCTCAGAGTCTTGCAAAGAAGCAGAGACAGAAGAAAAGACTGGCTACTTAGGTACCTAAAATGTGCCCTTGGACACCAGGCTCCCAGTTACTTAAGGATCCAGTGTCCTAGACCTGTCATGGAAGGAGCGAGGCTCCCAGACATTAGTTGATCATCTCATCTTGGACCATGAACATTCAGGAATGGCACAGAATTGGAGGTGTCTCCTTACATACTGTAGGCTGTGTGAGACCTCGGAACTTCTCAACGACAGAGGCACAATGCAAGGAGTGACTCTCAAGAATGACTATGATTGAATTCTCAAGATGCTTAAAAGGAAAAGAGCTCACAGAAGCGTTCATTCTCTTTTAAAGAAAATGAAAGCACATAGCCTTTGTTGCACACCCACTTGAACTTACGAGCCATGATTCATAACCAAAACATTTGTTTCTATGTCTGTCCCCGTCACTGGACCATGAGCTTCTCTAGGGCAAAAACCAATGTCCTTCTGTCTTTGCATTCTTTCTGCTCACATTGTGTGTTTTGCAAAGCAGTTCCTAAACAAATGTCTGCTAAATGGATGAATGAAGAATGAGTCCATCAGTCAAGGAGTCAACCAGCCTCTATAGTGGGAGTCTATGAAGGACATGGAGAAAGGAGTAATCCTCCGATCTATCCCCCGCCCCTCTCTCTCTCTCTCTGTGTGTGTGTGTGTGTGTGTGTGTGTGTAAATGAAATTAAAGATGGGTAGTTCACATACAAAGGCTTCCTCTCTCTCTTTAGCCTTTTGATTGAAAAGGATGAGTGAATGAGTCTGTCTTCTTGTTGTATTTGTGTCCACTAACTACCTGGCTACACAGTAATAAATGGAGGGATTGGACTGATGCCTGTATCTAACAATTTATCCAGGACTGTTGAGAGCTACTCAAAAGTCTCTTTAGGGAAAACAGTAGTTTCCCCCACTTTTTTTGTTTGTTTGCTTGCTTGCTTGTTTTGCTTGCTGACTTGAAATTCCACTAGCTGCCTGTTTTTCCTAAGTATCTGTTCTCAAAGATCATGCCGAAGGCCAAGATGATTCGGCTGAGGGTGTCACAGCTTCTGATTGTGCAGTTTCCTGGCTTTCGGGAAACCCCACACCAGGACATGAATTTCCTATCCTTGTCCAGACTTGCAAGGCTTCACGTGATTTCTTTCATGTGCAATGGATTATTGGATCCTTTACTTAGCGGAGAATATAATGAGCCAAAACCCAAATGTCTAAGGGACAATTAGAAAAAGCAAACTCTTAAGTAAACTATGAAACCAGCCACTGCTCTTTTTCCCCTTCCCTGTTACGTTACACAGAATGACAATCTGATTTAACAACAACAAGGTTATATGATAACAAATCCCTTCCAAACAGTGGGATTTCACTTGCCTTTCTATTTTCAGGGCTCCTAAGAGACCCCCATTTCGTCTCCTATCCAGGATGACTTAGCTCCACATTAAATTATTTTTACTTAGATAAATTGACAGGCTGAACATTGGTTTCTGACTCCAGTGATCTTATTAACCATCTGCTAGAGCCAAAATATCTCCAGTCTCCCAAGTGGGGATGAGCGGAGGCCAGGAACTTCCCTCACCTCAGGGCTTTTTGGCCATCTTCCTTCTTCCTCCTTCTACACCCTTTGGAGGTAAGAGTCATCCAGTTCCTTCCTTTGCAGTTTTGCTGGAGTCAGAGGGATTAGGCAATGGGCGTGGACTGCAATATGCCAGCCCCACCCATGGGTCAGGGCTCATGGCCAGGTTACTCACACAGAGGTCACTATGGCTGTCTGCTACCATGCTTGCCTAGTCTAAAACCACTAGTTAGATCCAGGCTCTGGGATTACTTTAGCATGTAATCAGGCCGAGTAGACCCCCTCACATACTTCCGGGTTCAAATCTGGAATATAGGAATTTATAAACAAGGGAGATAAATCTTAAAAACCAAGGGAGAATGAAAAAAAAGTACTTTAAAATTTATAGCTTAGGGAAAGTAATTTTGCTTCTACAAAAAAATTAAATAAATAAAAATATATTTTGAATATGGGATATTGATTATATCAGCAAAGCAAATATTGAGTTGACAATAGCTTTGATAATAATGTTAGACTAAACCTATATAAAGAAATAATGTTAAATGAAAATCTGACATAAATAAAACCAGCATCTTTAACTGAAATTCTTCTTACATGTTTTGGGGATCACTGTAGAAACACAAGAGCAGTTTTCCTACCTATCTGATTTCCTCTAAATTCGTCTAAAATGTTATCAATTGTGAGTTTTTGTATTTGTTTCCTAATTGATTTCCCTAATTTTCAATTCTCTCTCATAAAAACTGGTTTCCGGTCTCCATCTTACGTGAATTTTTTTTTTTTTTTTTTTTTTTCGAGACAGGGTTTCTCTGTGTAGCTTTGCGCCTTTCCTGGAACTCACTTGGTAGCCCAGGCTGGCCTCGAACTCACAGAGATCCTCCTGCCTCTGCCTCCCAAGTGCTGGGATTAAAGGCGTACGCGAATTTTTAAAGGTCTCCATCTTAGGCGATTTTTAAACTTACTCCCTGCTTTGAAGCTTTGAAGATGCGAGAGTATGTTTTCAACATTGTAGGTTTGGGCCAAGTTACCGCTGCACTTGGGTTGAGGAACTATAATTGATTGCTTTGTCTAGCTTCTGACACCTGAACATTCCCTCAAAGTTCTTTCATTCAAAAATTCGTGAGAATAAGCAGCGGCTGTTACAACTAGGCTAAAGGTGCTTCTTGTTTGTTTTCTGGACTAGTCTCTGCTATTAGGCTCCCTTCGTGTTTTTTATGGAATGATGTGTGCTGCCAAAACGGTGATCCGGACCACCTTTGTGTTTTTCAGGTGCCCGTAGGATCTATTTCAAACGAAAGAAAACGACCGTAGAAACAGGCTAGGTAAGAGGAAACGAAGAAGTGCTCGCAGTCTATAAACAGGAAAATGAATTTAGGACAACGGGGCCTCTGAACGGCTGCCCGCACCCTGGTAGACAAACGGAGGCTGTCCTGGAGCAACCTGTTTGTCCTTACTGTGATAGTGCACGGCAGTCGGTGCTCAGCCCTACTGGAAATCCAGGAACTGGCTGTCAAGTTTCTCTGCAGACTCACTGTTCTGGACCAACTGGCCTTGGATTGAAAGGCCCTGGACTGAACGGCCTTGGACCGGGTTTCCTGATCAGGCTGATAGGCAGGTTTCCTGCCCGCTAGGCTCTGTGTTTATAAGAGGAAAGGTTGCAAGGGGTGAAGGGCAGGGTTAGGACAAAAGCAAGGATCAGCCTGAGCGGCCAAGGCAAGGAGGAGGGTGCTACCAAAGTTAAAGTTAGCCTCCACTCTCGCAGCTCCCCGCTGTCTCCCAGCTCCCCGCTGCCTGGCTGCTTGTTTCCGTATTTATTCCTGTGTGTATTTTGTAGAGCTCTCTGATAATCTGGGAGATTTGCAAAGCAATGAGAGGAGGTGTGAAGAGCAAAGGGAACCATGTAGTGGCCGTTGGTGATGCCTTCCTGTCTTTAATACATCCTCATTCTTCAGGATCCAGTGGCCTCCCCTTGCTGCAGGGAGACTTGAGTTTCACACTTTCCAAAAGGCAAAAGCAGCCCCCAAGCGTTTTTCTGACACTGGTGTCAGGCCTGCCCATTAGAAGACAAGCCCTTCAAACCTGTCTGTAGACAGAACCGAGTCTGAAGACGGATCCCACCCCGTCTCTGTCTGCTAAAGCCCGACCACACCAAAGCCCTTAGTTCAGCTGAGCTTGCTGAGCAGTGAAATCCATAAATAGTTAAGAACCTCCAGCACCCACCCCTCCCCACTAAAGAGGAAGTAAAAACAGACTAATCTCATGACCTAAAAACACACATAGAGCTGCAAAATAATTAACTTTTACCTAAGAGTTTAAAGAGAACTTTATACAGTAAGAATTTGGGGTTATTTCTGGTTTTAATTTCCATTTCAGCCTTTGGAATCAAATAAACTTGAGAGTAATTGTGCTCGCTTAGATTTCAAAGGCCAACTTTTAACAAGAAAATGACTGCTTTGGCTTTTAAAATCATGTCATCACTCATGAGGAGCTGTATCAGAGTTCTTACTATTTAGCCTTAAAAGCCAGTGACAAAATGGCAAAGTCAATTCTTTAAAATTTAAATAATATTTTTAGTACATTGAAAAAAAAATTATCAGTACCATTTTTTCTCTTTAGAGGTGATTGGCCTGAATAGTAACTTGTGCCCTGTTCATCGGTAAGGTAAGGAGAAAGGAAAAAAAAAAAAAACCACTCAAGCTTGCTTCTCTCTACACTTACACTGAGACTGAAGAAATGAAATTGACTCTAAGCTGGAGCTTAGTGGAGAAAAATGACATGTTCAGTGGGGATGGTTCTCACCTTTGCCCCCGACTTGGTCTCCTCCTCTGTCCACGCTGTTTTTCTCCTCTAGTGTATATGTGGGCCTACTGTGTGCTCAGGAGTGCACCACAATTCAATCTGAAAAATAAAAAACAAAAAACAAAAAAACAAATACAAAACCCCTAGTCTTCAGAGTATTTTGAGGGGAAGGGAAGACCAAACCTCCACATACACCACCAGAAGGTTCTGAGAAACTTGCAGATACAGAGACAGCCGGGCTGCAGAAAGAAGGTTCAGCACGGACTCTTGACACTGCATCAGTCTCGAACTGGTGAATACTAAAAGAAAAGCGACCATTTTCCAAGTACCTGAAGAGAAAAAACACAAGATATCGACCATCTGAAACACACAACGACCCAGATAGAATGTAGATATGATGTGTAGGGGCAAGGACAGAGGAGGAGGAGCAGGAGGTGACAGTCTGAGGCAGGACAAGAGCTTCCCAGGTCTTGCTATGGAGTTTCAACTGATTCCTCTGGAAAAATGGAGGCCAGTGGACATAATTAGTTACAAGGATGGCACAATCTGAATTTTAAAAGAACACGCTTTCATGTTCTAGAAATCTAAGGAGGCTGAAATAAGGGGCCATTTAGGAGCAGGTGTTTTCCTTCTGAATAAACCTGGGCCTGTGTATTCTTTATGTTTCCAGCCTGTAGTTTTTATGCAATGTACCTTGCTGAGAAGAAAGGAGGAGGCAGTCACTCATAAGATTCTAGGTAAATCAAAACACCAGCTTTCTGTAAGGCAGGTGTGCTTCCCTGGACCTCAGACTTGGCTCTACTATTTCAAAACTCTCTTGCTTTTCTTTTAAAACGCAACAGCTTCAATATATTAGTTTAACCATTCTTACAGTTCTTAAAGAATAATTGCATGGGCCAAGGAGACGGCTCAATAGATAACGCTCTCCCAGGGCAAGTGTGAGGATCCAAGAGCAGGTCCCTGGAATCCTTATAAACAGCAGGGCAGACTTGGAGACCTGCCTGCCAGTCCCAAAGCTCAGAAACTAGAATCCAGACCCCCTGAGACAAGCTGGCTAGGTACACTTGCAAAATCGGTGAGCTCCTAGTTCAGTGACAGAGCCTGCCTCAGTAAATAAGATGGTGAGTGATCGAGGATGACACTCAGTGTCAACCTTACCCTCAACACAGGCACATTCGAGGACACATGCGTGCGTGTACACATGCATGTGCGCACACACACACACACACACACACACACACACACACACATAAACACACTAATTTCAATGTCGCTAGCATCTCCCCTGGCACTATCAATTAGTAAAAAGTATAACAAAGCCAAGAGAAATATGTTTTAGCCTTTTAAAAATACACCATTCCCTGGCCTATGTGAATATATTATCTTCATTTTCAAGAACATCCAAAGTGCTGAAAGTTAATTTAAAAGGAAGAAGAAGAAGAAAAAAAAGCTGGTCGAACAGTCTCCCTTGAATTCTACTTGTAGGAAATAAATAAAGAAGGACAGAAATTAGCACCTATCTCAGCGGAGAGTTCTGAGACTCCACCATGTGAGAAGATGGGTGTGATCTCAATCAGGAGCCACTGCAGTGACATTTCATACCAAATATAGCCTCCAAGATGGAGCCGGATCTGAAGCGGAAGCAGTCGCTTCTACAGCTGAGTTCTCCGGGCTTTCAGATCAAAGAAGATCCCAAACACCCTCCATTCATACCTTCTATCAACTCCTCTATGTTTCAGGAATTGTAACACTTGACTGTGCTGAAATTTTTTCCCAAGAGCATTGATGTGAGAAAAAAAGAAAAAAAAAAAAAACAGCCATTTTCAAAAAATTGGGGAAACTCTCACAGCAAAACTGTTTGAAAGTTAAAAAAAAAGGAAAAAAAGAAGAATTTATATAGTCCTAGACATAAGACATAAACAAATGAAAAGATATAAGCTGAACAAAAAAAAATGAACAGAACACAAGAACTCCAATAGAAAGTTACACGCACATTTTGCGGCTCATATATATTAATAATGCAAGAACTCTATACATTTATTCATAATAATTGACTGAAGATAATTTGCCATGAAGTAATTGAACCAGAACTAATTGTTGTTCCATGCACTTTATTTTAACACTATCCCTTTTCATACCCAAATGTTATGCTGTCAGAATTTAATGCAGCCTTAATGTCTGGGTTACCATTATGGGCAAAGTGCGCCATATTTGAACACAAAACTCTTAAAAACACTTCTTAAATTTTGCCTTTAATTAAGGTATGTATGTACTAAATATAAAGCAAAGAATTTAAATGATTTTTGGCTCATCAATTACTGGTACAGATCTATCCTATGGGGCCACGTGTGGTGGTGTATTTAATCTCATCACTCCTGATGCAGAAGCTGAGGCAGGCTGATCTCTCAAGTTCTGAGGCCGGCCAAGTTTACATAGTGAAACTCTATCTCAAAATAAATAAACAAACAAACAAACAAATAAAAATAAAAAAAAATAGATGTACTTTTTGGGGTGAATATTATTATGATTATTTCTCAGACAAAATTTTCAAAATTAATAATGAACCCCAAAAATGTAAAACTAAAAACACAAAGAGGAGGCTCTCAGCTTTATCGAAAGCTTTAGACTCCCTGAAAGTTAATTTACTTTGTACAACTACAAGGTAGCAAGCCTTTGTCACGTTTCAGCCTCTCCTGTATGGGAAGTGTGGTTTCACAAAACAATGGCACAGACCAGAAAGCTCTGTCACAGAACGGTAGGAACAGGAAAAAAGAAGACAGAACAAAGCCCCCCGCTGTTGTTCCTGGTACCCAGACACTTCTGAACCTTGCCTCTGCTGACAGGTAGCTTTGAGCACTTGACTACAATTAGCCCCTTAATCCAGCTCTCAGGTTTATCGTCTCTGAAACAGAACAGTTCCCCCCATTCATTTTTTCGCTGTCATGAGTAGCAAGAGAAATAATGGACCCAAGAGTCAAAGTTGTAAGGACCCCAACTCTTGCAAAAGTGCTAAACACCATTCTTCCTGGACACAGTTTCTCCTCTAGTGACCCCAGGCCCCAACTTCAGATCTGAAAATGCACAGGTTCGTCTCCTACAAAAATAAAGTCACCCGGAATGGTTTTGAAGTAGATATTTTAACAAATTCTTTAGTCGCCAGAGGAGCCATTTTTTTTCCAGTTGGAAAGATCTATCTTTCCGTCAGTCTATTCGAATATAGTCTACTCTGGTAAGGGTCAGCCTACCCCCCTCCCTCTCTCTATCTATCTATCTATCTATCTATCTATCTATCTATCTATCTATCTATCTATCTCTGTATCTGTATCTATCTATATCTATATCTATCTATATCTATATCTATCTATATCTATCTATATCTATCTATCTATCTATCTCTATCTCTATCTCTATCTCTATCTCTATCTCTATCTCTATCTAGATATAGATATAGATATAGATATAGATATAGATATAGATATATAACTCAAAGCCCCAAATTACAGCAAGCTATACAGTGAGAACCTGGCTCTGTGAAGTTCTAGTTCGAGATCCATTCTGACACTGCAATGTTCGCTGTGTCCCGAGATCCTTAAGTGTGTAAACATGTTAAGACAGGCTTTCCAACCTCCACACGGCAGCCATTTCTTGTGTTAAACTTGTACTGTTGATCTCAACAATTCTCGCTCATACAAACCCTCCTCTTTCTCGCCAGTTGGACTCCTGGAGCTCCACCCGAGGCCTGGCCGTGGATCTCTGCATCCGGTTCCCTCAGTCATTGGATGGGGTTTCTAGCACGACAATTAGGGTGTTTGGCCATCTCATCACCAGAGTAGGTCAGTTCGGGCTTTCTCTCGACCATTGCCAGCAGTCTGTTGTGGGAGTATCTTTGTGGATTTCTGTGGGCCTCTCTAGCACTTTGCTTCTTCCTAGTCTCATGTGGTCTTCATTTACCATGGTCTCCTATTCCTTGTTCTCCCTTTCTGTTCTTGATGCAGCTGGGATCTCCTGCTCCCCCAAGCTCTCTTTCTCTTGACCCTTGCCCTTCATTACCCCCACTCATGTCCACGGTGTTCATGTAGACAAATAGCCAAACGAATAGAAACACATTGATCTATGAACCAATAGCTGAGGAGCCCCCAACTGGATCAGGCCCTCTGGATAAGTGAGACAGTTGATTAGCTTGATCTGTTTGGGAGGCATCCAGGCAGTGGGACTGGGTCCTGTGCTCATTGCATGAGTTGGCTGTTTGAAACCTGGGGCTTATACAGGGACACTTGGCTCAGCCTGGGAGGAGGGGACTGGACCTGCCTGGACTGAATCTACCAGGTTGAACTCAGTCCTCAGGGGAGTCTTTGCCCTGGAGGAATTATGTTTTGACTGTAAGACTATAGAAATAGGCAAAAAGTTGCATGTGTGTGTTTATCTTAGACTCGTTCCCATAGCAATTTCCGAGACTTCTTCATTTATTTCAGGTCATAGGTAGCAGGAGCTTGTTTTGTAGAGTACCACATAAACTATGTCTCACTGTGGTGTAATGCACACTCTTCCTCTCCTCAAAATGCTTTCGATTTATGGGGAAATTTTTGATAAAGATCTTCTCCCTTTGGGAAAGTGTGGATGGAGATGGTATGGGGCTGGACCAAAAAAGCCAGGAAAAAAGAGGTCAAACCAAGCAATGGGTTCTTCTATGCTGTCCCTGTTCAGTCTGGTGAGACGAAGCAGATCTTGTCTTTATGTTTGTGTATGTGGAATCCTCCCGATCTTTGTAAAGAGGAGGATTTTAAGAGCAAAACAAACATGAGACGCCTTCTAAGAGGCAAACTCCATGTACAAACTTAGACTTCACTAAAATAACCAGTTGTCTGGTGATTTGATCTTGATGCGCTTTTTAAAATCAGCCGGGGAGATGATTTTATTAGTGTGTTTGACAGGACAGAATCTCAATAGCTAGTTACTTGGGCATGTGGTGTGTGTTTTGAAAATCCAGCCTGCTTAGGGGATCAGACCCTTAAGATACTCATTTAGAGGTGTTTGAGCCTTCAGTTACAGGATGCTGGAGCCAGAAACAGCCAAATCCGGCCAACATACAGTTGTCAGGGAGACGTTCCATGTTTAACAGTTGTAGGTGTCATTTCCCTTAAGTAATCTTGACCATCAGCTAGGTATAGGATTTATAACTGTCTTCCTTTGGACCAAACTGTGGGTATGCTGTTAGACTTGGTGAATTGGGAGTAAGATGTTGATCTTTCTCTGCATTATCCAACCATGCACACTTGCTCGAAGAGCCAAGAATACCATGCTCTGCAGCATGTGCTCAAACAAACTTTCTGGTCTTGCTTGCTTCCTTAGCCCACCGCAAAGTGCAACCTTCCTTGCCCTTTAAACCACAAAGTAAGAACGGCACTGTGGACGGTAGGTAAAGAGTGCAGCTTGTCTGGAGAAATCACTGATGCAATGATTTCTTTTTTTTTTTTAATAAGTAAATACAGCATGTAACATTTTCCAGGAAAACTTCATTAGTCGTGATCAAGGGTTACTCTGCACTAAAGGACCGTGCATGTTTAGTAAATGGATGTGGTGGGAATTTTGCTCTGGGATTAAAAAAAATAATAATAAAGCTTCTAGTAGCTTGAGGGAATAATGTACCTTTGAGTTAAAGCTGCTAATGCCCCTCCCCATGTGATTGAGTCAACTGCATCATTCCGTAACATGTAAGAGGCTTCGGGATCTGAACTCCGTTGTTTGTGACCCGAGTTATTTATAGATTTGCAGTCTCCGACGGTTAATGTTTGCTATACAGGTCACTCGTCCTTACTTTTATGGGAGTATGCCCGTGGTGTAGTCTACATGGTTATGTAAGTGATGCAGTTACAAATGCTCATGTTCTTTCTCGGTTTATGAATAATATTCTTCTCTTACTAACAATACATTTAAACACACAGAGACTGATGGGAGTTGAAGTGATTGTTCAAGTTTCTGGATTTGAACTGCATAAGGAATAGCTTGTTTAGCAACGCACTAAAAATGGCATGATAACCTCATAATCTGTAATATGTACATCTGCACATCACATACATGGCATCCTCAGCTTGTAATGGAAATAGGGATACATGAACAATACAACAAAAGAGAATCAATTTACCAAAATCAGAGAGGCAAACACACACAGTAGAATATAACTCCACTAGGAAATGTGAAGGGCCGACAGAACTCTTACATAACCTTCACTTTAATAAATCTGCAAGGGCAGATGTCATAGCAGTTGCTGGAAATCTTTCTAAGGTTTCCAGGATGTGTTTCCATCCATTTTTTTTTTTTTAAGCACCTACTGTATTGTGTAATCTATAGCCAGCATTGACTAATTTATATTAGGTTGCGTCTCGAGGCTGACTCAGATCCCATTCTCCTTAAAGGGTTTCGACTGAGCAGCATGTGGGAATCATATGCAAAGAGGCTTCTCCAGGCAGGACAGAGCATAGCCTCAGGAAGGTCACCAGGGTCAAGCTGATTACCTCCTCCGGCTCTGGCAAGCTCTGGGCTCAGCTGGGTTACCCAAGTTCACAAGGAGCTATTGACATTCAGCTGCAGCTCTCTCTCATTACCAGATCAGCAGGGAACTGTCTGGGCTGCAGATTAACTCTTCTCCGTCCTGTTTCAAGATTTCTGTGAAGCCGGAACCAGGAACCGGAACCCAACTTACTCGTGATTATTAGTCAAGAAGTGAATCTTTACATTAATGCTGAATTCACCTCTTACAAGCAGAAACAACAGCCCACATAATCACTTCAAAAAGCGCTAGCTGAAACAGGAGTAAATGCATTTGTTTCATGCTTACATGCTGCAGTCTGGGTTTATTTCTGAAGTGAGAGTACAGGAAAACATTTAGTGTTCCACTAAAAAGAAAACAAGTCCTACTTAGTCCTGAATAAGTAAATTCACTTTTTCTTTCTTTCTTTCTTTCTTTCTTTCTTTCTTTCTTTCTTTCTTTCTTTCTTTCTTTCCTTTCTTTCTTTTCTTTCTTTCTTTTCTTTTTTCTTTCTTTCTTTCCTTCCTTCCTTTCTTTCTTTCTTTCTTTCTTTCTTTCTTTCTTTCTTTCTTTCTTTTTTTAAATAGTAATTGTTGCAATTCATCATCACTTAGAGGTGTGTGTTTGCCCTGAGTTCACTCGCTAAGCGAAGTCCAGTTTCCGGGAAGCACACCCCCCAGTGTTAGGTCACAGACACAGGGATCTGTGTAAGCCTGTTGCTTCAGGCTTTGATCTCTTGCTGACACATTAGGATCTTCTAGAAGTGACTTAACCTGCCTGACTCCATAAAATTATTTATAAGTTGAGAATAATATTTGATGAATCCACAAAGCACGTTGCTATGGTAGCAACCTGAGGACTGACTCACTGTTAAAGCTAAGGACCACTACAGTGTAACTGTAATTGCAAGATTGTCCTTGCTTAGTGTCCAACTGGCCCCAGAAGAGTACACATTCTGCCGAATCCTTGCTTCCCTTAGGCCTGACATCTCTGACAAAATGAACCATTCACAAGTCAGGTCAACTTCTCCTTACTTACTATAATTTCTTTTTTTTAAAGTATTAAGCTTCTTTTAAAGGCTGAGGACTTATAAGACAAAAAACCTTACCCACAAGGGAGTTTAGTTTTCCCAGCAGTTGTGGGAGTTATGAGCAATATGGTCAGTTCTGAAAATCCAAATGTATAATTTAGAGCCCTCTTGGACTTTGGAGCTGTTACTCAGTCTAACTTTTAGCTTTGTCAGATGACTAAGCGAACTGCCCAAACCAAAGATGACTTGTGCAGTCTCTCATTTGTGACTTCGATCACAAAGGCAAACAGAACCCCTTCGAACTACCCGGTCGGTAGATGGACAGGACTGGCCATCCTCTTCATTAGCTCTGTGGATTAGTGTGAATGGAGTGCATGGAGTAATGCTAGCTGAGAATGATTTTTAGCTTTGTGTGACCATGTTTCTTCATTTCCAACTTCATTCACTCCATCCTTCCCAACTTGAACTAGCCTCTGGAGTATTTAATTCAACATACTATACTACCAGCTCCCCCCGCAAACACTCCTTTCAGACTTCTTCTGTGCCTTGTCTAGATTTGCCATTTACTTGGTCCACAGGCTCCCAGCTTCCACGTCGTCTTTGGCTTTCTGCTTTCCTTCACCTGCACAATTTTCTCTCAACTCTGTCTCATCAGCTCTGTGTCCAGCCTGTGCCTTCGTTTACTATCCTCTTCTTCCCATTGATCTCTCTGAGATGGTACCATGACTGTTCTCATTCCTCTGTGATGTTCTCAGAGATCACTGGTTAAATATGAATTCAAGAAGGTTCCATTTGAACTACAATCCTCTGGCTCCAATTTTCTTTTTGTTCTCCTCTGGCCATGATAATCTACTATTTCCTAGTACTTTTCTAAGTCTTCACTCCTCCTCCCCACAGTCTTCACATTGTGTGTGTGGACGCCTCCTGTTGTCTGCGCTTGCTTGTCCACAGGTGCCGTTCTCCAGTTCTTCAAGAATGAGTTCATACGTACTCGTAGCTGCCGCTGATTCATTTGATAGATAACCTGCCACGGGATCTGTAGCTTTTAGGATGGACTTAAGGCACCAGCGTCGACTAGCAGCACCATAGCTACCTGAGTATTGCAGTTACTTCTAAAGTCCTGTGAAGATCGAGGGGATTGAGTTTTGTGGAGACTGGATCCTCTCTGCTACGTAGTATGGTAATTTATGGCAGTAGATCATTACATATTATTTATTACAGCTATATAAATGAAATAGAATCAAGGCTATCTATTCTAATTATTTTTGAAATATTTCAAATTTTAAGATATCAAACAAGTGAAATCCACTTCCCTCATCATGTGCTCTACTCAAATTTTCTAAAGAAAAAAAAAAGAACGAGAGAAATCCAAATTTTAAAAAAGTATGGACACCAGCAGAAGATAACTAAATGAAGATTACAATTTAAGTGAGAGTTCATAACATCAAGAGTGAAATTCCCATTGGATTGTAGATGGACTGGAAAAAATCAAACAGTGAAATCAATTTATTCTCATTAGACTTTCAATGAGTAAGTTGCAGGAACAAAGGTCTCCTCGGGAATATTCAAAGCGATGTCCAAGCAGGGCTGTCTCCGTGGTCAGATCCATCCAGGAAGCCAGAATGGAAAAGAACTTCTGGAAAGCAAGATAATTTAGAGTCAAGTTAGCATAAGACAATTACCAAAATAAATATTAGAAAAAAATCAGATCCTGAGGAAAAATGAGTGCCGTATCTTTAGATATAAAAAGATTTGTTCTTGTGGCTTATTGTACTGGATTTTAAGGGAGGTGTATTTCATGGGAGGGAGGGTTTGCTTGGCCTTTGTAGGATGCCCATCCAGGTTTGAAATAAAAGCTTACCAAAACAGAGCAGTAGGAGAAGAGCCTAACAACTTTATTTAGTCAAAGTTTACACGTGACACAGGAGCCTACAGAAATGAAGTCACAAGGAGGTAGGGAAACCTGACATATTTTCTGTTTCCATTCCATGATGAATAAACTTCTGTCTCTATAGAAGTCATGGGATCAGACAAAAGCTCGTGATCTAATGATCCCAGACTGAGAGGGAAAGCAGCAAGCCCCATCTAACCAGGTTCTGATTGGCCTCTCTGCACTGTGCTCATTCCTGCCAGATGAAGAAGAGGGTCCCATCTAACGAGGGTCTTCTGACCCACTACCAGACAAGGTAGGCCGAAGACTTGTTTATAACCATGTTGTAGAATATCGTTTTCAAGGTGTGTTCCATTTGTCCATGCTGTGGAACATTTGTTTAATGATGCAAAGATGTGTTGCATTCTTTTATGTTGCATCTGTATAACTCTGTGAAACTGTGTTATTTTGCCTGTCTAAAACACCTGATGGTCTAATAAAGAGCTGAACGGCCAATAGCAAGGCTGGAGAAAGGATAGGCAAGGCTGGCAGGCAAAGAAAATAAATAGAAGGAGAAATCTGGGAGGAGAAGAAGAAAGAGAAGAAAGAGCAAGAAAAGGAGGAGAGGAGGATGCTAGAGGCCAGCCATCCAGCCACACAGCCAGCCACGGAATAAGAGAGAAAGTAAGATGCACAGAAACAGAGAAAGGTAAAAGTCCAGAGGCAAAAGATAGACAGGATAATTTAAGCTAAGAAAAGCTGTCTAGAAACCAGCCAAGCGAAGGTCGGGCGTTTATAATTAAGAATAAGCCTCCATGGGTGATTTATTTGGGGGCTGGATGGTGAACCCCCCCCCACAAGAGCAAAGAGCTAAAGAGTCAAAAGACTGAAAAACAACCCATAACATAGCCACTTTCCATAGAAAGGCCAGGGGTGGGGGGTTGGAATCTTATTTGTAGGTTGATGAGTGTCTTTGGGGAAAGCAAGCTATTCCTATCATCTACCTTGGCAGGGAGAGAGCAGGGCGTCTAGGTGTGTGGCTTGGGAAGACGAGCTGGGAAGATTAAGTGTCGTTTCTCAGCTCCTTTCCTTTTGTTCAAAGTATCCAGGAGGCACTGGACTCTGGGGGGTCCTAGTCAGAGCCCCGTCAACATTATGGAGTACCTTTTTATAACAATTTAAAAAATTAGTGTCCAAAGCATTAGCTATTGGGATGATATTTTCAAGGTGTATGTTAGTAGATTCTCTTTCTTCATCTCCTCTACCCTTGGTTAGCCTTAGTCCCACTTGCACACATGCCTCCCCCCCCCCATGTCTTTTCCTCTTTCTCCTCTCACGTGGATGTATGTATGCATTGCCGGGTATCATCCACATTCACATGTGAGAAAGAACACAGTCCTTTTATGTTTCTGAGTTTGAATCACCTGATTTAATATTATTCTTTCCAAATCCTATAATTTTCCACATATCTTGTGATTCCACCTTTTTTATATCTGAGTGAAATTCTGTTGTGTACATGTATCATATTTGCATTATCTATTCATTTGCTTCTGTCATATAGGCTGGTCCCAGAGCAGCAATAAATATGGGTGTGAAAATGTCTCTGTGGCAGGGTATGCAGTCTTTTGCACACATGCCCAGGAGTGGTCTAGTGGATCATATTGCAGTTCTCCTTTTTTTTTCTTTTTATTTTTTTTTTTTTTCGTTCTTCTAGACAGGGTTTGTCTGAGAACTCCGGCTGTCCTGGAATTAGCTGTGTAAACCACGCTGGCCTTGAACTCATAGAGATCCACATGCCTTTTAATCCTGAGTGTTGGGATTAAAAGCGTGCATCGCCACTACCCAGCTCTACTTTTAATTTTTTTGAGAAAGCTCCATATTGCTTTCCAAAACGGCTGTACTGGTTTGCAGTCCTACCAGCGGTAAATAAGTGTTAATCTTGCCCCACATTTCCTCCAACAGTTTTGTCAGATTTCTTTGATTTTTTTAAATGATGTCTTTACATCTTGAGATTATAATATAATTACATCATGTCCCCCTTCCCTTTCCTCCTCTAAACTTTCACATATAATCTCTCCTCGTTCTCTTTCAAATTCATTGTACAGCTCGGCAGGTTGTATGAATGTATTTAGGAACATATATGGACATACAAATACGTGTGTGACAACAATCCATGCAAATAGAAGCCTGGACCTTGCTGTCCGAGTTCTGGATGCCAGCTGTTGTGACTAAGATGAGGTGGTATCTCAAAGCAGTTTTCATTTGCATTTCCCCACTGACTAGGGATGCTGAGTTCTTTAAAATGCTTACTGGCCATTTGTCTTTCCTCTTTTGAGAATGGTCTGTTCATTTTATTTGCCTACTTGCTGACAGTTTAAAAACATATTTGTTTATATTTAATGGTGTGTGTGTGTGTGTGTGTGTGTGTGTGTGTGTGTGTGTGTGTATGGGTACATTCAAGTGCTAGGGCCTGTGGAGGTCAAAGGTGTTGGACCTCTCTAGAGATGGATTTTAGGCAGTTGTGAGCTGCTCAGCATGGGTTCTGGGAAGCAAATTTGGTCCTCCACCAGAACAGCATGTACTCTGATCTGCTGAGCCATCTCTCCAGCCCTAGTTTTGTGTTTAAAATTTGCAGCTCTCTTACAAGTTTGGCTAATAGCCCCTGTCTGAAATATAGATAGTAAATATTCCCTCCCATCCTGTGGGCTGCCGAGTGCTCTGGCTCAGTTACCTTTTTTCTATCTCGTATGTTCACTTGTTCTGTGTCCCTTGATGCACTGATACGATTTAATCCTTGGCTGTGCATATCTGTTAATTTCGAGCACTCTCCTCTGTTGGTTCTTGGAGGGGTCTAGTTCCTGTGCTATTGGGATTCTGTCTGGAGCTCTTTCCTAAACCTGCTTGTAAAGTGTTTTCCTTTATCCCTGTTTTCCTGTTACCACTTTCAGCAATTTAGACTTTCAGTTTGATCCATGTCTAATTGATTGTTTGTAGCCTATCTGTGGCAAACTCTGGGACCTTGCCAGTTCTGGGGTGAACTCTGGCACCCCTGGAACTAAAGATTCAGTTCTTCAGGGAAATCTGGGACTACCAGAGTCACAGACTGTGTCTCAATTTATTGGACTCTGGTACAACTGAGATCAAAACCCCTATACTGCGGTGAATTCAAGGACCCCTGAGATCAAAGGTTTGATCACTTGTGATATTGTGGAGCTGGTAGGACCGAATCCTGTCCCATAGCAAATTCTGGAAGTGCTGTTGCCAAGTCACCAGCCCTGCAACAAACTTTGGAACCACTGGTGCCAAAAGTTTGTTCCCATGGTGAACATTGTTTCAGATGAATATGTTTGTGTATTTGTACAGTTTCAAAATATTTAAAATAATAATAAATTCACAAGGTCCAACAGTTTCAATAACAGCAATTTGTGATATAATGCCACCTACCTTGATAATCTAGTTGTGGCAAGTACAGGTTCCTTTTTTCCAATTATAATCATTAGTACTAGCTCCCATATCACACAACACACAATAATGATATCCATGTGCATACACACTGTTTACTATACAAATACAAGTTAGAGAGACTGCATTGGAAATCAAGAGGTTTCAGAAGTGGGCTTAGAAAGAGTCAGTATTGATAACAGATCAACCAGTAGCAAGTAAGAGACCAAACTAGGGTTCAAGGGCAGGAAATAATGGGTTTAGGTCCAGGTCCTGATGGTCAACAGGTGGATGGGCAGCCAGTCAAGCAGGCCAGGTCAACAATGGGGCACTAAGCTGAACCCAAGCTCCAGGGATAGTGAGGAGTGAGGGGCCCGATGCTCTTGGCCCTTTATTCACATGCCAGGTATCAGATGATAGGCTGATTTGGTACTGTGCCATCACAGGGTTGGGTGTCTATCACTTTAAGGGATCCAGGTGCTGAGGTTACACCCTGTCCTTTGTCTGGTATGTTTGATAAGTGCTTGGGCCTGGTTGCACTGATATGATTTTAATACACCCAGGTGTTCCAATAGTTTCAATTCACCCCCAGAAGATTTATAGGGTGGCTCTGTTTCTACTTCCAGGAATAAGTCATTTATATTTATAAGCCTGTGTTGCTGGGTGGTACGTAATAGATAGCATAGCTTCTGGGGCCGTCCAAGGCAACAAGTTTTCTTATTGGACTATCTTTGGATCATCAGCCCCCACACAAGGACAAGGAGACTTAGTATTAATTATGAAAGCTTGGCCTTAGCTTAGGTTTTTTTTTTTTTTTAAGCTAGCTCTTATAACTTAATTAATCTGTTTCTATTAATTCTATGTTCTATCACATGGCTCAGTTACCTTTTTTCTGTCTCGTATGTTCAACTTGTTCTGTGTCCCTTGATGTCTCTCCAAGCACCCCTCTGACTTACCCACTCTCTCCACCAGAATCCCACCTATCCTCTCCTGCCGAGCTATTGGCCGTTCAGCTCTTTATTACACCAATCACAGCAATACATCTTCACACAGAGTACAAGTATCCCCCAACAATCCAGGGTCTACAGTCATCCTTCTCCCTCAAAATGGAATCAGAAGCTGTTTAGAAGACGGGGACTCCTAGAGCAATGCACAGCCTGGAAAACCAGTTTCTAAAATAAAAGGTGGAGTAACAGTAGTCTATAGCCTGATCTTTCTACACTTAGGAACATTGGAGCCAAAGCTCTCGTAGCCGAAGCAACTCCGAGGTCAAAACCCGGTTGAAGAGTGAACACTGGGACCACTCTGTGACAGCTGGAGTCTGGGGCAGCAGGAATTCTGCCGCTTACAAGTTCAAAACGCTGTTTCCAGAATGAACTCTGTAACCACTTGAGGACAATGGCCAGTCATTTGGGGGCATTCTAGAGCCCCAAGGCCCAATTCCCTGCCCTGACCAGAACTCCGAAGCCAGGGACTCGGAGCCTAGGTTCTTCTGTGAACTCTTAAAACCTCTAGGTTCCGGAAGAAGTGTGGGGCCACTTGAGAGAAAACTGGGGTTGGTTCCATGGTGTAGCCTGTGATCCCTGGGTCCGAAGTCCTGATTCCGGGTGAACTCTGCAATCCCTATGGTCAAAACGCTGATCCGGAGTTAACACTGGAACAGGTGGTCCAAGTCCCGGCACTGTGGGAAGGCTGGGGTCCAAACCCCTCCTCCTTTAGAACTCTGGGGTCTCCCGAGCCAAAGGCCAACGCTGCTCCCTGCAGTGGTACTGCTGGAGGCAGAGCCTTGGTTTTATGCCCCACTTTCGTACCTCTGGAACCAAAGCCTTGGCTCGGCCGCGCACCCTGCAACACCCTGAGCCAAAGACCAGTCCCTGGGTGAGCTGCATACCAGGGAAAGACTGGGATGGCTGGACTGCCTTCAAAGAAGTTGAGAAACCTCCTTTTGGAAACTGAAACTGTAACCCATTGGGCAACAATAATTAAACTCACCATGGAAGCCCCACCCCCCTCTCACAAGGACTCATTTTTCTTATCTGTGAAAAGAGGTAAGCGGAGTGTGATCTGATCGCCACTTTTAACCTTCAGGATAGAAACTATCACTCTCGCCTCATTAGGAATGCATCTGTTTTTCTCTTAGTTTTCCTGCCAGAAAATAGTGAGATGGTAGCAGCTGGGGCAGATTCCTTCATGGTAGTTAACTTCTTATTTTGTCTGTTGGGAATTAAAGCAGTGTCAGAGGTGAACTGTAGTCCAACCTGTGGCTGGCTTCCAATCTCCCCAATCATCCATTGTCTATACTGTCTTATTAGGTCTTCCCTACAGTACTTCCTCGTGCATTCTGACCCATCCAAGCTTTGACTCAACAGGGTGACTTCACAGCAGGCTGACCTGTCTGCCCTCTGCTTTCCCAGAAGATTAGGATCATGCTGCAGCTAAAGTCGGGCTTCAGGTAACCTGAAGTCATCGTTTTCCAGACAGCCAGTGTTCATCTCAGTTCAGACACATGCATCATCCTCTCGCAAGTCTGGTGCCATCACCCACTCACTCTTCCTGAATCTTCGTGTTGGTGAAGTTCTGTCGCAATTCAGCACATACTGCCTCCGTCCTGGTTTTTTGAGGGTCCTTGCTAGTAAATTACCCATGGGAGCTGAGTGGACCGGGCCTTTGCATATACTACAGGTGAAAATCATTAGGTGGTTAACAAAGACTACCGTGACAGGCAATTCCCCAAATCCCAACTGCTCCACAAATGCCTTCTTTCTTGGGCACATCTCAGTCTAACAGGGATAAAGCAGGCTCCCTCTATTGAGAACACTGGCTTTAGGTTACCAAGAAAGGGAAAACAAGATCTGAAGGGTAGCTTGTAAAGAGTTTAGGGGCAGGACTGGAGAGTCTGACTGGCTACTAGAACCCAGTAATTAGATCCAATTGGAAACAGGTGGAATCCAGTGACCTAGGGCTGAGTATGGTAACACACAACTAGAATCTCAGTACTTGGCAGCTTGAGACAGGAGAATCGTGAGTATGAGGCTACCCTGGGCTACACATTGAGTCGGAGGCCAGCCTGGACTACAAAATGAGCTCTTTAAACAAAAAGTTCAACATTTTCCTTATATTAATGTTTCTGTAATAGCCGTAGGCCTCTGGCACTCCCCTGTTGCCTTGAAGTCACCTTTCTGCTTGATTTTGACCCTTCATCTGGCGCAGGGTATCTTTATTCCTTCTGTATCAGTGTGTGACTGGGGCTGGGAAGACGGAGACAGACATGAAGTTTCAGTTTCCAGTGCACTGACAGGTGGAGATAGAAGATTATAATCTCGAAAACCACATCCTTCTCACCCTTGCTCCCATTTCCCCGGGGAGGGGGGGGGGGTACCAACCTTGAACCACAAGGAGACCGTCTTCCTTTGAACTCGTTAGCTCTCGGTGGGAAGTCATCAGCTCCAATCTCACAGAAGCCAGGCAGGCAATGTGAACAAATAAAGCAGGGCGAGCATGCCAGGGCTGAGGGATGAGGAGACAAGGATGAAAGAACAGCGCAGACTCCCTCTAGGGAAAGCTGCTTGGCCGCTCCCGCCAGCTGCTCCTGTTAGGCTGCTACACTGATGTTGGGAGCTTCCCTCCTCCACACCCCCACTCTCCATCCCTCACTGAGGAAGCCAGAAATCTGAAGCCTTTGGTTTACTTTTCACAAACATCACACAAGAAATAAAACACTTTTTTTGGAGCCCACTTCTATGATGAGACACCTCGCACAGCCTTGGGGCAGGGGGAGGGACTTGGACCTGCCTCTACTAAAGGTACCTGGCCGGGAGGCCTTCCCTTCTTGTAGGAGGGAATGGGGGTGGGGTGGGAGGGGGAGGCTGGGGGGGGGCGGGAGGAGGGAAGAGGGGGATCTTTGGTATGTAAAATGAATAAAAATGTTTTTTTCTTAATAATAATAATAAAAGAAAGAAAACACAAACTGCAACCAAAACGTCTCCTGCCGAATGATCTTAAGGGCTATCAGCATTATAGTCGGGTTAGACAGTACATCCATGCTTCTATTTAAATATTTACAACTTCAAAATGCCTCACGATGATAAATTTCTAATTTGTAACCTGAAATTGCTCCTTATTTTTTTTTATAAAGAAGCTTATCATTGGCAGAGAATTCTGATTTTTTTTGCTCTATTCCCCCCAATTTTGATTGTATTACTATTAGACATTGGTTTTGTTGTTGATGATCATCAGAATTGACTTATCTCTGTTTATCTTATGGAGATAAGAAAATTAACACCCCTTCCATCCCCTTCTCCTTCATACCTCTTTGGAGCTGATAGTTGTAGCATTCTTTACTTTCACCAAGTTTAGATTATTTAAATTTTATGCCGGTGCAGTTAATTACAAACTTAAGTTCTAGGTTTTATAAAAATACAGACACAAGCAACGCTTTCAATATTATAATTTTCATAGAACTATGAACAACAATGCCTCCCTATTTGGCCATTTGTCAATGTTTCATAAATGAAGGCCAAGTGGATTTCTTTCCTTATGAAGGATTTATTGCTCAGAATCCATCTACATCTTGCTTTTCTTCATACTGGACTCGTGATTTCCACACTCAGATCTTGGTCCTTCCATGAACTTCCCATTTTAATTTTCTTTATTGCCAGTAGAATCTCTCTCCTCTATTTCAGCATCATACTAATCACGCCTCTTAGGCCCCCATATGCTGAAGTTAGCCCACTTGTTTTTGGAAATACTGTAGTAGGAGCCTTCCACACTCATTTTCTGGTTCTGACTGGCTTTCTTCTCACATGCCACAGAGCCTAACCTGAAGGGATTCCTTTCATCATATATTATTTCATACATCCCACAGCTCCATTTTTTTCCATTCTTTGTTTTCATATTAAACTGTATCTATATAGCCTCATGTGTGAGGGAGGCTCTGGATGCAACCCATGTAACTGGGGAAACCGATACTTATAAAGGATCAACAGTATGTTTTTAAAGGACAAAGTAGACAGCCCATTGTGTGTTTGGACCTGTCTTTATTACATACAATCACGTATTTATTTGCCTTTACACTGGAAAAAGATCTAATTTTCCTAGTGACTAGACATGGCTTTTCCAACTTGTATCCAGTTAATACTGGATATTTTTTTTAGAACCTATGCATTTGGTGAAGCTTTTGGATCTTCTGATATAAATCTCATTTCTCTTAATTTTTCTTTCACAAACATATAATTTTTTTTTCAATTTCTGGGTCTTGAGCTCTATTTAAACAAGGGGTTTCTTGACATGTCCAAAGCACATCAAATACATTTTTAGAAATTTCCTAGTTAAATATCTAAGAACTCTGGTTATATAGTTTCTTTTTTCTCGTAGTAGTTTCTTGAGCACCTTTTGCTTTTTGTCTGTGTGGACAGCACATCGCTGGATTTGAAGTAATGATTCTGCTCGGTGGGTTGCTTCTGTTACTCAGAGACCACGTGTTCTGCTCACTCCCATTCTCTATCAGCCTTTAGCTTGTTTTGCTGTCCTTTGCCTCTCTTGCCCTGACTGCCCCTCCTCTCCCTGCCCTGTCCTTCTCTTTCCTTTCCCCTCTTGCTCCTCCTTCCTGGCCCTTCCTCCTCCTCCTTTTCTCATTGCTGAGGATGGAATCCCCAAGGCCGTGAACAACACTAGACAAGCACTCTACTTCACCCCAACCCAGTCCTTCCTTTGGATTCCTAGTTTTCCTCAGATGAATGGTGTTTGATTGTCTCCTTAATGTTGTGAATGAAGACTCTCATACATGCTTTGTTGAGCTCATATTGAAGGATTGTTTATCTTAAGAAAATAGGAAACTCATTTTTTAGTGTAATTTTATTCTTATAAGCCCTTTTCTTTACTTATAGATATTATTTTTAAATAAACTTCATTATAAAAAAAACCTGTAAAGATATGAGAACATCACACACCAAAATTATCCAGACCCCAAATCTGTACAACTTAATAAACATATATAGTTAGATTTAGCATTCAAAACAGAAGTTGTGAAACTTAACATTAAATTCTATAGTATTGAATATGTTTCATGCACTTATACACCACCAAAACACACAAAAAATTATACAAAAACCTAACAAACTTCAATGCAATCGTTGTTTCTATCCCTAAGGCTTGACAGATTCTTTTGAACAAGAAGAAATTTAGGATATAAATGCTTTCTGCTTCCTGCCTTCATCCCCCTGTAGTTCTGGCACTAGATCAGAGGATCTTGCTATGTGACATTCTTGGGTAATGCAGCCTGCCTCTCTCAAGGTTCTGTGGCTTAATCAGTTATTCTGTGAACACACCAAAACTATTCAATTTGTTCATCTGTTCCTGCAGTGATCTGAGTATGTCCCTTTCATTTAGCCGGTCTGTTATGACACAAACATGATTATAATGAACTAAGAAAACACATTTCCTCCGTGGATTTTCTTCAGTCCTAATTGCATTAAACTGAAAACATCAATCTATTTGGGAGAGGGAGGAAATTACATAAGGATCAGGTAGCATACAGATTTAGTCAGCCTCAGTAATTTTATGATGGCTAAATATGATAGTCTTAATTTTCACTGAGATTATTAAAAATCTCACTGGAAATGAACTACTCGATATTGAGTATTTTCAATATTTGATAAAATGGAAACACTATAATATTCTGCTTCCATGTGAGAAAAAAAATAAGAAACAAACACGTGTGAGGTATAAAAAAATTGGGATATCTGTTCCAGTAACATGAATTCTTTCTCTGGGAAATTCACCCCAGGGATCTCTGTCTGCTCTTCTTCATTGTTGCTATGGATTGGTCAACAAGGAACTTTATTCATCTGAAATTATGAGAGCCTGTCTCTAGGGAAGTGACACCTGGCTAGTTTTTTTTGTTTTTGTTTTTGTTTTAAGCTACAAGTGAGTGAAAACTAAAATGCTCATGGAGTTGGACATGTTGGATAGCCATCCATCCATATCACACTATGTGGAAAGAGAAAGAAATAACCATGACAGGCCTAGAGAACTAGAGAGACCAGAAACCACAGGAGGGGCACTATGGGGGTTTTGTTGCTAATTCCCACTCCATTAGTGGCCTAGGGTTTGTCTTCACCTGAGTTCTTAGAACCTTTTTGTGCTTAGGCTGGGTTGAGGTGCTTTGCTGCTGCTACCCAAACTAAGCCAAACTGTGGTGGTTTGAATGAGAATGGTCCTCAGAGGCTCATGTATTTGAATGTTTGGTTCCCAAGTGGTAGACTAATTAGGAAGGATCAGGAGGCGTGGCCTCGTTGGAGGAGGTGCATCACAGACTTTGGAGATTTCAAAAGTCCCAGGTTCTCTCCATCTTGTGGGTCAGATGTGAGCTCTCAGCTACTGCTCCAGTTCCATGCCCACCTGCTGCCATGCTCTCTGCCAAGGTGATCACAGACTAACCCTCTGAAACTATAAGCAGATCCCCAACGAAACTCTTTCTTCTGTAAGTAGCCTGGGTCATGGAGTCTCTTCGTACCAATAGAACAGCAACCAAGACAAAAAAAAACAAAGCACAAAGCAAAACAGACGCACTCTTTCTCCCCAAGTCCATAAATAAAGACATTCAGATATGTCCAGGTTTATGTCTCTGTAAACTGAATAAATTGCTTGATTTCAGGAGGATGCCGGTGATTTGTTTCCCGTCTTTTAAAATATATTTTCTTCATTAATATGTGAGAAGTGTATCTTTAACAATTTCAGCAACATCTAATTTCTAAATGTTTAGATTTACTCTATTTTGTTAAAGTTTAAAAATTTGGTATTACAGTTTATGTAAATTCAGGGAGCGTTCAGTTGGCAAGCTTACTCGGTGGGTAATGGTGCTTGCTGCAGGAAGGAGCCTGGTAACCTGAATCCAATGGTGAGCGCTCATGTAAACACGCAAGGGGAGAATCAACTTTACCAAGTTGCCCTCTGACCTCCACACACCCTTTCTCCTACCTGCTCATCTACCATTTCCTCATCTACACCTAATAGTTATAAATACGAAACTAAAAAACTCAGAGAGTATTATAAAACTCATGCAATATTTGTGAGTGATCTTGGTGGAAGCTAGTAAAGTGTCTGGTAAAACTGATAGGTGCTTATTAAACATCACTTTATGTCCCAACCTAATGACTACCGTGGGAAACCACTATCTGATCTACAGTGCTTGCGGAGGTATGGGTCACCCTGAAGGAAGAGATGCAAACATACAGCAACATAAATTATGTCACAGAAAATTTGAATATGTTTTTAAATTTCCAGGAAAAATGCAAGTGTGCCTTTCTGAATGCATCTATGTAGGAGTGGTTGAAGGGATTCATCACTGATGGCTACTTAAGAGAGAACAAACTTGAAGTCAGTCAACCAATAGGAATTGTCCAAATTACACTACTTCATACATGTATGTGTGTCCCTGAATTTCCTTCCCAACCTTTAGAAAGCCTTTAATCACGGATTTCACTTTGATTATGTTTATAAGACTGTGACCACATGGTCCAGTCTCAGAATGTGTAGCAAAGAAAATTCAGAAAACAAAAATCCATTTCAAAATACTTAAAACTATCTTCCCTCCATTTCTGGAACACCACAAAGATCGTCTATATGCGGAACGCTGCTTCTCAAAATCTCTGTTCTTGTTTTGTACAGCACAGTTATCTGACTCTTACTCCCAAACCCCCAGTGTTTGCTTGCTGGGTCCTTCCAATCCCTCTGGTTCGACTCACATCACTGGGGATCAGGATCCCTCTGGCAGCTTTGGTGTCTCACCAGCTAGCTAGTAGGGACAGGTAAAGAGTGAGAGATCACTGGCAGAATTCTCCTAATGAGGAAGGAGAGAGAAATAACTGTGGTGTTCATAAACGAGGGAATTACCGTTATTATCCAATTGTTTTCATTTTACTACTATTGATTGATTGATTGATTGTTATTTGGCAGTACAGAAGGTCAAGTCCTTCACCTGGTACTAAGTAGGCAAAGAGTCTTATACTGAACTACATCCCCAGTCAACATTTTTTTTTTTTTGGCTTTAAGTTTTCATGTTTTGTCTTCATCATTTATTTTTATTCTTAGGACAAACTCTTTTTTTACCTTACAAACTTCACTTCATCCTTATCTAAAATATCCTCTTTCTTTTTAATCCTTTACCAAAATACAGCCTCATACTTAACACCCTTCTAATCAAATTTCTCATACCCATTTCCTCTTTTTTTTAATTTAAAAGTTTTTTTTCATTTTACATATCAAGCACAATTCCCCTTCCTCCAGCTGCCCTCCCACCTCCCCCACCCCACCCTCCATCCACTCCTCAGAGAAAGTAAGGCCTCCCATGGGGAATCAACAAAGCCCAGACCACACTTTTAATTTTTTAAAATTAATATCTTGCTGTGGAGTCCAGGCTGGCCTCAAACTGATCACTCCAAGTGCCAGGATTCTAAGCATACACTACTATATCTAGCCTCTGTGAGAAAATTGTAAGCCTTTCCCACACAGTCATTTATCCAGAATTTTGGTCATCACAATGTTTAGGTGACTGTTTTTCTCTCTAGGCATTCACAGAGACCCCTGGATCAGAGTTAATATTGCCCAGTATAAAGATAAAAGACACAGATACATACAACAGCTGGTTTATTTTCAACCTTTCATAAAATGAGAACATACGGAGTTTCAATTATTTATATGGACTTAGAAGTTATAGGAGGGCTTTTCCTCAAGCCTTACTTAGTGACGTTCCAGAATTAAGATGCAGTTTAGTCTCACAAGGAGAAAGGCTAGCTGGCTCACCATGTAGAGGAGAAAGATGCCGGGATTCTCCCTACCGGTGGCTGTATGGTACAGAAGAGGAAAGTCCAGGAGAGTTCTTTTGCCCAGTTATTGGCTTCCAAGAAAGCAGAGGAAACAGACAGACAGGAAAGGCGCTGAGCGGTCTTTGAAGAATTTAAGCTATATCAGGAATGATGGCACAGGCCTTTAATCCCAGCACCAAGGAACCAGAGGCAGGAGGATCCCTGAGTTGAAGCTAGCCTAATTTGCAGAGCCGGTTCCAGGACAATCAGAGCTATACTAAGAAGTCCTGTGTCAAAAAAAACTAAAAAAAGAAACAAAACAAAGCAAACAGAAGAAGGAGGAGGAGGAGGAGGAGAGGAAGAAGAAGAAGAAGAAAGAGAAGAAGAGGAGGAGGAGGAGGAGGGAGAAGAAGAAGAAGAAAGAAGAAGAAGAAGAAGAAGAAGAAGAAGAAGAAGAAGAAGAAGAAGAAGAAGAAGAAGAAGAAGAAGATTTTAGGTTGAGGGAACTCAAGTAAGCATTCTTAATATAATTTGATTCATAATGCATTGCTTTGGCGAATGGCTCTCTCAAGGTCTCGGGCTGTTCTCTGACAGGCAAGAGAATAGCTCAGAACTTACAGTGATGTCTCCCAGAAAAGCCATGTATTGGATTTATTTGACTCAGGAATAGGGCATGGATGAGTCTAGAAGATTTTTATCTTCAATGTAATGACATAAATTAAACAGTAAGTGGTGTTTGGACCCAAAAAAATAGAAGCAAAAAAAAAACAGAGTAACATCTGCCATGCACAGGGTGGATAAACGAAGGGACAGGCAGACAAACTTCCCAATAATGTTCTAAGGTAGATCGCAGCATAAGTCCCCAAAATGCTAAAAGTGAAGTAACAAAGCCATAGCTCAACACTGTCATCCTCAGCAGCCTGAAGAGTTTCCCCAAGCGCTTAGGGACCTCAACTTGGACCAAATCTGGATTCATGGCTTTGACACTGAAAAGAACTGTAGAAGTTGCTAGTATAATAAAGATGTTTTAATATAGGCTTAAGCATGAAGGTTATGAGCAAGTGAACAACTTAGAAATTAAGACATGCCTGTGTGGGTTCACCAGCTTCTCAAGGGAAAGTTAGTGTAAGTGGGAATTTTTAAGATAGTGTGTTATCTAACTTTTTTTATCTAGCTTTTATCTTAAAAGAGGGCATTAAAATATTTTCTTTGATATAGAGTTTTGTCCTGTTAGTAAAGAAGGAAAATGAAAAGCTCAGAGAAAAATAGATTACAGAGTTAGTCTCTCAATTTATCTTTAGATATATTGCTATAACCGCTAATTTTTTTTAAAATTCTTTCATACAATACATTCCAACCACGGGTTCCCCTCCTTCCACTCCTCCCAGTTCAGCTCCCACATGTTTCCCCTCTTCTCCAGATCCTCTCCTCCTCCGTTTTCCTTTAGAAAAGAGCAGGCAGGCCTCTCAGGAATATCAAAAGAGCATGGCATAACCAGTTACAACAAGACTAGGCCCAGACCCTCATATCAAGACTGTATGAGGCAACCCAGTAAGAGGAAAAGGGTCCCAAGAGCAGGTGAAAAAGTCAGAGATATCCCTGCTCCCACAGCCAGGAGTCCCACAAAAATATCAAGCTAACAACCATAACATATTTGGAGAGGACCTAGCACAGACTCATGCAGACTCCATGATGTTAATTCAGTCTCTGTGAGCCACTATTTGCCTTACTTAGTTGATTCCGTGGGCGGCGTCCTCCTGGTGTCCTCAACCCCCTGGCTCCTACAATTCTTCCTTCTCCTCTTCCACTGGGTTCCTCAATCTCTAAGGGAAGGGACCCAACAGAGATCTCCAATTTGGGCTCTCTCTCTGTCTGATGTTTGGTTATGGGTCTTTGCATTTGCTCCCATCAGCTGCCAGAGGAAGCCTCTGTAATGATAGTTAGGCTAGGCACCAATCTAAAAGTATAGCACAATATCACTAGGAATCATTTTATTGACTTTTTAAAAATCTCTAACTTAAAATAAATAATTTTCTATTTATTTTTAACTCCTTTCAACTGAGATCTAGCCTTTAGAGCTATTAGTAATGTTTATAAATTACCAACTTTATCATTTTGGGTGATTTTATATTTTAATTGAAATAGACTACTCATTTATGAAATTAAAAAAAAATGGGACATAGATCACATCTCACTGTCCAAAGCTTGGGTATGTCTCAGACGCAGGGGAAGAATGACTGTAAGAGCCAGAGTAGTGGATAACATCAAGGAAACATTTTTTTTTCTGGATACAAGAGGGCAGTTGCGCCTAGAAAATTAACCGCACTTGTGAGAGCATGCAGAAGACCTGCATAAGCTCAACCAAACAGAATCCCACTGCAGCACGGGGAAGGTGGGCACTAACATCCCACCATGTAGGAGCTGTTGGCATTTGGTGGCTGCTGGGAGAAGGGGAGACAACTTTCTTCAATGGTGTGACCCATGGAACGTTGACCACACAGAAGGGACGTCTCTACTCCTAAGACTAGTTATTCAGTACCAACTGGACCTGAGGGAGGTTAAAAAGAAGAAAACTCAAAGATGAATGGAATGAAAAAGGAGGGTGAGAGGATGGTTATGGAAGGAGTTGGGGGAGGAAGGATAAATGTGTTCAAAATTAATTGCATGGTATTCTCAAAGAATTAATACAAATATTTCTTAATTTTTTTCTTTTGTCTGGGACTTTTTAGTTAATTATACAAAACAAACCAATTCAGAGATAGCAAATGTTCCCCACTGAGGGAAATATGAAGTTATCTGTATTTAGATTTTACAAGTTTTTATTCAATTTATTTATCTTATTTTCTATGTACTAGTATTTTGCCTGCATATATATCTGGGCATCACCTGCATGTCTGGTGTCCAGGGAGGTCAGAAGACAGTATCCAATTCCCCGGAAGTGGAGTTTGTGGATGGTTGTGAGCCACTGTGTGGATGCTCGAACTTGAATGTTCGCCCTCTGCAAAAGATAACCAGTGCCCCTAACTACTGAATCATTTCTCCAGCTGTTCATTTTTTGCTTTAACACTTATAAGTTGAATGAATGTATTTATCAAACGTAAGATCAGCTGGAACAGCCAATATTTGTTTGCTTTTCTCCAAACACTTTCCAATTCTTTACATAAGAGTTGGGAGGAAGTTAGAGAGAAAGACAAACCAAATGGGCAGAGACTAAAATGTCTTCAGAAGGCTGAAAGCAAACAACAGAAAAGCCAGACCAGAATGCTCAGAAACCAAGATGCTTTCAAAGCAAACCAACAAAATGAATGCTGTAAAGCAAACCCCAAACCCAGAAGATATTTACTAAATAGAACTCTAAACAATTAACTCAGAATAAACAGCAAAATGGACTCCTGAACAAACTAATAGAGAATCTGAGTGCCCCAGCCACTCACCAAATCCACCCTAGGAAAAAATGTCAGACATGATATGGACATAAGGGGCCCATGGTGCTGGTACCTGCCTCCAGTTCACCTGACTTTTCTTTGTGAAATGTAAAACGTTTTTGGTACCCTGTGGTGGGCATCATAACTTTCAAAGCAAAGACACATTTCTTACCTAAAGGGAGTGTGAATCTGTGTTCCTGGGATACCCCAAATTCCGTGTTCAAAGGTTGTTACAGTTCCACAAAACGTTCTAACAACAGCAAAAGAAGAAAGCTACAAATAAAACACTATTCAAATACATTAGTGTCAATATTAGGTAGGCAGAATACAGAATAGTGAGTCTCAGCTATAGGGCTCAGGTATCAGCTGGTGGTTTTCATATTCTTATGGTTGGTGGGAACCAGGATTCTGTTTGTACATTCCAAATGGTTATCTAATGGTCACAAAGTTGTTAGCTTACTCATAGAGGAGGGCCGCCGTAGCTGACCTTTAGGGTGGGTAAATATGGGCCAAATAATTTGATTCTGGACTTCATCCTGTATACGTCACAGATCAGCCTTGCGCATGGTCCAGTGGAACATGTAGTTCCTTCCAGGAACTTTAGTTCACACAGGCCAGCCATAACCCTAAAGATTGATGCTATCTCCACATTTGGATAAGAGAAATTATGTTTACAAAGTTTAAATGATTTCCAACTTGGTGAAAGACTTGACGTAATACAGTACATTGAAATCACTGTGCTACATCATGATACTTTCTCGGAGTTATCAGCATTTATAAAAACGATTCTCATAAGTGTTAAAACTGGCCAGCCTGGGAGGGAAAGAGCCCTCCAGACAGCTAAAAGAATCATCTAGAAATACTGACATGGAGGGGAGAGAGAGTGCCTTTACTCTTGGGAAATTGCAGCACTTTTGAGTGGCGTTTGTGCCCTGTGTTTAGTAAGTCATACAAGATGTATAAAACATTGACTTTGAATATTAAGTGGTTGGTTAGGACAATCTACAGAAAGTAGTTAACACATCACACTGCTCACAGCAGGCCAGGGAGTTTCCTTCCCTCATCTTGATCTGCTTTAGACTCAATTGGGGAAGCATGATGAACACATCATAAATACACATGAAAATATTGTCATATAGGTGACCCATATTAGATTTTTCTTTCCTTCCTTCCTCCTTCCTTCCTCGCTCCTTCCCTCCTTCTCTCCCTCCCTTCCTTCTTCCCTTTCTTTTCTTCTTTGATAATTTTTGAAACATGGGCTCACTATGAAGCCCTGGCTAGTATGGAACTTGCATTATCCTCCCACTTCTCTTCCCAAGCGCTGGGATTTCAGGCCTGTGTCCCCATGTTCAGCTTGATTTTCAGTAGAAGTGCATAGTTATGTAAGACATCTCAAAGTAAATTGGTCCAAACTGGTATTTTTTAAAGGTTAGGAATAGTAGGAAATTTATTTTAAAAGGATGAAATAATTTCAATTTGTATCAGATTAAATATGAGTTTAAGGGAAAATTGAATTAATTCATATGGCTGAATTAAAATTTGTCTTTAATAATATAAAAATATTATATAATACAATCAGGAAGGCTTCTTTGGTGGCATGATTCCAAGCAAATAACGTTTTGTCAGTAGGCACCACATCCCAGAAGCTTTGGAGACTCAACAAAAGGATGTATCAAATACATATCTTATTTTACTCCAGAAAAACTTCAGAGTTGGGCTAAATAGAAATATTTTAAATATACTCTTTAGGTTGACAACCAAGGTTTTCGGCTTCCCAGGTCATTTAGAGATAAGACTCCACACTCAATTTTTAGGACTACCTGAGAATGGAGGCACTGTATTAGCAATTAGCATGCCCTTGTAAATGGAAGGGCTTCCCTTGTTGGGAAAACATCAAATCAATCATTCCATGCAACTTCTGTTGTTCTACATACCATATTGAAAGTCACATATACGTTACAGTACACACTTGTGGGGCAAAGCCCTAGATATAGAAGTCCCCAAAGCCTAGACTTGGCCATTAGTCTCAATTACAGAGATGACTAATGATGACACTTAGGGGAGGAGCTTTAGTCCATGTGTACACTGTGAACAAGAACTGTGTGGTTTGAAAGAAAATGGCCCCTAAAAAGAGTGGCACTACTAGGAGGCATGGCCTTGTTGGAGGAAGTGTGTCACTGTGGGGGTCTCTTTTCTCAAGCTTCCCTCAGTGTGAATGCCAGTTGACTTCCTGTTGCCTGCAAGATGTAACACTCAGCTCCAGCACCACATCAGCCTCAACACCACTGTGCTCCCCATCATGATGATAATGGACTGAACCTCTGAAACTGTAAGCAAATCACCCCAATGTTTCTTTATAAGAGTGCCTGTGGTCATGGTGTCTCTTTACAGCAATAGAAAACCTAAGACAGGAGCTAGTACAGGAGTTCTTGAACTCCAACTCCATCTTTGGGTTTGGGACAGTGAGTAGAGGAGAACTGTTTTCTTACTGAGTAACAGCTAGATGCATAACCACACATTTGTGGATTTTTTATAATCTTGGCATGTCTTGTGGATCTGAAAGGAATAATCTTTAGAAGATTTAGAAGAATAATCTTTTAGAAACAAAAGTCTAAATCTTGGGAGTGACTTTTATTTAAGATGATAGAACAGGATGATGCTGAAGGAGAGCTACGTTGGCAGTAATCCTGCTAAGGTCTACCTTGAAAAGGAAACAGAACCACTTCTTAGTAATGAAATGGCTGTTCTCTGTTTTGCTAACTTGCAGTATTCTGCACAATGCCTAGTACTTTCCAAGGAGGAAGAAGCCAAAGACGATACCATTTTAATAACATTAGGTCGTATGAATTTTTTGACATAGTGTCTATGGGATGAAATACACGATCTTATTAGAGATAATTGAAGTCACATGCCAAAAATGGAAATAGGGTTCATTGTTTCTAATTTGACCAAGTCCCATTAAACACCATAAGTCCTTCACAATTAACTCCATTATTAATACACTGAATATTTTATTCATTGGGTTATGGTACATAATAAAATGTTCTATAATGTAAAAAATGTAACGTTTTCACAACACATTTACGAGTTAAACTTATTATTGTTATTATTTATGATGATGATGATGGTGTGTGTGTGTGTGTGTGTGTGATGGGTGTGTTTGAGTGTGGGTGTGCATGTATTATGGTACATGTAGAGAGAAGAGGATGACTTTGGGAGTCAGTTATCTCCTTCCAGCATGAATCCTTTTATCCAAAAGAAAACTATGCCATCTAGCTGGCCTAGTAACAGTTATATTAAACCAATGCATTTTCAAGTGAAAGTATTGTGACCTATGTTTAACATTTCTCATTGCAAACCTCCAGTTGGCTCTTTCATTAATGAATGATTCCTAGTTATTGTTTCTGTAATTTTGTGACTACTCTTGGAATAAAAACACGAAATGAAGTAAACAGGCTCAATATTAAAATAATTTTTTCATCTAAGTAATTTCGAAAGAAGTCAAAGCTTGACATGAAACTATTTTCAAATCATTTATCCTTATTTAAAGACAATGCCTTAAACTAATTCATGGTTCATTATGGTTTCTGTATTCGTTGGAGAGCAACGCAAGGAAATCATTGGCACTTGGGTTTTGATGTCACCAGTTTGCAGAGTCAACTTCAAAAGAATTTAGCCTCTAATCACCAAAAGAAATGACACCAGAGAGAGAGAGACCCTCTGCAACAAATAATAAAACTCACACCTTCACACTTGTGGAAAAACACATTTTTTTCTTCCCCTCAAACACAGCACATTCTTATGAAGACAACTCTCTCAAATGCCGGTTTCCAATCTCTATTACCTTCACGTTGTAAGCTAAGCTTATCTTCTGGCTCCAGCGATACCACGTGTTTCTTCCCATATCACGCTCCTGCTCACAGACTTATTGGCAGGGTACTCTGACCCTTATGACTCAGTCCTGGGCACCCTGACCTTTGTAACCTGACCTAAGGCGAAGGGACTTTGGACCTTTGCATCCCAATCTTCCAGGACACTTTTAAGTCACTTCCAGTTTGAGTTGTGAGATCCGCTCTACAGTCTGGGAGGTGGGGGTAGGGAGTGGTCTCCTTGGACGCCAGGTGGAAGAGTCTCCTCGGGCAATTAAAAACACTCTAACTGCATCACTTTCCAATACAAAAAAAAACAGCTGATTGATCTGAATACAATTTCAGGCTTTTCAAAGTTCTCCCCTGCAGGAGCTTCGGCTGTTCTGGGATTAGAGGACTCACTTAAAGGTGTAAGCAAAGCCAGCAGGAAGCCCCCCTTGATGTTCCGGGAAGCTCAGATATGCAAAGTTTGGAAGTCAGAAAGTGCTGGAAAATTGCTTACTCTCTTCCCTATTGGGACTGGCCTCTTACTTCTGGGCCATTTTCAAGAAAAGCAGTTTTCTTGCTTGTTTTGATTTCGGAAGAGGCCTTTCATTAAGTGTCAAAAATACCCCTCTAGAAGAATTGCTAAAACAGAACTATTTACCATCCGCGCATTAACAAATGTAAGAAAGATTTCCCGGTTATCCGTGTGAAGTTCCTGGGTGACTGCGGTCCTCCTGGTCCTCTCTGCCTTCAATTTATTCTCACGTCAAAAGACCCCACCTACAAACTCACTGAATGCTAATCTCAGGGCATTCTATGACTTCAAAGTTTTCGCCAGTGCCCTAAGTGATGCTACTTTCCACAGTGGGCCGCCTCTGTCACCATTAGCTCCCACCGTCATTATTTTCTCCCCTCCTAGCAGATTTCGGTGTTATTCATGTATTCTCAGTGCAGTTCCGTTTGCCTCAAGTATTTGCCCCCCTCCTTGCCTATGAGTTTCATTTTCCTTACAAACTGTATTTTAAAGCCTACTTCCTCCAGAACTTCTGCTACAGGGTGGTATTGTATTACATGGAACCTTGGGCAATTCCATCCTGTTGTATTTGAGATATTCTTTAATAGTAGTGACAATATTAATAATTACTACTTCCAAGTCCTATTAATTTACCATATCACTTTTTATCAGAGTTACAATATTAAAGTCCTTTAAAAAATAAACATTAGATTCTCCTCCACACAAAAGAGGACCTAGCTACCAATTACAGACTTTGAAATTGTTGTTTGTTGTTTTTCTTGGTGTAGACCTGGCACCATCAAGAAACAGACAGAACTCTATAATGAAACGGATAGACCCTGAGGATGCCATGTTCTCACTCTGAACACAGCCACACACCTATTGTTCAAGACATCTAGTGTTTATAGTACCTTTACTATGGCTGTTATTAGAAGAAAAAAGAAGTCCATCATGGCTTTAAAGCAAGGAATGGAGGAGATGAACTAGTAACACCTAGTAAGGAAAGGAATAGGAGTATGCAGAGGCACCATCACAACACCCAGAACACACCCATCAGCCTTGTTCTGGGGAGGGGCAGGGCTTTTCATACAAAATAAAATGAGACAGTTTTTCTTTGCAGAAGGCCAGTGTGAAAAGAAAGGCTTAAGGAAGGAGATCTGAGCTTTTAAAATACTGTGGAAACAGAGAAAGAGAGAGAAAGGAAAAGGAAATAAAGAAAACAGCAAAGGAAGGGGCAAGTCGGGAGCTGGATTGGAAATTTGCAAAAGAAATGGTGTGGGTGTGTTTCTACATCTGCAATAGAGATACCCTCCCTTCTTGTTCATGAAAAGGCTGGGTGGTCTCAAAGATATTTATAACCATGTAGACTGGGGCTCATGCTGTTTTAATTGCTCGAAGAGATTGGTTGGCCCTCCGTGGTTCATGATTAGCAAAGAGACTGGGAAAGATGAAAATGTAACATTGTAAAATGTACCCCGACCATCAGCCTCACGTGGGATATAGGTGACTCGTATTCTGGGCCCTAGAAGGCTGAACTGTGAAACATACGCTAATTGTTTTATACTCTAGACTCTCAGACTAGTTATATTTGGTCATCAAACTTAGTACATTAGGAAAAAGGAAACTTGTCTTAAATCCACATTCATTCATCTAAGATGTTGCTTAAGACAACTGAATAAAATATAACAAAGCAGCTTATCTGTAAGTATTATATACAAAAATTTAAGATGCTTGAGTTCAGATGCCTGTCGTATAGCTAACTATCAGTGTGAGCTGAAGAACTTGATGGAAACTCTGGCCTCCATTTCCTCCTCTAGAAGGTATGGACATGCATAACATCTACCTCATGGTAATTTGAGAATAAGTCTGTTATGATGTGTCAAGCACTTGGCATTGTGCTGGTTACAGGAAGTCTCACAAATGCATCTTTTATTTTTGTGTCTGTACTTATCTTTTAAAAAGCGTTTTATGATTTAAGAGGCTGGCCAGATGGCTCAGTTGGCAAAGGCACGAGTCACCAAATCCGACAACCTGAGTTCTATCCCCATGACCCATAGCAGAAGGAGAGAACTGACTTCTACAAGTTGTCCTCTGACTTTCACACACTTGCTGTGCTGTGCTGTGTGTGTGTGTATGTGCAAATCACACAACAAATAACAAGTATTATGATTTGTAGAAGAGATGCCCTTTGAGTGTGTATGACATATCAAAACAATATGTTAGACAGATTAATTCGTTCAGTTGTTTAGTAACTGTACAATGGTATAGATATTTGAATTTTTCTATCTAATTTACCCTCTATGATGTAGCTATCTAACTATGTATCATCTATCTATTCTATAGTGCGTGTTTGTATCCTCCCAAGTTCATACGATGAAATTTAATTTTTAATATACTGGTACTAGGAGGTAGAACTTCATTAAGTAATTGAGTCATTAGGCCAGAGTTTTCATTAATGAAATGTGTGCCCTTATAAAAAAGCCTGAATGATATTTGCTTTTTTCTCTCACCATGTAAAGTCATATAGGAGGTACCATCTATGAAGCAAAATGTGAGCCAGACTCCAAATCAGCTGACACATTTCTGTTCATATGTTACCTGGCAGAATATAGAAGCAGAAAGAGGACTATATAATACATATATCATATGTATAGCTCTATTCAGACGTTTTCAATTGTCTTGCATATTTATTTAAGATCCTGACAGAAGCAGTCAACACACACACACACACACACACACACACACACACACACACACACACAAACACACATTTCCCTCTTCCCAGTCCTCTTCCCCACTTAAGTTGTAGCACATATAGGAAGATGGGCGGGCTGACCATTACACCATTGGAATTTAACATGTATATACACACACATTCAAAGACACCATTTGTCAGCAAATCATCTTGCCTGCTATTCAGAGATTAACTGCAACTCCTACCCAACCAGAAAAACTGGGAATGACCATGATCCTTCACTTTTAACTTACCACTTAGGTTATTCAGGCCCACAAGCAAATGTCCCAGCTCCTTTAGTAAATTTTAAGGAATGCCAATGTTTATGCTCTGCTTTGTGATTTCTAGCTGTAACCTAAGCAATTCTAAGTCTTTATATTAACCTTTTCTTGTTATAGACTTGCATAAGGAATATGAGCGCTAAGTCATGCTTGTGGGATGGTCTTTGTGGCCAGGCAATGAGGAAGACTGAAGCAGGAGAATCAATAGTTATAGGCTTGCCTGGGCTACAGAAGAAGTCCAAAGCCAGTCATCTCAAAAGAAAAATAGAATGAAAAAAATAAAGGAAGGAAGGAATAAATGAAGGAAGGAAAAGTAGGAGGCCAGCTCCCACCTTTTCCAGGGTTCCTATGAAGAGAAGAAAAGGATAAGAAAATATTAGGTAGAGAGACCTAGTTGACAAGAGGAAAGACAGAAACACAGGAAAGCTTCGGGAGGACCTAGATCAAAATCCAACTGCCTCTTCAAAAGGACTTTTTATAACAATGCCAAAGGGTGAGACAAAAGACCTACCCCTTGCTAGATCAAAGCACACTGCACAGCCAAGTGTAGACCCTTCCAAACACCTGGTAACCACGCATGTGGTCAAGTCATCCCCTTATGCAGCCCTGCTGGGTAAAGCAAGCTCAGATTCTTGGACCCTGAATAAATTGGGATTCCACAAGGGAGGAAGGGAGGGAGGCTTGGTGGGGATGAAATGTTTCAGTGGGGAAGGTACCTGCTGCTCATGTATGAAGACGGAAGCTCAGATTACCAGCACAGTATAAATGTGAAGAGGTGGATGGTACCATGCCTATAATCCCAACACCAGAGAGATGGAAACAGAGAATTCTGAGAGCAAGCTGACTGTCTAAACTAGAAAAATTGGTGAATCCTGGGATCAAATGAGAACCCCTGCCTCATTATATAAGCTACTGGGCAAGAGAGTGATCAAGGGAGATAGCACCATCAACCTTAGTCATCCACGTGAACACACATGTGACTGAGCACACACATATGCGCACGCGAACAGGCATACACTTTCATGCACACCACACAAACACACATACACACAGAGGCAGGAGAGAAGGGAAGAGAGGGAGGGAATGTGGGGAGGGAGAGGGAGGGGAGAGAGAGAGAGAGAACTGGAGATTTAACTCAGAGGTCGAGCACTTGCCTGGCATCTGTGAGGACTTAACGTTCAATGCCCAGTGCTGCAAAAAAGGGGTGGGGGACCCGGTTACAGACTTATCATCCTTAAAGTCCTCATTCCACTATTTTTATTGGGGCTTATAATAATGTTGACCCAATGGCACACACACACACACACACACACACACACACACACACACACACACACACACATATATCTTTCTATTAAAGGCCAAAAGAAAAAATTTTGTTACCCCTCAGAGGTGGATCCCTGTGCCAAGTTTAATTTATGAGACAGCATGCTTTTGTCTCTGGCTCATCTTCTCTGGAAACACTCCCGAGACGAATATTTGCCTCTAAGGTCTTCCTCTGGCATGTAGTCCAGCCTGGACCTCCGTACTCTGAAACAAGGCCTTTTCCACAAAAGCCTTCGACTTCAGAAAAGGGTTGCCTTTTATGTGTCTCATGAATATGGTCTGACTGCTCCAAGCTCTCCTCTCTGACCTTTGTCCTATTTAGTGGCGTTCAATTGTCCCTCATGTTTATTTAAGCTAATGATAGAAGCATTAAGCAAAAAACTGAAAAAAAAAAAAAAAAAAGACAAACGGATTCATCATGAAAATGTACTTGGCTGTAAAAAATCTCTACACCAAGATGCTGTTCACATTTATGAAAGTCATTGCCTCCAATATTATATAGGCTATTATATATTAGTAGGTTCAAGGAGGAATACAGCAACTATTAAATGAAATTAGGATGCTGGAGGTGGGAGCAGCTGGCATATCCTGTACTTTGGGGGATATCATGGAGGTGAGCTGACCACTGCTGAGTGCCTCCTTCTAAGAAGTGTCCATCCGGGATATATGAGCGTCTTGTGGCTGCTATAACAAATAACCATATATGTGAGGTCCTTGAAAACAAACTCGTTTTCTCGCCATTCCAGAAGCAGAAATCTGAAATCACAGTATTGATGGCACATTTGCTACAGGGGCTGTAGGAAAAAGCCTGTTTCATGATTCTGGAAGCTTCTGGTGCCTTCCCTGGTATTCCAGTCTTTGCCGCTGTGTTCCCAGCATCCGTCTTCTCCTCTTTCTGTCTGGCATACGATTATATTTAGGCCCCACATGCATAATTCAGGGTAGCTCTTACTCTAACATCCCTAAGTCACATCTTTTGCCACATAAGGTGACATTTGCTCTTTTTCTCCTTAAAGTCTTATTCACAGGTTGCAGGGATGACGGCCTGGTGCATTTTATTTAGGGCTACCATCATTCAGCTCACCCTACAGCAGGGAGGAATTATTCTAAGGCTTAGTTTCTCCTAAATTACAGTTGGAGAACACACCTAAAGGCTCCACCTTCACTCCCATCCCAACATTGTTAACTTCCACTTCCCATACCTAAATTCTCTGTTTCCCATATTAGAAATGAATGCTAATCCTGTTGGACATTACTAGAAGTCATGTACATTATAAGAACCACTGATTTTAAAACAACATTTTATAAGATTTCTAAGGGGTTAGCAAGGCAGATTTTCTTTCTCTTGGGAATTATGTGAAGGCCAATATATACGCTTAGAGTCATCCAGGTACTATCAGTTAGAGATGTGCACAGTCCCAGAAAAGCTGTGCTAGGCGTATACAATGTTTTTGATATTCCAAGTAGGTAATGTATATGTTTATTTCCAATATTCCCTATCATGAAGTTTGTAGCCAGGATTTTCTGAGGTGTATTGGTGAAATTATTAAGGCCACTCCACGTAGTTAAAAGGAGATTTATTTAATGGCGTAACTTACAAGTTAAGGGATAGGTAGGTCGCGGGGTCTGGGGAAGGTGTATCGCAGTCCAGCAGTGTTCTCTGGAGCTCTGCTTGGCCCACCTTCACCGTCCAAGGTCCCAGAACCGAGTCAGAGCACAGCCCATTCAGATCTCAGGTCTCCAGGCGCCTCCCTTGGCCCCGCCTTGTAGGCGTGACAGTTGCTGAAGTCTCAATGGGGGTTGGAACTTCCAGATCAAAGCTGGAATGATTACCCACTACAGAGGTGCATACGGAAACATACTCTAAAAGAAATTCCCATAAGAAAATCAATTGAATTCCACTGAGTTTTTCTTTTGTTGACCAACAGTGACTCGGTGGTCCTCCGTATACTTATAGGTTACCATTTTCTCATAACTTTAAGAGTTAATACAAGGAACCAAGTTGTCCTATGACTTAACAGGTTCCCTCTAGATTCCAGCATATCTTTCTTTCTCTTGGGAAATACATGAAAGTATCTAGGCTTAGTCTCATCCAGGTGCTATCAGTCGAACATGTGCACAGTCCAAGAGAAGCTATGCTAGGCTTCTACAATTTTGCTGGCTCTCTCTGGCTAGTGAGCGAAGATTGCCTATAAGAATCTCTGGTGTGTTCAGCTTGGCTGGAGTCAACTGCAAAGCTTACAACTTTTATAGACTGAACATATCTGAAAGAGAGCAAGCACAACACCAACTCCCCCAAGTCTATCTATTTCTATCTATCTGTCTGTCTGTCTGTCTATGTATCTATGTATCTATATATCTATGTATCTATCTTTATATCTATCTATCTATCTGCCTGCCTGCCTACCTACCTACCTACCTACCTACTTACCTATTCCAGTCTGGCAGGAACACTATTTTATCTTGTCACAATGGTCTGAAATATTCTTAGGTCTCCAAGTTCATAGGTCTTTCATTTAAAAAAAGTTTTTTATAATGTATATTTTTTAATCTGGTGACTCAATAAAAATTGAATTGTGATTTCTGTTTCTAGAACAGCCAGCATGAGAGAATATATTATGTTATGAAATACTTGGGTATATGTTAGAGCAATAAGGTAGAGCAAAAGCTGGGAAACTTTGGACAAAGGAATAGTCACACCGGGTCGTGGAGTATGCATAGAAGTCCATTGACTAAGAAAGTATTATTTAGAATAGAAAAAAGAAGCCAACAGAGAACATAGATGAGTCAGCCTAGTGTATCAAGATCAACACAGAGGTAAGATCAAACTGGAAAAAGAGGGGGTAGAAAAGTCACCAGTCTCTATTGGAAAGGGTTTCTTATTGTTTTACCAAGACGTCTGACCTAATTTCATAGGAAATCAGGAGTCTTCACAGAGTTTTCACAAAAGAGTGACATCTTGAGATTCTAATCTTAGAAAGTCAATTCTTTAAGTGAGCACATGGAAGATTGCCTTTTAATATAGGAACCTGTGGGCTGGGAAGGTGGCTCAGCTTGCAATGTGTTTACAGTTCGAGTCTGCACCCTAGAGTTCAGATCCTCAGACCTTGATAAAAGTCAGGGGGTGTGGCAGCCCATGAGAGGCAGAGACAGGTTCCCCAGAGCAAGGTGGCATTTTAGAAGAACTCAGGGTGCCAAGGAGAGACCTTATCTCAATGTGTAAGTGGAGAGTGATGAAGGAGGATAACACACTCATGCATGCACACACACACACACACACACTCACACACACACATACATACATGCGTGGGGGGTGGGGGTAGAGCAAAAAATGGTTAGGGAGAACCTGGTAGGTAATGACAGGGAAACAAAGTTTTATTTTTTAAATGTAAAGAAACTGTGAACTGAGGCAGAACCTCTGTGATAGAACTCATAGGTTCGGTTTCATTTGAGTTTCATTGGTAATTGGGCAAATGAGGGAGAGGCAAGTATTGACTCCCATGCTTCTGTCTTAGTGAGGTGTGTAGTGGAGGTGATAAAAGAGAGAGGCAAGAACAGCTCCTGCTTTGGGGTGCATCTGTGGGTGGAGGTACAGAGGTCCTCTGCAGTGATTAGGAAGGTGGGTTTAAACGCTTGAGATTATGCCAGGTCTGTTTCATTTTGCTATATGTCAACACCACAGACCGGATAAAAGATAGAGAAGACAGGAAGGCTGTCTAATGCTTTATGACTTGAGAAGCCTGCACATATCCCTACTGGCTTCTTATTTTAAGATTACATAAAGAGTGTCACACGGTGAGACCAGCATACTAGCCAAGGACGCCTTGCTTTAAGAACAAAGGCACTCTTGTGATGATAGTGAACTTGATGTCATGATAGCAGTCTAGAGCCCATCATGAGGACAGAGGGTTGCCTTCCTAACTATAACCTCCTAGGGGATACATGCAAAGAGAGCCAACAGCTCAGCATCACGAGTCACCATGCCACTCCCTCTTAGCCTGCCTTGATTTACTACTGTGTACTAGTAAGCTGCACACATCCACAGTCCCACATTCATCGGCAGCTGCACATTGCTATATGGCCTCGAGACTGGGTAGATGGACTTGGACATCCTGAGGTGGAGTCCACTCATTCTCCTGCCGTTTCCAACAGTAAGCATGTGCATGGCATGTTTGCTGCTGCTGCTGCTGCTTCATCAGCTGTGGCAGAATCTCTAATGTCCAACTTTTGGCTTTCCAGTGTTGGAAGGCAGAATCATGGTTCTTCCTCCCTCCCCCTTCCCCCGTTGTTGGCAGAGGTTGCGGGAGGGCTACGATAGCAGTGGCAGAGCTGGAAGCCTCCACTTCTGCAAACACTTAGAAACACTTAGGAGGGTTGCCGTTATCTTGTAATCCTTAACCAATTTACCTTATGATAGAGAGAAACACACACACACACTCACACACATACACACAACCTTCATATATGGTGTATGGGGATTGTTTAAACCCTGCTGTCTTTATACAATCATTGCTTATGCTTGACATGTGGGTTTGTTTGCAGCTGACAATACGCCAGTCATCTCAACCACAGCTCCTGGAGGACATGGCCTTGCCTTACACACTTTTGAGTGTCCAGTGTGTGGAACAGTGCTTTACACCTGGTGCTGTTCTGTGGGTTTATTCAGTGTCCCTGAATTAATTGAATTGCCTAAACAATCTGTCCTCTGTCTAACAATGTCAGCTAGCACAGTTGGCGGCTCCCTAATGCCGGGGGTAAGTCGCCTATACTGTTAGTACCCAAAATTCTTTGATCTTACGTTTCTGCCGAATTCTCAAATGCACGCCATCTGGCTTCAGTGACTCATGGAAATTTAATGTCTTGAGTTGTATTCGCCACCTGTTGTTTCTTTTTTTGTATTTATGCTGGTGAATCATATTTGCTTTCAATGAAAAGCAGTTCTTTAGTAAAAATGCCACATTTATCCTGTCAGTGATGATCACTGAGTGATACAGAACAGCCACCCAACCTCTGTTGATCCTTAAGTGTTCCTGGTCTCCTCAATGGCACGTGACTCTTTGCAATTCCTCCCCTCTATCCTGGCAGGGGCTCCAAGCCTTCATATTGTTCTTGTAAGTGACGGGTTCCTCCTATGGGTTTTACCTGTATTGTTTGTGTTCTTTCTTGTCGGTCAGGTAATACTCTACAGGTTGGGAGAGACCCTCTTGTACTTCAGTCATATTCATATCTGTTATTATATGCCAATATTGTCAGTTATCCTCTCCTTATGTTGTTTCACTTATGAACACATATGGGTTTTGTTTGTTTGGCTGGGTTTTGAGACAGTATCTCCTGTAGCCCAGGGTGGCTATGAATGTACTCTGTAGCCAAGGGTTATCCCAAACACCTGCTCCTTCTGCCTTTCCCTCCAAAAATGCTAGGATTACAGGTGTGAGCAACCCTCCACACCCATTTACTATTTTAATGCCTTCCATGCAATGGCACCCAAAAAGGTTTTCTATTTCCATGAGCACAGCAGCTGCTAGGTGGATGAAAGAAGGACACAGACAGTGCTCCCCAGGCCAGGCAGGATGCGTTTGCTGTAGGTACCAGGCACCCGTCTCAAACTTGACAAGTGAGAAAGAGGGCTGGGCATGGTGACTCTCACCTCCCATCCAGCATTTGAGAAGCTACAGCAGGAGCGTTACCACAAGTCAAGGGCAGGCAATCTGGGTTACACAGTGAGCCAGCCCCAGGGCAACCTGGGCTGCAGAGCATGAAAGACTCTGTTTCAAAACCTCATGCACAGTCAAGCAAAGAGGTTGTATTTTTCACAGACCGGGGAAGCAATGAGACAGGGGTTGCCTTGACTATTTCTTTGCGGTGTTTTGGTGGCTTGCTTCGGTTGTACTGGCCTCTTTATCCCCTGGTTTCCCTTTCTATAGTCCTCCCCTCCCCCACCTTTGACAGCTGTCGGTTGCATTCTGACTTGCTATAGACACAGCACAAGATTTCGAAGCTTTGTTCTAGTTGGGTCTCTCAGAGGTGTGAACATATTTCTGAGCGGTCCTTCATGGGTATCACACAGGGAGGTGGATTTTAATGGCTGCCTCCAAGAAAGCCTGACATCTCCACATGCTTATCCCCAAGTCTTCTGTAGCCTGCCCTACAGGCCGGCAGGCCAACCAAGGTACATTTTCCAGTATCTTTAATATCAAAGTTACTTTATATTTATATATGCCTGTGTTATTTTACTATTGTGTTTATTCTCTTTCCTTATTATCAATGACAAGATGAGGGCAAGTCACCTTTTGCACCTGTTACTGAAACTATGGAACACACTTCACTAGAAGAAGCCAATGACTGTTGACTGTCACCTGTAGTTTATACTGATTATGTAGACTTGGGATTAAGCAACCTTTTGGATATATGGTATATAGCCATGATGTATTTTGAATACAGTTATTACCCAGAACTCACACTGAAGTTTAGCCCCCATTTTGAAGTTTTCAAAGGTTGGAAATGGTGATGGAGCCTTTGGGAAGTGGTTAGAGTTTGACATGCTCTTTAGAGTAGTGTCCTTGTGACAGAATCCTGGTGGCTTTATAAGAGGAGAGAGAGGGGGAGGAGAGAGGAGGAGAGATACAGCTTCAATCCCCAATTCTTCCTATTTGAAGCTCTGTATTCCACTGGCAAGTGTTGTGGAATATTATTTGAACTATGTAAAGATGTGTTACATTTGTTTATGCTGTGGAATATGACTTTAACTGTGTAAAGGCGTGTTACTTTTGTTTATGTTGCATTTGTTTAATGATGTAAGGATGCATGTCTAATTATGTAAAGACGTGTTGAGTTTGTTCACCTTGCCTGCCTAAGTCATCTGATTGGTCTAATAAAGAGCTGAACAGCAGATAACTAGGCAGAGAAAAGATAGGCAGGCCTGGCGGGCAGAGAGAATAAACAGGGGAAAAGAAGAAGGGAAGAAGAAGGAGAAGAGAACAAGGGAGAGAGGAATAGACCCAGGGCAAGAAGCCAGGCAGCCACCAGCCAGCCAGACTCGAGAAGCAGAGAAAGTAAGATGTACAGAAGGAAGGAAAGAAGGTAAAAAGCTCTGAAGCAAAAGGTAGATAAAGAGAAACAGCTTAATTTAAGGTAAAAGAGCTAGCCAGAAACGAGCCTAAGCTAGGCCAAGCATTCAAAACTAATAATAAGTCTCTGTGGCATGATTTGGTGGCCTAAAAGAAAAAACTTGGTGCAGGGCAAGATCATAGAGGCGGCTGCTAAACCATACCTTTTCTGAACCATAAGTCAAAATGGCACTGTTGTCTTGCTTTATAAGTCAGCCAGCCACAGGCGTTACACAGTGCTAACAAAAACAGATGAATACAAACCCTGACTTAGGCTTTGCTTCTTGGGCAATCAATCCATCAATCAATGAATACATTTCAAGTCCTCCTGTGTGGCAGGCACTTGGCGGGATATGAGGAGAAAATAGAAAGTAATATTATGCAAGAAGTATCACACTAAAATATCTCAATGCAAATGTCTAGTTCTCCGGTCTTTGTCTTCCTTCCTGCTGCATTTAGAATCCTTATGCTTTGAGATTTTTTTTTTTCAGGTTCTCAGTGATGCAGGGCCTGTGGGTCCCTGTCTGTGACATTCTCATCTCTTCTTTTACCCATTGGAACAACAACTCAATAAGCAGGAAGCATACACTGTGTCCAAGGACTTTACAGTCTAACAAAATTCGTTACAAATGTAATGATGAGGATTCCAGGATAGAAGGCAGTGTCATTGAACCAAAAGATCCCAGGTCAGGCATCAAGAAAGGCTTTCCAGTTTGGCGGGGGGGATGCTTCTGAATCTTAAACATAAGCAAAAGCATGTAAAAATCAGGCATGCATAAGATCATGTCATTAAGAAGGACCAGGGAGTCCAGAGGCTTCCCAAAGCTGTTAGAGAAATATAAGTACCTCTTCTAAGTGGATCATTCAGTCCAATCGAGAGAGTGCTACGAACAGCCTGACTTTCCAATTTCTGAATCAAGAGACACAGTAAAAGATTTTCATAATCCATAAGTCACAAACTGACACCAAGGAGAATGATTTTCTTCTTGAATTTGTGAGAAAGCCACTGCTAGAAAAGGCTGAGAAGTAATTATTTGGCTCAGTAGGAAGAGCCACCCCTCTCTAGGGCCAGGTCTCCATAAGGGGAAGTAGGTTAAAGTGATTTCTTGCCTGGAGTGACATGAAAGGGTCTTTCTGAAAAGCCTGTTCCCAGTGGGGTCTCCATCCCTTTCTACCTGGCTACAGTTTCTCAGTACTAACTCACTAACTACCAAGGTCAGTGAAAGTGGGGCATTGTCTTCAACAGGAATCCTCAGTGATGATGCAGCCTGCCTGAAGAGCTCATTAGCCTAGATTAGCTCATTATCTTTGAGATGAACTCCAGAGGAGTTTCAGCTCAGTGGAGAAAAGAGGATGAGATCACAGGGTGCAACTCTGGGCAGGCAGGGCAAGGAAGGGACAGTGGGGCCCCAGTGGGAGAGAATGATTGGCAGTACCGTCTCTCTGGTATCGTTTAGGTCCAGAGATCCTACTTCTATTTCATTTATTTTTTTTCCCTTTTGTGGTGGCAGAATAAGTTCCACCACCACTCAGAGATGCCCATAACCACAGCTCCATTCCGAGGAACCTGGAAATGTGTTACTTTGCATGGTAGAAAGTTTTTCACAATTGACCTGAGTTGAGGATTTTGAGATGAGGACATGTTCGTGGATCCCCTGAGTGAGCCCAAAATGAAAACAGTGGTCCTTGTAGGTGGACGATGACATGGGAGAATCAGAAGGAGATGAGCTGACAGAAGCATATGTGTGTCCTGGGCAGAATCTGAGAAGTGCAGGCAGTCTCTAGCGACTAGAAGAAGCATCTTCAGAACCACTAGAAGGCGTCATATCTAGTATCTTGTTCTAAGTCCCACCACAGATGGCCCATTTTAGACTTTCTCCCTTCAGAAGAGAATCAGATAATAAATGTATATTCCTGAATTAGTTACATTTCTTATTTCTGTAACAAATTATCTGACCAAAGCGACTTGAGGAAGGGAGGGTTGATTTCGCATCACTGTTCAAGGGTACAGCCCATCATGGCAGGGAAGTCGTCATGGCAACAAGATCTGGAGGTGGGTGACCCCATTGCGCCAGCAGTAAGGAAGCAGACAGAAATGAATGCTTTTGGTCATCTTCTTTTAACTAGGGCCAGGAACGAAGACCATGCGATGGTACTGCCCATAATGAAGGTGAGTCTCCCATGTTACTTAACCAAATCAGATAATATCTCAGATGTATTTCCAGAGGCTGGTCTCTTAGATGATTCTAGATCTTTTGAAGTTGGCAATCAAAATGAACCATCACAATTATTCTAAGCTACCAAGTCTTGGTACTTTGTCATGGCAGGACGAAGGCTTGAGTGTGTCTCTCAAATCTCGGGAGCTTGTAAGTATGTGTGTGTCTGAGATCTTAGGGAGATGTTTTGGATTCTCTGGTGGATCAGTGGATTCATTGGTTATTCGGGTAGTAGCCTTGATATAGAAGGGAGCTCTGTCTGGAATGCTTGTTTGGTGTCATCCTGTGATGGTTTTATCTGATGTTGGCATCTTGACATTGGATTTTTCAACCTCCATGACCTAAAGTTAAATAAACCTCCATTTTTTATAAATTGCCCATACTGTGGTATTTATTCATGGCAGTAGAAAGTGGACAAAGACAAACAGCTAGAGTAGATTGTTATACTTCTCTAGAGAAAACAGCCACGAGTCCAGAGCTCATCTCTCCTACGACCAGCCTCTTCTATCCCACTCTGTAATCTCTGGTTCCAAAGGGTCATCTGGGAATCGTGTCTCAGGTTCAAACCATCGGCAGAACCAGAAGTGGAGTACGCATCATATCTCTGGACAACCGAGAGGAAAGGAAGGCCTGCAGCAGTGAACCCCGAAGTTTCCCACCACTAGTGTAAGGATGCAGAGTCAGCAAAAATAGTGCAGGAGCAGCTACTTGCAGGAATGGAGGAAGCAGGATCAGCAATGAGACAGGGACAGCCAAGAACAACCTCAGACCTGACTGAGAGGGTGTGTGTGTGTGTGTGTGTGTGTGTGTGTGTGTGTGTGTTTTGGGCTCTACATACTGTGGATACAATGACTGAAGTTTAAGGTATAACAATCTATTCATGTTAGAACATCTTGACATGCATGTCTTAAATAAGTTGAGAATGTAGTGACCATAGAAAGGGACTCTGAGAAAAAGAATAATTATGTTTTAGTATATACACATTTATCTTGTCTGAACAGTTGATGGAGGCCAGTATTATATCCCCAAATGATCATTAAAATTCACCATAAACTCTCAGTATTGTAGATCATTTACTTCCCATTTGAAAGTGACACAGAGCTCAACCTTCATAGAAGTCATCTAAAGTGACTTGAGTTATTCTGCAAGGGCTGTGATGGAGGGTGTGTTAGGGTTTCTAATGCCGTGATAAATCACCATGACCAAAAGCAAAATGGCAAGGACAGGATTTATTTCTGCTTACGAGTCTCAGGTCCATCACCCAGGGCAATCAGAGCAGGAAGCCAAGGCAGGAACCTGGAGGCAGGAGCTCAGACAGAGACCATGGAGGGTGCTGCTTACTGGTTGGCCCCTCATGGCTTACTCAGCCTGTTTTCTTGTATAACCTAGGACTCACTGCCCACAATGAGATACACCCCTGCCCCTACATTAATCATCAGTCAAGAAAATGCATAAGTTTGTCTACAGGACAATCTGGTAGGGACATTTTCTCAATTGAAGTTCTCTCTTCTAAAATGACTAGTTTGTGTCAAGTTGACATAAAACTAGCAAGCACAGAGGTTTTCTTTAGCTTAAAAATATTTATTTTGAATTTTAAAATGTCCTGAAAGATGTATAACAATATATTGTATATATTATATATCATACACACATATATGTTCATGCATACATACATATGTATTCATTTTAGTATTCAGAAAATTAAATCCAATTGGCTGAAGTGACATAGCAAGAGGCAACATCATAGGCGACTTCACGATTTGCTGCCTTTTCATTCATAGGAATCTGACAAGGCACTCTGGCCAGGGAAGCAGGTAGGCTAACTGAAGATCTCCACTTCTTCATCTCCTCCATATCCATCCCCCAGTCTTGTCCTCAGCTTTGAAGCAGACCATCTGCTGCATCCTCCCCTCCTTTTCTGGCCCCAATGCCAGTGGATCACACAGGTCTTCCCCTCCAAACTTCTTTCTCCCCACTCATCCCAACTTCAGAAGGAATTCCGTCGGAAGCCACAAGCCATGTCTGCCAGAGAAGGAAGTGGCCAGCAAAACAGGTAGGCAAGCTTCATATTTTCACACAGTCTCCTTTCCTTTATATCCAATCCACAGTCTCATCCTCAGCTCTGTACCACACTACCTGTTGTGGCCTCTCCTCACTTGTTGTCTCCATTCCCAGGGGAGAAAGCACATCCTGGGGGAACATCCTGCTTTCCTTCAACCTATGAACTCCTACAACCCACATCAAATCTCCACGCCTATCAGCCTCTAGTCCCCAGAAACATATTTTACCAGAAACACATTTGCCTGTGGCCACACCTAGCAAGATGGCAGAAGAATTTCCTACCAGGCAACACACAGCCACCACAACCTCCAAAGAACCAGAGAGGGCAATGTAGTGGTATTTGCTCTGCCCATGAACTTGGGCTATATGGCCCAAAGGAAGCAGTGCTTCCTGCCATTGTACATGACCACTTATAAGGAGTTAGAGAAGGGTCAAGTGGATTCATGCCTGGCTAGCTCAGTCCAGTCGGTGGAGCATGAGACTCTTAATCTCAGGGTCATGGGTTCATGCCCCACATTGGGTGCCACTTATTACAATCAATCCATATGAGTCTTTTAAATGGGTAACAAAATCTATTAAGACACAAATTGAGGAAATACACTTATGATTACAGAACAGAGTAGACAGCTGAAGTCGTTCTCTGATCTGACCAGAAATGAATCCACCTTGCAGGCAGGAGCAGGGAGAAGGGGCTTGTGACTCTTCTCCAACTCCTTATAAGAGGTCATGTACAACGGCAGGAATCATTACCTACTTTGGCCATATAGCCCAAGGTCATGGGTGGAGCAAACACCACTACAGGGCAACACAACCCAAGCAACAAAACAGCCACCCACCAAAGACAAAACCAGATATGAGCACCTAGAGTTTCTGTCTTCCCAAACCCAAATGTCCAGATGTCAGCATAACAACACAATAAGAGCCAGGATGATATGTCTCCACTAGATCCCAGCAACCCTCTGAGAATTGCATCATGAATGAAACACAAAACAAAGACCTGAAAACAGTCTTTACAGATATAATAGAGGTCCTTAAGGAGGAAATGAATAAATCCTTTAAAGAAATCTACAAAAAAACACAAACAGTAACTAGAAATTAATAAAACAGTTCAAGACCTGAACATGGAAATACAATCAATAAAGAAAACCCAAACTGAGGGAAATTTGGAAATGAAAAATCTAGGAATTTGAACAGGAAACTCAGAGGCAAGCCTCACCAACAGAATACATAGGATGGAAGAAAGAATCTCAAGCACTAAAGACAAGACAGAAGAAATGAATACATCAGTTGAAGAAAATGTTAAATAAAAAAAATACTCCTGGCACAAAACATCCAGGAACTCTGAGGCACTATGAAAAGACCATATCTAAGAATTATAAGAATAGAAGAAGAGAAGAGACCCAGCTCAAAGGCCCAGAAAATATTTTAAATAAAATCATAGAAGAAAAATTTCCTACCTTAAAGAAGGAGATGCCTATAAAGGTACAAGAAGCTTACAGAACACCAAATAGTTTAAACTAAAAAGAATGTCCCCTCAGCACAGAATAAATTAAAACACTAAACCTGCAGAACAAAGAAAGAATATTAAGTGATGCAAGAGAAATTATAAAATTTTCAGGTAAATGGATGGAACTATAAAAAGTCATCTCGGGTGAGGTAACCCAGACCCAGAATGACAAATATGGTATGTATTTTATTGTGCATATTAGATGGTAAGCCAGTGACAACCAAGCTACACTTGGTATTTGTAGAACCACAAGAATTTATGTATCAAGTAAAGGACTAGTTGAGGATAAATAGATAGGTCTCACTAGTAAAGGGAGATAGTTATAGATGCATGGGGGGATTAAAATGGGAAATGGGAGGGTCAAGTAGGGAGGGGGTGTAAGAGGGGGACAAGGGAGGGAATATGGGCAGAGACACTTAAAGACTATTTGAAGGGTAGTATGGAATCCTAATACAGAGGAAGCTTTGTAAAATGTACGCAAGTATGAAAGGTCTCTAAATGAAGTAACCAAATGGGGGGGGGAGATAGAGTCCCAAGTAGATATCTTTTGTCATCAAATGAAGCTTTTAGTACTAAGATTAGATTACATCTAATTGAGTTTTTGGCCAAAGAGGTCCCTTGGGAACTACCAAACAATAGTCTGTTGCCAAGACATTGTCCTCCACAAACTGATAGCAAGGCCCCATTGCTGAAGACACCACCTACACAACTCATTGAACATGGAGAAGTCCACCTGGTGCCTACAGAGCCTTCACCTTTATATTCTAGTGCTTTCAGTACAGGAAGGAACTCTGCACACTACCAGAAGAGAAATGTGAACACCAACCCAGCCACAAAACCTTTGATCTACAATGGTGTTCTGCCTGCAAGATCTGCTAGTGCAACGGTGGTATAAAGATTGCAGGAGTAACCAACTAAAATTTTATTTGACTTAAGGTCCACTGCATGAGATGGAACCCATACCCAACACTGCTTGGGTGACCAAGAACCTGAGATTAGACAGCCCAGGATAAAACCAAATGCAACTGCTCAAAAAACAAGTGTAGCAATAAAATGACTCTTACTGGCATTCAACTATACTAATAGATCAGTGCCTTGCTCAATCATCAAAGGAAGATAGGAACAAATCCAGAAACCCATAACTAGACATTATGGAGATATTGAGATACCTTGGAACACTCAGCCCTAAACAGGATGCCTCCATTAAATCCTTCTGGCAGGGCTTTGGGAACCCTGAGGAAGAGAAGTAAGGAGTGTTAAGAGCCAGAATGGGCAGAGGACACAAGGAGACAAGGCCATCCAGGGTTGACGCACATTTGAACTCATAGAGACTGAGGCAGCAGCATGCACAGATCTTGCACAAGTCTGAACCAAATAGGGTCCTAGAGCTGAAAGAAGTGGACACATGCCCCCATCCCTAACCCAAAAATTATCTCCAACTGATAGCCACTTCCAAATGAAAATTTAGTTTCTTCTAAGAAAGTCTCACTGTGGAAACAACCTACTCTTAAGGGTCTACTGCATGCCCAATGGTAGATAGCCAACAGAAAATGAACTCAATGGAATTATTGGAGTTTCCTTGTCTTATGATGTCATGTCAGGTTTTTAAATTTTTTATCTTACTTTTTATTTTTAATATATATATATATTATATAATATAATATATATATATATATCTCGTTTTATCCTCTAGGTCCTTTGTGTATATATTATGGCTTCCAGTTTGGTGTTCTATGGGATTCCTGGAAGTTCAGAAGAGTGGGTCTCTGTGTAGATATCTGTTTCATGTGCCTTTTCTTGGGCTGTGTTCCTTCTGTCTGTTTGTTTTGTTCTATTCTGATGTGTTAGTTTTTGTTATTTCTTATCTTATTATTATCCCCTCGAAGCCCGTTTGTTTGCTAATGAGAGACAGAAAGGGAGTGGATCCAGATGGGCAGGGAGGTGGAGAGGAACTGGGAAGAGGAGGAGGGGGGGAACCATAATAGGAATACAATATCTGAGGGGGAAAAAAGCCATTTTAATAAAAGGAAAAAACAAAACCAGAAAAAGAACCTGAGGTAGGAAATCTAGTCTTTACTGAAAGACAGGTTTGGAACTTCCCTCCTCTTTTTCTGAGAAATGGCTGACAAAATCTGGTGGGCGACTTCTGAAGCTGTTGCGGAACCGAGAGGCCCACATAATCACCAAGGAGACAGATCTCGGGAGCAGGCCTGGAAGAATCTTCTGGATTACTGTGTGCGCCTTCATTTCAGCACTGACTTGGACGTCTGCAGAGATCGCTAGTTCCATTTCTGAAGACCAGGAGAATCAAGGAGCAGTGGGAAAGAGGCCTGAGGTACAGAGCCGACAAGGCTTTGTGATGGAAAGCCAGGACCCGAAGACTCTGTTATAATAGGAAGTCCTTTGCCGGGCAGTACCAAGCACAATAAGAAAACCATTCCTTTAGGAAATCAGTTCCCCTGTCTGGTCAGCCTAGTAAACGCTGAGTGGAGAAGGTGCTGAGCTCTTAGTTTCTTCAACCTGCTCTTTCCTGTGCTCTCTTCAGGACACCCTCCTGCCAAGGAGTTGTGGAAGTTCTGCGATAAACTAGTTTTTCTTAAAAATAAAATTTATTACAAATGAATTGATGTGTATGCTTGTGCCAGATGACAGCTCGTGGGAATCAATTCTCTCCTTCCACCGTGTGGGTTCTCGTGATCACACTCAGAGCAGCAGGCTTGGACCTCTCAGAGCCATGCCGCTGTCCAGTGAAAAACGCTACCACCATGCCGTCCCCGTGGGGAATCCTAAACATGAGAACCTCGAAGTCTTGTTTAGATGAATCTTCACAATGATGGCTTTCCCCATGAAAACCGAGACACTCCCCACGCCATCCGCATGCATAAAAAATGTAATGCATATTCCACCGGTTCATTATTACAGGGGTCCCTTCTAAAACTGCTTTAGTGGGATTTTAGAAGAAACACGGCAGAGAAAAATGGAGAGGAGGTAACCTTCTCCCACTCTATCATGATCTACGGTCTTGATTGGTTGGCTTTTTTTTTTTTTTTTTTTAAACAGGGTCTTCATGTAGCGGAGGCTAGCCTCGAACTCTATTCTCCTGCCTCCTCCTTCCAAGCGCTGAGAACTAGAGACAGCTGTCACAGCTCCTGGCTGCACACCAAGATCTTGAATTTGAGCCATCTTTAAAATGTGAAGTATTTGCTTCAACTCCCCTTTCTGCGACAAAAGATAAAACAAAACGAAAGTACCTTAAGCCACCTTGGGGACGGAGACAAGGAACTGAGACAGGTCTTCGGGAACTGCCGTGCTCTGCGTGGCTCCGGGGACTGACCGAAATGGGGTGGCAAGGGACCGAGGAATGACAAAGACACAGCCACAGATCATGTCTCCATCTCTGGTGCCGAAGCCGCCGCATCCCAGAATCTATATAGAGTTGAATAGGGGGGTGGGGTTACGGGTTACTGCATACAGCTGAACAGGGAGGCAGGTTTAGGTCTAGCTCATCTGGGTAGAAACAGTCTCTGCGGCCGAGCGATATTAAAGCCATAAACATCTTCAGGGAGGAAAAGCTACAGTGGACATTTTCTGCACACACGATCAGAATCTGCGTTTGGATCTGGGGAAGGCTTTGCTAGCCTTCTAAATCTCATCCTGGAAAGGCTGAGCCACCGCCATGGGATTGAGGCACTGGGGTCCGTGACCGGGCTACGCCCATGTCGACAACACACACACACACACACACACACACACACACACACACACACACACACACACCCAGAACTTCACTTACTCTGTCCAAGAAATGGTTTAAAATCAAAAGATCATACTTTGGTGGTATTTATGTTTTCTTCAAACATTAGGTTGAACTTAAGAGATTGAAACCCAGTATTAAATTGAATACAGAATAGTCAGAGACAACCAATATTTCATAGTAATGAGAGAGAGAGAGAGAGAAACAGAGAGAGAGACAGAGAGAAAAAGAGGAGAAACAGTGCTCTAAAAGATGAATGTTGCAAAAACCATGAGAATATGGACAGCTTATTTTCTCACAACTTAAATACATTGAGTTCCTTTTCCAAGGCTGGTCGGTCTCCTGAGAGGGGTAAAAATGTATTTACTTGGCGGCTATATATAGGATAACATGGAAAATGTATTCTGGGTTTGCTGAGTCCCCTGCCAAAGGCTGTCTTCATATGTCTGCTGATAATTAATCAAATTAACTAGCCTAAAAAATAACAAGCAGTTTTAAATAGCACATAATGCAGTAAGTCTACAATGTCAATACATTTCTCTTGATAATTTCCTTCCATCTCATTTTCTGGTACTTAAGGGAAGAACCAGGAACAAACTTCATATTTTTTATTGTTTTTTAAACACTAAAATTTTTACTCACAGATATTTTGGCACTCATCCTGAAATCTTCTGAGTTATGACTAATATTTTATAATATATACAATAAAAGCACTAATATTTACCCTGTATTTTATTGAAGTACTTAAAATAAACCCCTTAAGACATAGACCCACAAAGGGCTAATCACAGTCCAGAACATATTCATTAAAGATGTTGTTTTGAACTCCTAATACCTCCCAATTATTTACCAGAGGAAGTGATGAGCTCATTTGTGCTCAGAAACCTATCCCTGCAGTCTGAGATTTCTTGATTTTTGCTTCAGTCTCCGGGTTCAAAAACATCTATTCTGTACCCAAGATAGTGTTCCCTGGACACAGGTTCCTCCTGTCTCCACCTCCTGTGGTATCTTCTTTCTCCAGTCACCTCCCATCACCTGTAATTCCCTAATATCTCTAGAGGCTTGCCTCAGGTTACCTTGCAATAACTGCTGGGGGTCACAACTTATGTGTAGGTACTGGACTTTTAAACTAATCTTTGTATTTACAAAGTTTTAAACATTATTAAGAGATAGACTTGAATCTTGCCTCTATACTACTCAGCTGGGTGAGCACAGGCTACAAACGCAGACTTCTCTGATTAGCCATTTTCTCCTTTGAAAAGTAAAAATGCCTCTCACTGCTTCTTGTAAAGATTAAGTAAAATGATTTCTATAGAGCACTTGGTCCGGTAACTTGTCCATAGTGAGAACCCAATAAATGCTAGACGTAGTTTTTACATGCACATTCTACAAGCAAATGTATTTGTGTGTATGTGTATGTGTGTTTTTCATGTGTGAGTGTATGTGAGGTGTGTGTGTGTGTGTGTGAAGGGTGTATGTGTGTGTTTCCCTAACCCCTTCACCGAATTGTTTGAATTTTGAAGCTGAAGAAAATAAATGTGATTATGTAAACTCTTTCTTTCATATTGAGAGCCATCCTGGATTAAATAGGTGCTAAGTGTTTTAAATTAGTTTTTTCTTTATTCTTTTGTAATATTTTTCTGGATGATTATTAAGAAACTACTATTAGGTACTTATGCAATATAATTGTTAAATAACTTTTTTTTGGGGGGGGGTTTCAAGACAGAGTTTCTCTGTGTAGCTTTGGAGACTTTCCTGGAACTCACTCTATAGCCCAGGCTGGCCTTGAACTCCCAGAGATCCACCTACTTCTGCAACTTGAGTGCTGGAATTTAAGGCGTGCGCCACCACCGCCAGCACAGCATAACTTGTTACAGAATGGACATTTCTCAACAAATTAAGCATTTATTTTATGAGTGTAGATGTGTGTGTACTGTGCGTGCTTGTGCGTGTATATACTTACATGTGTGGGGGCACAACTATGTGTGCCCAGTCACATGCACTTGTGTTCATGTGCATGCATGTGGTGGCAGAGATGGACACAGACCTTCTTCCTGGAGGGCCCTACTTTATTGCTGAGTAGGGAATCTCTAGCTGAAACCAGGACTCACTGGTCCAGATCATCCAGTTAGACAGTTTGTTCTGGGGGTTCCCTACATGTGCCTCCTGAGCACTAGGATTACAGAGGGGCCAGCACTCCTGCTCAGCACTTACTGGGAGCTGAGGATTTGAACTCTGATCTTCATACTTCTACAGCAAGCATTGTGTCCACAAAACTATCTTTCCTGCTTCATTTACACATTTAAAGGAATTAATTGTTCAGAATCTAGTTCACATTCAACACACATGTTACATGCATATTCCTTTCACAATTGCATAGCCTAATAGGACTGAGATCTTCAAACTTCAATCTAAATTTTTCACAAAATGTTATTTGAGGATTTGATCTCAGTTAGGGTCGTACGGTGTATTAATTCGTATTCACATGGTGCTTACTGCATGTACCCTTCCAGTGTTTCACTAGCATTTAGTTTTAGTTAATGGGCACTTAAAATCTTGCTAAATTTTCCCCCAAAGACCTATAGCTGTTTATAACATTTTAAAAATAATTTGGCTCTAAGTGGAAATTAACAGGGCTGCTTATTTTGAGAAATACATAGAAATGTTTCCCCAATTTAAAATTAAAATCTGTATAACAAACCCACCAAAACCTGAAACCAAAAACTACAACCAGAATAACTAAAATTCAGTTCTAAGATTTTTTAAGAAGACCTTTTGATAGTCTCATCCCACAGGTAACTGATATCGTTTTCTAAAACTATCTCCCTTTACATGTTAACATTGATGAACCTTCAAAGAATGGGCTCACGTCAATGGCCACACAGAATCTTTCACACATTTAACTGCTGTTGAACCTAAGTCAATATGTCCTGCAGGGTTGACTGGGTGTAAGTAGAGAGTGATCATTGAAGAAGAGAGTGATCAGCATGCATCTATCAATATCCCATCTCTTGCTTTGAGTGTTTTTTCAGCGGCAGGGGAATGAACAGTAATGTATGAGGAGAAAAAACAGGAGGTGTCCAACTGGTATCTATCTACTCATTCACAGGAAATCCCTCTTTTTCCTATGTCTTCTGGAGATGGTCCACCATGCTTCAAGAGTTAAATATCACAGACTTTATATTTTTCCATCTTATAGTATCCTTTAAATACCAAATATAGTAAATGATTTTTCCTTTATAGATGAAAAAGAGAAAACTAAAATGAGATTGATTTATTCAGGACAACACATGCTTAGGAAAGACTTGAAACTTCAGTGGAGGTCCTTGACTTTTTAAAGGCAATGCAATTACTTCTCTGCTTACTGCCTGAGCTATTCAGAAAGTGGACAATAAAATCATTGGTAAGTTAATGCATGCATCTTTAATGATATTAATAACTGTAACTGTGCCCCATGATACTAATGGTGGAATAGACAAGCAGTGCACATAAATGGCTGAAATTAGCATGAGTTTTAAACATAGCCCTGCTTCGTTTTTTGGCATTTGGGAGGAAGGGAAAATAGATTAGGCCAGAGGGAGAAGATGGGGTTTCTTTGCAGATCTGTCATGCCAAGCCTGGTTTTGGCAAACTGTAGCTACAAGGCTTTATTTTTCCACGTTTCTATTAAAGCCTACTCCAAAGTCTAGGCACCTTGCAAAAGATGGACCTTGCGTGGACTCAAACCATATGTATTGAGTGTTCTCTTAGGGAGGACTAGTTTAGTCAGTGCAGTGTGTGGATTCTAATTGGTTTTTATAATAAAAACCAGGAGTCAGCTATCAGGGGTAAATGTCGAAAGATCAGAGAAGTAGAGCAGCTAGCCAAAGTCACTTCTTACCTCCATGACTTCTCAGACTGAAAAGGGGCCCGAGCTCCTCTTTCTGCCTGCCATACATTCCTCTGTCTGCCCAGCCATATCATTTCCTGTCTGTCTGTACAGATCTCCAGACCTCTCTGGTTAACTAATGGCTAGCTCCACCCTCTGATCTCCAGGCACACTTTATTTGTTAGAACACAAACAAAATATCACAAGTCAGAGAGTAATTACCTGATCCCGTCACTCATATATGAGCTAGGGATTTTTTTTTTTAATTTCTATAGTGGTTTTCTTCTAATCTTTAGAGAAGTGATGTCTAGAGTCTGTGGAGAACAGCACAATGACAGCTGATACGAGGTGTCACATCCACTTTCTGTTAAAGCCAGAGTAATGGATAAAGAATACAAGTCCATTTGGCTCACGATTATTGAAGCTGGGAAGCCAAGGTCATGGTAACCGTGTCTGGCAAGGTTCCTGTGAGATGGTATCCGTGGTGGGAATGCAGAAGGCATGTAAGTTCCTGTGAGAAGAGAAAGCGCAGGAAAGGCCTCACTTCATGACACCCCTGTGTCAGGAACTTAGTCCCAAGAGAACAACTCAGAAGAGCCCTGTCCCCAAGACCAAAACTTCCCAGCAGACCTCACCTTCCAACACAGCTGCATTAGAGAAGGAAGCTTCGAGGTGTGCATCCTGGGGGGTAAAGACTCAAGGCAGAACGTGAAAAAGCGGCCTGCTTGGCTATCCTTCTCCTCGATTTTTGTGCCTGCTGCCACCCTTGTCCCCTACTCCCCCTTTTCAAGAACTCTTACTGAGAACTACTATCTTTTTCTTGATCCAAGCCCTGCCCTGAAATAGCCTCAAATTCTTCTGGTTGCCAAATTATTTTAACCTCAAAGAAAACTCCCAATCCCTTAATATAGATCAAGATTCAGCAAACTTTTTTTGGTGAAGGGCCAGATAGTAAATATTTTCAGCTCTGCAGGCCAGATGGTCTCTGCTGTAACTACTCAACTATGCAAGTTGTAGTGTGAAAACAGCCATAGGCAATAAATAACCAAATGAGCATGGCTGTATTTCAACAAAACTTTATTTACAAAAACAGATGCCAGGCTGGATTTGGACCAGAGGTTGAGTTTGATGATCTGTGATATGGGCCATTTACCTCATTACATCATGCTCTGGTGTCAAATGTTAGAAGAACAGAAAGGTAAAATTGACATTGGTCTTCATTCATTCAGCAGTCAAGTGTCAGAACCCTCATCATACACCTAGGCTTGTGCCTCATACTTCAGACTAACTAGGACTTGTGTTCTATTGAATACTGTTTTCTCAGTCCAGAAGCAAAATGGCAGGGTAAAGATGTCAAAATTATGGTTTAGGGATTAACTCATTCATTTTTTAAAGAAAGATTTCTTTGTTTTGTGTACGTGAGAGTGTGTGTGCACATGTGGGTGCATGTGTGTGTCTCTGTGTGTGAATGTATGTGGGGGTACTGGCAGAGGCCCTAAGAAGGTGTTGGATCACCTGGATCTGGAGTTACAGGCTACTATGATCTGGGATCTAGGAACAGAACTCTGGTCCTCTACAAGAGCAGCAAGCTCCCTTAATCACTGAATCATAACTCTATCCACATTAATTCCTTTTAAAACTAGATCTATGCTTTGTCAACAAATCCTGTGATAAACTTACAGTTAGACAAAGTTCATCATCTGTGTCTCCTCTGAATATTCTCTTGAACCCCACCCATGACCTTTGGAAGGTCACTGCCTCCATTCTGCTGAGGATCTTCCTTTTTCTCTCTCCTCTATACTTCACACTTTACTTATCCCTTCTTCACTGCCCATAAAATACTTCTTGTTGTATTCTCCATCAACACCTTGGATCCTTGAATGCAAATGATACTGCATCTGGTGATGAATTAAGAACTTTCAAATGTGCGTCTCCAAGCTCTGCCTAAGCTGTCAAGAATCAAACACGTCTTTTCCCAGCGCAAGGGAAGCCAAGCTGACTTTGGAATTAGCAGGGCCCCCAGTAATTTTCTCAGTTTTCTGAAAGAGGAGATTAAAAATAACTGATGTTTGTTAGGAAAGGACAGACAGCTCAAGGTCTACCTGGCGGCACCAGCCCAAACAGAAGGTATGGAATGAATTCATTAAAGCCAGCTCGTCTCATTATGGGAAGTTTATAATAATAGAGAAAGTCAGAATTAAATGTTAAAACACGTCAAAAACAAAATGTGGTGTCATCTTTTTCCCCTTCCTCATGATTTTCTAAGAATAGCTTTTGCTTGGATACCTAGCAGTCAGCTATAACTCACCAATAAATTCACATGCATTTTATGCTGTTGTTAGTGAGTAAGTGATAACTATCATGTTTCATTTTCTTTGTTTGCATGATTTTTTGTTTTTTATTTGCTTCTTTCATTTTATTATGGTGCTGACGATTGGACTCTGGACTTTATATGTGCCAAGCAAATGTTCTACCATTAAGTCAAATCCCTAGCCCCAACTGCATATTTTCAATAAGAAATACATCTTGAGTGAACACTTCAATAAAAAATACAATGATGAGTAAATACTTATGAGTAGGAAACTATAACAAGTAGTTTTTGTTCATGGAAAAGGAAGAAAGAATCCCATATTGATTGGAAGGGAAAAGTCAGTTGTTACAGCATATGAGCAGAGAAGATAATGATATTCATCAAGCAAGCATGGTGATCCATACAGTTCAATTAGCTTCTCTACACTTGTTACACATAGAATAAAACAAAGAAACTTGCAGTCTTTGCATTGGGCAGGCACAAAGCTTCTTGGCCTTCAGCTACTCTGATGTATTTGTTTTCTCCAGGGAATTGTTTATGTGGCTTGAGAAAGTGGTCTAAAAGGAGTTGGATTTCCTGATAAGTGATGATTAACTACTTTGTCCAGGCAGAGTTATCATGGCTTACAAAATCTCAGCTGTACCTCATTGGGTCCATTGCTGTGGCCTGATGAGCATGCTCATTGGAGAGCACTGATGCATTTAGGCTAATTATCACATGACCTGATGATGGTACGGTGAAAGCATCTCAGGATTCAACTCAGCCCAGCACAAGTAAGATGGGAGCTGTGCTGAGAATTTGAAGACAGAATTCATCACCATGGTCTTTCTAGAGGCTTTAGACTTCTACAGCAACTCCTACTACTGCTGAATTTCACTTTTCTTCTCTCTGAACTAGTGGGAACAAGTTCCTAGGGATGTGGGTCTCAGGATCGCCTTGCCCCTTCCATGAAACTTATGGGATCCTCCTCAGAAAATGCTTTAACATATAAAAGATTTCCCATGGCATTAGAAGATTACACTAATCGGGTTGACTAAGCAGCTGAGTGTTTGCTGCTCTTCTAGAATTACGGAGTTTGGTTCCCAACACTCATGTCAAGTGGATCAAAACCACCTGAACTCCAACTCCAGCAGATAAAAAATGTCCTTTTCTGGCCTCCATAGGCATATGTGTACACACACACACACACACACACACACACACACACACACACACACAGAGAGAGAGAGAGAGAGAGAGAGAGAGAGAGAGAGAGAGAGAGAGAGAGAGAGAAGAATTATTTTTAAAAAGTAATGGAATACAATTGTAAATGTGAAAATTGTCATGATATATTAATGTATTACTTTTTTGTGTTTATGCATGCATATACATGGTGTCCATGTCCATGTGCCTGCATGTGACCGTCATAGGACAACCTCTGGTATTGTTCTTATGGTACTGTCCACATTTCATTTTGAGACAGGGTCTCTCCTTGGGCTGAACCACATCAAATAGGTCAGGTTGACTGGCCAGCAAGCCCCTGTCTTGCCTCTCCAGCATATCACCACATTCAGCTATTTTTACATGGACACTGGGAATTTAACTCAGGCCTTTGTGACTTAACCAGCTGGGCTATCTTCCCATCCCTGGTATATGCACTTCTTTATAGCAATCAACAAGATCTACGAGTGTGTCTGATAACTACCATAACTTTAAACTACTGGTGGCTATTCATACTCTTCATAATTTTTATATAAAATATCTGTACTTTTACTGGACATACAAAAATCTTCATTGTCAAAATTAATTCATTTTTACCTATTTATAATGTATCTAGAGGTAGTTTTTAAAAACATAGAATTTTTACCCATTTTTGTTCCTTCATCATAGACAAAGAATTTGGAGTTATTTCATAGGGTTTTGTAAAAATGTTCAATCATTCTTGACACATTTGAAGTGGATTTATCTGACAAGCCAGATATCAAAACCAAAAGAATAACTCGGGGCAGAATATATTCACTTATCAAGAGCCAGCAAATAAGACAAATGGATAGAACTGGCTGAGGATCATTTCCTCTCTATAGCAAATATACTAACTATAAAAAGAAATTTGGTCAGCTGAAGCCGCCATGCTGAAGCAATGCCTGTGTGGTACTGTGTTTTTAGGATAAGCACTAGCATCTTTTCAATAACAGTTACCATCAGCAATGGGCATTATATTATACCTAAACACTGAAAATCCTTTTAAGGACTAGTTCCCTTCATTATCACAGGCTTTATATAAGGTATCTCTAACATTTTCACTTCATAGATAAGTGATCGGAGGCAAGATAGTTCTGTTGATTTCCCACAAAATGATAACGGTTAGAAGTAGGCTTTGAAACCTCAAGACAAAGTCAAAGCATGTATCCTCTTTATACCTGTTACAGTCCAACAGTACTAGAATACTTTAGCAGAAATCTTAAAGAGTTCTTATTAATAAAATCAAACCTGGGCCAGGTGTTAGGGTGAACTAGAAGATCAGAGAACCAGAACAAGCCACAGCTAACCTCACCTGGCCAACTTCTCAGCTGGTCTTGTTTCCTCAGACTGGAAGCCTCTGGGTCCTCATATCCGAATGGCTCTCAGCTGAACTGCTGCTGGAAAGCCTGAAGCTTAACCAGCCAAATGCTTCTAGTTTCTGGTCCTCACGCCTTATATACCTTTCTGCTTCCTACCACCACTCCCTGGGATTAAAGGCTGGCTTTCTGGGGTTAAAGGCGTGTGTCACCATGCCTGACCATTTCCAATGTGGCCTTGAACTCACAGAGATCCAGAGGGATTTCTGTCTTTGGAATGCTAGGATTAAAGGTGTGAGTGCCACCATTTTCTAGTCTTTGTATCTAGTGGCTGTCTTGTCTCTGACCTCAGATAAGTTTATTAGGGTACACAATATTTTGGGGAACACAATACCACAGAACACATCTTTTTTTTTTTTTTTCTTTTCAAGTGTTAACAACATGTAAAGCTCTTACAGAGGAAAACAAGTGGCCATTTCAAGGAAAAAATTACTTTCACCCAAATCCTCCTCTATCAAAAAAAAAACAAAAAACAAAAAACAGTTGTTGTAGACTGAATGCTCATGTCTCTGCAAAATTTAAGGGCTGAGTACTCATCCCCAGGGTTGGCTATCTTTGAAGATGGGGCTTCTTATGAGGTAATTAAGGGTAGAGCACTGCTCTGATTGGTTAATGTTCTTTTAGCAAGGGATACCAAAGAGCTCTTTTTTTCCCTGTTTTACTCCGGCCTTCCTTCCTTGCCCATCTTTCCCTGTCTTCCTGCCTTTGCCCTGCTTATGCACCTAAGCAGAAGGGCGTCCCATTGGAGAACACAGCAAGAAGCCATCCATGAGGCAGGAAGGGCCATCACCAGAAAACACAGCGGCTGGAATGTTTATCCTGGATGTCGAGTTGAGTATCTAGAACTCAAAGGAAATACATTGCTGTTATTTCAGCCACATTCCTTAGGATATTTTGTTGTGGGAGCTTAAGCTGATTGAGACACAGTGTTAAGTTACAAATTCTCACTTCAAATCATGAATTAATAACCTGAAAGATGTTTTTCAAATATAGACACTAACATGAATATCTGAAATTAAAAATTTTTCCCTAAATTGCACCCCCCACCCCCCCACCCCCCACCCCCCCACTCATAAAAAGTCCCTAGATCTGGCACAAATCTAGAGGAGCAGACCTGAGCTAGGATTCTGGTCAGTAAAATTTTTGTATTATATATTATATCTCCATTCAAAAATGAATTTAGCCTAATTATTTGCAAGTAGATAAAAGTTACACTCATTGGCCACTCACATCACCTCTGAATGTTTGAAATTGGGGCTCCTTCCCTTCTTGAAAGAAACAGACAAAAAATAGAACGAAGTTCAGCAAAACAGGATGCCACCACATTCAGTGAAAATACAAAGAAGCATCTGTTGTGGAATATTTTTAAGGTATAAATTTCCCTTTCACATCAACAGGTAGATCAATGTATAGTTACTATGTGGTCCACTAGAGTATTCAATTTGTGTTTAAATGGAGATGATGTTTGTATTTTGGATGTGACAAGTGGCCGTTATAAGAATCAAAGGAGGCAATCCATAGGAAGCCTGGAAAAGTGTCAAGTTCTATTGAAATGTCAAGTTGATCATTAATATTGAGTTGCTTTCTCTAAATGGCCAATACCACATTCTGAATTTAAATCATGTGCTCCTTCATTGAAAGGAAGCAATAGCCATGTAAACTTTGAAGATAAACTCAAAGCTTCCTGAATGAGCATGGCTAGTATTTCTGACAGCCGTGGAGCACATTATTAATTACAGTTTAGTGATAAAATGTCCATAGTCAGTACAGGGTTTGGGATTGGAGATATAGTTTAGCAGGTAAAGTGATTGCTAGGTAAGCAAGAGGAACTGAGTTTGAACTCTAGCACTCAGTGCACACATCTAAAAAGCTGATTCTGCCAGCATAGAGTTGGAATGCCCGTGCTCCAGGGCAGAGACCAGGGTCTCCGGAGCTGCATGGCTAGCTGTGTCAATGAGTTCCAGGTTCAGCAAGAGGTCGTGTCTCAAAAATAAGGTAGGAGGTAATTGAGGAAGACACCTGATGTTGACCTCTGACTTCCATATGCACCTGGACATATTCACACACACATACACAGGCACACAGACACATACAGCACACAACACCACACTAAAATAAAGTAGAATAAAATTTAAAAAAAAATAGAACCTTTTTTTTTTTTTTTTTTTTGGTTTTTCGAGACAGGGTTTCTCTGTGTAGCTTTGCGCCTTTCCTGGGACTCACTTGGTAGCCCAGGCTGGCCTCGAACTCACAGAGATCCGCCTGGCTCTGCCTCCCAAGTGCTGGGATTAAAGGCGTGCGCCACCACCGCCCAGCCAAAATAGAACCTTGTTAAGACCAGTAGACTAGCATAAACCAGACTGACAGGTGATCCGTTCTATGTGTAAAATGGTGCCTTTAGAATTACAGAGTTCGTGACCAACATCATGTGACAGATGCAGAAGAAAAGCAGCATTTAAATTCAATTCAGCCTGCAGAGGTAGCCAGTACCTAGCATGTGTGAGTCATTGTGCTGGGTCTGAGTCAGACTCCATGGCTGTGCTCTGCTCAGATATGAGTTGAGAGTGTCTCTCAGACACTAGTGTGCTGGAAGCTTGGTCTTCAATTGGCAGTGAGAATCTGTAACTTAACACCGTGTCTCAATCAAAGGTGCTGGGGACAGTTCTCAAATGAGGACATAAGAACTGAGGTAGAGAGGGCTGCTTTTACAAGGGATTAAGGCTGATCATACAGATGTAGTTCTGACAAAGAGTTGTTAGTGTGAGAGAAGAGAAACCCTGCTTCTGGTTATTTTGGCTTCTTGTCTTCCAGGCCATTTTTTTTTTTTCTTCTGCACACACCTGTCGCTGTTACGCTCTCTACCAGGACGCCGTTACCAAAGGCCGAGCAGACAGGGTCTCCTCATCCTGGACATTCAAGTTCCCAGAACATGAGCTAATAAGCAAACCTCTTTTCTTTATTAGGTTTGTAACTTGAGGTATTTTGTTATAGCAACAAAAGGCAGACCAATATAGGTGATATATCTACCACTAGTTTGGTTTTTATGATGCAATACAGTAGGGAGCCATGTTTATAGTGTTGGATGATTGGTCTTCGGAATGAAATGAAAGTAATACATTTGAAGAATAAGACAGAGAGCTTTATCAAAAACAGAAAGAAGAGCAAAACCATAATATTATTTAAAAATGCCCACTTCAAAGACATTTGTCAGTCAAAGACTAATTCTTATCTGTTGTTGGTTGTTTTTACTCTTTGGGGGGGCCTACCTCCCAACTCCCAAATAAATACACACACTGAGGCTTTTTCTTTCTTATAATTGCCCACCCTTAGCCTGGCATATTTCTAGCCAGCTTTTCTTAACTTTCTTATCCTGTCTACCTTTTGCTTCTGGGCTTTTATCTTTATTTCTGTATAACTTTTCTTTCCTTCTCACTCTGTGGCTGGCTGTGTTGTTGAGTGGCTGGCCCCTTCTTTTCTCACTTCTTCTTCTCCCTCTCCCCAGATTTCTCCTATTTATTCTCTCTGCCTGCCAGCCCCGCCCACCCTTTCTCCTGCCTTGCTATTGGCTATTCAGTTCTTTATTAGACCAATCAGGTGTTTTAGACAGGCACAGTAACACAGCTTCACGGAGTTAAACAAAAGCAGCGTAAAAGAATGCAGCACATCTTTGCATCATTAAAGAAAATGTTCCACAGCATAAACAAATGTAACACCTCTTAAAATAATATTCCACAACACTTATTCACCCACCAACTATGTGATTCTTAAAACTTCAAGCAATCAGTATCGCTGATGATTCCTTTGCAATGGAAAAGACTTGCATGTATCTTTTTCTTCCTTAATTCTGACTCTTGTAAAACAATTCTGTTTTGTTTTGTTTTTAAAGGAAACTCTTCTCAGGTAAGAGAAATGACAGGAAAAAATTGACAGTGATTTTTGCTTAGGTGCATGTAATTTCTACATTGTCACCTTCATTTTATCTTCAGATTTTTCTATTGTGAAAAATCATCAGGGAGGAAGTGGTTGTAGGGTCTACCAATCAATCAAATCTCTGATTTCTGGTTTTTTGTTTGTTTGTTTGTTTGTTTGTTTGTTTTTGAGACAGGGTTTCTCTATGTTGTTTTGGTGCCTGTCCCGGATCTCGCTCTGTAGACCAGGCTGGCCTCGAACTCACAGAGATCCACCTGGCTCTGCCTCTCGAGTGCTGGGATTCAAGGCGTGCACCACCACCGCCTGGCTGATTTCTGTTTTATTTACTTCCATTGTAGGGAGAAAACGGTATTGGATTGAAATGCTTCCTGCGATTCTGTTGTACTTGTTAGCGTGTTTCAGGGTCTAGGAAGAGACATCCATCAGATTTCAGTGGACAAATACCGCCTTCAAATTTGTGAGGAAAACCCAGTAGATTCGTGAATTGATTTAAAAAAAAAAAAAGTGAATTCTCCACTGATACGATCACATTCGGTGAACGAAAGAGTTAATTGTGTATGGCGCTCATGCCAGGAAAGGCAGAAAGGAAAAGTTAATTTCTTTTCCATATCTGTCAATCGAAAATATGCAGCGTTGTAGCTGAAACATGAATATTTTAAAGTAGGAGCGAATGCCTGTAATTCTTCTTGGCCAGCGACTCCAGGCATGTCCTTTACTGGCAGCAAACCACACGCAGTGCGAGTCTATCTTGTGGTGCCAACGAGTTAATTATGCTTTCTTAAGACTCAGGACGACAGCGCCTTTATTACTCGTTTCTCCTCTTTGGCGCGAAGCACTCCAAATGCCTTCTCACTTCCCCATCAAATTGTTTCGTTTTAACCCGGTACGCTTTGGACTCTTCTCTTTGTGTTCCTGAGTCAGTTTTCCCGAGTCAAATCAAAAGATAAAGATACCCTACCTTGTATTTTGATATTTTTTCTTCCCCCTACGCTTCACTGTGTGATTGCTGCCCCAAACCCAAGAGAGGCCGTTCCCAGCACTGTAATGGAATTAGACACCATGCTATACAAATTATAGTTAGTTTATACAGTTCATACATTAAAGAAAATAAGGGCAATTGCAGCTGCCTAATGGAACTCTCTGGCACACGTTACTGGAGAGTACTTAAATATAGGCTGATAAAAAATTAAAACCAATTTATCAAAATGGCAAAACATTTGGTAATTCGGAACACTCTTGATGCCATCTAAAGTGCAATAGTCAGTAATTTATTCCATTTTGGAGATTTCAAGTTATCAGCATTTTGTACAATTTATGGAGCTAATTCTTAATTTTGCTATTATTTACTTTAGCAAACAAAGGAATCTTACCCTGACCGCCCCCCCAAAAAAGTGCTGAGTCCTCTCTTGTTTAGTGTTGTAGTGTGACCATTCAGTAGGGAGAATAAGCAGACCACTTCCTAACTCCGCCCCTAACTAAGGTTTCAGACTCACTTTGGGTCAGCTTTGTTTGTTTGTTTCTTTCAATGAATGGACCTTAAAATTCAGGGTCTTGGTGAACCAGGACGGACTATGTTAAAATGCACATTCCAGGCTGCTAGCCCCAGGTGTCGTGACCAGACTGGATGGGGCCTAATAATCTGCACTAATTTTTCATAATCACTCCTAAATAATTCTTTTCCTAGGACACACATTGAAGAAAGATTCATTTTGATAGAAAACATGTACTTTTGGTATACCAAGCCGTTCTATCTAAGAACTATTGATGGATGGTTGTTATAATCCTGAAATGAATTGGATTGTTGATCATGCCCAACTTTGGGGGATTTATATTTGAAAGTTTGCCTCGTGAAATTGTTTCTTTTTTAGGAATGTCACAAGTTTTGTCAGTGAATCCAAATCACATTCATCACATCAGTAATTCATTTGGAGCTGGGGGGTACAGCTCTGTGACAGAGTGCTTTCTTAGCCTGCCCACGATCCTGTGCGGCAAATAAAATAAAATTTCATATGTAAATAAATCATTTGGTAGACCGTGACACTCAGCAAGAGCTTCAAGTGTCTAAGGTGTATTTCCTTTTCTTAGCATCCCTCATGGGTAAATAAAAGTCTCAGAGTATAAAATGGATTATCATAAAAATGAATATAACAAAAACTTATATACATACCCACTAGAAAGAATGAAATGATTTTGTAAATGTAACAATGTCTTCCAAAGCCTTCCTAAAAATTATTTCTCTGAGTGTCAACTCAGTGCTGATACGACATTCTAACAGTGTACTTCCAACGATCACTGTCAATATTTAGGGTTAGGGTTGGGTTTAAGTCTAAACATACTCTAAATAATTTAAAAAAAATTCAATTTATTTTTGAGCTTGGGTCCTCTCTGTGGAGCCCAGGCTGCCTCATATTCAAAAGCCGCCTGACTCAGCCATGCAAGTATAGAAATAAAACTGTAAAAAAAAAAAAAAAAAAAACCAAACATATAATAACTCCACTTTTTCCATTCAGCTAGAGATGGTGTTCTTATAAAAACAGTGTTTGCAAAGCAGAAAAGATAATCCCTTTCTTGTCCCAGGTCAGAGATGAAGACCAATGAACTTCTGAAGATACTCATTCAATCTTAAAATATTTCTCCAAACAGAAAATTTGATTATAAAGGAATGTGAAATGGAAAGAGGAGATACTATCTTAGATTTAAAATGACAGTTTAAGTAGAATCAGCAAGACTTCGGCTTCTTGACTTATGATGGGGTCGTGTCTCCAATAAACCCATCCTACCCCGGAAATATCACAAGCCTCAACGTAAACATCCTAGCTCCCCAATACAGCACGTGGTAGCTAGCGCCCGTTGTTCGGCCTGATTGCACAGCTGACTGGAAGCTGTAACTAGCTGTTGCTTTTTCCTCAGCCCACCACTGGGAGAGGATATTGTAAGGGAGTATTGACACATATGGCCTTGGCCCCCAGTGAAGCGAAAAAGAAAAGGAGAATGTAAATCAGAGACTGCTTGTGTTTCCGAGTGTCAAAAGGAATCGGCATAATTACAAGCTCAAAAGGAAATGCCACCCATCTCCTCAAGGATACAATGTAAACAACCCAGACAGAGGTGAGCAAACAAACTACAGGAGTGGAGTGGAAAGGCAGAAGAGGAAATGAAATCCCTGCGCCACAAGGTACAAAGGGTTAGAACTCATTTCTCCCCCAAGCTCTTGGGCAGATGCTGGCAGAAGATGATTCCTGGGTGCTAAGTGACAAGCTGGGGTAACCAAGGGCATTCTAAGGAATTGGGGCCCTAAGCTTTCTTGGTCCCTAAAAAACGATACCACCACAAGGACCTCAACAGCTTTCTGTCTTCCTTGTTTTTTCTTTTCTTTCTTTCTTTTTTCTTCTGATATGCTATCTGAATTTTAAAAACAGAGGAACAAGAAAATCCAGTTAGTACCAAGTTCGACATCCATTATCCAAGCAAAAGGCCACGGAATCAAATCTATTGGTACTGTTTATGTTTGCCAAATGAACCATTTGAAATATTAAAATGACATCAATACAGGTTTCTGGAGGAGCTCACTGACATTAACAGCCCTGCCAAAAGTGAATTGCAAACTTCTGAACATTTGTCATATTTAGAAAGCTCTTTTTTTTTTTTCTTTTCTATGGAGCTGGAAAAAGGAAACATGAACTGCTATGCTTACATGAGGAAGGAAACCAAAATGTCACCAAAGCTTATCACATTGCATCATGTGCTTTATCCATTATCTCATTTGCTAAGTGTGTGATACATGTGAAGTGTGTTGGACATGCAAAAGAGAACATTATACCGTTTATAGGCATGTGAGTCTTTAATGATGAACAGGCCACCTGAAGTGAATTGGCTGGTTGTACTTCTAAACTGTTGGAATTAAAAGTCCTTTTCAAACCAATTGACTTAAAGAGAGGTGTGCTGAAATCTTCATATTCATACACACCCCCCGCCTTTCCATCTTGGTTTATACACTTTGCTGGAGATGTAGATAGCTTTAATAACAAACCCTGGGTAAGGCAACATGACATATTGTAGCTAGAGTTTTCCTGCCTGGCCCACAGTCAGGACAAATCTCTCTCACCTGCCAGTCCCACAGCCGTCAGACCCAACCAAGTAAACACAGAGACTTATATTGCTTACAAACTGTATGGCCGTGGCAGGCTTCTTGCTAACTGTTCTTACAGCTTAAATTAATCCATTTCCATTAATCTATACCTTGCCACATGGCTCGTGGCTTACCGGCATCTTCACATGCTGTTTCTCATCTTGGCGGCTGGCAGTGTTTCTCTGACTCAGCCTTCCACTTCCCAGCTTTATTCTCCTCCTTGTCCCGCCTACACTTCCTGCCTAGCCAATGGCCAATCAGTGTTTTATTTATTGACTAATTAGCAACACATTTGACATACAGAACATCCCACAGCAACATATTGAAATTTTTATCTTATGTTCATTGTGACCACACTGTGAGGAGAGCTGGAAACTCACACAATCAACACAGCATGGGTTCACCTTGAGAAGGTACAAGGCAAAAGTTGGTAAGAGGTTTCAAACATGTCCTATGCTGTCAGCATTGTTCACAGAAGCATGTGGGTACCTGGCAGTGTGGCTTGTTCGCCCTCAAGATGACTTCCTGTAGTGTAAGCAGAGAAGGGGCCTTCGTGTTCTCTGCTTGGCATTTTCTGAAGGTAAAGGCCTGGGTACGGTATTTGAGTAAGTTAGTTAAGGATGCTATCATGGGGGCAGATTAAGGAACAGGCAAAAACATATGGTAAAAGAAGGACAATGACCTAGAATAAATTATCCACTTGGTCATTTATCCTGTGGAACAGCCAGAGTTTTATGGCACACATATAATTATCATTTGCTCAAAATATAAGAAAACACGCGTTGGCTTTTCTCCTAATGACTAAGAATTGTCCCATAGGGCCTTAATTTACCATGAGATTCTTAACACTTCATTTTTATGTGAAAGGAACCCTAGAATAAGATGAAAAATATATCCCATGCTTGAGGAAAGGCACCTTGAGGTTGCCTTTATAGGAAGCTGATCAAATCCCATTGCTGAAACAATGAATGTTATCTGGGTAGGGTGATAACGTGCAAATTTACCATGAAGTAGAAGACTACTGTTTGGGACTCAGTCATTAATAGCTTAGGCAGTAGCAGTTAAAGCAGTTCCTGAGACCATGAGAGCCCATAGAAGGTTACAACATTGACTGAGTTGAAGGATCCACCTACACTGTGGGAATTGGAGTTTCCCAAGTAACTGGAGGAAAGTAGCTTTCCAACCCTGCCTCATCATTGTAAGGTTGTGAAGAAAAAAAGCACTTGTTACCTCATTTAGAATTTCTGACTGATAATCCATCGCAGGTCTACATAGTTAGTGTGCAAATTCTTCTAATAAAAATGATAAGCGGTGAGAGGCCCCCAAAGCTTAGCACCAGTGATGCCATGATAGAGGTACCATTCCGACTTAAAACCCAGCACATAGGCCCAACACCTGGCAAATGGGAACAAAGACCTAATGCATCAAAGACCTAGTCCATAGTTCCAGGAAGGTCCGTAAACATACTAACGTTGCTATTTTGGCTTCTTCAATTCTGCTTCTTGCTAACTGAAGTGTGACAACCAGGATTTGGGTTTGTCCATAAAAGGCAAAGGGCTGTAAGACTTGGGGCTGCATGATTTCAACAAGTTTCCTGCAGCTGGCAATAAAGACTTTTTCTGGCTTTGAGAGTGTCCATGTGGTGGTCTCCAGTGGGCTTTCCTTGCAGCATTTTGGAGGTGCCAGTGAGATCCTCAGAGGCCTTTGGGGGTGATAGCTTGGGAAATGGACAATTCCTAAGGGGTGAGCACCCTGAGATGTCCCAGGGTCTCTACCTCTCGTTCTACTGCCCCAGAGGCTCCCAGCACCTTCACCCTACGACAGGAAGTACAAAAGGGGCCTGAGTTGATTCCTTCTGGCTGTAAGTCTGCTTATGGAGCTTTCTGAGTAGGACACTTGGGAAAAGCTGGATGTAGTTTCCAGTTTTTGGGATTCACATGAGAATGTCACCAGATCTCTGGTTTAAATCCGTGTGGTAGCCAGCTCTGGTTGTCTTTACTCTTGCCTTCCTGTGCATCTGTCTATGTGTTTCTGTCAGTTCTGTTGGTTGGGGGAACAGATCTAAAGAGGAAGGGGAAGCAAACAGTCCTAAGACACCGTTGAAATGCATGCTAAAACACTTCAAAGGAGGCTGGCTATGCTGTTTGTTTCTTACACAGAAAACTCCAGACCATCTGTGAAAACTATTGGCCCTAATCAGGTAGACCTTTGGTCCCCCTCCCTGTGCCCCCAGCTCAGGTCATCTGGAACTGATGACTGGAGACCTTAGCCACCCTGACCAATTTCCCTTTATTGACCAAATGGCTTTCTCTGATACAAGACCCACACTCCAGGCTTAAGACTTACGTCTTCTTGTTGGGGACCTGAATGCTCTTGGTTTGGCCAGGTCACCCAGAGGAACCCAAATGGCCACCTGTTATCTCAGCCCCATGATAGGAATTGACTTTCCCCCTCCATATGCCTCAGCAAGACCTGTGGCCACGCCCAGGGAGAGGGAAATAGCTCCCCCAGCCACACCTGGGGACAGGAAAGTGTTCTCCTGGCAATGTTGGGTTGGGAGGTAACAGACAGTCTCTTCTACCTCAGGACCCCTCTCCCCTCCACAGACACTGAGTGGCTTCTGGTGATGAGGGCTATAGAAGGAATTTCCCTAGGGAAAGCTCCCCTAGTGTGTCCAAGACCCAACGTTTCTCCCTCTACCCCTTTCATGGTCCATGTCTTACTTACAATGATCTGTATAATTGGTAAACCCAGAACCTATCATTCTCTCAAAAACCTCAGGTTTTCATTAGTCCTCAAGAAAATATTTTTTAGATATACCAGTCAACCTGGAATGGCTGCCTACAGCTCTTGGCCACCTTCTTTATGCCGAGGAGTGGGACAGGATCAGATTGAGAGTAGGAAAGCCATCCTTGGCCAAGGTGAGGATACAAGCTTGGTAACCATACAGCCTGGTTTTCCCTTCTGCCCAACCTGACCAGGACCCCAACATCAACCAATGTAAGGCGTCTCTGGATAATTTTTGCCAGGTCCTCTTGAGGACTGAAGGCAAGAGCTAAGAAATCCATCCTTCTGTCTATGGTGAGTGAGGTTATACAAAAGCCCCTCAAATAGCCTTCTGGGTATCAGGAGCAACTCTGGGAGGCTTCTCTGGTGTTTATTCAATAGGCCCACATGCACCAGAAAACCAGCAAGTAACTAATATTGCTTTTGGTATGCAATTGACCCCAGATAGTAGAAAGAACCATCAGAAGTCAGAGTTTGAGAGTATGAATAGGTAGGTCCCAATTACTGGAGATTTCTCGAAAGGTTTAAAATAACTGACTCTGTAGAAGTGTAGAAAGAAGTAAGCAGTAGTGGCAATGCTCAGGAACACCAATAAAAAAGATCCCAGAGGGGGAAGCCATTGATTCTTGGAAAGGAAGGTGTAGAAAGGACCAATGTGCTTATTGTAAACAAAAGGGACACTGGAAGAATGAATGCCCAAATCGGACAAGAGAAAAAGGATGCTGTGCTCACCATTTCGGGGAGGACTGAGCGGCCCATTCCACTGAGTCCCCAGGAGCCCAGGGTAACATTAGCGGTGGGGGGTAAATCTGTTAATTTCCTAGTCAACACAGGAGTCACTGACTCAGTCCTAACAGAGCAGCTAGGAGCAGTGAGCTCTTGATGAACAGCCCTCTAAGGGACGACTGAATAGACCTCTCTCTTTCCCTCCTCCTTAGTCATGCCAGATTGTTCCTATCCCATAACTGGGAGAGGCTTACCATAAAAACTGCCCACCACCATATCCTTTGAGGAGGCCACTACCCACCTTACTTTGAATCCCACTCATCCCCAACCTGTATGACCCACCCCTCCAACCAAGTGTGATACCCAAAAAACTCAACCTTTGGGATACTTGCAGATCTGGTTTCTTGTTGGCTAGCTTATTTGTTGGCAGGTGCTGCTACAGGTGTGCTAGGGAAAGAAGCTGAGAAGATGATTTGGGAAATAAAAGTTGATTGTGTTTACCTCGTAAATATGCTGAAGCTAACTCTTATATTTTAGGATAATCTATTGTACAGGAAAATTTGAGTAGTAGAAATATTCTCCATGTCTTAGTTTAGGTAGATGTATGGTGTGGGCTGTTAGAATCCTTCCATTTCCTTCTATATTACTATTAATCACTCTGCATCTTTGATATCAAAAAGTAACAGATTGTACTGACTTTATTCTCCTTGTTTTGTTTTTCTTCTTGAGACAGGGTCTCATGTAGCCTAGCTAGCATTTATGTAGCAAAGGATGGTTTTGAAATCCTGAGTCTCCTGTCTCCATCACCTGAGTGCTAGCATAAAAGGCATACACAATGCTTAGTTGATAGTGTTTTTCTATTTAATAAGCCTTCTGTGTTCCTTTTAGAAAGAACCTTTTCCTAATCAGTAACTATTTCAATGATATGCCATTCCTTTTCATTTTGTACTTCCTCTTTACCTGTTTAAAGAACTTTGACTATTTTCCTGTGATGTCATATCAGCTCAATGCACCTTTGTTCAAAATACTTTTGTTTAAAATGTCTTGTCTCCAAAGTTGATTTCTCTCCCTCTCCATCTCCTATAAAGAAGTATGCATGTGTGTGCGTGCGTGTGTGTGTGTGTGTGTGTGTGTGTGTGTGTGTGTGGACAGAGTTAAAACATTTCATCAAGATGCCCATCTGTTGAATGTCACTTATGGAAGTGAACAGAAAGGAGTCATTTATTCTTTGAACAAATATTTGTCAAATTGTCACATGCATAGAACACTGTTCTCTGTGCTGTGAGGTACTGCAGGATGTAAGAGAGCTGGGCCCCAAGAACGCATCAGCTAGTGTTGCTAACTCCATTTTTGTCAAGGAGTGAGGGTGCGGGAAATGATGAGTAGGAGGAAAACAAGCAGGGAAAGAAGAGAAGAAGAGTGAGTAGAAAGGCTCTGAACAGATGTTCAGCCCAGCAGGAGATAACACTGGAGACCGGAGGATACAACTTGTGAAAAGAAAAGAGCAGAGTAGCTTGCATGTTGAAAAGAACCCCAGACCAAAAAAAAAAACAAAAACAAAAACAAAAACAAACAAACAAACAAAAAAACCAAACAAAAAAAGGTATTTCGAGGCAAAGACACTGCAGGGAAACCTAAATGAGAGGATGAGTACTTCCCTTGTGGAGCCATAGGGGTTAGGAATTTGGGGTTAGGAAACCTATTAGCAGGTGAAGTGCCTGGGAGCTACACTCAGCCACAGCCTGGACATCCCTGGTGGCCTGTGTTCATGTAAGCAGTTTCTAAAACTCTGGATGTCCAAATGCATTGCCTTTTGATTTAGCCTCGTTTGGGCACAAAATGATTTATGCTACAGTTTCCTCATCACTTAATGTCTTATAAAACCAGCTACTTACTGGCTTACAGCATAAAACTGTAGCATTAACAACACCCAAGCCTTGTGTTTTAGATGTTTTTACTTTTAATTGTATCTAACATCGATGTTATAGAACCCACAAGACTAAGATGTGATTTATTTTGTTAGTACAATGGATTTGGGAATGTGTTCAAATCCCTTGGGTACTAAAGGACAATAAAAATGGAGTCATGGGACACTGACTGATGGAAAGGATGCAAACCCCAGGAAAAGAATCTCTGAAGAGACTGGGGAAGAAGAAACCCCTTCTTGACAGTAAGAACACTACTTCGCTGCCAGTGAGAACACAGGCACAAGGAAACAATTCTAGGTCACTAGCCAAGTTCAATTCCACAAAGATTTCGCAAGAATCCAATCACATGTGAGCTGAGTCAAGAGTCAGGAGGTTGCTCTCTAGGTGAAGAATGTAAGAAAATAAGGTTAGAGTGAAAACACATTAGAGCCTGTAGTTCAAACTCTTGCAGGAGGAAGTCAGGGGGACCAGCCAAGAAATGCTTTCTATGTTGGACCGTGGGGACAAAATGACGATTTGTCAAGTTATTTCTAGGTGAAAAAGAAAAGGAAATTCTTTGGCTAACATCAGGGAACCTGCCAAAGGGATTAGTGAGTGCGTGATATTTCTCGACCTGTGAGGTCTTTCTTGAGGCACCCATTAACATTAACGCTGTTCTCCATTGTCTCTGTTCTTGCAGTGATCTCCAGGTTTGGAGGACTTGTTTGTCATAGAAATTTCCATCCCCTTGACTGTGAGCTGGTTGAGTCCTGATCAACAAGTATCTCCAGCCTGCCGATGGAGATGGACACATTGTGGCAATCAATTGTTGAACTATGGGGGAGGGGGATCTTGCTAGACCCTCAGTTTGTGTCCTACACAGACGGATCGAAATGTAAATGATATTCTTGATCAAAACTCAGATGATTTCAGCAGAAATAGTCATAGAGATCTGGAGCAGGCGGACTGTGGTAGGTAACGTTGCTCTTTGTATGTGTACACAGTGAGTTTTAAATCACCCTGCTTACAAGAGTGTGATACTCGATGTAAATTTGGCATATGCTCGAAACTAACATTTTAAATATATTTTTCATTGATATATTGATGTTAGACTTTGTTTGGCGTTTCTCAAACAAAATTTGTTTTTGTTAGTTTCTTCTTTCTGCTCCTCCATCCATCCTTCCTGCCATTTGTACCTTCCCCTCTCTACTTGCCCATCATGTGTATATTTTTGCCCCCCCCTTCAGCTTCCGTATCATCTCTTATCCCTCAGCCATGGTCTCCTGTCTAGCGTCTAGCCTTTACTCGCTCTCACACCCCTCAATTACATCCATAAAAACACTAAAAGATTGCATGTGAGAGAGAAAGTGTAACCTTTGTCCTTCTATATCTGGATCACCTCAGTGAAATTCTTTCCACATCCACCATTTTCCCTTCAAATTCCCGATTTCATTTTTAAATATACTGATACATCTCTTCTCCCAGGCAGGGTCAGGGTGGAGTTGTCCACCCTGTTTGGCTAAATAGGGCCGGGAATTCAAGAAGCAGTTTCAGAAACAGCAGCTTGAGTTTTTCTTTTCTTTTCTTTTCGATAGTGGTTACGATGGACTTAGGTAAAAAATAAAAATAAAAAAAATACATCAATAAGCAAAAGAAGAGAAAAGGATTTTTCTCTGCTCTTTGGTTTTTAAAGTGTGCCCGGCTCTAAATGGTTATCTGTGTCTTCAAAGTATCCCACATGCAGACTTGTTTGTACCATCAACTCTTAACTCACTTTCATGAAACTCACTCTCTTTCTCTGTGACTTCCTGAAAATAGAACCGATGTTCTCTGTCTGACTGGATGTAGACAAAGTCTAAATTGCAGGAGCGTAAAGGCATTTTCTGTGTCATTACTGGCCTTCCTCAATGACACTCTGAACATGTTTCAGCTCAGGCAGTGAGGAGCAGTGAGGAGCTGTTTCCAGGACTGCCCTGGTAGTCTGCACCCTTAGCAGGTCAGAGTCCAATTCTAGATTTTCCATGCTTAAAAATTATGTTTTGTTAGTTCTTAAAAGTTGACCTAAAATGTTATAATTTATTAAGTTAGGTTTCAAAAATAAACCATTGCTAATGACCTTACAGCCGTGGTAAATCTGTAGCTGGCATTTTCATTGAAATGACTAATGTACATGCTGTTTCCTTCTGCATCAAAGAGCAAACCAGATCTAATTTATGTTCTTACCCACAATTCTTCTTCTGGATTTGGTAATTGCACCTAGACAATTTCGACTCCTCTTAGTTTATATGGAAGCTATTGCTAAGGTCATACTGTTTGTAGCTTTGTGAGTTAAGGCCTCATTCTCATTCCTAAACAGCCAACTGTACCTGATAATCTACCTGTTCGCTCACTTTCATTCCCCCTGAAATTTCCATCCTGGGGTCTTCTGTCCAATGTGGAATGGTTTTTCTGTGTGAAGGCTTCTGTCCAGTTGCGATCCTGGATACCTAGAAATTTCTTTTGCCTGTTCTCATGTTTGATTGTGTTTCCTGATATGGCATATCCTTTCTAGGTTTGCCCCCTTGCAGGGGATAGAGCATACCGTTATCTCTAGAAGGCGGGCAAACAGCTATCTGTTGAGACACTTTGCCTCAAATACCCTGACGTCATTATTATATAGTGATGGTGTGGTTGGATACTGACTAGCTGCACGAATGTCATGAAAGGATGGTGTTTCCATGAAGCATCTGAAATGCACTGTGCTAGACCTCAGGCTTTCTATGTTATTATTAGAAGTAAGACAAGTTTTTATTCCCTGCAGAATTCTAAGCTTTCTTTACAAAACTCCTGTTAGTTGAAAAGAGGACTTTGTCTTAATCTTCTTTTCTTTTATATTTAGTTTCTCATTGGTTATAGCTTTATATTTTTGAGTTTCCGACTCTTTTGTTGTATTTTTATTCTTTAATATCAATTTATTGTTTTGTGACTTTCATATTATTTTCAATTCTCTTTGAGAATTTCATGTATGCATACACTATAATTTGATCATATTCAGCTCCACTCCCGTCTGCAGCTCCTTCAAGAATCTCTCCTTTGATTCCCCTTAACAACTTCATTTTCTTTTCTTTCTTTCTTTTTAAACATAGTGTAATTTGAATGAGAAATGTCCCATGTGGGTTCATGTAGTTGAACACTTGGTTCCCAGTAGATGTCTACCACATTTGTGTGTGTGTGTGTGTGTGTGTGTGTGTGTGTGTGTGTGTCTGTGTCTGCTCTCTCTCATGTGACAGATGAAAATGTGACCAACCAGCTTTCTGATGCTGCCAGCCTTTTCCTCTCCATTGCCATGTCTTTTCCACCATGATGGATTCTATCCCTTTGGACCCATAAGCCTAATTAAACCTGGGGGGAGGGGTGCATGCTGTAGAATTGGTTCATCAGTTAAGAAAGAGCACTTGCTGCTCCTGTAGAGGACTCAGATTCAGTTCTCAGCACCAATGTGACTGCTAACAACAACCTGTGATTCTAGTTCGAGGAGTCTAACTTCCTCTTCTGGCCTCTACAGGTACTGCATGAGCATGTACACACACATAGATTCAAGCACAGATATGCATAAAATATAAATATTAACAAAGTACTAAACTTTTTCTTAAGTTGCTTTTGTCAGAATATTTTATCACAGCAACAGAAAAATAACTGCAATACCTGCTGAGTTCAGTTAGTACTCCTCATACATGCATGGGTGTGGGGTCAACCTCTGCAGCACAGTCACGCTGCCAGAGGTTACATTGCAAGAGAAAATGAACTCTCCATTCCCTAGCAGCCATCAACTACCCATAGGTCAGCTAAGGGTGAGGGTCACATGCTTCTTGCTATCCGTGCTAGAAGGTTGACTGCCTTGACCTTTGGACAGTCTTGGACAGACAAACACAGCTGCAGTAAGTTTATGAGTTCAATGATCCTGTCCAGGTGACAGTGATGTGCTCCAGTCCTCTTGACCTCTAGTTCTTATGATCTCCCTTCCCTGCCCCCCATTTTCTATAGTGTTCTCTGTGCCTTGGGGAGAAGGATTATAACAGAAATGTCCCATCTATGATTGAGAGGTTCACCAAGACTTGTTTTCTGTATTTTCATTAGTTTTGAGTCTCTGTATTAACCACTATTTACTACACAGAGACCCTTCTTTAGTGATAATGAGAGTGGCACTGATCTATAAGTATGAAGACACACATTTAGGAAGTAGCTTGATACTATGTCCATTTGGCAAAATAATGGTAGTTGGTTCTTCCCTAAAGCTTATGATCTCCCCAGACATAGGTTCTTGGGCAGATTTACAGCATCTGAGGTGAGTCTCCTCCTGTATAATGTGCCTCAAATCTTTCTGATTGGTTACCCATATAACCTTCATGTCACTGTTGTACCCATGGGCATATCTTGACCCGCTCATTGTTACTGTGGCTTGCAGGGTTCATAGCTGGATTAGACTGTTCAAGTCCTTTTCCACCTCACAGCCTGCATAGCATCCTCCAAAACTGTGAGAGCTAGTCAGCAGGAAGTTTCCACCTTAGTTTCAGTTTCAGTTCTCTAAGTCCTATGAACAAAATAAGGGATGTCTTCAGCAATAGGCTCTTACTACCAAGCTCTAGATAGCAACCACCAGCAATGGCCGTTGTTTACATTGTTTTGGAGATTTATGTAATGCCCCCAACCAACAACTTGATAAGAAGTATCTCATACTAGGTAGTGGGCTTTATTTGGCAACCTGTGATGTTTGGGAAGGGCATTTACATGTAGGTACACAGGGCAACTCCATTTAAAGTTTGAATATGAAGTTAATAAAACAATAGGTCTCTATATGGCCTTGTCAAACACCCCTAGGGCCAGATATCCCATCCTCTTGGCTCTCTTCTCTTCCCTCTCTTCTCTTATGACTCCATTAATTCCCTTTCCCCATTCATATCAACTATGCTTGGCTAGCAGCTCTTTGAACTTGAAAATGAAGGTACATGGTAAATAGTCAGTAAATAGCTTTAGGATAATTCTAGATTTTTCCCTAGTACCTAGTGCCTGAGGCACAGTCGGAGACAGGCATTTGAAGATGCCAGAGATGGAGGCTAATTTTCCTTAGGACATTTAAAAAATATTCTCCTAACATCTCAAAAAATTGCTTCTTGCAGTTCTAATGATTGAGCATTTTTTATATTCTTAGAGGACAAATACAGGGGTATGTGGACCTGTGAGATTTCTTTCTCTTCTCTCAGGTATTCATTACTCCTCCATTGACTTAAGTCTTCAAACACAATGGCTTTGAATTATAGATGTCTTCTAATTTAAAAATATATTTGGTGTGTTTTCATTTGTTTTTTCTAGATCTCAGAGTGTTTGTATATGGAGAGGAGGTATAGAAAGGCATTAATTCCACCAACTTAAAAACAGTAAGTCAGGTGATATAATTTTAAAGGATAGAGTCTTATATTTGCTATTTTATTCATCTCTGTTACCAGATATGTGACAAGCAGAAGCTTAAGGGCAGAATCACTTATTTTGGCTTGCAGTTTCATGGTAGGAAGGCATGGTGCAGATGAGCTCATGTCCAGTGGAAGCTTGCAGCATAACTCAATATGTGTATACATTTTAAAAGATTTATTTTTATTCATGTGAATGTACATGTATCTGTGTGTGTGTATACCACATATATATGCACGTATCAGTGGAGGCGAGAAGAGGGCATCAGATCCTCAGGAGCTAGAGCTACATGGAGTCATGAACTGCCTGATGTAGCAGTTGAGAATCAAACTTGGACTATCTGGAAGAGCAGCAAGTGCTCTTAGCAGCTGAGCCATCTCTCTAGCCCCATATCTTGATGGATTAATCCAAATCAGGAAGCAGAAAGATGAATGCTAGTGTTTTGCTGGATTTCTCTTTTTCCCTTTGATTTTGTCTAAGTCCCTGGCTTATAGGATGGTTTGACCTATGTTGAGGGGCTGAGGGTGGATCATCTTCCTCGGTCAAAAGTATTTTTAAAAGATAGAAATAATATTGCATATCTTCAATTCCAACACTTAGGAGGCAGAGGCAGGTGGATCTCTGATTTCAAGACCATTCTTGCTTGTCTTCATAGAGAGTTCCTGGACAGTGGGGACTACAAAGTGACATCCTCTCTCTCTCTCTCTCTCTCTCTCTCTCTATATATATATATATATATATATATATATATATATATATATATATATATATATATATAATGTATATATTACATATAATATGTATTACATATAATATATATGTCAATTTATTATTTTTAAACAATAACACATTGTTAATCAGTACATGAGGATATTATCATTAAATGAGTTCAGATATTTATGTTGTTCCCTAGAAAACTAGCTTAATTAAAGATCTAAACACTTCTAGCAAGTGTCATGTCAAAGCAGAAGAAACAAATGCTCTTAGTGCATGAAGTTGTCACACCACCCTAGCCTACTGTACCTGAAAGATCACATTCCCCTATGTGTAGGTTCTGCCTGCATCAATGGAACCCTCCCTTAGGAAGCTAGGAAACATTTCCTAATGGACACTCGTGGTAATATGCTATATAGCCAGGTCTCTGTCCTTATTCCTCTATTATTTATGAAGACTACTTATAATTGTTATCACAGTAATACTCATCACAACCTATATATTTATTTAATAGTTATTTAAGTGTGTGTGTGTGTGTGTGTGTGTGTGTGTGCCTGCCTGGGTGTATGTATATGCACCATGAGAATTCAGGAGCACTTAGAGCCCTGAAGAGGGCTTGGATCCTCTACAACTGGAGTTGGGAATGGTTGTGAGCCACGATTTGGGGCCCAGGAACTGAACTGGAGTCCTCTGCAAGAGCAGGAAATGCTTTTGACCACTAAGCCGTCTTTCTTGCCCCTCTCACCACAACGTTTGGGTGAGGAAAGAATAGACATTCATCGAGTACTAATATTCTATCGTGTATGTTCAATAATTATTTTCCTGTCGCATGTATTTAAATTCATGTCTGGATTCCGGGATGAACCAACTTTCTTGACGAAACTGAAAGGAGTTCCATCACTTGTATGAATCATTTCCTGGGATGAGTCGCAACATAGCTACACATATTCATTTTATAATGATTGCTACACTTTTCCTTTCACTTGACTGTTCTTAGCTTGTTGGTCATAACTCAACTCATAAATCCATAAATCTTTCATGTATTCACTACATACTCGATATTGCACAGAATTTCTAGATTATGTAAGATTCAAGGAATATAAAATCTTTGCATTTACCAGAGTCTTAGAAAGGCTCATGAGAGTCCAAAATTCAGTGAAAGACTTTTCTATTTGGTTATAACCAAAAAAGGCACTCTTGCCCTTTCAAAAACATACTCATCAACACACACACACACACACACACACACACACCACCACCACCACCACCACCACCACCATTACCACCACCATCAGGAATAAACAGTTTTAAACACTGCGTGTTTTCTCATTTCCCAGGAAGAACTGTGGCAGAGTAAATTTTGCATGTGCTGGATTTCTGTATGTGCTGGATACGTCCCTGAATTTTCCACCTGCTCCTGAGGTACGGCAGATTGGCAGGGAGAAGGTAGGACAGAGTCCAAGGCATTCTTCTGTGGTCAGTCATTAGTATATACATCACCAGGGTGAGATTGAACCATAAATGCAAGTTAGAAGTTTACACTTAAGTTAAAAAAATATTGAAAATAATAGCTGATTCTCAGTCCGGCACATTTGGAGATGAAGAATGGAAAGTTATATTTCTAGAAATTTTATAAATATAACTCTTGCTTGATACTGACAGCTGACCCTGAATTCTCTTTTGATGAGTATGTCTGTAATTCTTAGATCAGCCCCAGGAGCCTTGAAAAGTATTCACAAAACTGATATTAATAAACAGTGGTATAAAAGTCAGTAGTATTCAAAGTGTGTAGATAGGTGTTTCCTCAAGGTCATCAGGAAATGCTGAAAAGGTACAAGTGTTTAACATTACAGCTTATGTGTGTGTGATGGTGGGAAGTCTATGTGTCTGTGTGAGTTTGTCCACTCGTGTGTATCACAAGCACTTTTGAAGGGCATATCTATGTACATTCTGTCATAGATCAAGCTATTTAGAACATGGTTCTTGGGGTCAGGAAGATGACTCATTTGGTGAAAAAATTGTGGAATAAACATGAGGATCTGAGCTGGAGTTCTCAGAAGCCATGGAAAGCGGGAGCTGTGATGGACATTGTAATCCCACTATTCCTCCGGTAAGATGGGAGATAGAGACAATAGAGTTCCCAGGAAGTTGTGGGTCAGCTAGCCTGCTAAATACAGGGGAAAAGAACAGATAAGTTGGAAAGTGAGGACTGACCCCCATGTACACATACATACAGAGAGAGAGAGAGGGAACGAGAACAAAGAGAGAGAGGGAGAACAGAGACAGACAGACAGACAGACAGACAGACAGACAGACAGACACACACACACACACACACACACACAGAGGAAGTTAAATTTAAATATTAGAAAAAATTATGGGCCGGGCGGTGGTGGCGCACGCCTTTAATCCCAGCACTCGGGAGGCAGAGCCAGGCGGATCTCTGTGAGTTCGAGGCCAGCCTGGGCTACCAAGTGAGTTCCAGGAGAGGCGCAAAGCTACACAGAGAAACCCTGTCTCGAAAAAAAAAAAAAAAAAATATGGTTCAATTTAAATCAATGCAGTAATGCAGCCACTGACTTGTTTTTATCTGACTCTGATATTCTCAGGCTGTCAGCAATATCTATGATTATACGTAACAAGACACTCATGGAAGTCATATCAAAAAATATGGTTTTAATATTATGCTAATGAGACAAAGATATGTGAAAATATTTAGACCATGGTCAGCTTAAAATGCAGGAAAACTTATGCAAAATCAGTCTACTTCATAAGGAGAGTTGGTCAACAGCATCTTCACACACACAGTGGGTTTTCAATATTCAAATGTAGTTTCTTTTGTCCCTTATAGCCCGGAATTATAGAATTAGATGACCAAATACTTAGCAAGGCAAACATTAGTAATAAAAAGTTGACTGACACTTTTTCATCCCAGTTCTATGCTTGGATTTATAACATCAACTTCTATTGTATTTTTCATTTCTTTTTTCTTTTTTTTCCCCTGTCCTTCTTACTTCTTTTCTGGGACACCACCTGTTCTCAGTCATTTTAGGGAAGAAATTGGAATGTGAAGAGTATCTTCAAGATATTATATCCTATGGCCTTTCTTAAGGTAATTCAAAGTTGGAAGAGGCCAAAAAAGAACCGCATGCTAAATTTATGTTCGTTCCCAGAGACAGAGAGAAACTATTTTTTTCTCTGTCCTCTTCATGAGACATTTAAGCAAGTGAGTAACAGGTGCTGCATGCCTGGAACACACTGTGCTCTGAATATCCTAGCAAGGAGTTCACTCTGGAGAGAGCATCTCGAGTCTCAGTGTGACTGAACAACACATGCACTTGGTCATCGTTGGAAAGATAATCCTTGGTGATGGGGTGGGGTTTTATTGGCTATGGATAGAATGGTTTCTCCAAATGCTTAGTGAGGAAATGGATAAATGAAGTCTACCATGTTGAATATTAGCTGTGTACACTCTGGGTCAAGATACTTCACTTGTGTGTTGAAAGTGAAAGCGAGAAATCATGCAAGACAATTTCCTACACCAGTAGGCTACTCTATTTTGGTTCAGGAGTGTGTTTATGCCAAATGGTGACAGTCATATAAGACAAGGACATGTGTGACGGAAAGAAGGAAAGGTTGGCTAGTTGGATTAAAGTACAAATCTTTCTCTCTCTGTCTCTGTCTCTCTCTCTTAACCTTAGAATTACCAGACATGGCTCATGGATTTGACCTAATAAAGACAATTTACGCAGTGATATGGATAAGAAAAGAGCCCCAGAGACAATATTTGTAAGTCATAAATTACTAATACATATGTACTTTATATGAATAAGTTATTTCTAAATAATATGAGCATGATCTTCCTTTGAAGAGAAAAAGAAAATCTAGGTTTCCAAAGAAGAATTAACTCCTCCAGGACCATGGGGGATGGGGGTTATTTTCAAGTCATTATGTTGCATAGAGTTATACAAATGCTTAAAACATGGGCAGCATCTTCCTAATTCTTCCAGGAAGATCTGGAGTATGATCGAAGCCAATGTTTGACAGCTTTTATTAACATGGCTAGAGGCTCACAGCCAGCTTACCCATGACTCTGTGTCTGTGAGTCACCACCCAACTCCAGAAATATAATACTGCTGCTTATCCCACTAATGGTTAAATTAGCACTCGAACACTGAATGCCCTCTGTGGTTTAGTGTTCCAGGTTAAGATCTGCATGCTTGCGTGTTGTTTTATTCATGCCAGACTACCAGAGTTTTGAGTATTCTAATTGGGAATAACTGAGGAAACTAGATGCTATGGAGAAGATGGTTTGGTATCAAAATGTCAATCTAAAACATGAGAGGTTGTTGGGATCTAAAAACGGAACAGTCAAGCTCTGTAGCACTTCCTTTTCTATTACCAAATGTGCGCTTCTAATGGTTTTAGAGAAATTTCCCAGCTAGGCATGTTGGTCATAGCTGGAGAACACTAAATTCCTCTTCCTTTCCACTGAGCCCTGTTTTTCTGCTCCTCTATTCTGCTTGGGATGTTATGGTTCTTCCAGTTTTAAAGACAAGAAGTTAAAAATATCAGGGGAAAAAATCAAGTAAGGGTGTAAGCTGCTGGGTGATGGGGCAGGCTCTACTTCATGGTGTGGGGAGCTCTATGGTGTCAAAGGCTAGGAACTCATCACTCCCGGAAGTGTGTTAACACCTCAGCTACAGCCTGGCACAAAGAATACACCTGATTTGTAAACCCTAGATCCTCCTGGCTCTGTCCTAAGCATCCTCTTTAGAGCTGAAGTTGTAAGTGGCTATGAGTGGAACCCAGACCTGGTTGGTATAGACAGGAAGGGACCCTCAAATGGCTTCGTCCCAAATGCATCCCAAATGCATCGTGTTCAGAGGTGAGGCTTTTGAGCATTGATTGTGTCTGAAGGTTCTACCTACATCAATGACAGACTCATGTTTTGATGGCACCACCTAGAAGTAGAAGAATCAAGAGGTAGGGCCTGGTTGGAGGAAATAAATCACTGGTGGGAAGGTGTGGAAGAGTATTCGGAAAGCCTGGACTTTGTCCTGGATCTTTGTTTCCTGATTGCTTCTAAGTAAGCCACTACCATAGTAACACATAGCATGATGGACACTCTCCCTTGCTGCAGGCTCAAAGCAGAGTATCCAACCAACCCTGGACAACAGCCTTTGAAACTATGAGTCAAAAGAAAGGGTTCCTCCCTCAAGTTGTTCCTTTCAGGTCTTTGTTACAGTGACAAAAAAATGAACCTAGCTGGGAATGGGAAACACCATTAAGAGTCCACTAATCGATGGGGTCCTCAGAGTCCGACCTTCCCACTGCGAGCAGCGAGGCTATCAGCAGAACAGAGAAGGAGCAGGGTTTCCAGCAGCTTTCCTCTGGGAACCGATAGGGTTCTCTGGCTTCACTGGCTGTTTGTATGCTTATTGGCTAGTGGTAAGACATAGAGGACCTGCGCTTAGGCTCCCAAAACAGACCTGAGCAGTAACCCACTGCACCTAATAGCAGAATGTCTCCGTTACCAGCCCCAGAGCAGAAACACAAATACACGGTAAGCGGGTCAGGTTGGAAAGTTAAGTCCACGTAGAGTCCTTTAAAATGAAGGCAGAACCATATCATAGGAATTAAAACAAACAAACAAACAAACAACTCCAAACCAACTCTCTAGAGGAAGACATTCAGCGAGCCACCAGCATCATTGAAGCCAGCTCAAGTATGTATTATGCTCCTTTTAAGACCTGCTGAGAGACTTAGGCTGCAGCTCTCCCACAGATCTTATACTGAACCCATCCTTGAGCCAAAGAGATGGCGCTACCGCACACCCCTTTCTCTAGAACCAAGACTCAGGAGCATTGGGGTTTGAGGAGCTCATTCATGACTTCAACTGGGCTCAGCTTGTCCCTTCTCTGGGCTTCAAGGATACACTGTCCTGGGGGGTCTCATCTTTGACTTTGTAGACTCCTCTAAGGGAGGGAAAAACTACTCATCTCCACTTCTCAGCACAGTACTTAGCAAATAGTACAAATAAATATTAGTTGAGAGAGTGAGCAACTTGGAATCACAATTTCCATCCATTTAGGCGGACCAAAGTATCTGCAAGTGTCATGTAAGACTTGTTTCCCAAAATAAGTGCCCTCCGCTCCATGCCCCAAGAATCATATGTGCTTAGCAGATTTCATCAAAACAGTGGGAGGAAAAGTCAAGAAATCCTCACTGTTTCTAGAATGAAGCAGATTTTTGAAACCCAAAAGTGATAGTAGAGATCCTCCAAAAATTTCAAAATCCTGATATGTTCCAATACTTACAGCAAACCGACAAGAAATCAGGAACTGAGGAGCTAGCTTCCAAATTGCATGCACCAAGTGTTTTGGAAGATGTTCATAGAAACCACAATTAGTGTGGAGTGAAGCACCTATGGGGGGAGCCAAGTGAGAAAACAGAGGAGAAGGAAGTGAAGAGAACGGTAACGAACAAGAAAACCACAAACAGAAGTAGGCAAGTCCAGTCCTGAAAATGAGTGACAGGCGAGGCACCATTTCCCCTCTGATTAGTTGAGCATTCTAGGCGCCTCCTTGGACTACTGAATGAATCATGTCTAAGGTATTTCAGGCAGAGAGAGGCCAAGCCTCCCCCTCCATAGATTCTATCTTTCCCAAATGCCCCCAGGAGAATTGAATTCCCACAGCATTCCTCCCTTCTTAAAACAGTCTTGCCTTCCAGATGTTGGCTGCACAGCTCCTGATGCTGATGTCATTTATCTCTATGAAGGAGACCAATTTCAGTGTCCACATCCAGTGAGCTCATTAGCATTGCTGACTCTGAGATTTTAGCCTCTTTTAAATTTTTATTCTATATCAACTTTGGTTGATGGCATCATTTCATATTTTGAAAATATAAAGCTCAGTGAGTAATTATTGATTGCCTACATGTTACTGGGCTTCTAATTTTGAGGTATTTTTTAAAATCTTTGTTCTCCAACTGTTATGAATAGGTTTCATACACACAGAGTTTTCATGCTGTAATTTGTGATGGACTTATAGCTGAATATGGACGAGATGAACAGCATTGATGTGAATCAAATTCCCTAAATTAATAGCTTAAAAGTACTGAAACTAAAAGTTGAAAAGAGAACCTACAAAACAATATCCACACTTCCAGCTACAGAACCTTTCCCACCTTCTGTTACCAAGACCATGATGCTTCTAAACTATGTAAAGAGTTGAGAATAAATCAATTAAGGTATATGACAACACATGCTTGGAAGTGTCTTAAAACTTACTTTATACAAACATATTTAATCAAAACTTTCTTATGTTTATAGTGCTCTTTTCATTCATATATTTGCTCATAGTACATTAGAGTTCAAACATCTGATTACAATGGACTTTCTTTTCATTTAGAATGTTTGCTACAAGCTTTACAGATATTTAAGTGGGTATTTAATACAAGAAGTTATCTTTGAATTGATAGTACATTGTGTACTGAATAGTCTTAGAATAAAGAAAATGTGCTAAAATAAATTTCTGTTCAATGTTTTAAAAGACATGGCTTCACACTGTCACCCAGGCTGGTCTTGATTTTGAGGTGATCTTGCTGCCTCAGATCCATGGGTCCCGGGACTGCAGCATGGCCTACCATGCCTGGCTTCTGTCTGATCTTCCTAAAATCATTTGAAGATGAGGACTAATCTGTGGCTTCTAAGTTTTTTGTCCACTTTCTTCATTTTTTATCTCCCCAAAGCTAATTTATTCAGGGAAAACATAGGCAAAGCCTTTAAGAATGGTGTAGGAATAAGATTTACTGGGCTTTCTAGTCTGTTGGAGAGAACCATGTATTATCAGGGAATCAATGACAGAGACATTCCCTTTTCACTGATATTTGCATCAGCTTTAACAAACCACGCTTACTCTTTACCAAACATCTTTATCTTTATTTTTTGCTGTATGAAGTCTGTCAGAAGCATTGAAACCGAACTTACACATGACATCAGGTCCAGGGAGCTTCAGTTTCGCACATGACCGAACTCCTCCTCTCTAATTGTGTGAGAATTGACTAAAGGGTTTGTCTCATTAGACCACATTCAACTGAAACTATTTCCTTAGTGGCGGGAAAATAAAATGTTTTGTCAAAGTTACTTAAAAGGTGGCAAGAGAGTGAAAGTCATTTCAGGAAACAATGAGAGAAATGAAAAGGCTCTCTTTGATCATAGTTCATAATTGAAGGTTATTTCCATTTCCTAGGTAGTTATTTTAGCAATTAAATCTACTCAAATTTTTTGCCTCTAAAAAAGTTAATTGCATGTTGAAAAAGTAAACTGGGATAATGTACTCAGCAAAGGCTAGAAGAGGTCATTGCAAATGTTATTTCAGCGGCATTAGATTTGTGATTATAGGCTGAGAAGTTTAAGATATTAAAAGGTAGGAGATGGCCAAAATGTCCTATGAAAAAAAAAGTTATTTGATTTTATTGTTAAAAATGATCTCCAATGCATATGTTTCTTATCACTGCTAATTTAAGCTGTGCTTTGTAATGTGATGCTGGTCCATGCAGCTATGCATTGCATTCTCTTGGTTTAATGACTAGATTTATAAAGTCCTTCAGCGTTCTGGCCGGATTTCATGTTTTTCAACAGTTACCTTGACGTATAGCTGACTGACTGTTGACTGTAGATATTTAACATATATAATCCAGCGAGCTGTCCCAGCACTCACTCATGATCTCCCTGTTTTGTTCCTCAGTCATTTTTTTCTTGTTTTACAATATCATACATGTATGTAAAGAATTTTAACTTTTCTCACTCTCTCCTCTCCTCTCTCACACCATCCCCCCCTTCCCACTGAAACCCTTCTTCCCAGCAAGTCCCTTCCTACTTTCTTGTGTTTGTGTGTGTATGACCCAGAGAGTTTAATTAAGATTTCCTACATGGGCTTGGGGAGATGTTATTTATTGGAGCTGGAAACATATCAGTAATTACACTCCTGAAGAAAATGACCCACCTCCCTTTCTTCTTCTTTTTTTTTTCCCCAAGAAAGGGTTTGTCTGAGTAGTTTTGGTGCCTGTCCCAAATCTTGCTCTGTAGACCAGGCTGGCCTCGAACTCACGGAGATTCACCTGGCTCTGCCTCCCGAGTGCTGGAATTAAAGGCGTGAATAGGCTACTGCTGCTGCTACCACCTCCCGGCCTTACCTTCACCACCGGGCCCTACCTCCCGCTACCATTAAGTGTCTCTCAGGGACGGGTAGGCCTTCATGAGCCCTGCCCCCTTAAATAATGGAAAGCTGATGGGCCAAATGAGTCTTGTGCTGATGGCCACAGTAGCAATGAGTTCATAAGGGAGTTGACCATGCCATGTCCTAAAGACCCTGTTTGACAGCACATCTTCTCAACCTTCAGCTGGGTAAAATCTTTGCATTTCTCCCGGGAGCTTTGTCGGGGAGGGGCGATAGAGATGTCCCCACTGAGGACTGAGCACTCCACAGTCATCACGTCATCTTTACACATTATGACTTTTAACTTCAAGTCAGAACTGTCCACTACACAAAACCCCTCCTCTGATGAAGCATGAGAGCTACACTAATCTATTGTGTATAAGGACACCTACTTAGAAGTCTGTTGGATATTATGTCCGTTTAGTAAAATAATTGTAGTGGCTTTACCTCTAGGACTCATGGCCTCAACAAGTAAAGGTTCTTGGCCAGGCTTGCAGCACAGAATTCCTCTTCTATGGATCTGGATTTAAATCTAATCATAAGGTGGATTGCTATCCCCATTACATGCCTGCCAATATTGCATCCATCTTTGCCTACCTGGTCATTATTGTTGCCCCGAGGTTCACAATCAGGTAAGAAGAGTACAGATAACTTTTCTTCACAGCAGTCTGCATCCTACCTCCCTTCATTGTGAACGCAGGACAGCCAGGAGTAAGCTTCCGGCTCAGGTCTACCTTTATTTGTCCGTGTTCTTTGAACAAAGTGTGGGAAGCACAAAATTCTCGACAGCTGAGATGACTTTGTGTAATAAAAACACTGCTGAAAGATTACCATTCCTGATTTTAAGCCATATTATGCAATCATTGTAATAATAATAAAAAAAAAACATGGTTTTGGCACAAAAATAGACACATTGATGAATGAAATAGAAGAGAGGGTGGATCTACAGCTACCTTATAATTTTACAAAGATGCCAATGATATACATCAGAAAAAAAATACAGCATCTTCAACAAATGGTACTGGGACAACTGGCCATCTACACGTAGAAAATGAAACTTGATATTTATCTCTTACCAAAACCCAATACTAATTGAATCAGAAACTTTAATGATTTTGGTAACTTCTAGAGGAAAGGATAGGGAGTACTCTTCAGTCTATCTGCACAGTTAAGGAATTCATCCACAAGGCCCGGGAAATAAGACTGAGAACAGATGGAACCAACCCCATGAAATTAAAAGGCTTGTTCACTGTGAAGGACACCATCCAACAAGTGAAGAAGCTGTTTATATGATGAAAAAGAATCTTTGCCAGCTCTAACTCTGACCTAGGATTAGTGACTGTACTATACAAAGATTTTTTTTTTTTTACTCTAAGCATCAAGTAGACAAACAAATCAATTTAAAAATGGCTACAGAACTGGATAGAGAGTTTTGAAAAGAACAAAAAGTGCAATTGGCTATGAAGTATTTGAAAAGTTGTTCAATGCCCTTAACCATTAGCAAAATGAAAATTAAAACTATTTTGAGATTTGATCTTACTCCAGTCAGAATGGCTAAGATCAATACAGCAAGTGCCAACAAAGACTAGTAAAGATATGGAAAAAGAAGGATTTTAATTTTCTTAAATTTTTTTTTAGTCAGTGTGTACTGCAAACTGATGCCTCCACTGGGGTAACTTCTGGAGGAAAGAGTAGGGTACACTTCATCATACCTGCTCAAGTAAGGAATTTCTGAATAAGTCCCAGGAAATAAGACTGACAACAAGGGGAACCAACCCCATGAAATTAAAAAACTTCTCTTCTGCAAAGGACACTGTCAAGCACAGATTTCAAGGAAATCAGTGTAGACATTCTTTGAAAATCTTGAAATCGAACTATTTTATGACCCAGCCATACCCAGAAGCATATACCCAAGGGACTTTATATCCTACTGCAAAGATTCTTTTTCATCTACGATCATTGGTTTGATCCATCTGTAATGAAAATACACAATTTGCAGGTAAATGGATGGCACTGGAAAAATATGCTAAGTGACATAACTTGGGCCCAGAAGAATAAATACTGCTTGTTCTCTTTCATATGTGGGTCCTAGCTTCAAATCTTTAGATTTGCTGATTAAACTGGAGTCCTGTAGAAGCCAGAAAACTATAAAGGAGCCATTGAAGGGAGGAAAAGACCTTAAGGGATGAACACAGGTGGTCAGAACAAGAAAGAAGAATGAGGTGGGAATGTTTAAGTGGAGAAAGAAAGAGATGGGAAGATGGATAAATAACACTAATGTTTGAAAAATCCATCTAGAAATCTCTTTTATAAGATGAAATGTCAAGTCAATAAATAATCAAGAATTCAAATGGAGGTATCCTGCATAGGGGTGTTAATGATTTTCCCAGAAGCCATAGGTTGTTAAACAGAAATCCCTGGGCCAGGTATGGGATACCACCTTTGCCATTGTTGGTCAGCGGCATCCCAGAGAACCCCAAATTAAGACAGGCTGTTGATATTGCTTGTGGATGCCCACCAGAACTAGGTGGTAAAGCGTTAGTGCTGAAAATTGCCCGCCTTTTCCTGGATATTTTATTTTGAGTTTTCTAAAAGATGTTTGCACATCCACTAGTCCTCTTGTTTGTAGTCCTGGGCCTGTCGTGAGTGAGTTCAATCTACTGCCGTCTTTTCTCACTCTCTCTTTCTTCTTTTTTTTGTTCCTCCTTTCTTTCCTTCCTTCCTTTGCCTCTTACATTGACATTTTCCAATGTGGAAACACAGTTTGCCTGTGACAGTGTTGCCCAGGACATCTGCAGATATTCAGTTCAGGCTTTTAAAAATATCTTCCGGGTCTCCACATGAGAGTTTGAACATATTGAAAAAGTCATAAATGCTTGACTGCTTTTCTGTCTTTATTCCAACATCTGTATTAATTGTGGGGCAATTTCAATTGCTTGTTTGGACTTCACTATTGGTTGTATGTACCCAGCTTTTTGTAGGCTGGTCCTCTTTAACTGGGTGCCAGATATTGTATATTTTACCTAGTTCATGGTGGATAGCCACTCCTAAATGGTAGTGGATAGGCTACTATGCACAAACACTTGACATAATAGATTTGTCTCTTTTTTACAGCAGTGGCATGAAGTAGGAACCACTTATTGAAAGTAAAGTAGTGTTCTGGAGGTGGCAGAGAAGAAAAGGGACAGGCAGAGCTGGCGTGAAAATCTAAGTGATATTTTTATTCCTGTAAATGCTCTTGAGTTTTGTTCCAGGGTGTAGTAAAATATCTTGGAAACTGCGATGTTAGCTGATCTTGCCACTAGGAATTATTAGGTGGAGCAGGGAGGGTGTGGTTCTACATGACGATATCACAACACATGGGAGATGAAGGAAGGGGGTCATTAGTTGGAAACCAGCCCTGGGCTACATAGAACAATATATATATATATCATTATATATCATATATAATATATATCATTATATATCATATATATAATATATATCATATATAATATATATCATTATATATCATATATATAATATATATCACATATATATGATTGTTTCAATTGAAATAAATATATATGTCTATACGTACATGTACATATATATGTATAGACATATATATGCAAGAAAGAAAATAGTTGTTAGGTTGGACCAGAATAATATTTATATCGGCTAATTCATTTCTGGAGAAGATGGTTCTGAGCTTTTTACCTTGTGGACTGTAATAATTTCGGATTGGACACGTTGCATTTCTGCTACTCCGGGGGTCCCAGGCACCATTCTCTCTAGCTACATGCTTCTTCAGGGGAACCCTCCACAGCTTTCTGCCTTTATCCTCTCTGTGCCTCTCACCTCCCGAGTATTCTGCTCAGGATCTCTGTTTGTCTGCTTGTCCTTGTTACCCAGTTCTTTGCTCACACTTCAGGAACCCTGCCAGGTCAGCATGTGCCCGCTTGCCCTGTATGACAACCTGGAAATGCTCTCAAAGCAGGAAGCTGGGTACCATTGTGGGCACATCTCTTTAGACTCAGCTGCTCCACTCTCTGATGGTCTGTGTCTTGAAAGGCACTCTCTCAAGTTTGAGGCAGAGAAGTGACTTCTGTCTCTGCTACTCTCTTCAGTGGAGACGCTCATTCTCTACACCAAGCCTACCCTAGTGTGGTGTCTGCAGGGACAGAAATTGAAGTCTCATCTTGTTTCAAAGAACATTAGTGACTCTAAAGGGTGTTCTCCATTTCTTTCCTACCTTCTCCATCATCTCTCTGCTCATTTCACTCTTAAAGTACTGGAGTGAATGTCTTCCGTTGTAGTAAATAGTGGAATTCATAGTACTGTGACCATATTAGGAACTGGTTTTGTGGGTCACCCTCAGACATCATTTAAAACATGAAGATGACTGGAAGGAAAAATAATTTTGAAAATAAGCTGGAGAAGATTTCAGCCATTTAAAAAGGTCTTTTTTATACAAATCATTTCTTGTGGCACATTCAAAAGTTATCTTTAATAAGATGCTTGCTCTTGAGAATACCGCTAAAGGATACCAAAAGTGTTCTTTCTCAAGACTGGTCAAGTGTAGCTTCTAGGGTTTGATAATGAAAGCAGGATCATTCATGCAAAATGGATTCAACACATCGGAGAACTCAGGCTTTTTTTTTTTTTTTTTCAACTTGCCTGCCTTTGCTATTCTGGACAGCTGTTTCTATAATGCAATTTAAACTATGAAAATGGCTCATAATTGCCAACACCTAATTTAACATTCTGAGGCTAATCATAAAACAACCTCCCCTTTCATAGGAGAGACAAAGTTTCAGCTGGGCTCTAAATCCTGATTATATGACAGGGTTCCAATTGAAATTTTAGCTATCAACCAGGTGACCTTCAGTGACCAAGAGCTGGGAAGCCAGTAACTAATCTAAACAGATCTCTAGGCAAAAGCCTCACTGCCAACTTGGTTTCCAGACTGTTGCATTATTCACCTCCTGAAAAAAGGCCAGCTGAATATGAAAAGCAAATGATTGTGGCAACCTTCAACCCTCTGTTCTGGAAAGGCCGACAGCAAGCTGTGAAAATATTCCCATGACCGAACTTCCTGTGTGGGGGCTTAAGACTGATAAAATGTTTATACTGTCTGCCTACAGAGAACAGTCTGTAATTTCTTCGACTTTTAGGAAAGTCTTATCTTGACAAACTATTGCTTATATTAAAATTTAAAGAAAAAAAAAAAGAGTCAATCTTCACCAAAACTTGAACAGGCTAATAGGCCGGGATTGGTGGTGGCGTGTAACATTCCCTGATCCTCTGCCACAAACAACTTTGATCAGAGGACGTTTGCCTATTAATCATCTTTCATAGTTTTGCTTCTTTCCATGATAAAATTCTCCCATGACATAACTTTGTTTTGTCTTTTTAAGTTGCCTTTTGCAACTTCAAATGAAAAAAAAAATCATGGCATCGGTGCATAGGGTGCTGCTGGACAAGAAATACCTCATTCCTGCCTTTAGTTAAGACGGGTAAACACCTGGGCTTTTAATTGCTAGGCCACAAGTACCTCGAGGGTGATCCAGGTTTTTAACCCAAGTCTGTAGTCTCCACAGCAGCCCTACCTGCTGCCTTATGGAAATCTGAAACTACAAGATGCTTGTTGAATGAATATTGGGTTCTCCTAAGACAACCAATGAACATGTTGATTTTCATTGTGACCGTGTGATTTTGCTCCTGCAGTCTTTTTATTTATTATTTATTTTGGTAACTCTATGTTTGTGAAATTGTACCAAGGGCCCGTGTTTAAGTCACAGCTAATTGTATATTCCAAGTGTCCCTATGGAATTCCACAGCATCTTATGAAACAAAACAGAAAAGTTTTCAAGCATGCGAGACCCAAGCAAAAGACAACATTTGTAGGCTTGGCATGATACTCCAGGTCTTTCCATTAAGACGTCAGATGGCTGACGCACACGTCCCACAAAAATTTTATATATGGGTAGGAATGCTTGCAGCTCTTCCGTCGAACCAGAGTTCAGTTCTCAGCATCCCCTCCAGGGGACCCAATTCCCACTCACTCCTGTCCTGTCCCCTCCAAGAACTCCACAAATATATAGCCAACACACACACACACACACACACACACACACACACACACACACACACACACAAACACACGCTAAATAGATGTATTTTTAAAGAAGAAAAAGGGAAAAAAATGAAAGAAAGAAGAAAAAAAATGCCAGCATCTAAAGGCAACCTATTATATATGATTACTCATAAAAATTGGCCATATATTTTTTTGGCATCTAAAGCCAGAAAGAAAGAAATAAAAAATACTAACAGACAGTGAGTTACATAACTAACCCTCACTAACAGAAAAGATGAAAATTTTACTTCTCTTTGAGGGAAGACACAGTTTCTTCCTGGTATAGGCTCAGTATAAGTTCTTACACAGGTCTTGGGTACAGAACACTGAGAAACTGAATGGACAATGTCCTTGTACCAATTTCACAGTAAATGAAAAAATGGGCCTCATGGAGCTCTTTCCTGTAAAGGCCTTTAATAAAAGTTGGAAACATAATGTTAAAATACCAGGGAAGATACAGTTTTGGGAGGTACCTGATTCAAGAAAGAACCAGAGACCAACCCTACACTATCATCCCAGAGGGTTTGATGCTGCTAGTCATACAATCATCAATTGCACAGGATTTTCTTTCCTGGTCTCTGCATCTCCCACCATCACTGGTGGTTTCAAATGCCCACTTTTCTGCTCCAGCCTTGTTATCAAAGCATTTTTTCCACTGCTGTACACTAGTCTAATATGCTAATGACTCTCTGATTGGAGATAGTTCAGTCGTAAGAGTGAGTGGCTTTGTCTAATACCTATTTGGAAAATCATCTTCATTGGAAGCAATAGCATTTTATCATTTCTTCCTTCTGATTTTACTAATAAAATCTCAACTACAAACAATGATGAAAGAAATCAAAAGTGTGAGGCTGTCCACGTCGACTTTTCCTTTCTAAAATGTCATGGTAAGAGGGTTGTCATTTTTGTCCTTTAATCTTTTTGACTTAAGTTCTAGAAGTTACTGTCTGGGGAGACAACTGCTGCTTCTTTGATGAGAAAGAGATATAAACTAATGTCAGATTTCCCGCAAGACACAGGTAATCTTCTGGTTGCATTGCAAACAAAATGTGTGCTTCTTCAGGACAAAGATAATTTTTTTTTTTTGCAAAATGTTTTTGAAGGAATTTATTATTTATTTTTGAGAATTTCATGTAATAAATCTTGATCATATTCTTTTTCCCTCTCCAACACCTCCCACATCATTCCCCACCTCCCTACCCACCCATCTTCATAACCTTATTTGAAAGGAAGTTTTGTCTTGCCAGATTAAACAATGTTCTATAGTATTAACAATTTTAAGGGATAGTGAGCTAGACAGTGGGTAAGAACACTTGCAGCCAACTCTGACGATCTGGGTTCAATACCCAGGAGAAGGAGAAAACTGCATGGTGTCCTTTTGCCAACATGGTTTGTGAACACACATCAAATATAACAAACTTAAATAAATTAATAATTCTAAGGCATTTATTTTTGGGCCAGGCATAGTGGCACATGCCTTTAATCCCCAGCACTCAAGAGGCAGAGGCAGGCAGATCTCTGTGATTTCAAGGCCAGCTTGTTCTACCTAGTGAGTTCCAGGACACATGGGGCTATATAGACAAGTCTCAAAACAAAACAAAAAAGGTATGCATTTTCAATAAACAGCAAAGTGTATAGATGATCACCATGATATTCTCTCTGTTAATTACCTTTTTGCTTCCTGTGCTCTCTTGGAAAGTTTCCAAACTACTTTTGTAAACTGACCATATTAACAATAATAGGAATAAAATATTACAAATACTTTTTATGCATATTTAGAAGGAATTATTTATCTATATATAATTATAACATTACAATTATATATAGGAAGAATTACAAATAATCCTTTTAATCCGTCCTCTGTATAAATTTTGTGTATGAGGGTTTTGCCTGCCTATATGTTTGTGTACCACATGTGTGCACATCCCACAGGGGCCAGAAGAAGGTGTCAGACATCCAGGAACTGGGGTTCCAGAGGATTATGAGCTGTCATGTGGGTGCTAAGAATTTAACTTGGGTCTTCTGGAAGAGCAGTCAGTGCTCTTAACCACTAACCTATGTCTCAAAATCTACTTTCCCCTACTTTATGATGCTAAATATCTCTCATGTGTTTTTTAACATTTTAATATTCATTAATTAATTTTAGTATTTAGTACCTTGCATAACTTAATCACCTTTTTGCCAAAATAATGTAACTGCAAGTTTGTATTTTTTGTTGTTAGAGAAACGTTGTATTTTAAATAAAATCCAAACTAGAAGTCCTGGCATGTATAAATCATTCTGTACAGTGAATTAAAACTTACCTTGGTTTTGAAGTAGGAAAATGTAATGAAACCTCACCTATCATGGTATTATGTTTAAAACTGATAATGTTATATTATTTATATTTTTCAAAATGTGAAGGTCACCATTAGAAGTAATCTTTCAAAGAGCTGATCCAGGGAAGATGAAAAGACTTTCAGGTCTGATCCATTGAAACACAACAATAGGGGATCAATCCCTACCAGTACTTTTGGGAAGAGTTAAAATATGGGAAAGGCAACTGCACAGACCTTATAGAGATGCTGAACATGTGGGTTCAGGAAGAATCAGACAGGGAAGCTCACAGCAAGGTCCTCCTGGGGTTGTTGACAGTCAGAAGCCACAATGCCTGGGAGATAAGGGCAGATGCTCCTCTTTGCTCCATAGTCATGTGGCTCAGTGGACTGCAAATAATAAACTCTTCTTGTAGAAGACTTCTTTTCTCTTCCTCTGATCTCAAGTATGAGGAATCTAGAGTTCAGATGAATTCAATCTTCTCAAAGAATACTCACTATTTCAAGGACGTCAGGCATTGGAAGATTGTCCAGCTTATCATAGTCATAACCTCCTACTTTCTGGATTCTCCATGGCAAGGACAATTTGGAATTTATTAAATTTTCACATGAATTATCAGTGAGTTACACATTGCTTACTCAACTAAGAAGATTTAGTATTTCACCATAGTTAAATAGTCATTTTGAATTCATGAGTGAATGGCACAAACAGAGACATACTTGATGGTATTTTAGTACTCAGTATGAAAACTGAAACTGTTTTTTTAATATATGAAGTGTGTGTGTGTGGGGGGGGAAGGTCAATTTTCTTTCATTATTAAAAATATAAAGTTTTAAATTTAACTCTTTAATAGTGTGAATGAAATAAATGAGAATATTATTTTTTAAAGTAGACTTTTAAAACTATTCTATTTGTAACATTTAACAGATTGTATCATGTTTCCTTATAACTTCCAATCACTAAATTTCCATATTCTTAATTTCTTGCACCAATTTACCATCTTTGTTACAATTAATGAATAAATATTGCTCCATTATTCACTGTAGCCCATATTTTTAATTAAAATCCCCATGTGTTGTCCTGTCATTTTGGCAAGTGCGCGTTGACATGAGCTCACCATTACAGACAGCTTCATGCTGTCCAATTACAGGGCCTTATACACCCATCCTCCCCCTGAGCATCTGTTCCTTCATTCCCTTTGAATACTTGTCTACCACATATGTTTAGTTATCTCTGTATTTTTTCCTTCCCCTGAATGTTATGTATAGTTGAAATCATATGATACATGCTAATCAGATTAGCTTCTTTCGCTTAGCAATGTGGCATGTAAACTTTACTATTACTTTTTTTTTTTTTGGCTTACTGACTCATTACTTGTTTTCGCTGACTGCTTTTTAAAACAAGAAAGTTTTCTATGACATAAATTTCTATAGCAAATAAGGAAATTTGAAAAATAAGGATTATTTTTAAAAACATATCTAAATAAAATTGAGAATCAAAAGCCGCTTATTTCAGGCACAGTTTCCAAAGATCACTCAACTCAACAAAATCCTTTTTAGTTTACAAAATGCACTGGCCTCATTTACATTTTCCCAGTACCACTCACATAACTCCTTTCATTTCCATTTGGAGCACTGGCCCCAGCTGCTGGTGTTCAGAGAATAGTAGTCTTCCATTAACCACAGGAGTTGACTGATAATCAATAACCAATATATCTCAAAAGTCATGAGACACAGCCTCTTTTTTTGTGCTTCCAATGTTCTCCTTTCTCATCCCTTCACCCTCCACATTTAGATATAAATAATTTAATATAGCAAAGGAGTCGCTTTTGTTGGAGCTTGAACATCCAGGAAACAGAGACACTTATGCTTGACCATTTCCTATTCATGGCATCTCTTCTTACCTGCAGCTGACAGTATCTCTAGACTCCTCTGCAAATATGAAATTCCATCCTAGTGGAACACGCACAACTAGGGAGAGTTAAGAGAACATACTTTAAAAAAAAATTGGATCTGATAGATCCTGTTTGTCTTCTTTCTAATATGGAGTCAATTATGTTACTTAAGTGAGCAAATTTTTAAGCAAGTATGCTTATGACAAATTACTCTGACCTGGAATAAAAGTAAATTTTGGAACTAATCCGTTCTACATGTGCTTACGCTCTGAAGCACATGCTGCAGCGAGTTCTGTTTTCATGGGCAGTAGCCAGTTAGCTTAACATGTGCAACTTGAGCGTATGTTTGGAACGCCCTTTAGAAAGACCCACAGAAAACAGCTTTGCAACCATAAAAGATGGGAATGAATTTAGCATACTGGAAAATATAATTGAATAGTATGATTAAAAGTTCATTTTTCTTAATAAATAATTTGATTAAACAGAATGACATCTTGTAAAATGGCTTACATTCAATATTTTTGTTCTGCTTCCTCTTCTAGGAACCATATTGATTGCAGCTTTAGAAATAAAGCTATTTAAACAAAATCAATTAAAACGATATTAAGAAGGTCATGCACATATTTATAAAAATCAAATGATCCGTTAATTAAAAAGCACAGGCCTTACTAGCATTGCAGCTGAAATTTCCATGGTAACAGTTTAAAAAATTAACAGCACATATTTTATTTACTTTTTGAAAAAGATAGAGCCAGTAAAACAGGCTGCTGACCTAATATGGGCAGATTTATAGTTGTGTATTTGGGCTTATAAATCCAGGGGAAGGGTCAGCAAAATTGGCAGAGAAATATATATTTAAAAGTCATAGCATATGCCATGCCACAGTGGAAGAATATATATGGTACCAAACAATTCACTTATATGTCATTTTTCTTTATATGTTTTCACATGGCTTCATATGAAATCAATTATTTTTAAAATGCAAGAAGTTTTCCACATGATCATACTTATACCATTTCTTTGAGCTAGTTGTTAGGAAGGCTGCATTTGATCTTCAAACTCTGTCATTATTTTAGAAATAAAATCCCCTGCCACGATCAAAATATTCTCAGACCCCTTTCATTAAATTTCTTTTCATGTATTGTAGGTGGGAAAGTAATAGTTTCTTTAGTTTATCTTTTCTTTTCTTTTTCTCAGCTTCACTAGACACTAAATTTTTACTTCCATACTACTGGAAATTTTGCTTGTACTCAGATGTCATCTGACTATAATTCATGACAATCAAGTGCCCTTATAGTTCAATGTATTCATACCTAGAATATATATTCTAAATGTTTAATAGTGATAACAGTAAATATCAATCAATCACTAATGCTCTTATTGTGAAAAAACCATAAATGTAAAGTTATGTATATTAGTTGGTAGTCTGTGTTCCCTGGAGACTTATGAGTTATTCAGGGAGATAATATAATATAAATGAAATTGTAACAAACAAAGCTCTGAAAAATTTGTTCCTGGGGTGTGATGTAGATCAAAGCACCAAGAAGGGAGACCATTTAGTGCTGTATCTGATAGAGGAGTTGAGGTTTAATCTGACCCCGGAAGGAGAGATGAGCTTTCAGTATTGAGATGGAGGATGTGGAGTTCTGAGCAATGAAAATGTGGTGAATGAGGACAAATGGAGGTAAGAAAGTTCAAGGTGCTTGGGAGAGCCCAAGAAGACAGGGACAGAATCCTTATGAATTCTGAGGACATCAGAAGGTTGAAAAGATAGAATAATCTCAGGATGGCCGATTCTTTATATCAAGAAGTTCCTGGTTGCAGACACCAGGTGATCATTTCATGGGTTTTCTGCAGCGTAACAAGCGCTCTTTGAGTAGATTGATTTGGCACTGAATTCGGAGGGAGTTGCCAGGAGAAGGATGAGTCTGTGAAACTATGAAAGCCTGGAAGAGGGAATTCGTTGGATAAGAAACAAAGGAGGCATGATCAGTTTTAGAAGGCTGAAGTCGAGGTGAATCCTGAAGCAGCCAGCTGAAAATGGGAAAAAGCATTGGAAAATTGTTTTAGAAGACAGAATATAAATGAACGAGATCAACCAACAGGAATGTCTGACTAAATTCTGGTTGTTTGGTGAGAGGGATAGAGTTAAACCTCCAAAGCAATGGCTGTTCAAACAGATGCCTGCTTGGAGGGAGATTAAATAATCTGAGTAACAGGAAGCGCAGAAGATTGAAGATCAAATGTTGGCAATTCTAGCCTCTCTTGTGGAAGAAGAATCACTGAAAGAATCATGAAGGTGTCAAAGTGGTGTGAGAGGGGTACAGCCTTGAAGAGTCAGGCAAGAGGACCAGCCAGTAATCCGCCCCCCTGGACACCAAGGGAGTACATTTGTTTAGTCATGGGCTTTCACTCCATACTTCACACATCACTAGGAAATATTTCATGTAACTGAATATTCTCCTCCACTGCCCAGCAAGTATCAACATACCAAGAGGACTGTTGCAGAATGATTTATTATTATATGAACAAACTCTTGAAAATGTATTTTCATTAAGTTTGTGGATACAGGCCTGTAAAGATACTTCAGAAAAAATTCTATCCACAAAAATCTGGACCATGCCACAGCCTGTGTGCTTCTTCTTGCCATGCTGATAATTCCAAAACTCAGCCATTAACCACCGAGAGCACAATCAAACATGACCTGATTGTTTTAATCCCAAATCCAATGTGACTGAAGATTTGCCGAGGCAACTTTCTCTCTACAACGGTGTGCCCAGATGTGAATGTGGCTCCTGGTAAGTGAGTAATAAATCCGTTCAGTTCTGCAGAAAGAGAACATTCTTGGCACACCACACGGGTGCACCTGTGCACACCGCTGCACAAGGGAAGACAGGGGTCTGGCTCTTCCACAGACTGTGCAACGTGATTGCTGGGGATGAGCCCATTCCTTGGTCCTGGAATAGTAACCGCTGCAATAAACACCCATACTTTCGAGTACAGTGGACAAGGATGCTCTGCTTCTCGGGATGATGTATCCATCCCCTGGGTTAAAGGTAAGTTGGGGTAAAAAGTTGCTGAGGTGAAATTACTATAGCCTTGCATTCATGGCTTAGAAGACAAAATGAGGTTTGTTTAGAGGGCATCTTCCTGCTGATGTTGCTGAACCCATATAGAATTTGAGAGGCTTGTTATATAACTAAAACTGTTGCCACTAGCATGCTGGGAGAATCCTGGACCACTTCTCCACCTTCATATGTCTTTAGCTTAGTTATGTGATGCTGGGCAAATCTCTGGACCCATTTTGCCTCTGGCTTTCTTTGAAAAGGAAGAGATAATACCCTGCCCCCATGTCTAATATAAAAGGGAAGCCACTGGGATTGTTGTTGCTAAAATGGAAAGCATTATAGTGATGAACATTTTTACCATGGTTCCTGGATTTAAGAAAAATACACTTACTTTTCTTCTACATGCTTTCCAATTGACTAACATATTTTTAAAATTCTGTAAGAGTACTTCAAGTAGAAATTAGTCCTTTCTGGGAAGAGGACAACGTTCCCAAGGTTGCCTTCTTGCTCCTGTATGATAGTTTCTATTTTCAACTTGGTTTTATTCAAATCACACGTAAAACAGAATTCCTTGTGATAAATTCTGAACAGTAGAGGTCAGTGAGTAATTTCTTGAAAGGCGGATCTGGTGTAAACTGGTTGAGTCCCCAGAGTCCTGAGAATGTGTCTTTGGCCTGAAAATTGGTCCAAGAGCTGAGCAAAGGCAGAGGGGCTAAGCCGTGGCCTGCAGCTGTCTAGGCATGGAAAGCACTTCATATTAGGTAATGACCACCCCCTGTGGCAGGGTCCTTGCTGTTGTTCCTTTTGGGGGTAGGGGCCAAGTAGATGCAGAGTCAAACCACACAGACTCCGGGAGAATGTCGAAACAAGCTCCGTTTATTCAGGAAGAGGCAAGCCTTATATACCCTCCACCCCACCCTGGGGGGAGGTCTGATGAATATGCATCTGCTGGTGTGACATGGCTGTCTCTCATTGGTCCAGGTCATCTCCAGACCATGTTTCAGCTGTTGTTGCTAAGATCATCAGGCAGACCCAGGCTGGCTCTCACCAAGTATCTTTTTTACTTGTTTGGGGCGTTTGGCCCTCAAGCCCGTGAAGGATGAGTCATCCCACAACCACCAACATTGCTAACAGGATGGAAATATGCTTTCAGAAAATGGTAAACAGACAGTGTCAAAACTGCAGAGAATCTGCACAAATCTTCAAACTACAGAACTCACTAGAGTGGACAAGCGTGTGGAACCTGAAAACTGTATTTAATCAGGAGTTATAGCCATGTGGACAAATATTGTTTTTCTTTGCTGAGTTGAATTTGTCGTGATCAGGCTCTAACCTATTGAGCTACTTCATAATATGTAACAGTGGTTTTGCAGGCTGTGCCTTGCCCTAGGAAACTCTATCATATAAGGAGATTTCTATTTCATTTGGAGGGAGAAGGATGACTATGTCCTGGGTAGACCCAGAAACTGTATCATCTACCAGACACTTCCTGATGTGGGATGTCCTTCTATACATTGTGAATATGTGTTGCTCTCATTGGTTGATAAATAAAGCTGCTTTAGCCTATGGCAAGGCAGGATAAAGCCAGTTGGGAAATCCAAGCAGAGAGACAGGAGAAGAAGGGCGGAGTCTGGGAGACTCCATCCAGTCGCCCAAAGAAAGCAGACCAATAATGCCATGGCCATGTGGCAATATTTAAATGAATAGAAATTGGCTAATTAAACATAACAGCTAGCTAGTAATAAGCCTGGACAATTGGCCAAACATTTATAATTAATATAAACCTCTGAGTAATTATTTTATAAGTGGCTGTGGGACTGGGCAGGATGCAGAAAAGCCTCCAGTTACATGCAAGACACCATCCATCTAGCATAGGCTGATAAGTGACTTATTCATGGAAGCAGAAAAAAAGCCATCCCCTAAGTTTAAAAGAAAGAATTGAAACAGTGAAGATACCATGGATGTATTAAATCGTATCAGGAAAACCAGGTCAAAGAAATTATCAGGCATACCAGATCAAAGAAAGTATGTTACTCCTTTATCTGGACCCCATAGATTGATTGATGGACACCTAATGCTGTGATGATATGACTGTATACCAACATGTCCTCTGACACCCATTGTGTGAGTCAAGAATCACCTTGTAGAGGATTCCACAGCTGTCCCTGTCCCTTTAGCTTGGCTGAGTCCTTCATTTTGGATGAGGAAATGTCCTGAACCTGGACCTGCTGTTGCTGCTCTTGGATGCCAGTTCGGCCTTCCACCTCACAGCTGAAATCTGCAGCTTCGCTCTTAAACCCCGGCTTCAGTGGGTCCAACCGTAGCTCCCTCCCGGCACTGGCTTCTTCGTGATCCTGTCAACACACCCTCTTTCTCATCTCAATTCTGAAAATGCTTAAACTCTGCTGAAGCCTCTTTAACTTGTCATTCTGTAGTAAATCTGTAATAAATTCTCTGTGTGTGTGAATATATATATATGTATATATAATATGTATGTATATATAATATGTATATATATAATATGATGTATATTCACTGGGTGCTGTGTGATATGTGATATGAGACTTAACATTAGGAGTTAAGAGCTGAATAAAAGAACCCAAGTTCACCTCAGCCAGGTTACCAAGGTAGCAGGGATTATACAACAAATTACTGCCACTGACAGGGATGAACTTTCTGAGTTTACTGTTACTCAGTAAATTTCGATCTTGTGCAAACACAGATGCGTTCATGTACGCATAGCATGCTCTAGACAATCATATGTATTTTCAGGAATGCAGTTTGGAGGTCAGTTTATAGAACTGACTCCATTCAAAGAGAATTTTGAATGGTCGTGAAATGAATTAGTGTTCCCTTTTCCCCATAATGTTGTTTTGTCAAACAGCTTGATAAAGAAGCTCATTGCTTGAAGAAATACCTTGTAATGCCTAAGTATAATAAAAGGTTTCTCCAGATGTACTCTCTAAGTCTGGCTGCTATAACTGTGATACTTTGAGTCATCAAAAATAAAATAACTCGTCAGCTTTTCCCCTAGCTGAGTTGTAGAGGTACAACATTGGAGGACATGCTCCTTAGAAATTTACCTTAAGCCCTAAGTATCTGGTAGTAACTGCTTTGGCAACCTAGTTACTATACTGAACTCTTTTTTTTTTTTTTTTTTTTTTTTTTTTTTTTTTTGGTTTTTTGAGACAGGGTTTCTCTGTGTAGCTTTGCGCCTTTCCTGGAACTCACTTTGTAGACCAGGCTGGCCTCGAACTCATAGAGATCCGCCTGGCTCTGCCTCCCAAGTGCTGGGATTAAAGGCGTGCGCCACCACCGCCCGGCTTTATACTGAACTCTTTAAAGTGATACATAAAAGCTGCATTTACATGCAAAGCTCACCGTTATCAGGGCATAGGTCAGAAATAATTTTTAAGCCTGTGTCACTTTATTTACCTCATTTTAAAAGTTAATAGTACCATTATTTGGGTTAGTGAAACATTTCCTGATCAAATTTTGCTGTTAAAATAAGGAGATACCATTTAATACAAGAGATTCTAAAAGATGACTTTCCTGTTTCTGAGTAATAATTTTCAGCCCATATTTTATGGTCAAATACATGAGACACATGTGTTGCTTCAGGGACTGAGTCCAACATTTTTTTCTTGTTGCTGTAACCAAACACCTGACAGCAAGACCCTTAAAGGAAGAAGAAGGATGTGTTTACATCAATCTTAAAATTTAAGAGAAATAATTAAAATTTTATACCATTATTATTTTGCTTCTATTTTGAATTTATTTTTAAGATTATACTATAATTACATTTCTCCCTTTGCTTTGCTCCCTCCAAATCCTTCCATATATACCTCCTTGCTTTCTTTCAAACTAATGGCCCCTTTTTAAATTAATTGTTATTATAAGCATATATATGTAGGTACATATATATATATATATATTCCTAAATATAATGCACTCAGTCTGTGTAATGTTACTTGTATGTATATTTTCATGTTGACCATTTGGTATTGGATAGCCAATTGGTCTGCTCTTCCATGGGAAAGACTATTTCTCCCACACGCAGCATTTCTTAGTAGCCTGTAGTTTTGTTATGTAGGGTTGAGGCCTCATAGACTTTCCCCCATCCACTTTAGCATGTCTACTGTTGTTCTTGATCCGCTCAAGTTGAGGCTTTCATGTTGGTGAAACTTCATGGGTGGATCTTCCAACATTACTAGGGGACACAATCTCACAACAAACTCCCTGATCCTCTGGCTCTCACGGTCTTTCCACTCCCTTCTTTTTCAGTGTTTCCTGAACTTTAGACACAGGAGTTGTGTTGTAGAGGTATCTGTTGGGACTGGCTTTCGCAAGTCTACATTTTGATTGATTGTGCTTTGCTGTAGTGGCCTCGATTTGTTGCAAAGAAAATTTTATTGTTGAAGGGTAAAGGCTACATTTATCAAGCTAGACACTGGAGGAGGTTGTATGAAGCCTGGGATGGTTGGGTAGTTGGGAGTTATGCAGAAGGGACCTGTGGGTGTTTGCAGGTAAACTATGTTTTGCAACACACTAGCATCTATATTACTCAGGGTTTTATTGAACCAAGACAGTTAACTCCATAATAGATCAGAAGTTGTCAATTACTTTTTTGTATGTTTCTATGAGTGAAAGAGTAAATTGTAACCAGACAGTTTTCTCCCACCTTCCAGTTCATGAATAACCATTCAGAGGCTAAATATTATTTATAAATGTTTGACCATTAGCTCAAGCTTGTTACTAAGTCTTACACTTAAATTAACCTGTAATTCTTATCTATATTTAGCCACATGGCTTGGTACCTTTTCTCAGTACAGCATTCTCATCTGCATCTGGCTGGTGACTCCTGACTCTGCCCTTTCTCTTCCCAGAATTCTAGTCTGGCTGTCCCACTCAGTCTCTTCCTGCCCAGCTATCGGCCAATCAACTTCATTATTAACAAAAAGCATAATCCACAGCAGTAAATAGTAAGTATTTTAAGCTGGGCTTCACAGGGCCACAATTCTTCAATTCTTTTGTTAGAATACAAAGGCAGCCCTAGGTAATACACACATGAATGGAAAGGTTAGCCCCAGTAAAACTCAGCTCATTAGACACTGGAATTTGAATCCCATATGACTTCCATGTGTCACAAATTATACTCATTTTTTATTTTTTCCTAACCTGTGAAATATGCAAACTATTTTTAGCTTGTAGACTGTATAAAAACAGGTGCTAGGCTGGATTTAGCAACAGGCAGGAATTTGCTGACTTTTGTTGTCAATAATATAAGCAATACAGAATTTGATGCAGAGAACTGAGAACTTACAGAAATTTTGAAGGGATGAAGGAACTATCTGGGCCTTAGGCCCCAGGAATACGTTGGAGCTTCTGAAAATGCTCTGCCTTTGCTCTGAACAGGTGAACTACTGCTGCAAATCCAGGACAATAACAAATTATGAGTCTGTGGCTAATCCTGCTGACTTCAGTCCCAGGTTACCCTGCCACGGGCCAGAAACCTGCGCCTGCTGCTCTAGGAAGATGCTGAATCAGGGATCCACCGTGGGAAGTCTGCAGTAGCTGTCACCTCGGCCTTGATCCTCACCAGCAAAGCGTATGCCTCCAACTTGGCTTCTTCCTCTATTGGATTCCGTTTGTAAGCATTCTCCAATGAGTGTGATGGAACCTAAATAATATGCTAGCCACTAACCAGTCTGAGAAATGCAATTTTAACTTTGCAGCTTGTGTATACTAGCTGTGGGTAAGAATGGATGTTGGACAAAGCAATTTGGAGTATCAGACACAGTCTAATAGGAAGGAGACAGATTCCGTTTAGATGACTTCTTTTGACATTTCCAAACCTGTGAACTTTCAGGAAAATAGAATCCTCTATATAACCACCACAAATAGTGGGAGAATGCAAGTAATCATGTGTGCGCGTCCTCTCTGTCTGTGTTGCCATTCCAAACAATATTTTATTCCATTGCACTGGTCTGAATATCCCACAGTTGCATAAAAATGACTTGTGTGATTACCTTCATGGAAGCGTTGATGGAAATCACAACAGAAACCGCTTTTCAATATAGAAAGGGTGAAAACCTTTGGTATCCCTACACTAGTTAGCAAAGGAAGGATAAGGGTAGATCTTCCTGGGGGATGAGATCCCAAACACACTGCAAGAAAACAAGTTAAGGAGCTGCATGCGAAGGGACCCTGCTTTATTATTTTTAAAAATAGTAAATTGTACTGATAGTTTTCTGATTTTGTATGTCAACTACAGATAGAAATATACCCCTAAATGCATATAAAAGATAGAAGGATTCTTGTAATTCTCTCAGGAATTTGGGAGCTAATTGTTGTCAAATTTTCTCTGGATATATACCTTTTCTATACCAATAAAAGCTGAGACTTATATCTGACATGAATTTAGTTTCCTAAATTCCTTAATTCCTAAAATTCACATTTTTATTATTTAGGGGTAAAACTTTCTACTTACAGCTTCAGTAACTCAAGATCTTGTAACAGTCCGAATCTCTTTATTTTCAACCTTAAAAAACTGCTAGAGGTCACTAATGCCTCCTTAGGTGAAGTTTCTGTGTGCTGAAAGAGAGAAATAACTCATTTCAGAAAGTTGGGTCCAACCTTAGAAATGTTAGGTTGTGATGCATTTCAGAATCTATTCTTCTGCACAAACACTATGAAATGCTATTATTATTGGCACAATCATGCCACTTAATCAATCCAGATATGCAAAGTATTTGCCAGCATTAAATGAAAAATTGGTAGTGACTCTTCCATAGGGCTTCTTTTCTCAAATGCTTGTCTGAAACCTCCAATGCTAAGTATTTCAGATCCATTACTTCCTTTTCCTACTCTTACGTGAAAAGACTTGATGGAATAGACTTAGGGGAAGTCTAAGTTACTCGTTACTTAGTGTTGTATGAGAGCATCTCCAATATCATCTCAAACACACACACATAGAAGTCTACCGTCAATATCCATGAAACATACTCTAAAACATAACTCTGTCGGCTACGACCATACATCTGCTTTCTACTTGAGCAAAACACAAATGTAAGGGGTTTGGGAGATAGTTCAGTCACTGAGAGCACTGGCTGCTGTTCCAGAGGACCTTGTCTGCACAGAGCAGCTCCCGATGGTCTGAAATTCCAGTTCAGAGGATTCAGTGTTCTCTGTCCCCAGCAGGCACCAGCCCTGTACATGCTGCACATACACAGATCCAGGCAAGACACTCGTTCACATAAAGTAACTAAATCTTAAAATGTTTAAATACAAATGTGAATCAGCTATGTCCAGAACTGACGACAACACAAGATGTGTGGAGGCCATCAGTCCTAGAGTCAATACGACTTGTGAAATAATTAAATTGATGTTAAACTCCCTAAGTCTGAGTAAGGTCAAAAAGAACCAGTGGGCAGCAACGCTAAACTGTAGAATGCATTAAAATAGTAGTATTAAAATGACTTTTGAAACTTCTTTACACTCTCAGTAATTGAGAAGGCATGTAAGATAAAAATCTAGGATGCCCAGTTAAATGTAAATTGTAGAAATATACTGAAAAAAGTTTAGTTATGCACCACATATAACATGGTGTATATGCACACTAACAAATACTCATGTTTGGCTGAAATTCAATTGTTTTGCATCTTGTGTTTTGGTTTGCTTAGTCTGGCAAGTTTATATTGTTTTGTTGTTGGTAGTTTCCCATTGTGCATTAAAACTGAAAAGAAATTGAAGGTGTACACTACTTAGTTTTAAGATAACAGACCTGTTAGGTAAACAACAATTTTATGAAAATCAACCACATTTTTCTTAAATGAAATAATAAGTTTGATACTGTGCACAGCTTGCCAAGTTTTAAATGTTTAATTTAATAGAAGCTAGCTAGATTCTTGTATTTTTTTCTGCCCTGAATCTTTTGTTATCTATTTCTCTTTAAAATATATAAAGAAAGGTTAGCTTCACATAGGTACAGTCTAGAAGAGTAAAGCATGCTTTAATCCTTCTTTGTATAATTGCAGACTCTGGATTGGGCTGTGTGTGCGTGCATGTGAGTGTGTATGTGTATGTATGTCTTAAAAATTATTAGGGTCCAGCCTTAATAATGTTCTCCCCAGGGGCCCAGAAGAGAAACTGTGAATGGCAAGAATTATTTTCGGGAAAAGAATCCAAGTACACCAAGTTCTTTCGTCTGTCTACTTTATTCCTCTGGGATAAAATTCTATCTATACAGCTTCAGTTCTGTTCTCATGCCTAGCTTCTTTCTTGCCTGATTTCTCTCTACCTTTATCTGCTGTCCCCTCTAGGTTCTATCTTAATTCTCTCATCTTAGTTCTGCCCCATCTCATCTCATTCTTACCCATCTTGTTCTTTCCCATCTGGCTCTTCCTCATCTTTCATTTCATCCTTCTAGTTCTCCATCTAATTCTCCAGTGGAAATCCTCTCTAAGTCTCTGAGGTTTACACTTATATACCCACCCATGCAATTGCAGTGCTCTAGCTAAAGCAAGGTCACCAGGCTTGAACTCTTACAGGGTTATAAAGGCAGACAAGAATTTCCCTTGGGCAGTGACCGTCAGGCTTTCTTTTACAACCCAAAAGGGGAGTGGTTAAGGGAGGAGGTTGACTAAGAGCTAAAAATCAATTAATATATCAGAAAAAGGGAATTTGTGTGCTCAAACTACATTTCTAGAGATGGTTAGGTAAATGTTAGGAGTCTATAATGTTAGTATAAATACCACTAAGGCTGTATAAGAAAGGAGGGTCTGAGCTTAGTTTACTTTAATTCAAGAGATTGTTTGGCCTTGGATGCTAGATAGGTATTTCAGATAAAATACCCTGTTATGAGTTTCTGGAAGCATACATAGCATACAAGAAAATCATTGCAGGAATCGGCAAATATATATACAAAAGCTAAAATATCACCAAGACTTCCTAAGCCATGGCTTGACCTTCAGAAAAGTCCTTGACCTTTCCAAATAGTAGCTTTTGTGATAGTAGCTGAATTCCATCACATTTTCCTGTGGCTAGCAGCGTGTGTGTGTGTGTGTGTGTGTGTGTGTGTGTGTGTGTGTGTGTGTGTGATATGTGTACATGTGAGAATAGGTGCATGTGTGGAGGGAGGCCAGAGAAGGCTATCAGTTGTTCTCTTCTGTCACTTTCTGTCCTAGTCCCTACAGACAAGTTTTCTCACTGAGCCTGGGGCTCTCTATTGAATCTAGACTGGCTTTTCAGCAAGCCCCAGTGTTGCTCCTGTCTCTATCCTCCTAGGCCCCTGTCACAATGCTGGTTTACAGAACTGGAGTGGTTATGCCCACTTGAACTCAGTTTCTGTTGTTTGAATCTTTGATGATCTTTTAATTAAAAAATCCAGAGCCAGCTATTAGGGTGAAAGCTTAAAGATCAGAGAAACAGAACAACCAGTCACTAGTTCTTACCTCTACAAAACCCTCAGCCTAAAGAGTGAGTTCCTGTTTCCTCAAGCCTTATATTCCTTTCTCTGCCCTGCCATATTACTTCCTGGGATTAAAAGCATGTGTGCTTCCCAAGCAAAGGCATAAGATCTCAAGTGCTGGGATTAAAGGCATATGCCACCACTGCATGACCTGTATGTCTAATCTAGTGGCTGGCTCTGTCCTCTGATCCTCAGGCAAGTTTATTAGGGTACACAATATATCACCACAAGTCTGCTCATGCTTCTGGGACAAACACTCATCATTCAACCATCTCCCCAGCCACGTGGATGTTATTTTTGATGTTGCACTCCAAATCAACAACTGACAGTTTCTTAAAGGCAAGATGTAACAAAGGATGTGAAGCCATGGCAGTATCTTGTTCACATGCTTTCCGATGGAATTGGATTGATCCTTCTTTGCCTTTGAATGGATCTTTTCATTCTGTTTGACTAAATACATCATGGGCATTGATCATTTGGAAAATAACTTTGATTTTGAGTTGATTTATGTACTTTTTACAAAAGATCTTTATACAATGTTAAAATAATCACATTTGTTAACATCACTACCAACTTGATCAGAGGTATCTTTATGTAGTGAATCTTTTTTCCAAAATCCTTAATTTACTTGAAAGCTGAAGTTCTATCATTGAAAAGACATTCTAAAATTTGCCCTCCTTGAATCAGGAAGCTCATTTTATTCTTTTTAATGAAATCGTATGTCCAATAGCTGAGTTTGAAAAATCATGGTCAATCCTTTTCTCAAGTAGAGATTGGGGTCCATCCAAAGAGCTATGAGGTTAGTTTATAACACAGACTTGATCCTTAAAAAGTGTCAGTGGTGGCAGAGGTATTTCATGTATTTTTCTCCTAACATTACATACATTTAAAATGTGTATTAATAAGTAGAAATTTAATTACATTTAGTCAAAGACCATCTACGTGGAATTTTGGGTTATTTTTTGTGGTTTAGTTTATGTTTTGGTTTCTTTTTCCAGTGAGTGTGAGGAACTGGAGCATGTAGTGGCCACTGCTACTGTCCCATTTCTACTAGTATGCATACCAACCCTGCTACTTTAACCACCATTTCACAACCACCAAGGGGTGCCAACAGCTTTATTATCCAGGAGCCTCAAAGCATTGATTGTCATGGAGATAGTTTTCTCTTCATGGACCCCCTGAAGATGTTCTGGGAAAAGACAAAATTCTGCATACCAGGCTTTAGACCCCTGCTTTAACCAAACAAGAGGTGCCTGTGATATTGTGCTACTTTAGCCCTAGTGCTTGGGAGGCCTAGACAGGATGGTGTAAGAATCAAGGCCAGTTTAGACCGCATAGCATTTGTCTCTAAAACCAACTGAAAAACAACAAAAAGTTATCAAGCCTCATGGACTGAACAACTACTGGATTCATGGGCCTTCCAATGGTAGACAGCCATTATTTTAGACTAGCTGAATCTCAGCCTATAAGTTATTCTAATAAATCCCAATACCTATATTGATCTCAATCTCTCTCTCTCTCTCTCTCTCTCTCTCTCTCTCTCTCTCTCTCTCTCTCAAAGCTAAGAGCAGCTGGATGAGCTATTTGGGAACCCAGCAGGCTCCTCAGAGAGAACTGGGAGGTAAAGGGTGCTTGAAGGTTTCAGAGACCATTAGCCTGGGGCCAGCAAGGGCAGGTCCCTGACCTTTACTTGAACATGTGTCTGTGGGAAAGGTTTAAAAGAAGAATATATATATAGAGAGAGATATTTCTTCTATAGGTTCTGTTCCTCTAGAAAACCCCAACTAATACAGTATTCGTCTTGACTAAATTCTTTATTATCCAGTAGTATGTAGGTACCGGAAGAGTGGGGAGTTTTTTGCCTTTGTTGTCCAAAATTGGACCTCTGTTTCTCTTGGTGGTTCTTTGTTATTGTAGCTACTAAGTAAATACATGTTGAATGGGTAGATGATTTCAAATGATTTCCCTCCCTCTCAGTTTTCTTCTCCTTTAGTCACATTTCCCTCTTTTTTAACATGATACCCACAGCAGTATACCACTTCTCACCCTGTTTTGACCTTCTCCAATTAATGAATTAGGTATTTCTACACTTTGATCCTATGTTAAAATAGCTGGGTTGCTGAAAGGCCATCTGTGAATTCAATGCAATCTCCACAATAATGCCCGTGATGTTGTGCTCAGAAAAGTCATCTGGAACTGAAGGTGGTGTCTGGGAACCAGGTGGCCCCTCTGGTTTATCATTCTTTCTTCTGATGTTTATCTTGCTCCCTTATTCCCTCCATGAAAGAGGTTCTGACCCCAGTTAGTTGTCCTTGTGTGTGTGTGTGTGTGTGTGTGTGTGTGTGTGTGTGTGTGTATGCTATATTTACTCTCTAATGCCTAATTTATTTATAGGGTACACTTTTACTTCTTAAGGAAATTCAGGCACCAGCATGATAGGAGATATTTGTCTGATTTTCCCGTAACTCATGTAGCTATGCCCCCGGAAGGCTGTTTTTGAGGATGAGTCTGGATAAGTCAGTTACTTAGTCATGACAAAAGAGTTAAGATGTTTTCATGTCGTTATCCACATTATAGTTAAAAACAAAGTAGAGAATTTCACCGGAAGGAATAAAAACAAATGACCCTCGGGTTGAGACACTTAGTCACTGCAAGCTGTCCAGCACGCAGGGCATTCTTTGAGGGGTGACAGTGAAAGCTAAGAACAGCTGGATGAGCTATTTGGGGACCCAGCAGGCTCCTCTGGTCTCAGGGAGGGCTGAGAGGTGAAAGGTGCCTCCAGGGTTCAGAGACCATCAGCCTGGGGCCAGCCAGGGCAGGTCCCCGACCTTTAGTTTCTCATGTGTCTGTGGGAAAGGTTTACACAAAGAATGGACTAATTGGCTTGTTCTCCACCTGGCTTCTGATTCTAGAAGTGGGTGAGCTGCTGGAAACTGGAGACAATGGAAATGGACTGTGTGTGTGACTGCGTCACCAGCCTGCTCACCGAACTAAAATGCAGTGCGGTTTGTTGGCCTTTAACTTGACAATAATAATGTGCACGCATGTGATTCGACGTGATTTATTAACTATTATAAATTGTAATTTGACTGGAATTGCCCATGGTCTCAGTCTACTGTTAATAAATAATACTATGATCTGTTTTCAATCGAAAGAATAGGTTCATTGTCACAAAAAGGGCCATTTTTAGTCACTTGTGCCAGAAAAAAATTTCAGCATTTAATGGAAAACATCACAGTGCAAGGAAGCATGGATGTTTATTGTAAATGTCTGTTTGTTTTCTCATCTCCGAGTAATGTTTCCCTGGGTGAACTTTCTCATTCTGATGCTTATAAATAAGAGTCCTTAAAATACATACCTGGGAAATTGCATGTGGTGTCCAAGACATCTTCTGGAGAATCAAAATGTGATCTGTGCTATAACTTTTATCATCCTCTCCCAACAAAGGCTTTAAACCTCCACATCACACAGTGTCTCGGGGTAACTTTTATCATTAGTAAAGGACAGCATACGGTGCCCATGCTGTGGTCACTGTTGGTGACACTATTTAAACTGTTTATCAAGGGTAACTGTATCCTGTCAGAACTCTAGGAAATGTTGGGAAAAAGTTCACGTTTTCTGAGACCAGCTTCCAAATGCAAAATCACTCCTGGTGGCAGAGTCATGATGAGTTCTATGGTCCATCATGCTTTGACCTTCTGTCTGAAACTACTTCACATTTGCATATTGACAAAAAGGATGACCTCCTGCTCTGCCCTTTAAACCCCAAGTAGCTAGGCCTGCATTTACTGCAAATGGGGGAAGAAGGTTGAATATCCTGCTGCTTGGATTTTATTTCAAGTTTAATAATAGGGTCCTTCTTTGTTTGTTTGTTAGTTTTTAATGACTATAAAGACTACTAATACAGTACTTGCCATCTTTGGAATAGCACTGATTTGAGTTTAGGATTCCACAATATCTAGTATGATAAATTCTATGCCATGTAGTACGCTATTAAAATCAGCTGTCAGCAGAAAGCAAAGAAGCACAAAGCATCCTTGCCTATCAAATCAATAAACAATAAACTTCAATGGTTATAGGGGGAGCATTTCCTCTGACTAAATCAAACAAGATCAATTTTCCTCCAGCAGTCCCAGGAGACTATTGAACCCAGACAGAAGCCAACAAGAGATTTTCCCTGCAGTTTGAGAATAAAAGGTAAAAATCCCTTCCATTCCTCCCTGACAGTTTAACCTTTGGGGCCGATAATCTGAAGTGGAACATAACGCCCCAGAAGAGTATTATCTGGAGGTCATCTCATCTGGAGACTGAAGGCCACTTCCAACAAACAATCAGATATCTAATAAAACTGTAAGATCACATCTCTGGCATATAAGCCATCAGAATAAACCAGATAAGAGTGAAAAAGCTCAGAATCCTTTTATGAGTAGGCAGAGAAACATAGCCACTGATCTTGTTATTTCCCTAAGCATCAGTGTGAGTTTTGACAAATGCTCATTGGGGCATGTCTTACTTCATAAAACTAATAGCAAATTGAGATTCACCAATTTACAAAATGGGAGAGAAAATTTGTTTGTTTTTATCTTGCCATTGAAGAAGTATTTTCCTCAAAATGCTGTGAACGTCTCCCATTATTTTAATTCATTTGACATTGTATTCACTCTACAGAGTTCGTCTCTGCTATAATCACAGAATAAACTGCCAGCCTCCTGTTAGATTTATCAACAAATACATCTCAGAATAAGTTTTAGTTCGATTCAATGCTTTAACCTTAGAAGCAAAAATACATGTGATTTTTCAAAAGTGGCTTATCGTTCTTTCTAGGCTTACATGCATTTGATAGCTAAATTCACACACATTGGCAATTAAATTTTTGATCTGAAATAGTTTAGGAAGAAAATCCCTGCATGATGGATAAAGTGTTTGTTCCATATACATTCATATAAACAGTCTTTTGTTTCTCCTCAACTGCTAAACTTTTGAATCATATAAAGCGCTTTACAGTTGTGTTCACAACAATTGTAAAATAAGTGAACAATCAAAACATTTTTAAGTTAATATTGTCTGCTTTCCTATACTGTTGCTTTTCTTCTATCCAACCTCACTTACAGTTAAATTTCCAGAAAATGTGAAACAACAGATGTTAACGAAGACCCTGAATTTCCTCAATGTTAATTTATGTTTATTAGAATATTAGTTGTAGTCATTCTGAGAGGTTGTGTCTTCCCATCCGTCAGCATTGCAGGGCGTCACCTATTTGAATAAGTCTTGGAACACATTAATTATAGCGAAGTGATCTTAAAGACCACATTAGCAAATTCACACCAATGAAAATAGAATTTACTAACTACTTCCTAAAGGCCTCAACCTTTCATTTGAAAGAGAGTGAAGTCATCTTTTTCTAAGTTATATGATAGCTTATTTCCACTTGAAAGTTAATGATTACCTAGTTCATCTTTATTCTGGAATTTTCTAAAATATACGTGTCATTAAAAGAGTATTTTTGTATTGATAATTATGCTATATATCATTGACTCTAATCTTTGGGAAATAAAATGCAATCCTTTTTTAAAAGAATATTATATTTGTTTAAGAGTCTAGAATTTGAGAAGGATATAATTATGTGAAAAGAGATAATTCATACTTAAAATCCATTCATTATTCTATTGATAATGGAAAATAGGAGTGGTGGCTCTTTTGGCTAAAATTGTGATAGTTCTACTCACATGTCCCACTTGTTATGCACTTTTGCCATTATGAACTATAATCACTGAAGAAGTCAAGCTTGAACCAAGGGACTTATAAACTAAGTTGCACTATGTTCCATTACTTTGATTTGGATCCTAATAACTTTAAGCATAGTGTTGTGTTTCATGCCACTGGAATCAGAATTCCACATCACAATGCTGTAGGTAATAAATCATGCTCCTGGTAAAATGGGGATGGCAAGAATGATGAGACCAGTCACATGACCATGTGGCCATGACATCCAGAGAATAGCAGAAAGACCCTCTGTCTGTAGAGTCGCTGGCTCTGAACTGGCATGCTGTCATTTGGAGATTGATAACAAGCCTGGTCTTGCACAAAACTGAACCGATTGGTCTAGTACAATGTAGCATCTCTGTGGGTTATTTTGTCTTTACATTTTAAACATCTGTTCTTGACATGCATTCATTATACTTGGCGTTGAGTTTCATATAGACAATTTCTTTCAAAGACATCATATTCATCCAGTTCTCCACCCTAGGTCTCCCTTCTCTCTTTCAGGAGTTTATTCTTAAGATGAATTTCACAGGATCAAGAGAAACTGTATCTTTATGCAGGGTCAGAGAGAAATTGTCTCACTATAATTCAGTATTTTCAAGATTTGGAATAAGAATCTAGGTTGTGCAGTAACACATTTCATATTTAACATGTGGAATTTGGAAGCTAATAAGAGATCAAGTTGTGTTCTGGAGTATGTTGAAATTCGTAGATTTTGTCTTAATTACAAAACGTGAGCATCTTATTATTTGAAATGTAGACACACACACACAAGCATACACACAGAGAGCTAGAATAAAATAAAATTATAATCAAACAGTTAAAAGCTGTTGACTATGCTATTATAGAATTTTGGGTTTCTATCCTTTTGTGTATAATTCATGTACAAACATACATTGATGATTTTAATAATGGGGAAAAAACTGAAAAATAGTGAGTACTTGATGTTATTGGGAATTATTCAGCATTTGTGTCCATTCACCAACTACTAATGTCCTCTTCAGGACCCCTCCCCACTGTGGCTAGTCTTCGTGGGGCTATCAGTTAAGCTTCCTGTTTCTTCTCAAGCCAGGGGACTGGCAGCTGAATCAAGCCGGAGGAATTCATGTATTGCTTCTAAGATTTTGAATCTTGAGCAAAGTGACAGAAACATAGGAGGAGGGGTGGGGCTGGAAGACCTTCTCAGCTCTTCTCTCTTCCACAGACAAGATGGGAAAGATCAGGGGTTCCTTGCTAATTCCCAGCATTGTACTGTCTCTGGATTTCTCTTCCTGAGTTTAACCTCAATCAAAGCCTGCTTTTGTGCTTACTACCAATGAACCCTAACATGCACTGAACCCATTTTTTTCCACTTACTTATTGAACACATTTTCACTTAGCATGTATTGTAACATATGTAATATATGCCATAATAAACTACATATATATATAGTATCTTTACATGCGGCCATGGAAAAAATTCAGTGTTAGGCTTAATTTCTAGGTATAGAGTACGTTGAGTTTGTTTATTTCAAAATCCTTTTATTCACACCAGGCAGTTGTAATTAAAATGGCTCCCAAAGTTGTGGTATCAATTATGATAATATCAACTTCTCTGTACTTTACATTTCTATTTTTTATTAAATTGGTAAAAAATAATTTTATATGAGGTTAAATTTATTAATCATTTATATATACAACATACCTATGAGTTAGGCTATATGCCTGTCAACAGATGAATGGTTAAAAAGGAAAATATGGCTCATATACAATGGAATTCACTCACTTGTAAAGAAAAATGAAATATGACATTTGCAAGAAAATTAATGCAGTTGGAGATCATTGTGCTAAGTAAATTAGCTAGACTTAGAGAAATGCTACATATTTCCTCTTACACACAGACTCTACACTTAAATATTGTGTGTGTTTACCATATCCTTCTTATTTAATACCCAGGTTACTTTGTTTTATTTTCTGATATAAATTAATCTAGAATTCAAGAGGCTTATATATTGTTTTTCATAATATATAAAATGAAATATAATTTTTATTGAAATAAAAATTTTAAAATTATTAAAATAAAATAGATTAAATGCCGTTACTACTTTTTTTTTTAATCCGTGTTTTTTTTTTGTTTTGTTTTGTTTTGTTTTGTTTTTTGTTTTTCAAGACAGGGTTTCTCTGTGTAGCTTTGCACCTTTCCTGGGACTCACTTGGTAGCCCAGGCTGGCCTCGAACTCACAGAGATCCGCCTGGCTCTGCCTCCCGAGTGCTGGGATTAAAGGCGTGTGCCACCACCGCCCGGCTTGCCGTTACTACTTTTGAGTAAATATGCATTCCCCATTAATTTAAGGTACTCCCTTTTATCATCTGAGGTCCTGCTAGAGTGGGCATGGTCCAGCTAGAACGACTAGAATTGCCTTTGGGGACTACTAACACACATCTGTGCCTCCAGATCTAGTGGCTCAGAAGCTGGACTTCATCATGATCCTCAAGATTTGCAGGGATGTTAGTGAAGAAGCAATGCTTTAACTCACTCACTTCTAACTCTCTCACCAGCCAAGGGGGTTTTATTTCAGTTGGCCATCTTTGTTTTTAAATTAAAATTGGTATGTTTAATATTTTCAGTTAAGGTTACACTACCCAGTTCCCAAAAGAAACCTTTTATTCCTACTATGTTAACATGACATGTATGTAGCAGGAATCTTAAAAGTTCTTATTAATAAAATCAAACCCGAGGCAGGTATTGGAGTGAATACTGGAAAATCAGAGAGACAGAACAAGCCACAGCTAACCTCACCTGGCCAACTTCTCAGCTCATCTTGTTTCCTCAAACTGGAAGCTTCTGTGTCCTCATATCCAAATGGCTCTCAGCTGAACTGTGCTGCTCAAAACCTAAAAGCTTAACCAGCCAAATGCTTAACCAGGCCAAAAGCTTCTAGTTCCTGGTCCTCACACCTTATATATCTTTCTGCCTTCTACCACCACTCCCTGGGATTAAAGGTGTGAGTCACAATGCTTGGTTGTATCCTTGAACAGATGGATTTCTGCCTCTGGAATGCTAGGATTAAAGGTGTGAGTGCCACCATTTTCTAGCCTTTGTATCTAGTGGCTGTTCTGTCTCTGACCCCAGATAAGTTTATTAGGGTGTACAATATTTTGGGGAACACAATACCACCACACATGTAGGAATGACAATTCTGATATTGTATCGACTGGACATGCAGGACCCATAGGGAGGTGACCACTGAACTTTGCAAGGAGAGATGGTCCTTCAGGTTCCTGCTTTGCAAAAGAAACTGCCAGACATTCTAGAGGACACAGAGAGAAGCAACTGAGAGACTCTAGGCCTCTGGGTTGAAGATGGATGCCCCAACGTTGCAGAGGAACTTTGGGTGACTGTCTAGGCAGACAGCTGTCTCTGTCATTCTAGATTTTTGGAAGTTACTTACAGTGCACTTCCTGTTCACTTAGGTAATATTATATCCTTCTGAGGTCTTTGATGTAGCTGAAGACTAGATAGTTATAATTTTCCTTGGTTATGATAAAAGATAAATTAGATATAAAACTTTAGACTCACAAATATAGGACAGATAGAATATTTTCTTTAATTTTGCCAAATACAAATAGACTAGATATTATAGCTGTAGTTCTTGCTTGATTACTGTTTTGTTATATATAATTTTACTATGTTGACGTTAAAACCTTTCTTTTAAATAGAAAAGGGGAAATGATATGAATGTCGTTCTGTGATGTGAATGTGTGTTGCTCTGATGTGGTTGATAAATAAAATGCTGATTGGCCAGTAGTCAGGCAGGAAATATAGTATAGGTGGGATAAGCAGAGAGGAGAATTCTGGAAAGAGGAAGGCTGAGTCAGCAGATGCCAGTCCGCTGTCCAGGGAACAGCATGTAATGGCACACAGCTAAAGCCACGGAACACATGGCAACATATAGATTAACAGAAATGGGCTGAGTTTAAATGTAAGAGCTAGTCAGTGGTAGGCCTGAGCTAATGGCTGTACAGTTTTTTTTTTTTTTTTTTGGTTTTTCGAGACAGGGTTTCTCTGTGTAGCTTTGCGCCTGTCCTGGAACTCACTTGGTAGCCCAGGCTGGCCTCGAACTCACAGAGATCCGCCTGGCTCTGCCTCCCGAGTGCTGGGATTAAAGGCGTGCGCCACCACCGCCCGGCTTGGCTGTACAGTTTTAATTAATATAAGCTTCTGAGTGATTATTTTATAAGCGGCTGTGGGGTCTGTGGGGCTGGGCAGGACCGGAGAAGACTTCAGCTACAAAAAGCTACAATGACAGAGACATGGGCAAGGAGCTTTTATCAATTTGTAATACACTATATAGTATGAATTGTATGTCCCCTGAAGGTTTGAGAAATAAAATTTCCCAGAAATTACTAGACCTGATAGTATTTTCAAAGTTAAGTTTGGATGTTGTGATAAATTTGAATATTCTTGCAAAAGTAATTATATTCCTCCCTTAACTCTGAGATACGTTTTAATATTTTTTTCTTTAATGGACAATTACTCTACTTTTATTCAGTTTAGCTTAGATTTATATATTTTGTTCCCTCATAGTTTATTTAAAGCAGTAAATTCTCTGTCTTATTGAAATATACTTGACAAACAAAATTATATTCAAGTGTATTTGTGTACATTGTGATTTGATGTGTTTATGAATTGTGAGATAATTGCTTCATTAAATCAATTACTGTGTCTGATACTGAATGTAAGTTACTTTGTCTTTAGTTAGGATATTTAAAAATTAAATTGTTTAACAAATTTCAAGCATACACTACAGTATGCTGTCCAGCTGTAGTCTTTAATCTTAAGACTCAATTTAAAGCTGCAATTTTGTACCTTTTAGATAAACATTGCTTTATTCACCTGACCCTCAAGCCCTGGACAAACCCATATCAACCCACTTAAATGAATTAGTAAATTTTTTTAAAGTCCACAAATAAGTAAAACCATAAACTCATCTTTCTTTTATTGGCTTATTTAACTTTATCATACAGCCCTCCAGGTTCACCTGTATTGAGACAAATGGCAGTATTTCTTTCTTTCTTTCTTTCTTTCTTTCTTTCTTTCTTTCTTTCTTTTTTTTGTGTGGCTCAATAGCAATGTCTATAAATACATAACTACCACATTTGGGTTATGCATTCATTCTTCAATTGATGTCTTAGTCCACTTTATCTTTATATAACTGAATACTTGAAACAAGGGAAAAGGAGGCTGGAGAAATGGTTCAGCAGTGAGGAGCACATACTACTCTTGTAGAGGACCCAAGTTCAGCTCCCAGTGTATCAAGTAGCATACAAGTACCTGTAATTCCAGCTGTAATTCTAGGCCCTCTTCTATCTTAACTTTGCCTGTGTTAGGCTCCTGCACACACATATGCACATTCCTCCATACACACATATGTACATAATTAAAAATAAATAGTGGACTACCTAAAATCGAGTAATTTATACAGAAAAGGTATTTATTTTGGCTTGGTGTTCTGGAGGCTCTAAAGTCCAAGAGGATAATGTCGGCATCTTGTTGGCTTTTTGGGAGTAATTGCTTTGCTTGATAAAATGATGAAAGATCAAAAGGTCAGACACATGATTGTGAAACAGGAACAGAGAAAAGGTCTGGATGAATAGCTTGCTATTGTGATAACTAATTCACTCTCATGGAAATTACATCAATCAAGTTTCAAGGGTAATATTACCATGACCTAAAATGCTTCCTATTAGGCCTTAGTTCCTAACACTGCCATATTGAAGGTCAGGCTTCCAACCCATGAACTTTCCTAGGTCACACTCAAATCATGTTAATGGGCACTTACTCGTTTTGATAGCTCAGCTGTGAATAATGCTGGCATAATCATGTGAGTGCGGCCCTATCCTTCAGTAGTCCCTCCATTTCCTTTGGACAGGTACCCAAGAGTTCTGGATGATGAATTTGTTGTGTAACTTCTATAACATTTTCCATAGAAAACAAAACTCCTTACATTCCCAATGAAAGCACAGAAAGGCTCCTTTTCCTCCATATCTTCTCCAAGGTTTAAATTCTTCAAAAAATGGTATAGAAAATGTGTGCACGCACATGCAAAGGAATGAAATTACGTCTTTTACTTACAATGTTTGCAAATATCAAGTCAAAAGTGGATCAAAAGTTTAAATAATGCCAAGAAGTTTGAAAGTACCAGAGGAAAACAAAGAAAGCTCATGATATTTGTCTGGCATTGGTCATTTGGATATGACTCCAAACGTAAGGTAACAAAAATGAAAACAGGCCAAAAGTCCACACAGCGAAAAGACGATCTACAGAAAACAATTCATTGCTTGCCAGGAATAACTAGCAAGCAATATGGGCTTAGCACCCCAAATAAAGCAGAAAAATCTCAAAAGATCAACCAAGAACACCAAGAACTCATTACCAAACAAGCAAAGGACTGAATGAATTTTCTCAAAAGATCACATAAAAAATGGCCAACAAATATATGAAAAAGTTTTGTCAGAAATCACTGGCGAAGTAGAAATTTAAGCCATAGAGAGAAATTATCTCCAATCTAGTAGGGTGGCTGTTGTCAGAAAGAGAGAAGATTGTGTGATGTGGTGAAGGAAAGAAACACTTGAACGCTGTTGGTGGGAACAGAGATTAGAATTTCTTAAAGAGACGAAAGCAGGAGAATTAGCATATGATCCTTTAGCTCCACTCCTGAGTATACATCCAAGGCAAAATATTACTCACCGCAGCAATCAGTGCTGTGTGCCTGTCAGAATGTTAACTCATACTGAGAGCTTGACCTTGTGCAGGTAACTGTCACTACTGTGAGAAGTTCATGAGTACAGCATTCATGTCATGTCCAAAAGACAGTGTTTCAATAACAATTAAAAGCCAGCTCAACCTCTTCCTCCGTAAGTTTGTAAAAACTATCAATATATATCTACCATCTATCTATCATCTGTACCTACACATAAAAGCTTGCAGAGGTTAGGGGAAAAGATATAATAACCAAGAGGCACCATGGAGTCCTACTCAAGGAGCTCTTTGTGGAGGCTGGTCCAGGAAAGAACGTTCTGCAGAGGGGAAGCAACACACATAAGACCCATTTCTTGGTTGGGAAAGCAAAGCACATAGTGTCTTCAGACAGATGTGAAGAGCGTTTGTGGTCAGTACTGGAGGTGTTGGGAAGGAGTAGCCAAGGGAAGAAAGAAAGGTTGGAGCAAGGGACGTTAGCCTGTGAGTAGACACACACAAGCCTGGTGTACTAGAGAAGGTCAGAGTACAACCACACCTACTGGTCCTCAGCTTCTCAGAATTCATTTTCTAAATAATTACAGGCTGGTATTGATGATGAGCTGCAGAAAAAAATGTGTTTGTAAACACACACACACACACACACACACACACACACACACACACACACACGCCCCCTGGCACTGCCGAGGGAGTGAGAAGACCCATTTTATTTCCCCTCGTTTAATTAAGAAACAGATTCTTTACGTTGAAGTAGTCAGACATTGTAAAAATATTCATCTAAGAACAAGGTTTTAAATTATTAAGATGAGAAAGATAAATGGTTCATTAGTAATAATAATTGAACTTTGCTTGTTTTGGCTAATAGCAGAGTCTCATATTTGGCAATAACTGAATAAGTAGAAGCAAAATGTAGAGGCAAATAAAATTGAGATCAAAACCTAACCCAGAGGCACTTTCCTGTCCAGAATTAAGTATTTTAAAACTTAGATGTGTATTTCAATTTATCAGATCAATGTGAAGACTCAATTACATTAATTTAATCTTTTAATTGATCCCTTAAACGTTAGAAGGATGCCTGGCACATGACAGGAGTTGAGTATGAGTTTCCTGTGACAGTGATGGTGATGATGATGATGGTGGTGGTGGTGGTGATGATGATTCTCCTTTATTGACTTCTTCTCAGAGCACACATTAAAGATTTATTATTCAAGATGGCAAGGCACAAAGACATAGAAATCAAAATTGCAGAGATTTGAAAGCAAAGGATAGCAGCAGCCAACCTGACGAACAATTTAGGATCCTGTGGGTTTTAGAGATGCTCATCACTGTTAACAGACCTCATCCCAGGGCATGCACACTTGCCCCCAACACATTGTGCTGACTGCTTTTATGTCAACTCAACACATATTAGAGTCATTTGCAAAGTGGGAGCCTCAGTTGAGAAAATGCCTCCATCAGATTGGGATGTGATAAAGCCCATGGGGTCTTTTCTTAATTGATGGTTGATGTGGGAGGGCCCAGCTCACTATAGGTGGTCCCATCCCTGGGTTGGAGGTCCTGTGTGCTGTAATGAAGGAGCCTGAGAAAGCCATGAAGAGCAAGTCAGTAAACAAGCAGCATTCTTCCATCCTCTCCGTTTTAGTTATTGCCTCCAGGTTGCTGTCTTGAATTCCTTCCTTGAATTCCCTTCATGACATACAGTAATTAGAATGTGACAAATAAATCCTCCCCCTCCTTACTCCAAGTTTCTTTTGGCCATGGTGCGTTGTCACAGAAACCTTAATTAAGAAATCAGAATATGCAAGGTATCTTCAGAGCTCATCAGGAAAGTACTTCTCTCACCCAAGAGGAAAACTACACCCTTTTTCATTGCTGTTGATGAGTCAGGGGCAGAGATGAGTGCTGATGATGGAATGCATAAATATGAGCAGTTGGTGAGCACACCGCAGCCTGGGGAAGGGTCTGAAGTGACAATCCACAGGAGGGTAGGACTCGTTAGAGGGAGCACACTGTGCACAATGACATATGTTGTGTGATATTCTGTTTGTATTCTGATAAATAAAATGCCTGGAGATCAGAGAGCAGAGCTAGCCACCAGTTAACCATAGAGGTCTGGAGGTCTATACAGAGAAGAGACAGGAAGTGACAAGGCTGGGCAGAGAGAGGAAGTGATAAAGCGGGGCAGAGACAGGATCATGGCCCCTTCTGGCCGGAGGATTCTGAGAGGTAGGAAGTGACTGTGGCTGCTCCTGTGCTTCTCTGATCTTTCAGCTTTTATGCCAGTATCTTGTAGCTGGAGAGTTTTCTCTCTGGGTCCCACCAAGCCCCGGCAGTCTGACAGGCCACTTATAAAATAAACACACAGATGCTTATATTATTTAAACTGTTTGGCCTAATGGCTCAGGATTCTAGCTATCTAGTTCTTACATCTTAAATTAATCCATTTCTATAAATCTATGCCTTGCCACGTGGTGGTTCGTGGCTTACTGGTATCTTCACATGCTGCTTGTCATGGCGGCGGCTGGCAGTGTCTCTCTCCACCTTCCTGTTCTCTCAATTCTCCTCTCTGTTAGTCCTGCCTATACTTCCTGCCTGGCTACCGGCCAATCAGTGTTTTATTTATTGACCAATCAGAGCAACACATTTGACATACAGACCATCCCACAGCAGTATCTGACTTGGGTTTTTATAGATAAGATTAATTAGGATCACGCTTCAACATATGAATCAAAAGACTCTTTGACTGCTAAGAGCGTTCCTAGTGCTTTAGCCCTTTAATGTTGTGGTAACCCCCCAACCTTTAGACTATTTCATTGCTACTTCATAAGTGTAACTTTGCTATTGTTATGAATCAAAATGTGGTTATGGCTGTGTCTGTATAGACAGGCAGTGATGAGGAAGTCATGTGGTTGGGTTTAGAGCCAATGAGAAGGCAGAACAGGAAAGCAATAAAAACGCAAGTCAGACAGGAAGAAGCTCTCTCTGGGGAAGCTACTGCTGGTGGTAAGCTAAAGCTAGTCGTGACTATTGATCTGATCTCTTCGGCTATTTCTTCTGTATTTGGCTCTGTGTTTCTTATTTACTAAGACTGTTTAGAAATTCATCTACAATATTCATTCATAGACATTGAAATATCAGAGTAAAAACAAAATTAACATGATTTGGATGATTTCTGAACAATGCTATGTGAGTTATAACTATTTCAATTTATTTAATTGATACATTAAAAAATTTACAAAATTGTGGAACATGTGCATGTATTATGTAATATACAAATTAGGATAAGTGTACTATGTCCTCAAACATTTATTATTTCATTGTCATAAAAACATTCAAAGTCCTTTTTTGTAGTTGTGTTTTGAGAGAGATGCTTCATACGATTCCATAGTCTTTACAACATACCTGATTTTCACTTTGTAACCAGAACTTAGTACCAGTCAAGTGAAACAACTCCTCCCTCTCTCCTATTCTGCCTAGTCTCTGCTTATCACCATTTTATGTTCCTCGTCTTTGAAATCACACTTCTGAGTGGTGCTATACAATGTTTGTCTTTCTGCCCCTGGTTCATTTCATTTAACATAATTCCTGAACAAGCTTTAGGTGTTGTATCAGAGTGGGAGGGATGGCATGGTATGCAGGCAGATTTTTCTGTCCCACCAACCAACTTCCAAATAACCACACAGAGACTTCTTATTTATGAAAGCTTGGCCGATAGCTGAGTCTTGTTTCTAACTAGTTTTTATAACTTAAATTAACTCCTATCTTTTAATCTACATTCTTTTACATGGCTCAGTTACCTTTACTCTGTAAAGCCCATGCTGCCTGCTCTGGGTCCCTAGCATCTCCTTACAACTCTGTCCTTCTTCTTCCCAGAGTCCTCTCTGCCCCCCAAAATCCTGCTTAGCTATTGGCCATTCAGCTTTTTATTAAACCAATCCAAGTTATAAATCTTCACAGTTTACAAAAAGATTTTTCCACAACAATGCAAAAATGGTGGGCAAAGATGCCCGCTATGGAGTATGACTATCTTTCAATTCTAGGGACTCACACAGTGGAGAAAAATAATTGACTGCTCCGAGTTGTCTTATGGTATTCCACACATGTGCAATGAGGGGAATCCCTCATTAGAAGCCTATCATGGGAGACATCATCGAAGAATGAAGACTAAAGACAAATAAATATTCCTTGTACTTGTATCCATAGCTGTTAGCCCTGTCCTGTGAATTAGGAAGTATAGTTTCCCAGCTACATTTTTGACTACTGAGATACAGACAGTAGAGAACACTTTGTGATCATCCACTGTGACTACCCTAGAAACTACAGTCCCTAAGCCTGTTCCTGTGGGGTGACTTAGCCTCTGTTCTTAGCAATCTCACTTTCTCTTATTCTGGCCATCTTCCCAAGACCAATTTTCTAATTTACCATCAATCAGTCCTGTTAGCTTCTTCATATCTTGCCAATAATTCTATTCCAGTTTCAGCTGTCCCAAACAAACAAACAAACATCAGTATAAAAGACACTCTCATTTTCTCTCTTAAAATTTTAAGTAGCATATATTAATTTGACAAACAATAATATGTTCTTTTCTAATTATTTTTAAAACCTTTGACTGTCTGAATTGCCGTCACTTTTCCCATCCAAGCCTAACATATAACCGTAATTTTCTAAGACAAGACAAGAACTTCTCCTGCTTATGTCCATGCTGGCCCTTGAAAGGATCATCTTCTTTACAATAGTGGGAGAGAGATCCTAAGAGAAGAAAATGATCATTTCCATCCCCTTTAACTCTTTGCTTTCTGTTCTCCAACTTCACTTCTTTAAAATGTGCAGGTCGGCTGGGCGGTGGTGGCGCACGCCTTTAATCCCAGCACTCGGGAGGCAGAGCCAGGCGGATCTCTGTGAGTTCGAGGCCAGCCTGGTCTCCAAAGTGAGTTCCAGGAAAAGGCGCAAAGCTACACAGAGAAACCCTGTCTCGAAAAACCAAAAAAAAAAAAAAAAAAAAAAAAAAAAAAAAAAAAAGTGCAGGTCAATCATCCTGCCTGTGGTCACAGACGGTGATCTTATTCCCATTTATTCAACAGCTATTATTTGGAAGTCATTTTTATCAGAGTAATTCCAATGCTGACTAAACATGGAAGTCTGTACAGTGTCTGAATTCTCTCAGAAAGCCAGAATCTGTCAAGATAAACTCCTTTTCTTTTCTTTTCTTAGGGAGCCTTTAGGTATTGGGTGTCTTTGCACACAGGTGGCTGTCATTTCATGGCTGTCTGTCACCCTCGCTGGCCTGTAAGCTCCAGGGGACTGGGAACTACATACATCTTTTCCTTGCTCTTTCCTAGCATAGTGCCTGGAAATTAATAAGTATTCTATTACTACTTCTTAAATAAAATATGCATGAGATAATTCACAGAACGTAACTTAGATTTAGAGAGCTATTATTACTCACACATTCCTAAAGTTAAATATTTATAGTGTAATTCCACCTTGTTCAACTTTGTGGTTTATCAATACGTTTGCAGAAGCAAATTCTGCCTGTCATTTGTGTCCTCGTTCATGCTTTCTTTACCACATAATCTTTTCTACTGTCCTTTTTAGGAAATCAATGCTTTAAGATTCTGTATTGCAATTTTATTGAATTGCTCAATTTAAAGTTTATCATCTTCCATCTTTCTAAATATTCCCAGGCTGACCTTCACTAAAGGGAAGAAAGTGCCTTTCTGAGGGAAAGAAAAATGCCAGCCTTCCTGCTGAAGATCTTTAATGCAGGCTTGATCTATAGGTATATTCTGTCCCCTCCCGAATTTCACTTAGTCATAAGTTCTGAGCTCAAGTTTCAATTATAAAAGCTGACAAACATTTAATCCTGAGGAAGAAAAAAAAAAGAATGGTTGATTCCAAATAACACATTGTTCTTTTTTTAAAAGATGATTTAAAATATTAAATTCATCTCAGTTCAGTTATCAGCGGTTGAAAATCTTCTTTGTGTCATTTTTATCTGTGCTCATTATTTCATTCCATCTATTGGTGTTTAGGAAGGTGGGACCAGTGGACACGATCTTAACAAAATGTATGAAAATGCACCCATATAGCCCTACTAAAATATGTATGATGAGGGAACCAAATTCAATGCGTTCATTTTTAAATAACTTTAAAGAATTCATGTTTAATTAAAAGTAATATATAAATCATGCTGTTTGCTAGCACTATTGACTGTGTCGTTCCCAGTCTGCCAAACTTAATATAAAATTAATTGTTAATTTTCAGGCCAGTAGTCTGCTCTACACCCAGACACATGCTGATTGTTTAGACATGATTCAGTGAGATATTAAACTTTAGAACTGAAAACTCTCTTTTATGATTCCTTAAAGTCTTTCCCTCTTGACATACCTCTCCATGTAGAGATTTGCTCCTTGTATACTCTGAAAGCATATTTTATAACTCTCCAGACATGTCTATATCTCAAATCTATTTTGCATTCCTCTGCATGGTTCGTGTTTCAGTAAAGTGCACTTTGCATTAAGAGTAATGTGACCTTGCAGGGTGGCAGAGAATGACTTATCTTTTGCACCATCACATACACAATGGTGGACTCATCTAAACTTTCCCCATTTTGGAGTACTTAAAGGCCTCTGGGTTAGTCTGACCTTATATAAACAAATACAGCATTTCAGCAGCCTTTCATATGCCGGTTCTGAATGAAACGTCAAGCTGAAACAGTTACCAACTCCAAAGTGATGATTAACTTACAAGGGAGTAATTGGGTTCATCATCAAGAAGGTCAGCATGACCTTGAGTGGCAAAGCCATATACCTTAATTATATTGCATGCACTTCATGTACTGTGGAGGTATCAGTGGTCTCATTCTTTGGAGGCTGGTCTGAAAAGCCTTGACCAGTAAATGTTTCTAGATTCCCAGCTTTATTCAATAGCTTTTTTTTTTTTTCATTTCTATGTCTTTTCAGCAGTAGTAAGCACACTGACTCATGAAATCAAATCATTTTCTTTCTTTCAGGTAAATGAAATGCTTATTTCCCAATGTGTTCATTCTTTAAGTGAAAGTAATGAGATCTCATCTGTTCCTGGGTTGACAGCATCTCTCAAAGCATTCCATCTTGCTCCATTATGATAGTATGCGTCATCACTCCAGCCAAGAGCATCCCAAGCTCTGCTTCCATCAGCTCCATGACCTGGGATAACTTCCTTTCACCTGCAAGCTTCCTTGGCCCAATCTCTGGATGCTCAGTCCTTTTCTTGTTTTCTCTATACCACATTACCACAGGGGTAAATCTCATACTTGGAGACATCACCAGAACTGTCTGCAATCAGGATCTCTTGTGTTTCTTGGAAATACCACTTCAATCTCCCATTTATCTTTCATTCAGAAAAATCAAGTTGGAATATAAGTGAGAATGTCATGACTCAATCTACCCTTTTCAACAAAACAATTGGTGAGATTTTAAAAACTATGTTGCAGCAAATTACTCGTCACCCATTCAGCAAGTAGACTGTGTGATATTGACTGAACAGAACTGACCCTGACAAGTTGAATCCTGTAAAGTCTACTGCAATTGGGGCTAAATTTATTCATTTGTTTATTCATTCACTCAATAGCTATTCATTGCCTTGACTAGATATTGCATGGGGGATCCAGAGTACAAAGACATATAGATTCACAGTTTTAATTATCTACTGAATATCTTCAAATGAATATTATTGCTGTTCTTTTCTACATTATGTTTCAAGATCCTATTAGCCACCTTGTCAAACACATCCTACTCAGTATTTTAGTTATGAATACCACGATACATTTAGTTCCCTAAGCTAGGGATTTAGGACCTAACTTCAACTTTAAAATAACTTTCAAATTTGTTATTTCTTATCCATATAGATATACTTTTATACAATAGTACATATGTTGTTCTTAGTTAGCTTCTCATGCCTATGATGAAACACCTCAGAAAACAATGTAAGAATAGAGATTTACTTAGCCACTCAGGTCCAGGAGTTTTGGTTCATGGCTAGCTAGCTCCATTGCACTGGGTCTGAGGCAAGAAGCGATATGTGGAAGAAAAGGGCCAAAGGAAAAGTTCTAATCTTCAAATCCGTGTCCCAAGTGACCTACTTCCTCCAAACAGGCCCAACTTCCTGAATTAAGCTACGAACTTTTCCATGAATTAGTCCTCTTATGAAGTTAGAACCTTCTTGATCTGGTCACCTCTCAAAAGCCGGTCAGCCAGCAGCTATGCGTTGACACACAAACTTTTAATTCAACTTCCTCAAATGATAAAATGTGGGTGGCTCAAGTTCTCATGTGAGCCAAGTTCACATCAGTTGCCCAATAGCATTAATTCTTACCTACTCATCACTTTTGGGTCAAGTCTCACTATTTTCTGAAAACTTATTTGTTCCTAATATTTTCTTCATCCAAGTGATGCTGCTTACCAAACACTTATGACAAAAATAGTTTCCCAGTTGCGTTCAATGTTGTTACCTTTAAAGCTTATACTAGTATAACCAGTGTAACTCTCCTCCATTAAATATTTCCCTTTCCATTCTTCAATCTGCCATGGTGTTTCTTTGGTGTTACTAGAAAAAATATCTTTGAAAATACTCACTATCAAAAATGCTTCTTTATAAACCTCAACAAATCCATGTAGGGCAACACACGCACACACACACACACACACACACACACACACACACACACACTATTCTCATACAAATAGCAAACATATTTTAATGCAACATATTCAGTAATTGTATTTGTAGTTTGAATGGGAAATTGACAAGAAGGTATAATGTGTTTTGAGTTCCTGAAACTTACAATTGTCATTCTCAGAGGTGACTTGAGGTATTTACTGTGTCAGTGTGTTACTTTTGTTTTGTTTTGTTTTTGTTTTTTGTCAGCATGATAGAGAACGAATCCATGTCCTAGCACATTTGGGGAAAATGTTGAACCACTGAGCCATGGGGTAGGCTTTGTACCTATAATATGAACTCTACTCTATTTTATAAGCAAAGGGAAACCACAGAGGAGAAAGGAAAAAATGGAACCAAGAAGTCCATTTAGGACCCATTGCAATAATCAAGGTGAGAGGTGATGATGATGATGATGATGATGATGATGATGATGATGATGATGGGTCAGGGGAATAGTGAGTATGGCGGTGAGAGAAGAGGTCTCATGAACATGAGAAATGAAGTTATCATAGATGATTTATGTTGAATGTGAGATAGACTACTACCATGGAAGGAAGACTGCAGCTAGGAAGTAATAGAAATAACAGAATTGCCATGAATTCATATAGTGGTTTGAATAAGAATGGTCCCAATAGACTCATATATATGTAAACACGTAGTCACCAGGGAGTGGCACTATTTGAAAGGGTTAGAAGGATTAGGTGGCGTGCTTTTGTTGGAGGCAGTGTGTCACTGGGGGTGGACTTTAAGGTTTCAAAAGCCCACACCAGGCCGACTCTCTCTCTCTCTCTTAGCCTATGGATCAGGATGTAGTTCTCAGTGCCTGCCTGCATGCCACCGTGTTCCCTGCCATGATAATGATGGACTAAACTTCTGTAATCAAGCCCCTAATTAAATGTTGTCTTTTCTAATAGTTGTCTTGGTCATAGTGTCTCTTCCTAGCAATAGAACAGTGACTAAGACACCTCAGATGAAAAAGATTTCTGAAAATTTTATATGTCTATGAAACACTGATAAAGAGTTGACCTATGCAAATTTGGGAGACATGGGGCCTGGGTGTATGAATTGGGCTTTATCAGAATATATGTATATAAAGCTACATGATTAAATGGACAGGCAAGGATAAATAAATAACAATACTTTATCAGCAACTTCTGGAGAATCCAAGCAGAAAGCAGTCAATAAGAGAAGATTGGTGACTGGAATCTGTTACGGCAGAATCCTGGTATGTACTGAGTGGAATTGGATAGCAAAATTTGGGCCCCAAAAAGCCTATTGTAATGAGAAAATAATCAGAAAAAAGAAGAATAGTTGGTCTATTTGAAGATCTTAGGAAATTTTTTAAGGAACCAAAAAACTTGACTACATTTTAGTGATGCATAGTTTTTTCTTACTATTTCTGAAATATGTGATTTCTTGAAGTTAGCTGATAGAATAATCAGCAGTTCTGACCTAATTTATCCCAGAGTAAATTAACATACACTTTAAATAGTTTGGTCAAAATATCCTGAACATGCTGGGCGGTGGTGGCGCACGCCTTTAATCCCAGCACTCGGGAGGCAGAGCCAGGCGGATCTCTGTGAGTTCGAGGCCAGCCTGGGCTACCAAGTGAGTCCCAGGAAAGGCGCAAAGCTACACAGAGAAACCCTGTCTCAAAAAAACCAAAAAAAAAAAAAAAAAAAAAAAAAAAAAAAAAAAAATCCTGAATATAATCTGATTTAAAAGCCAGAAACATTTACAATGTCAGTTTCTTAATCAATAAACTTTCATATTACCACCTTTGACATTAGAGAATTTTGTGGAGGTCTGAGGAAAGTTCTAGAAATGTCCTATGCATTCTGAAAGTAGGGTCAAGGTGGCTAAAGTGTATTCTTGTTAGTGACAAACAGCTTTTATAAACTTCTACCTCTCTAGGTGGTATGATAGTCACTCCTACAGATGTCCATATCCTGTTCTCAGAATCTGTGAATATAGTATTCCCTCATGAGGCGAAGGTGATAATGGACTTGGGGAGCAATCCAATCTGAGTTATCCAGATGAGCTCAGTATAATCACATGAGTTCTTTGAATCACAAAACTTCCCTGGCTATGATCAAGTAATCCAACCGATGACTTTGACTTTGAAGGTGGAAGAAAGAGAACCTAGGGAAATTGGGTGGACTGTCAATGCAGGAAAAGAGAGACTGATCTTCAGCTCCTCCGGGAAGTGATGCCGTCCTACGTACACTTTGACTTAACTCTGTGAGACTGAGGTCAAACTTCTGACCTAGTGAAGCTTCCCCTAGTTAATTTGTGTGGCTTCTGACCTTAAAGTTTGTGGCCAGTTGTTACAACAGCAATGGAAAAGCATGATGAATGGCAATATGATTGATTACGATGTTTTTTTAAAAAATGATCATTTAATTAGCGTTAAGAAAGCAAAAAAAAATAACGAATACAAGTATTTTCTAAGAAGCAGTTTCCATCCCTCATAGTCAACTACCACAGATGTGTCTAAAGGAACCTGCACACTTCTTACTGCAACACTCTCGGGTCCCAAGAGAGTCCTTTATGGCAGATAAAGAAAGGAACTCTCAGAGAGATGGGACGGGTTCTTAGCACCCAAATAATCAGCACTATAATCACTTTTCTTTGCCCCCAGCACGTGACCCTCGAAGGCTTTCCAACCATGCCTCGCCCACATCTGCTTATAAAAATCCAAGTAGAACTGGGAACCAAATGCTGATGACAAGACCCGGTTTCCTTCTGGCTGCCTGTGTTCCTTTCTGGCCTTCTGAAATTAGGAAGTGGGTAAATTTGCATATTACCACAGGAAAGCAACCAACTAATACAGGCTAATCAGAGTGGCTTGTTAAGAGTCACAACAAAATGGGCTGGTCTCTGAGAGATAAAGCCGGGCAGTTTACGTGTTTTAAAGATGCATGCCAGCCTCACTGGAATGTCATTATCAGGGCCCTCATCTTTCTCTCTTGCTCTTTAACTGTTTTTAAACTGATGAGTGAAGGGAAAATGGGGCGTCAATTCCCTCACTGTCTTTGGGGGGGGGGGGCTTTGTAAGCCTCCTTGTATCTTTTCCTGTTATAGATTGGAAATTGGATTCCCATGATTTTTCTGGTTTTGTAACCTGGCCAAAGGAAGCTAGAGGTCGGTGCTTCTCTCTGCTTGGAGCCTCTGGTTCCACTTGCTCAGCTTCTCAGCCCAGCTTTCTTTCATTTCCCTCATCCGTACCGTCACCCTTGATCATAGCCTATCTGGTAAACGCCGCCACGGCAGTACACAGCAACGCCTTGCATTCTGAAGTTCAAACTCAGTTAGCCGTGGCAGAACCGGCCTCACTTTTGTAGCGTGAAGCTCAGCTTGCTTCTATTAAATTATAATTGCTATATTCAGGAGATGTCTGAGGCATTGCAAGGTTCAGCCCAAGCGGAGTGCTATTCCTTGGCGGCCGTGATATGTATTTCGTTACAGGAAAAAGAGCTCAGAGCTTGTTTATTTCCTGTATTTGCACAGTATGAAAAAGTTCAGTGAAGCAAGTCGTTGGGGTTGAGGCATTTGATGGAAAGGAAACTGGAATATTTGTTTGTTTGGGCTAGGAGGAAAGTTCAAAGATGGGGACTTTTGTTCTCTGAAGCCATAGTGAACAGCTCCGGTTTCATGTCAAACATCAGGGTTTCATGCAGGATGTAAACATTTCCTGCTGGCCAAGTCTGTTTCTATAATGGTAACCCCATCGAGCCTGTGCTACTAACACTGCGATTGTGCCAGGACTTCCTGTATTCAACAAGGGAGGTTAAAAGTCAGTCTGGTTTCGCAGCTGTTTGGGGTAAAAACTGGCTTTCCTAAGCAGCCTCAGAAACTCACGGTTTCTCTCCTCAGCAAACATTTATCAGTGGCTTTCCTCGTGCAGGAACACAGTAAGGCTGTCTGGAGTTAAGAGTTGGAAATTTGCCTCTGCGCATGTGCGGATTCTGCCGCAGGGGGCTGGAGGTAGGGGGCGAGGGGGGGGGCGGGAGAGGGGAGTGCTTGGGACATGGACTTTCAGAGGGCTACTGGTGAATGTAGGTCAGTACCCGGTTTCACTTCATGATTTGCTCAGGACATGGTAAGGTGCTGAAAGTTTACATGGTGAATCTTAATTCCCCTTCGACTTCCTGTAACTTTAAAAATGGCTTCTCTTCATTTTTGATTAATCTCAATTTGGCAGCGGTTCCTAACACTTCGGTTTGCATTTCCCCGCCCCCTTTCTCTCTCAGGTCTCCATGTCAAGTAGTTATTGATTTATAAACAAACGTCTAGGTGCAAGGACTGCAGAGACTGACTTCAAGCACTCCCGTGGTAAAAAGGAAAAATCATTGTAAGATGTGGAGAAGGCCCCTCTAATGGATCTAATTATAGAATGGCTTCCCTACTGCATCTACTCCTGAACAGGGGGCTCCCCGACTTCCCCCACGGTTTCCCAAAGTGCGTTCTAACAGATCGTATGAGCTGTCTTTGATAAACCCAGTTTCGGAGCAGGCGCTGTGATCTCGATCACAAAGTTGACATGGGGAATTATGTTCTTTCTTTGGATAAAGGTAGCCAGAAATGGCAGAACAGACGTAAGAGATTTTCAAAGTACTTGAAAGAGAGGACACCCCACGGGGCTTTCTGACTAATAAGGTGTGCTGTGCACATCTCCTCTCAGAGGAGAGATTTGAAAGGAGGATTGGGTACAGACATCACAAATATTTTACAGAGACTATAAAATTCTAAAGACAGCCAAAGCTGTAATTAAAAAAAAAACATAATGGAAAATACCAACAAAAAAAAACGAGGAAAGCTTCATTTTTCTTTCTCAGCATAAATTGTCCACATGCTTAATTTTTTTTGAAGAATGTAAATGGAGAGTTTTAGGTGCAGTAGGGTCCTTGAACAAGCAAACTTGTGTGCTATCTGATACAGCTTCCCGTCTCCACCAAACGAGTGTCATATCCAGGCAAATGAAGGTGCTCAGGTTTTTAACCAGACAGGATAAGATTAAAAACTCCCATCCACAACTACTTTTCAAATGGGCAGATGTTCGACATATGTTCCTGTTCCTGGTGACGACGGCTCTTTCGGTCTACAGTGTCTAGTTTTCTTGCTTATAAGGTTTGGTAGAAAAACTGCTTATTTCCTTTGTGTAGGTGCAAGGTGATGGTGGTATGGTAGTCTCTGGCCACCTGTGGCTAGGCTAACTGCAATGCACTATGGAATGTGCCGTACATATGGAGTTTCAAATAACAAGCAAATATTAAAATGAGTTGGTCTCACATCTTGCCACAGTCCTTTGTGTTAGACGATTTCACACTAGAATTGAATGCAAAGTCATGTCACAGTGCACATGATGGTCTCTCTGTTGAAGAGCATCAATCCAGAGCCTCGTCTGGTTCTAATTTAGATACAGGAAGAGAACAAGAAAGGAGCCAATGGAGTGGAGGAATCCCACAGATTGGAGGGAACGTAAGAAAAGAGGTCAAGTGGCGAATCGTAAAGATTACTACAACACACACACATACACACACACACACACACACCACACATACACACTCATACTCACACACACATACACACTCACACATACATATACCACACACATACACACTCTCACACATACCACACACATACACTCATACATACCACACATATACACTCACACTCACACATATATATACCACACACATACACACTCACACTCACATATACATATACCACACACAAACACACTCACACACACATCACACACATACACACTCACACACATACGACACATATACACACTCACACATACATATACCACACACATACACACACACACACAACACACACACACACACACACACACACACACACACACACACACACACACGAGAGAGAGAGAGAGAGAGAGAGAGAGAGAGAGAGAGAGAGAGAGAGGGCATCCATGTTCCTGCTTGATTGCTGGAACCTAGGAGGCTTGTCTTGCTGAGTTGATTTGCAAGAATCAACGACTTTTCACTATTGCTCACAAAACTCTTACAACCCCAGGTGGGCTGACTTGAATGCACAAAATGTTATTATTAAATATACCTTCAGCATTTAGAGTTACTAAGTGTTCATTGTTCACATTTTTTTTTTCTATTCTTCTCTGTTGGCATCTCCAATGCCCTGACATCAGCCAAAAGTCTGGGTCTGAAATGCCACAGTGATTTGATAGATATTCAGGCTTAGGTCTGTCCCAGTCTGAACCTTCAAAGTTCTATGGAAGAAATATGATAAAAATTGATTTCATAAACAAACCATTCTTTAGACGGTCAGGACAATGAAAAGATATGCACCATAGGAAATTTAATCTGCTGTGCTCCCTTGGCCTCGGATGGATGAAAAAAAAAAACTATAGTTTTTAGTTTTATAGATCTCTTAGCCTTCACTAACACCAATGTTGAGGAAATTAAACAATTAATCTTTCTTTTAATTGTATAGGAATGTCAGTCAGTGATGGAAACACAACTCATTCCATTCTTGCTCAATGAAAGTTATCTCTTGTGAAGGATTAGCTGCCATGTTCAACAATAACGAAGCTCTTGTTTTCCAATAAAGAGGTTAATTGGCTTCAGAGAAAATACATGTACAGAGCACACAGGCCTAATATTGGTTTTGCAAAGGCCCTGTGCGAGGGAAGTTAATGTTTCCTGTTTATTAGCTGTTTTACAACAATCTGCCCTTGACCAATAATTATGCTTACAGAGCTGATGCTAATATGTGTCAGCTCAACAGCTACTTAACGTGTCCTCTGCACCTGTGCGCAATTGAGTTTGACATCATTCCTCTCGCACACCGTTTCCTGTCTTCCAGTGGGACTGCACAGTGGAAATTCCAATGCCAAATACAGGCTGACCAGCTGCCTAGGACCACCATCCCCTCCTCCTTCTCTCTGCAACAGATAGACCATTACAGAAAACTACACCCAATAAAAATGAGGAGTTGTGGAGTTTAGTCCCAACCAATATATCTACAACACTAGTCTTACACATAAGGCTTACAGATCACTTGGGAAGAGGAAATAGGAAGGTTGTAAGAGCCAGGAAAACAGAAAGTTTGCTGTGAGATTGCATCTCCTAGGAATGGCCGAAGCTATACCCATGAAGTCTCACCAACATGGTTGTTTAAACATGAACTGAACAAGGATAACATATAATGTGGAAGAGAGAAATCTCATCAGGCCTCACAGAGAAAGAAATTATAGGCAACTAAGGACTCCTGAGAACAGGGGAAATAATCTTACCCAGGGAAGAGCACACCAAATGATTATCCAATGCCAAATGGTCAGCTCTGAAAGCATATTTACAAGTAACACTATGTGAACTGAACAGGGTATGTTCATGTTTTTCAGAATACACATACAGACACACACACACACACACACACACACACACACACACACATATTTGATAACAGTTAAAACAAAGGAGGCCATAAACTTGAAAGAGAGCAAGGCATGGGGTGTGTTATATCCGGGATTTGGAAGGAGGTAAAGGAAGAGGGAAGTGATGTAATTATAGGAAAAATCTCAAGAAAAAAATATTTAAGAATTTTAAAAAAGCCAGATTCAGTTGCACATATCTGTAATCCCAGAATTCCTTTGGTGCAATGGGAGTTTGGGACATGAGAATCACATGGAAGCTCATATGATATATATATATATGTGTGTGTGTGTGTGTGTGTGTGTGTGTGTGTGTGTGTGTGTGTATAGCATTGGCAGAAACAACAGAGGATACCTTGCCTCAAAATAAGGTAGAAAGACTTGCAAAAGGTGTCCTCCAACCTTCATACATACACAATAACATGTGTTTGCCCATGTACACAAACACATACACACACACACACACACACACACACACACACACACACACACCACCCCGGAATTTTTTTTAAAGCTCCAATACCAACAGCAAAGGAGGGAGGCTATTTCCTAATCTCAGGGATTAAAAGACATTCCCAAGGATGTCCACAGGTTGCAACGACACAAGCATCACTGGGAACTTTGTTAAATTGCAAACCTGATTCCATCAGGTTGAGGCAAATCTGCACCTCCACTGAGCTCCCTGGTAATCCTGGTGATGCCACTTCACAGAGCAAACACCTACAAGGAGACAGTGCTCTTGTGGCCAGTCATGATTGTTACCCAATGCTGTTTACTAAATATAGTTCCTTCTTAGTCCTGTGAAAGACCTGCAGCTTTATACCATGTAGCTTCAGACATAGAAAATGCTTGAGAAGTTTGTGATCAGTACACGTCAGTTCACTGAGGTCTGTTTTGTCCTAAACATGCCTGAAATCACATCTGCAATGAGTAGAAATTTGGGAGAAATGAGCTAAAGAGACAAGGCAGTGTTTCCAGGGGACGGAGTGATTCTCAACCTGTGGGTCATGACCCCATGGGTTCCGGACCCTTCCATGGGATTGTATATTCTGTGTATCAGGTACTTACACTACAGTTCATAGCGGTAGCAAAATTACAGTTAATAGCGGTAGCAAAATTACAGTTAGGAAGTCACAATGAAAATAATCTTATGGCTGGGGGTCCCCACACGTGAGGAACTGTATTAAAGCCTTAGGAAGGTTGAGGACCATTGTAGTGCGGCCGATTCCAACCATCGACCCTTGAACGTCGACTGCCACCTTATTTACCTTGCAGTGCCCTTCGTGTCCCACTGAATTCCAGCTTGCTCGGCCCACCTGATTCTGAGTACACTCTTACTAGGTTTCATAGAGCTGCGCCTGGGGACGTAGCGGACGTGGAGGGCGTTGGGGGGCATGGAGAGGATGTTCTACTCGATGGGAGGAAGTTTTCCCTGTCAGGTGTCGTTGCTGTGATAAAACACTCGGACCAAAAGCAAGTTGGGAGAGGAAAGGATTTATTTGGTTTACACTGACAGGTCATTTCATTCATCACCGAGGAAAGTCAGGGCAGGAACTCAAGGCAGGAACCTGTGCTAGCCGGCTCTCTGGCTTGTCAGGCTCACACCTAGCACGCTCTCTTAAACAGCCCAGGACTACCTGTCAAGGCATGGTTCTGCCCACGGTGGGCTGGCCCTCCCAGATGAATCAGCAATTAAGACAGCTGACCACAGACATGCGTGCCCCTAGGCCAATATAGTCCAGGCAATTCCTCAGTTGAGGTTCTCTGTTCCTAGGCGACTCTAGACTGAGTTCAAAATAAAAACATATTGCTGAATTTTAGAATGAAAATAATGATGATTAAGCTTTCAGAGCAAACAATAACAACAAAAATAATGCCCTAAGTGGGGCACATTAAGTTCATTGGTGACAAAAAATAGAAAATGAGAATGATCTCCAGGACTTTGAACCTTTTCACATAGAAAAGAGTCCTCCCCCTTTTTAGTGTGTTTTTCTATGGCTTTGGGAAATGTACTGGGTTTTTTTTTTTTTGTTTTTGTTTTTGTTTTTTTTTTACAAAATGATGGCCAGGGTAAAGAAACTAAGCAAAAATAGACTAAAGGACAATCACCAGGCTGATTTTATTTCTCTCCAACAGTTTTCGGTAACAGCTCTAAACTAGCAACTTTTCAATTAAATCCAATCTGTCACGGTAGGGAAAACAGTGTGGCCGACCAAGGAGCCTGGAGAAGAGCCCTGGCAGGGAGTGGCCACTTTAGCGTTTGAAACTGAACGTGTGTTTTGTTTGTTTAAAGCATTGCAGCAACATGTATTTTCGTTTCTTTGTAGACATTTATGCCATTAACATCCACAGGCTCCACAGTCCGGCCTGGAGAGCTCAGTAGAGGATCTCTTCCTGCATTTCTGGGCTATCTTGGTGACAGAGAGACAGAATCCTGTCTTTCTCCTCTCTGCTGTTAGGAGAATTTTCGTCCTTGAAACCTTGTATCCTACTCATCTCAGAGCCCAGTTCACGGTCAGCACTTGAAGGCAACAGCTTGAGACTGCAGGAGCCTCTTAAACCATCCCATTGCAAATCTATTGGGATCTAAAAAGATGGGAAATAATGCGTGCATCCCTGATTTTAGCTGTAGCAACACAACACCCTTGTTGTAGTATGACATAGCTTTTCCAAGCTGTTCTTAATGCTGGAGAATTGTACATTTCAAGAGATTCTCCATTATTAACAAGGCTTGGATTATAAAAGACACAGGTCCTAAATTAAAGTCATCAATGTACCCCAGGACTAGATGTTAGCTGTGTGGAGTTAAAAACATTTTTTTAATTAAAAATATTTATTTACTAGTATGTGTATGTCTATGTGTTATGCACACAGATGTGTAAACTGTGCCCCCACACTCAGAGGTCAGATGACAACTTGTGGAAACTCTTTCTTTCTTTCTAGTCGGTGGCTTCTGGGGCCTGAACTCAAGTCCGGTTTGGCAGTAAGTGCCTTTACCCACTGAGCCGTCTTGCTGGCCCCAAGAAACATGCTTCTTCACGGTGGTGCCATAACCAAGGGCTTTCTCAGGTCAGCACATTCCAGCCATTAGGATTGGCTGTATCATTAGCTCAGTGCACGAAGTGCCAACATCCAGGGTAAAGGAATACCAATAACCTCACATTCATTCTTCATGTCTCCCTTCGCATTTCGTTTTCTCACGTTGCCTTATATTGAAGTCTGAAAGAGCTGAACAGGGTTGAGAAACAGGTCGTGCACCTCTCGAAGCTGGCAGGTAGACTGTCACTTCCTTTCTTTGTCCTCTACTCAGTGTGACTTGATCAGACTTAGCAGTGAAGGGGGCTTACCAATGTGAATATTCTATGAGGACAGCTGTCTCGCATTCTCTAAACTGGTGGATGTCCCAGATTTAATTCAGAAACAAAGCTGAGACATATTTAATTTTCCTGTATGGTCTTTTGGCTTCTGGAATTTTTTTTTTCCAGAAGTCAATCAGCTTTTAGCATTCATATTCTGAATATAGAGGAGAATGCATGCTTAAGCTGCATTTTCTTTTTTTTTTATCTTTTTTTTTTTTTTTTTGAGATTCTCCAAGTATTCCTTCAGGTAAGTGCAAATTTTATAAGTGAACTGATGGTGGCTGACGTATGTGGCTGAACTCTGCTCCGTGGGGACACGGTGTGACTTGTACGGAATGCACGTGACAAACACAGAAAGGGAAGCAATAACCCTACATCAGTGCTGCTGAGTGTTGCTAGAGAACAAACTGGTCACCTCACACGTTCTGAAGCACTCTCCTCCCAACACTGGCAGCGAGGAAACTGAGTGCCTTTGGAGCGCACTTCCGAAGGCGCCATAAGGCCTATTCCAAGAAACGAACATAACCGTGGGTGATGCTAAATGCTCCTGAGGAACTTGCAATATTTTGCACATATGGACTGACTGTGTGACAGCATATATAAATACTTCATTCGATAAACAGAGTTAGTTATCAGTTCATAACGAACAGACCGAGAGAGACACAGGACCGGTTCCAAGAACACTGTGTAACAGGACATACAGCTGAGATGTAGTTTCCTCATACTTGGCGAGCTTTGAGCTCAGCAAACACCACTTTTTCTTTATTCATTAATTAAGATTAAGATATTTTAGCATCACCAAATTGAGATCGTTACATTGTCATATTCAAGGATCAATGCCAAATGAGAAGTTGGAAACTAGAGTGTAAACGCCACCAACTTCACAAGTTACCTCATGCTATTTAGAATCTGTTGACAGTTCAATATCTAATTTCCCTGAAATTAAATACCCAATACATCTCTTTTGCATCAGGGAGCTTAACCAATGAGGAAGAAAGAATAGACAACAGAAAGCACAATGACATTTAAAAAAATCAGAAAACTTCTTGCTATACAACTCCGAAGTCAACTGTCTTCAGTTTTGAGGCAAAAATGAAAAAAAAAAAAAAATTAGAAAGGTTTAGAACTGAGGAAAATAACAGACCTTTACAATAATTTGATATGGTCCCCGTTTTGGCGGGAAATTGCAATCTGGGACATCTCCAGGAGATGTCTTGCCCTAAGATGAGAGTCCACTGTCAGGAGAGACCAAGAAGTCCCACCTTGCACAAAGCTGCTCCTTCCACGTCTTTATTTCTCTGCTCTGACCTGCACTAGGCCTTTCAGTTCTGTCTGAAACAAGAGTAGAGAGACAGCATTCAATGCTATGCAGCTGAATTTTCCAGTTCATGATATTTGAATTCGGATCTTGGTTCAGTCTCATTCCTTTCATTTTGGAAATATGAGTAATTAGATATTTCTCAAAAAGATTTAAGAACTAGAAACAGGGTGCATATGATGTCCCCAAACCCAAGAAGTTAGAAAAAGCATGTGTTTCATTATCTCTGTGTCTTCAGGTTAGTTATGCGTACTCAGAATGTACTCAGTCAATGAAAAAGTAAAAGAATTAATGACATTACAAAAGTGTGCAAAAGGGAATCAATGACAGTAAGAAGCATCACCACTAAAAAATAAATGAAGAAGGATCATCCAAATGTTTTCTTGAGGGTGCTCAACCTGGTAGGAATACTTTATTACCCCTTGGATTGCAACTCATTCATTGAGTTTGTTCTTTCGGTCTCTGTAGTATTTGAAAACATGACCCAGAAAATTAGAAAATCAAAATGCACTCGGAATCACTCAAAAATGTATATCAGCTGAAGACTGTCTAAATGAGAAAATCTAATTGAGTGCCTATCCAAACAGAGTTAGTGTACCTTACTTGCAATACCTCTTCCCACCAAAGCAGAAATGCTCCCCTAGGAAAAGGTGGTTTAATTAAATTGACTAAGAAGTGAGGGCCACGTGGCCTTGTACCTGGATATTCTTTTAATTTTTTTTAATTAGAGTGCACAAAGTTTCTCCCTGCCCTGTGCCATTTCAACAAGCCTGTTAACCAGACTTTGGGAGTCTCCAATAGTAATTTTGCTAAGATGTCCTTAAGACCAGAGGACACGGAGAGGTCAGCTGTGGCCCGTGGAAGGGGTGAAAGAAACCATCCCATGTGTCCCAAAGAGGATGAGTTTCTGGTTCCCAGAGGTCAAGATGCAGCAAGTTGAACAGTCCAAAACAATAGCTTTATGAAGTCTTCAGCTCATGTAATTTGCTAGCAAATAAAACACAGAGAGGATCTAGGATGGAACAATATTTATTTTTAAGTGTTCTGGCCTGGAGAGGGGAAATAACTCAGATCTCCTCTTCAGTATTTCTTACTGATTCCATTTTCAAAAAATAAAAAAAAAATGTAACAAGGCAAGATGAGATACAATAAAACACAATTGCATGGACCCTTCTAGAAAAAGCTTCTAAAAATATTGGTGCTTTCCTATCACAGAAAAATAGTTGTGCATTATGTAAGAAAAAGAAAAAAGAGAAAGACATTTTTAAAAAGAGACAGAGAAAGGAATGAAAAGAATATGAAGCAAGGGAGGAAAGCCCCCTCAGACCCTCGGCCATGGATAGAGAGTTTGTCTTAGTCTGCTTTCTATGGCTATGACAAAACACTATGACCAGAAGCGACTCTGTGAGGACAGGGTGTATTTGGTCACATACGTTCACAATATTGGCCTCAACCAAAGGAAGTCAGGTGGAAAATCAAGGCAAGAATTGAGGCAGAGGCCTTGGAGATGTGTTATTTGCAGGCTTGATCCCCATGGCTTGTGCCACCTGCTTTATTATAAAACTCAGGACCACCTGCCCAGGGGTGGCACCACTCACAATGGGTTGAACCCTCACACTTCCATCATTAATCAAGACAATACTCCACAGACTTGCCAACAAGCTTTTTTTCTCTCCTGGGGACATTTAGTCAACTGAGGTTCCTACTTCCCAAACGACTCTGACTTGAGTCAAGTTAACAAGCCCGCACAGAGCTGATCTTGTTTATGTTTTTGTCATCTTAAAAAGAGCAATTTAATTGAGGCAAATTCACTTCAAGTAAAATGTGTGCTGTAAAGTGTAAGGTTCCATGGATTCTGACAAACATACCCAGTCAACTAACCACTGCCGAGGCTCAACTTACCTTTCTGTTCCTAGGAACATGACCATCACTCTGATCTCAGATAGTCACCAGAATAATTTCTGTCATCATAAATCGGTTTCTCCTCTGTAGAAAGTCATACAAATGGAGTAACAAGGTGTACATTGTTTTGTGCACACCTCTTTCACACAGCCTGTTTGTAATCGTCACTTTACATATTTGTGCCTCTCAGAGTTTTACTCCATTTTATCCCCAGTAAGAAATCTACAGTAAGGATGGACCACAAGTAGTTTTTCTGTTCACCATTTCACCTACTTTGGGGAATGTAGTCTTTTATTATTATGAACACAGGGGCTATGGGCATTCATTCATAAGTCATGATGTGACACATTTTCATTTATCTTGAGCAAATACCTGTAAGAGAAAATGGTAGGCTACCCAACAAATGGACATCTAACTTCCTGTCAGGAGACGGCCAGATTTTGTTCTGAAGCAGCTGTGTAGATTTGTACTTTCAGCAGCTGTCATGATCTTGGTTGTTCCAGATCCTTTAAACACTGACACTGGGTATTGCTTCCACTTCAGCCGTTATCTACCTGTGAATATTGTACCTTTGTTTCTGACTTGAAGTTCTCTGATGAGTGATGATATTGAGCATGTTTTCAGATTCTGTTTTGTATATTTTATTTTGCCAACTTTCTACTTGGATTGTTTGACCATATTGGAAATTTTTACTGAGTTTTAACAATTCACAATATATTCTGTGTGTGTTATTTGTCAGAAATACATATTGCAAATAATTTCCCTGATTTTGTAGCTTGCCTTTTAATTTCTAAATGCCTTTCAATGGGTAGAAAATTTGAATAAGGTGAATATAGGTAACAATGACCTATACATTTCAAAAGCTAGAAGAAAGCATTTCAAATGTTGTTGTTACACAAAGAGATGATAAATGTTTGAGGACATAGATATGCTTCACATGATTTAAATACTGTATGGTATATACATTATGTGGTATATAAAACATTGCATGCTACCCCATTAATATGCAAAATTTCCTATTTATATATCAGAAATGAATTTAATTTAAATTTTAAGTAATCAAGTCTTTTACTTTGATAAGGAAGTCAGTCATCTTATGGATATGCTTGAAGAATTACAATTTTTTATAACTTAAGCATTTTTGCTTACTCAGTCATAGATTAATAAATATTTTATCCTATGTTTCTTCAAAAGTATTGGGAAAAGTTCTAAGCAACATTTTAGCCTATTTATTAAGTTTTAGTGTATTTTTATTTTCATTTGTATTCAATCTATACATTGTAGTTCACTTTGATTTCTTATATGACTCATCTCTTATTTAGTGTCATGGATTTAGGTCTCCAAACATTTGATTATTTTCTAGATGGATTTTTTTTTCAGATTTTTTTTTATAGCCATGAATCATTGGACCATTTGGAAACAGTAAAATCTTTTGTGTTCCTACAGATGTACTGTCTTTGTGAATGCTATTTTAAAAGAAGCAGAGAAATTTCAAAATGTCTTTGCTTAACTTTCCGGCAGGTGAATCCATTTTAATCTAAAATATCAATTATAAAATAACAGGGCATGAAATTGACATTTCTTCAGGAACAGACACAATAAATCTAAGAATAAGGAATAAATCTAGAAACAGCACAGTGCATGATGAATATTTGGAGATTCAGCTCATCATACTTTCAAGAAATCAACAAATGAACTTTGCCAACTCAATTTAACATTCAAATTTATGGTTGTTTTTGTAGGATAATTTCCTTCTTGTGTCTTTCAGTGATAATTTTATTTTGCCAAGTAACCTGTCTGCCATCTCACTCTTTCTTTTGTATTGTGAACATCTGACAGAAAAATCTAAAAACAGGTATCCAAGAAGAAGCTTTTCTGACCAGAGGTCATTGGTCAAATATATTTCCTTCATGTAATTAGCATGGTGCTGGCTAGTTTCATATATACTTGACAAAAACTAGAGTTATCTGAAAGCAGGGAACCTCAATTGAAAAAAAAATGCCTCCATAAGACCCATGGGACATTTTCTTATTTAGTGATTGATGGGTGGTGCCATGGTGGTCCTGGGTTCTCTAAGAAAGCAGGCTAAGCAGGCCATGTGGAGCAAGCCAGTAAGCAGCACCCCTCCATGACCTCTGCATCAGCTCCTGCCTCCAGGTTCCTGTCCTGTTTGAGTTCCTGTCCTGACTGCCTTCAGTGATGGACTACAGTGGGGACGTGTAAGTCAAATAAACCCTTTCCTCTCCAGCTTGCTTTTGGGCATGGCGTTTCATCACGGCAGTGGAAATCCTAACTAGGATACACACTAAGACTTTTTCCCTGACATGAAAATTTTTCAGAGAATTTTCTATCATGAAACTGAAAAGGCTAGCCTCTCATTCTCTCTGTCTCTGTCTGTCTCTGTCTCTGTCTCTCCCTCTCTCTCTCTCTCTCTCTCTCTCTCTCTGTGTGTGTGTGTGTGTATATATATATATATATATACATATGTGTGCATGAATAAGAAGTGTGCCCAAGGTCAACTTGAGGTGTTGTTTCTCAGGAGTCATCCATCCATCCACCTTTGTTTTTCTGAGACAACATCTCTCCCTAGGACCAGTAGCTTGCTAACCATGATAGGCTGACTGGCCAGTGAGCCTCGTACATGTCTCCACCTCCAACTTGCAAGTACAGGCCATGACATCTAGATATTTTTGGCATTTGTTTTATTGAAAATTTCACACACACATGCACATAATGTGTTTAGACAAAATCCACCCACCATTCCCTCCCTTCCCGGTTCTTCCCCACCCTCCACCACTTTTCCCTCCCAACTTCATGTTGTTCTGTCTTTTTTAAATCGACTGAGTTCATTTAATGCTGCTTGTCCCTGTGTGGGTATAGGACCATCTAATGGAGTGTGTATTGCCTCCCAGGAGCCACATTTCTGAAGAAAAGCAACTCTCCCTCACCTACTTATTATTTTTATGTAGGTTCTGGAGATCAAGCTTGCATCCTCATGCTTGCTAGAGAAGCATAGAACTGATAGTTCTGTCTCCCAGAGGTCTCCCTACCTATGGGTGCACTGAATGTCTCCTTACCTATCACTGTATTATCTCCCTGCCTACCAGGGTACTGACTGTCTCCCTACTTATCAGTGGACTATTTTCCTACCTGTCACTGTATTATCTCCCTTGCTCCTCATCAAATTAACTTAAAAGCAATGCCACCCTGAGGCTCAAAGCACACCGGACTGTTCCTCGAAACACCTGTAGCCAAAGGAGGGAATTTGTAATGACTAGTTGGAAAGAAAGTGCTCTCTGGCCTCCAGAAGATGTAAGATTGTTGCTGGGAATGGGAGAGGGTCTTCCTGCCACAGTGACCACAGAAACGTTTACAGACAGCAGACCTCAGTGAATTCTCAAGGACTATGTCGAATCAGTGCATCCATCCAACCACAGGTGACCAACATAGATGGACAGGCAGCAGAGAAAAATCTAGCCACCCCAAACCCTTGAGTGAGAGTGGCAGCAGACTTTGTGTAGTGTCTTTTCACTAGAATTGTCCCTTCGGGTACTATACGGGTGGGGCACACAGTTGTCGGATCTGTGTAGAGTCAGCAACAGAAACTCCTGACTGCGAAGAAAACAACCGAGAGGATTTTTGTTTTATTCTAATTTCAAACTAACTTCTTCCAACCACAGCTGGAGCAGATTATTTTTGACTTTCAATTCATAATTTATTTGCAAGTTCCTATTATCAAAGTTTTTAAACAGCAAAAAAAAAAAAAAAAAAAAAAAAAGAGTACATCCATGCCTTCCACAAAGTGGAGGTGTGGTCCCACAGAGCCAGCTTGCAATGTATTTGGGTTCTTTCCTCCTAGATTCCCAACACTGTCAGCTTATCACAATTATAAATGGCTGGTGGATTTCCTTGGGTTCTGTTCTTTCTTTCTCGTCTGCCTGTAACCAACCTGATTTTTATATAAAGTAATGCCTTCGAGCTAATAGCTTGGTTTTCAGTTCTGTCTCCTTTCCAGGCATGACTATCTGTGCTACACCCTCATAGCTCATTGATGATGAGAACACAGAATTGTAAGGTTATCCAGCTGCTGTAGGCAGGTGTAAAACCCATGAAGGCATCAAATCCTGGATTCACGACCCCTTACCACTAGTGTAGCAAGATGTGATTAATTTGGTCTTCTATCATCTTAGTTGCTTACTCATGCATTTGTTCACATTAGGCACTCAATGTGTGTTTGTTATTATTCAAAATGTTCAAGAAACTAAATGCCATAAACAGGAAAAAAAACATAACCACAGTCCATTGCAAGGTTCACAATCTATTGAGGAAATGTCTTAGTGGTAGGGGGCTTGCTTTGCATGCACAAACCCCTGGGTTCAATTCCCAGTAAAACACATACATAATATTTTTATTTAGTGAGTTCAGACTTTTCTGTGTGATAAAAATCGGCTTCTATAGTTTAATATTCCTGTCTAAATGTGTCTACTTGAGATGCACTCTGTTTTAGCTTAACCTTGCACCTGAAAAGAGAACAGGTATGGTTTAAAATTAGAGAATGATTGTATCTACCTGTGTGGATGGTTACTAGGGCAATGGTTTCTTATAAAATGTAGTCAACTATGTACTAAGAATGGATTCTCCCTCCCTCTCTTCCTCTGCCCCCCACTCTCTTTCTGTGTGTGTGTGTGTGTGTGTGTTACTGGGAATTTAGATAGAGCCAAGGTCTTACCAATGATATATAAGTACTCTGCCCTTAACTTACATTCCCTGTCTTTATTTTATTATATTTTCATTTTGATACAGTATCTTGCTAAGTTGATCAAACTGGCCTTGAACTCTATAACTCAAGTTGGCCTTGTACTCTGGAAGTCTGTCTGCCTCCGCCTCTCAAGCATTGAGACTAAAGTTGTGAGTCGCCACATCTAGCTTATAAAGGAATTCCAGTTTCAACCAGCCATCAAAATGGCTTAGACTTGAAATCATGGCTATGTGGAAGTGTGGGACACACATAGGGGTCAAGCTGAGGACTTGTATTGACAGCACATATACTATGTGTGCAGAGATACAGAGAAGTGCCAGACGGCAGTGGCACACTCCTTTAATCCCAGCACTCAGGAAGCAAAGCCCGGTGGGTCTCTGTGAGTTCAAGGCCAGCCTGGTCTACAGAGCAAGATCCAGGACAGGTACCAAAACTACACAGAGAAACCTTGTCTCAAAAAAAACAAACAAACAAACAAACAAACAAACAACAACAAAAGATACAGAGAAGTGGAAGATTGACATGCAAATTCAGGAAGACAAATATGCTTGTTCTCATTCATGTGTGGAAGGCACAAAAGTCGCTTTCCCAGAAGCAGAGAGAGGCAAAGCGGTCTCTAGAACTGAGGATGGCTATTGAGGTGGTGGAAAGGGGAAGTTAGATGACAGCTATCAAATAGTTATAGAAGCAGAAGAAAGTTTTCATATAGGATACACACAGGCCACAAGAACTTATCAAGTATTGTATAACGTGCCAGAAAAGAGAAATTAGAAGAAACACAAAGAAATGAGAAAAATGATTATTACACATTAAATCCATGAACCAAATTCTTACACAGTGTCCCAGAAATGTGCACAGTTGCTATACGTCACTTGAAAATCCAGAAGACAAGACAGAAAATACAGCAGAATTAACACTGAACAAATTTAGATGTCCTTTGTATCCAGGGGCAATGTCCTTCCATAAAAAGTCCTTTTTGTTTGTTCGTTTGTTTCTCTTTCTTTTTTTAAGTTGATTTTTTTATTAAGAAATTTTTTATTCATTTTACATACCAATCACAGTTCTCCTCTTCCCTCCTCCCGTTCCTCCAGCCTTCCCTCCCCAAACTCACCACCTATTCCCTCCTACAGGAAGGTAAGGCCTCCCATGGGGAGTCAACAGAGCCTGATATATTCAGTAGAGGCAGGTCCAAGCCCCTCCCACTGCATCAAGGCTGTGCGAGGTGTCCCACCACAGGCAATGGATTCCAAAAAGCCAGCTCATGCGCTAGGGTGTTTGTTTTTTCAAGGCAGGGTTTCTATGTAGAGTCCTGTCCGTCCACCACCACCATCACAGGGCTCATATCAAGTCTTTATGTCAGTAAAATGTTGAAATTTGAGCTCCCTGATTGCTCAGAAACGTCTCTCCTGAACTTTGATCCTCCAGCAAACCCATCACCACTTGGTGTATTTATAAGTTCATTGCTGATGGACATTTGAGTTATTTTTACTTTGTGGGTATTATGAACGTCTGTATACATCATTATGTGTACCTGTACTTTACTTCTCTTGCATGCTTAACTAGGAGTGGGATTCCAGGGTCTTGTGATGGGGCTATGTTTGAGCTCTAGAGCGTTGAAACTGGCAGATTCTTTGTCAAATTGCCTTCAGTTTGGCATTTAGCAAATGCTTTATATACGTTACCTCCATGTGGGGTTTTTGAAGAATTGCCTGGGAAAATAATTCTGAAATATTGAATAGTATTTCTGGTACTATCTCCAGGGAGTAAATGACTAAAGTCAGGAATGAAAATATGTTCCTTCTCATCCGAGTTCCATCACCAACAAAAATGAACATAGCTGATACTTGACTTCTCTAATGCAATTTGTGCATCTGTCAAATGAGAATAATGCTGCACTCTACCTGTATTACAGGATTAATTTAATAATTACACAATAGATTTGAAATATAAATGGTGCAATTGCAGGGTTCACTTGTTATTGTTGTATCTATTTAATGAAAACTTTTACTTAGGTTTACAATTCTTTGCTGTTTCATTCTCTTAACTTTTTGGAGTTCCCCCTATCACATCCCCAGATGTGAGTGTGTGTAACTCATCAAGCAAAATGGTAGAACGGAATATTTTTCAATGAAAACACCATTGAGTGAATTGGGATTCAGTCATCTAGCAATCCTAACTGCTTTCTGGGGAATATCCTAACGTGCTCCTCTACTTAACAGCATTGTTCCTGGGGCCTCTGGGCCTCACTTCCCTCAGCCAGCATGGTTGAGAGAACCTGACACAGAGGAAGTCAATGGATGTGGTGTGGTCGGGACCTGACATGAGGAAGGCAGTCTTCCTGCCTACAAGCCGTCTCCTCACATTCTCTGGAGAAGGCAGGCTGGGAGAAAAATTGAGGGGAAAGAATGAGTCACTTTGGGAGGGCTGGGCTTTTTAAACTGGCTCTGTTCCTTTTTGAGATGGCAAACAAGAGAGAAGGCATTCTGGAGGGCATGGTATTTCTGTAATTAAGAAGAACCCGAACGAAGAGAGAGGAGCCATTGTTCAGGCCTGCTTTGAATTACAGTACATCTTTAATTATTAGCCCTTCTTCCTATTTATTTTAATATTTTATTAATCCTGTTCCTCAAAATATCTCCTTTCATTTGCGATCACTGGACAAATAAAATGGGACAATTTGTTTCCTTTTGTGCTTTGTAGACAGTGTTCCCTTAACATTGTGGGTCAACATGACCTTAACTTTCCTTTTATTATGATTTATACAATGGCATTTTATAAGGTCCTCCTATTCCTTTGTGTTTATATAATTTTTAATAATCACTCACTGTAGTTCAGTGGACCTTAACTCCTGTTTGCACAGGATCAAATTAATTTTTACATTTCTTAAGAACTGAAATTACAAAAAAAAAATAGAGCAGGGGTAGAAAGTAAAGGAGTTAATTTTTGACTAGTAGCATCAGTGTGGACTCACTAGTCACTTCATCTCTAAATAACAAAGATGTGCCTATTATAACGTTGCTAGGGAATAAGATGGAATGTATTAAGCTGAGGCTAAGGTACATGGCAATATGTATGAAGTAGAGAAAGCCTTCAGGAATATTCTTCATTTGAGTTTACTTTAGTGGTTCTTGAGCTCAGTCCCCAGGGACCAGCAGTAACCTCACTTAAGAACCAAGTGTACACTCTCCGGTCCTACTCATACCTCTGGAATTGTCTTTGGACTGTGGTGCAGCCACGTCTACATTAACTATTTACTGTGGATTTGATGTTTGGACACCAGTGTTCAGCTCATTGCTTCTCAAACTGGCTCTTACCAACAATCATCTGGAGAACTTCTCAATGGACCAGTTCAGAAGTTTAACTGGCAACCACTTTGATGAAGGTGTTTAGGAAAATATGTGCAGACATTTGCTGTGTTTATTGGCAACTCAAGTGACCCTAGCAATCAGCCAAGACAGGTTATAAAAAGTTTGTCTCATTTCTGTTTGCACATGATAGTCATCCAGGCTGACTTCAAAATACAGTAGTGTCAGGGAATTAAAACTGAATTAAAACTGCTGGGTATGGGATCTTGGGGTTAGTATCTTTGGGAACACTGTCCCATGTAATTCTCTTATGCATTTGCTTGAGATCTTCCTTCCTTCCTCCCTCCCTCCCTCTCCCTCTCTCTGTCTCTCTCTCTGTCTCTGTCTCTCACTTTCTTTCTTTCTTTCTTTCTTTCTTTCTTTCTTTCTTTCTTTCTTTCTTTCTTTCTTTCTTCCTTTCTTTCCTCTCTCTCTCTCTTTCTTTGTTATTCATTTTCAGCCATTGAATGGATTGACTGATTTTTTAGCTCTTATTTGTGACATAATTCTTTTATTAGAAATTAGGCAACAAAGTCTGAACCACTTCCCACTGAGCACGTTTTGAATTCAGTTCAATCCCCACCCAATACTTGACTTTCACAGTTTGCTCTTCAGGTTGGTTATCTGAATGTGAGCCCGCTGTTAACAAAGGAGAAGTCAGTACGTACATCACTGTTTATGGAAAGGAAAGAGTGGGTCAGGTGAGCATAAGGCAACCAAGGAAGAATTTCAGACTACAGGAAAACTGGCCTAATGGAAGGAATCTTTTCCTGGTACAGAAGCCATGTCTATATTCCCGGGAGAGTAAGCTTGTCTACAAACCCTTTCGAGTCTAACCGTTTGGTGCAAAGACAGACAGGGTAAATGAGACACGCACACTATGTACATCTTTTTGAGTTCATACTCCTGGGAGGCAAAGCAAACTAACAGTGTTCACTTTGTCTCTGGTCATAAACTGGGCCATACAGTGGCTACCCAGAAAATAATTGTATCTTTTTCATTCATCGTACAGATTTCAATGAATGCTCCATCTTGGGAAGTACATAGGGTTTGGGGGAATCAGCTGAATGAGGTCCTGAGTGGGAGACATAAACACTCATGTAGTCACCCCTTGATTTCCTATTTGGAGTCTACAGGGCTGGTCCACTTCTAGAGGAGGGTTGCAGATTTGCTTCTGACACTGTCTTCACATTTGCCAGGACATCAAGACTCTCAGCTACCATTATCACTCCGGTGAACTCTTAAGAAGCTACATTTCCTCATTTTCCGTATCTGGCACTACCCCACACAGCTAACAGTCACAGGAAACAGACCCAAGGACTGTGCCACCATGTCACTCTGTAGAAAGAGCTCTACATGTCTTGAAAACTACTTTTTGGTATTTCATCTTACATGGGTGCAGCTGTCTCCTATCCCTTCATCTCCTGCGCTATTCTATGCTGATCCCCAAGGCACCCTGCACTGCAATCATCTACTCATCTCCTTGTTCCTACATGAAACATTCTCTTGAGATGATGAAGCACCACCCATCAGGCTAAGCTGAGTCCATTCTCCAGAGATCAGAGCATATCTCAAGCCTGCCCTTCAATGTTGGTTACTCTAAAGGTTCTCTGAGACATGATGTTCTCTGCTTCTATACTCCCCAAGCCTATTCCTCCACGGCCAGCCTGATACCTGTAAAATGCTTATCATAAACAAGTGCGCGACTGCCGGGTTGGTCCTTTCTCTGGATACGTGTGTGGTCTTAGACTCCATTCTACAGAGCTCCTTCCCAATTTTAACATGTGTCTACTTGTCACCTCCTGTCATCTGCATGATGACAAGTGTTCACTTTCTCCTCCAGTCCTTTCTTCATAGTGGACACTGTGATACAGACTTCTCAGAGATTGTTCAATTCCATTTTATAATTCTAGGATACAAATATCGTTATTATCTGAATGTAACAGGTAACTGAGAGAGAGGTTTAACCAAGCCAGATTTCTCAAAGTAAACGGTTACCAAGCTCTGCATTCAGCTCCTCATTCGATGCAGAATCCATAATCTTTCCCTGACAGACTGGAGTTTTCCACTACATTTTAAAAAAATCTGTAGAACGACATTTAATCTTTTGACAGTTCAAGACAAGACACTGCTTTCATAATGGTATTTTATAATTTTCTTGGGCAAAGAGCAGCAGCAATCAAGAGAGAGGAGCATGTGAATTTTATTAATAGAATAATCTTCTACAAAATAGAAATAGCTAATATTGATGACTCTGGCAAGTTGCCAGTGTATAAGGAGTCTAAGGAATCAAAATCCCAGAAGCCGAATCAAGCCAAGACCCTGGGCTGGCTAAATGACACCATTAAAAGAGGAGGAAAATGATACATTTACAAGAAGAGGGGAAAAACAACCAGGAGTGGTAGCTTACTGAGGCTAATTCCAGAACGATTGCTTCTAAACAAGGCGATGAAAATCAGGAAGGCTGGCATGCAGTGTGGATTAAGAGCTGGACAGAATAGAGGGAGACATCCTTCAAGGGAGGTTCATGATTTAAGAGCACATTATCCTTGACTTCTCTAAATGTCAGGGTCAACTTTGTACTCGGACATCATTTTCATCCTTCAGTTACTTTAGCAATGATCTATTGACCACCTTGCTGAAAGTCTCATTGTATAGTTCGTAGGTATTCTGCAAATACTCAGATTGTCATCGTGTTCTGTGACATAGAAATGTATATAACTAACCTATCAGATGAATCAAACAAATATTACATTCTTATTATTTTATTAATAATTTTATTATTTTATAAATACTTCCTCATTGCCCTGTGGTGACACTATGTCCTAGTTTGCTTTCTAACACTGTGATAAACACTGTAGACAAAAGCAACTTGGAGCAGGGTTTACTTTAGGTTATAGAGTTCATCCTGAAGGGAGGCCCAAGACAGGAACTCAAGGCAGGAACCTGGAGGAAGGAACTAAAGCAAGACCATGCAAGAATGTTGCTTATTGCTCTTCATGGCTTACTCAGCTTGCCTTTCGTACAATCCAGGACCAACTGACCAAGGGTAGCATCATCCACAGTAGGCTGGGACCTCCTTTAAAAGTCATTTATTTTTACAGGCTTGCCTAAAAGCCCCTATGATAGGCATATTATCTCAGTGGGGGTTCTGTCTTCCCAGATGACTCCAGCTTGTGTCAATCTGACATTAAAACCAAACCAAACCAAAACCAAAACCTGAGTGCTGGTGAGCCAGACCCAATGAGGTAAGAGCAGGAGAGCTGGCCCCACTCATTGTAATCTGCCACATTGGGTGAGCTAGCCAGGGGAGTGCTAGGGAGCTCATCCAGATGGTGAGGATGAGGGAAAGCTGGAGGGCTGACCAATCCAGCTACCATCCAGGCCCAGAACCAGGACTACGAGGTAGCCCACCCCAACATCCACCTCATCTGTGAACTGGAGGAACATGGGAATGGGCCAGACCTGCAGATCCAGAGCTAGGATCTCCACGACACAAGGCAACAAGAGGATATCAAGGAGGAGTCCCAATGAGGGCCCAGTATTGGGGATGTGGCAGAAGCCAGAGGCCTTGAAGCAGACCAACAACTCATTGTGATGAACACTTGAAGGAAAAGATAAACGGACTAAAGGGTAAACTGTGTGACTCACTGTGTCACAGTACTTCCGTGCTCAGATTTTTTAATTTGCTTTCTGTTTGTTTTTTTTTTTTTTTTTTTGTTTTACCTTTAAATTTTGGTTTGGGGGGGGAGTTGCAAGGGCAGAGAATGAAAGTGTGGGGAAGGGGAGATGAGTGGGATTGGGGTGTATGATATGAGATCCTCAAAGAATCAATAAAAAGTTTTAAAAAACCCTAATCTGTACACTCTGTAAAGCAGGTAGTACTGGCAACCCTTGTAATGGTAAGGAAACTGAGGTGTAAGATTTTTCTGAACTACAATCATGCTACTATGAAATGGCAAATCCAGCATTGTGAATTCAGGTCTCTCTTTCCTCAGGATAGAGTAGTTTATGTGTAGTAACAAGTACTCCCTCACTTTAGTAAAAACGTAAGTTAATTTCTCCTCCCTACAAAGTTCTTCTTGTGTATGTGTTGGGGGCGAGTCTCTAAGGTAAAGGTCCCCAGTGTGATGGCTCAGCATTCAAAGCTGCTTTTCCCTGGAAGCACTCCCAGTGTACTCAGACTGCTACAGTAAAGACCATGTGGGCTCTTGTGCATCAGCTGACACACAGGTGCATTAGGTCAGAAGTGACACACAGACTTCACATCTGGTCATGCTTTTTTTGTTCAGTAAATCATGTGCTCACAGCTAACTTCAAGGAGACAGGTTCCTAAAGGCAGATGAGAACAACTAATATGGAGAAAAATCCCTCAAATCTCTTTCAACAATGCACATTGTTTCAATCTGTTACTTAGTCTCTGCTTAAAACATTCTTCAAAGAGAAAAGATGTTGGAATTTTGTTCTAAATGTGAAGGAATAGACACTATACAAAAGGCCAATTCTACATTTAAAAAAACATTAACAGAGAGGAGCAGAGAACATTTGAACAAAACCAAGCAAAAGGTAACGTTTGTCTGGGAAAATTAGGGAAGGCATTAAGTATTCATAGTGGTTTTGGGAGATTGGGGAGAATGTCATTGGAAGAGGTAAAGAAGAAAGTTGTAAATGAAAGAACAGGTCTGAATGTGTCGTAGCATATTTTGCTCAATTTTGCACAGCAGCTATGGTAGGTCACTTGAAGACATTGGCCCTCTCACGACCGGGAAACTAAGGCTTCCCTTAGTGGTGCTGGGAAGGGATGGCTATTCTACTTGCTGTGGAAGCCGCAAAGGGGTCCTTGCCCTGTGACTTCCTGCTCTGCATGGTTCTCGCTCTCACAGCAAGTCCATTAGCATATTTTTTTAGCGTCGTCATAACAAAGTGTACTTCCATGAATGATTTTGTTTTCTTTAAAGGGTTCCACTTGGGCAGAGTGGTTACTACGAGTGAGGCTTAGCAAACAGTAGGTCCCTTCCCAGAGCTGTTTCTTCACCTTGCAGTTTGGAGGCTACCAAAAGATGGAGTTAAATCAGTTCTTCATTAGTTAGCCCAGCAAGCTGAGCAGCCACGGGTATGCAAAGGACTGGATGCTCAACTTGGTTTGAAACCGTCGCTGTAGCTGAATACATTTCCCGCCAAAGCTACAGAGAATAATGAAGACTTCAGGAACTTTAATCTTACTATACTGAAATAGCGCTTGGGGACCCCAAAGCAGCATTTGCCATCAAGTTACATGTGATGCTGTACCTCTAGGAGCATATTGAACGTCTCCAAAATTCTTTCCAACCTACACCTATGAATGTATTGGTCAGCCTGGGAGAAATGGCCAGCTGTGTGACTGGAAATGGCAAAGGCCAGATGTTCGAGGAAATGGTGTCAAGAGTCCCCTGAACTTTCTGCGATCATTTTGGGATAATGACCTTCGGAAAACAGAAAATCTCCCGTGAGTTAGCCTTCACCCCTTCTCGGCTGAGTTCTGGCAGTCAGTCATTGTTCCATCTCCCAACATCACACAGACCTGAGAACCTTGGCATCTCCCTGTACACCCTTCCCATCTCCTCTCCCAGACAGAGGTGCTGGAATCACACCTGCTCATTTTGTTCATCCTCCTACCAGTGCCTTCTGAGGGAACAGAAATCCTGCATTCTTGTTCAGAAACAGTCCCCGCTCACCCTTTCCCTGTACAAGCAAATCCCACTACCATTTCTTACTCCTACTCAGTATTTACTAGTATATTCAATACGGTTGGTACATACGAATTGTCTCCAAATAATTTATAGCATCATTCTTTCTGTTTCCAAGCTTCACCTAAATGATGTCATAGACTACGCATCATCATGAATTTTCCTTTCCCCCAACAGCCTTTTGGATTTAGGCATCTTAGCAGAAAGTATTTTCAAACACACTGGAATCCTGATTCACAGGCCCATTTCCAGTGACGGGAGTTTTTGTTTTCTTCCTTTCCCTCTACTGATCCCAGTATTATCTACTCACACTCCAGATACTTTCAGAGAACTTGGCGGCTGTTGGCAAACTCCTCGGCACTGGGACCACAGTGGTGAGTGAATGATTTAAAGGTGTTCTCTTAAATCCCTGATCTCGCAGGCTTCATTTGTGACAATGGAGAAGCAGACTGCATATGAATGAATGTATGTGTATATTAGCTACTAAGTGAAATGACATAAAGTCTTATGGAGAAAAATAAGACAGAGGATGGGGTGGGGCCTGTTTATGGTCAGAGTTGCCGTTGTTAATGTAATTACCAGAAAGGCCTCACAAAAGGTACAGACACACGCACACACTATAATATATATAATATATATATTATATATATACAAACTCACTACATATATATAAACTCACTATATATATAAATTTACTGTACATATGTATATATGGTTATGTATGTCATGTTTTTGTATACACATATATATGTATGTGTATATATAAACTCACTACATATGTGTGTATATACATGAACTCACTATATATATATAAATTCACTATACATATGTATATATGGTTATATATGTGTATGTAAATATATATATATATTTCCATATATATATAATGAGTTTAGGAGAGGCAGTGTGGATCTTTAGGCAAAGAACATTTCTGGTCAGATGTGAAAGTGAATGAAAGAGAAACCTGCATGTTCATAGTCATGTGACACCAGAGTCTAGAAAGGTCAGGAGGAAGAGCAGGGGGAGAGCTTGCTCAGACAGTTCAAACAGACATCACGTTGAATGGCACACTCTAAAGACGTTGGCTCTTGTTCTTGATAGATGGGAGGTTTCTCAGCTACTTTAAGCCAGGAAGTAATAGGAAATGAGTGGCCAAGTCTTATGAGGACACCGTGTGGAGAACAGCCTATGGAGAGGATGCAGTAAAATCATGGAGAGCACCATGTAGCTTAGGTGAGGAGTAATGTACTGTGGATGTGAGAGGTTGCGTGTCGACGTAATCAGACGTGAGCATGGAGGTTAAGCAGGAAAGGGGGAATTATATTAGGAACTTTCAAGTGGACATTCCAAGTGGGCAACTAAATGTGTTCAGAGGAGAAGTGTAAAGCTAGAAATGTAAACTTGGGGGGTCATCAAGACATGGGGAGTAGATGTGCATCCTGATCATAGATTACATCACGAAACAGTACTTGTATCTGGAGTACTTCAGTATGCCTATTCAACACCTGAACATTGGTCTGGATGAAGATTCTAGAAAGTTAACTGTTTTATTTTTCCATCCCCTAATAAGATACTGACAGAGGTCTTAGTCACATGACTGTAACCATGTAAAATGGTAGATTTAATGCTTGAAATAAGTCAAGGTCCCAGGCAATAATGGTAATACTTTTCAAGGCTACCCCATGCTCCTGACTTAAGTGAGTCTGACTTGCTTTCTAATGCTCCAGACCTCAGGAATAGTTTCTTTGGATTCCAGAACACTCATCTGCCCATGGCTTTAGCTCCAGCCCTCACTGTACTGGTTTTCGCTTGTATATAAATGAAAATAATTATTTATGTTGATTGGGAAGCTGGCTGTGGAGCTTTTATTTTATTTTATCTATGTGTGTCAGAAGTGTATTGAGTCTGAAGAGGCGTGTCAAGGAATAACTGTGCTAATCCATCTTGGTTTCCTGGTTTTCAGCCCTTTTTTTGTGAGTTCCACCATGGTTGGCTTCTCCCTTCTCAACAAACTCTTTTCTGCCATTGGCTTCTGTTTCATCAATCTGTCTTGAACTCAGGTGCCCCTGCTTTGCCAGGATGAGCCATTGTTCTTATATAGAAGAATATAAAAATAAATATTCATACACACACACACACACACACACACACACACACACACACACACATATATATATATATATGTAATTTGCCATTTCCTGAAAAGATAAGACAAAAGTTGTAGTTATGTAAAAATGTCTCTAGCTCTGTTTTGGTGGTGTGGACTTAGTGTTTGATTTCTCATAAACATGGTTTTGTTTATGAAACACTGATCTTAAAACAAATAAGGGACAATAACCAACAGCCTGCCTCAAAAGCTGCTCAGGCTAAAATCATGTAATTACTTGTGGTTAATGGCAGTGTATGTTTATACACAACGCAAGATTTTGGAAGAGAGCTTCTCAGAAGCCAGTGGCCTACTGCCGTCTCTACCTCACCACTCCCTCAATCTATTAATGCTTCGAGCTCCAGCCTGCTATAGACCTTCACTATTTGAGGTTGACATCCTTTACTTGTCAGAGAAGAGAATCACATTGATATTTCTGCAACCAAATATCTGAAAACCGATCCACTTAAAGAAAAAATACAACAACAGAACTGGTCTTTTTAGTGTCGAAGAACCAGGGAGGAGAACGTGGAAAATCAAAGAGAAGGTGAAGGCCGTGAATGGCAGAACTATTCCATTACAGAGTAAAATTGTATTTCAAAGTCAAAGCAAAGAAATTCTACCATCTTTACCTAAAGTAAAACCTGTTATTGCTTTGGTTCAAATACATTCTCGAACTTTAAATTGCCAGTAATAGAAAACTACCAAAGTAAGCTATTTCATTATTTCAAATTCGGAGGATAAAATCTTGGACAAATATTTACCCTAGAAATGAGACTAAACATGCTTTGTATAAAAACAGTGAAACCAAAACCACTCCATCTAATACAAAGTTGCCCAAGAATATTTACTTAATTATAGTCTAACTTCTAGATTCTGGAAAAAGAAGATTTACTAAATGTAACACTGTTTCTAATGCCAAATATCTAAATTGGCAGGGTATGTTAACCATTAAGAGGTGAGCATCCTCCGTCAAGAGCAGAGGCTGGGTATATCGAGGTCTCTCTTCCCAACCTGCCTCTGTCACTTCCTTGTCCTTTTGAACAAATGATCAAACCCTGGAAGTCTCTATCAACATATCTGTAAAGCTGTAATAATTATTTCTCCTTCAGGTTCCTGACAGCATCCAGGTGGATAATAAATACTTTAAACTGCCTAAACAGTGCTCTTAGCACACACAAGAGCATCAAGCCATAAATATGTATAAATGAATGCACAATTGGTATGGATGAAGTTTGCTCTATTTTTAGAAGGCATTTTGCAAAAGAACCTGAAATATAACGTACACATTTTATAGCTTTCCTTTTCATTTTGTTGTTCGGCAATTTTATAAGAATATACAACATGAACTTTATAACTTGAGAATTTTCTTTCTAGGAATGATAAATAACAGCAAGAGTGACCTTCTGTTGGTCTCTATATTAGTATCCTTTTGACTCATGTACAAAATTACCACAAACCAGATGACTTACAAATGACTGAAATCTGTAGTGTGGTCCTAGCAGCAGAGGTCCTACATCAGGGTATGACTGGGGTTCTTTCCTCTGGGTACTCAAGTTAAGTGTGCATCCTTTGCCTCCTCCAGAGTCTGTAGCCTCAGACATCCCTTGACTTGTGCCTGCATTTGGTATATTCACTTCCTCCACAGTCACATTAGCCCCTTCTCTTCCTTTTCTGTCAAATGTCCCTCTACGTTTGTCTTCTGAGGACCCTTGAATTTAGGACCTGCTAGATCACATAGGATTATCTCATTTAAAGATCCTTAGTTTAATTACATTTGTAAAACCCCCTTGTTATCCCCCATTGGTACTGAGGGTTGAACCTAGTGCCTGGCATATGCTGGGCAAGTATTCTATCACTAAGTCATGTCCCTGGCCATGTTTGACGTTTTTCAACTTTGAGACAAAGTTTCACAAAGTTGTCCAGACTAGCTTGGATCCTCTGTAGCTCAAGCTGGCCTGGGTTCATCGTCTCAGTAGCTAGGATTACAGAACTGTGACACCAGACCCAGCTACGTTTTTTTTTTTTTTCTCCTCTGAGTAAGTTAACAGTCACATACCCCAGAAATTTGGACATGGACATATTCTTTCTAGTGTGGTAGCCATTATCCTAACTGCTCCAGTCTTCAAATTTCAGATACAGGCATTCAGCAACCAGAATCATAAGTTGAATATGACTTCAACCCAACAACCTGCTGTTGACTATGAAAATGTAATTATCAAATAATTTGTGCACATAGTATGCTATGGGAGAAATAGTAAACTGGTAAGTTTAATCAGAAGAGCCAAGAAGAGGAGAGTCACAGAAAAGTAGCATTGGAATTGAATCCTGATGAATAAGAGTTTGCCAGAAAGAGTAAGATGTCCATTCAAGTCTCGGGAAATATTAGAGAGTACTAGAATTTTAAAAAGATGGAGTGTATTATTTGATGTTAAAAAGGCTTGATACAATGAGAGGGGCTTAACTGGATGGGGTTTTGAATATACAAGTAGAAGTTCTATATATGAAGCTGGTAATGTGGTTCAGTCCACAAAGTGCCTGCTGAGTAGACATGAGGACAGGAATTTAGATCCTAGGCACATAGATAAAAACTGGACATGGTAGTGTGCATCGGTGACCTCATCAATAGGCATGGAGACAGGCAGATCCCCCTTTAGCAAATTGGTGAGGTCTGTGTTCAGAGAGAGGGCTTGTCTCTAAAAATAACATAGGGGCTGCTAGTGGAAGACAGTCAATGTCAACTTCTAGCCTCTGTATGCACACACACACACACACACACACACACACACGCACGCACCTTCACACATAGAGAGTTTTAAATAAATCTGTTGTCAACTGAAAACTGTACACATGTATGTATAAATATGTGTAGAAAGGGGGTGATAGTACATCTACCTATAGAAATTAGAATGGGCACAGGGCATGATGCAAACTATGGAGCAGGCAAAAGTTTTTGTATTTAGTCCCAGGAGATATGAGGTTTTGATGGTGACAATAGAGAGGAGGCTACATAGGGCAGACGTTTCAGGGATTGTAATCCTAAGCATATGTAAAGGGAGGCTTCTGATTTGGACAATTGGTTAGCATTAATATAGAAAAAAGGAGGCTGGCTGGATGTGGTGGCTCAGGACTATCATCCCTGAACCTTTGAGGCAGAGGCAAAAGGATCACTGCAAGTATGACTTCAGCCTGGTCCATATAGCAAGTTCCAGGTCAGTCAGAGCTACGTAGCATTGCCCTGTCGTAAACTGAGAGAGAGAGAGAGAGAGAGAGAGAGAGAGAGAGAGAGAGAGAGAGAGAGAGAAATCCTAGTGAATGCCCAATGCACACACTGCTTGCTATACTAAGGTCATTATGCTCGTACAGACTTCGACCTCTGGTGGTACCTCTGGTGGTCTTTTTCTTTTCTCTCTTTTTCTTTTTCGTTTTTCATTTGAATGCTCCTGTTATCTCTCCTGAATTACCTTGCCAATGGATCATCTGTTCACTTCATGGTATTACCTCTTTTAAAAAGTTATCTGAAATTTAATTTGGACCTGGAATGTCTTGTTCTTATTCCACACGGTGCATGAGGGTTCCTGTGAGTGTACATGTGTGTGTGAGTGCATGTACACTATATGCATATGCATGTTTCTGTATGTGAGTGAATGTGTGTGTGTGTGTGTGTGTGTGTGTGTGTGTTTGTGCAAAGGATAGAGATCAACCTCAAGTGTCTTTCCTCAGGTTCTGTCTATCTTGTTTTGTTAAAATTTTTAGAAAATATTTATTTGGCTTTATGTTTGTGTGTTTTGCCTGCATGTATATGCACCCCATGCATTCTTGGTGCCTTCAAGAGTTCATAGATCTCCTGAAACAGTAGATATAGATACTTGTGGGCCAGGATATGGGTGCTGGGAACCATGGGTCTTCCACAAGAACAACAAGTGTTCCAACCACTGACTAATCTCTCCAGCACTATATTTTAGACACTGCCTTTTACTTGCCTAGAGCTCAACAGACTAGGCTGTCCAGCAAGTGGGATATAGCTATCTGCTGGTCTCCACTGTTGTAGGATAATCTTTTTGTACACTTTGAAGATATGTCTCTGCCTAAGGTGCCTTCTGATTTATTTAATAGAGTTGAATGGTCAATAGCTAGGCAGGAGAGAATAGGTGGGATTTCCTGGGAGAAAGAGGAACTATGGGAAGAAGAGAGGTAGAGAGATGCCAGTGCAGAGCAAATCAGACGTACAGAATGGGAGAAGTGTAAAAGCCACATGGCAGATAGTAGACTAATAGAAACAGGTGGATTTGAGTTATAAGAGCTAATTGGAAACAAGCCTGAGCTAAAGGCCAAGCTTTCATAATTAACAATAAAGAAGTCTTTGAGTTGTTATTTTTGAACTGGAAGTCCAAAGGAAAGTCAGACTACATATGGCACCCAACATGGGGCACCAGATGAAGCATTTATCTAAATTATTCTTTTATCAATTAAAAACTCAGGAGTTAGATACTGGGTTAGAAACCTGATAGATCCACAGAGCAATAAAGAAATGATTGGATGACCCTGACTCTCCAGCTTTTCTGATTGAAAAGGTCCACAAATCTCTCTAAACACCTACCTATTCCTTCCTGTGTCTCCTTCCTAATCTGGTTTGGCCAAAAACTCTATAGTTTATTCTGGCCAGCTGAACATGGACTCTGCTCTCTGATTCAAAGTTTAACTTTATTGGCAGTCTTGGAGTGACAGTGCAAACAAATCTATTGCATTACTCCACCTCCTCAGTACTGGGGTTACAAGCACACATCTCATGCCCAGGTTTTTTGTGTGTGAGTTCTGGGGATCAAACTCAGGTCCTCATACTTGTATGGCAAGGAGTTTACTAACTAAGCTATTGCCAGGCTTTCTCAAACTTTTTTCAGTTGTCTGTTCCATGGTCTTGCCTATGAAATGCACCACAGGGACTTACCATTCATTTTGCAGTTCCAGGAAGCTCCTCAATAGGAGTTTTGTGAAGTATACAAGAAAAGAAAATATTAAAAATAGACATTAAAAGAGGAGTGGACCTGATAAATTAGTGAAAATTGGCTAATGATGGAGAACCTCTTTACACCATGTAGCACTAGTAACTACCTATGAGAATGGGCTCTTTGGGACCTCAAAGCCTACCCACAGTGTCACAATTCCTCCAACAAAGTCATACTACCTAATCCTTCCAAATAGTGCCACTAACTGGTAACCAAGCATTCACATTTTGAGCCTATGGTGCCCATTCTCATCCAAACCATCTACAATAGTCATACAACTCCCAGCCAGTACCAACTCTTAGGCCTATGTTTTGGTCAATGAACTGTCTTTTTGTTTCAGAGAGACAGAGTAAAAATAGGTTGTGAACATTCTGACACTTCGAACGTAAGTTTCTTTGGTCCCATTTTTCTTTTCATCAGCAGCTCTTGGACAGCATTTCCTTTGAAAGTCCAAATAAATTTCTGACTCCAGCTCATCAGACAAAAGCTAGAAGTCACCTCACATGGAAAGAAGATGTGCAAAACAGGTTTCATTGGAAAAATAAAGAGACCTTGAGGTGATAACAAACAATAGCCCTCAACCATTTGGCCATAGGTAACAGAAACTGAAGACAGCTAGTTCTCAGCTGCATGTCATCTGAGGCATTACAGGCAAATAAGGAGTTACAGGTAGCACTCTTATCTCTATGTGGTTGAAGAAAATGCTTGCTGCAAAGTTACTTCCCTGGTTTGCCTACACTTTAGCCCTTAGGAAATCACATTTTAAAAGTTAAATAAGATCAAGTAGATAGGAACAAATCACTGTTTCAAAATGTAAATGCATGACATTTAGCATCTGCATTTTTTTAATGAGTGAGAATTATGTTTCACTATGTTCTGTTAATACGGTTATGTAGATTAGACCTGTAGATGGAAAGAAATAAGTCATAGCTTGAGAAAATGAATTACAATATAATTAAAACAAACTGTCAGGCTTAGGCTATGATGCCCACTGCCCTCAAGCATGTTCTTTCAGAAAGACAAAAGGGTACAGGTGAATGTGATTTTCATGACTTTCATTAACTTTAGCATAAGACTTTGACTCAGTAGTATTAAACTGAATTTTAAAATAAATGAAATACTCAAGGCTTGATCTTAAAACAAACTAAAGTTAGTCAGTATACAACCCTAGAATCGTAAAGTAGCCTTCATCTTCAGGTGTTTCAACTAAGTATTAAAAACCCTAAAATTTTGTTCAGCCTCCATTACCAGACTATCAGTTAGGAAGTTGTACTGTACACTTCAGAAGAATTACACTTTTTGCTTTCATATATCCTTTCCCAATAAACAAAGCCTTTATTTCATCGACTTGCAGTTGATTTGAAAGTGTGGTCCAGAGTAGAGTCATGTTTTCTGGATCATAAACTTACAGAAAGACTGTCTTGATGAACCCCTAGGAGATTCTGAAAGGTGATACTGCCATAGGCCATTTTCAACAGTTGAGTGGTCTGCTGATGAAATTAGGCATTTGAGATTCAAGCTAAGATCTACAGGGGCAGGGGGTGAGAGAGTGTGGGGAGGGCTGTAGATGGAATTTTCTCCTGAGATTTCAGACATCTTGGAACATACATAATGGCAAGAAGGTAAGTTAAGTAAGCATCTTTCTGTCTTGTCCTATCTTAGGAAAAAGTTTCCTCTAGAAAAGATCCAGCTGTATGGGAACATGGTGCAATGTGCAACTATTTGGAGAGTTCTTTAGCCTCTCCACATTGTTGAGAGACAGTTGACTCTCAGTGTATTTTCAGAAGTAAAGCAAGGATAATGTAGCAAGCACAGAGAATTTTATTGATGCTACAGAAATCTTTCATACAAGTCCTGCATGTAATCTCACTTGGGAGACAATAGCTTCATCATTTGGGAAGTGATGAAGTATTTTCTGGTTACTTGCTTATTGAATATTTAAGAAAAGGATATTCATTTCCTTTGAGGATGGGGTGGATTGGTTTATTGATGACTCATGAAAACTTCTAATAATCAATATTCCTTTGAAAGGTTAAGGGCTGTAGAGAAAACACAAGAACTGGAAGACGAGGTTTGAACCACCCCAAATGGAGTGAGTTCACTAAATGTCTGGGACACCCAGTACAGACACCAAAGACGAATGAAACCAGACACTTTGTAAAAACACTCTGGATATGAAGTAATAAAGCATAATTTTAAAAAATTTCTTTCATCTTACTGGTGTGTGGGAAGCATGTGTGTGCACATGCCCCCCAGGGGTCAGAAAAGGGCATTAGATTTCTTAGATCGGGAGTTCTAGGCAGTGTGAGCTGCCCATGTGAACTCTGGAAACTGAACTACAGTCCTCTGCAAGAAGAGCAGATTCTCTTAATCATCGAGCCATCTCTATAGCCTCAAATAATAAAGTATTTTTAAGAGCTTGCAACATCAAGTTGATCTGCAAGTAATAAAATTGCCTAATGTGATTAAAATAGGCCTTCTACATATAATTAAAAATTTAGAGGAAACCAAGACCCAAATGGAACCGCACATTTAAAAATGTAGAATGTGCATTTTACATTTGTAAAATTTGGAAGATATGATATCTAAAGTGGAAATATTCCTAAACTGGTTTTAAAATGGAAAAAGAGGAAGATTTGGTAACTTTGTGATGGACCAGTAGAAAATGATCAGGGCAAATGGAAAGAAAGATGAAATAAACAGACAGAAACAAAGTCAAGCTGGCCTGACTTACAGAAAAATATGAAGCTCTAACTGGGTCCCGTGAAAGATAAAAATGTGGTATTATATATGATGAAATACTGGGCAAATACTTGCTCTATTTAATTAAAAATATTAACAACCAGATCCAATTTTAGTGTACTCTAAGAAAATTCACGGAGTCTATCACAATTCAGTAATAATTCAGATAAAAATCCTGAAAACATCCATAGAGACAGAAACAAGTTACCAATGGGGAAGCCTGAAAATAAGATTGCTCATTAACATCTGTACAAATCAGAAGACAATGTAATGACGTTTTTAAAGTGTTAAAGGGGACAAAGGTAATCAAAATTAAATACCATGTTCAGTAAAAATACTCAAAACATGAAATTTTTAAAAGATTTTTTTTCAGAAAAAAAGATGTAACTAAATCATAAATAACTCATGGATCAATGAAAAAATCACAGGTAAAATTAGAAAATATTTTGAATGGTGTAATGATAAAAATACAACACATAAATTTTGTGAGGTTCCACTAACAGTGCATAAAAGTAATGTTACTGCATTTCTCGAACTCAGTTCTGGGCTATGAAGAGTTAAGCTGGCAATCTTGAGATAAAGAGGTCCCCAACAGTCAATGTATGAGGGTAGCCATGAAAGAGAAATGCTCATAGATCAGAAGAGGATCCAATGTAGTTTGAAGGTCCTTAAGGAATAATAGTGGGTTACAGATGGCTGGCCCACTTCTTCCTGGCACCTGACTCCCCAACACAGTAGACTGATAAGTTCATCAGAAGATGATCAAGTGTGGGGCTTGGGGACTATGTATGATGCAGGGCTATTTGGGGGCTCTTTGCCTCATGGGTCTTTCTCTAGCTGCCTCAGTCCCCTTTACTTCCTGTATTAATCCTCATTTATATCAGGTGGCACTAATTGCCGTCAGTGACTTTTAAGGTGATGACTGCTTACACTGTTTCGGCTAAAGAGGGGCATGAAAGATTGGTAGCAGTTCGTCCCCGCTCACAGCCCCCAGCACCATTCTGCCTTGAAGGCTGGCTAATGCCCTGTGGTAGAAGTCAGATGAAAAGTCTATCTGTGGCTTGCGTGGTTGGGACCATTTGGAGTTTAGCTCCAGGAAATGGAGACATGCAGCAAGCTAGAAGATTAAACAGTGGCCAAAGATGCAGATTGAAGCCAATAAAATTAGGATGGATACAATGGATTATAGATATGATGATCAGATCTATTTCGTTCCTGTCACCCAGACTAGACCCAGGCCTTGGAACCCCAACAATTCCAGAGGCTGAGGCAAGAGGATTACAAGTTCAAGGCAGCTTAGGCAGTTAGTGAGACCTATCTCAAAATAAACAATGATAGCAGAGTAATACTTATGGATTAGTAATAAAAATCAATAACCACATAGACACAGATAGCAAGCAACTTAAAAGTGTTAAGAGAAAGACCTTCTTATGAATCCGGTCCCATTTATTCCATTAATAAGGAGTTAAGATGTGAACAAAGTACATATGATTTTAAAAACTAGATGAAATTTTCAACAACAACAAAAACTTAAATACATAGAAGATTCTCTGTATGATGGAATGCCATAAAATGTCCATTTTCTTTTGTTTAGTCTCCAAATTTACTATATAGCAAGCTCTTTTTACTTTGTTATATTAGAGCAAGTAAGTTGTTTTTGAAGATCACATGAGGGGCAAAATCGGCATACAAGCTAAGCTAGAAATTTCTAGAAGAGACTTTTTAAGGCTCTCCCAAGAACTGATAATTTACTCTTAAGCTTCTATTCTGGCATTCAGCACAAAGACAGATTTAAGCAGAGTTTAAGTTCAAGTATGTATGGAAACATGGCATAGGAATGAAAGAAAGAAAGAAAGAAAGAAAGAAAGAAAGAAAGAAAGAAAGAAAGAAGGAAGGAAGGAAGGAAGGAAGGAAGGAAGGAAGGAAGGAAGGAAGGAAGGAAGGAAGAGAGAGAAAAGGGAGGGAAGGAAGAGGAAGGTGGAGACGGAGAAGGAGGATGGAACGTAGCTAACTTGGTGTAGTGCTTTCCTTGAATAGTTCAATCCACCCTACTGCCCACACCAACATTTTGTAAAGAGGTGTGATAGAGGTAGAGATCATAGAGGCAGGCTGATTGGAGACATAAACTCTCGTCAAAGGTCAAGGCAAACCTGGCTTGCTGGAGTGTTTATTTCCAAACCTCCATTCTTGGAACGTTTTTGCTTAATTTGTTATTATTTTTTGACTGAGTCTCAAGTTGCTACTTAACTGGATTCCCGGGTTGTGGAATCACAAATGATAATCACAATATGGCAGTCTTTTAAAATGTCTACTGAGCCAGAGTAATGTCCTCCTCCTATATGCCTCTACGCCTCATCTGTATGCTATTTTACATGACAAAGCAGCCTTTGAAGATATGACTCAGGATTTGGAGGAAGACTGTCTAGATACTTCAGTGGAGGGAAGAAATTGAGTCAAAGAGAACTTGGAAGATATGATGTTGCCTCTTGCTATGGCTTCCATGATGGAAGTAATGGCCATGACTCAAGGATTGCAGGGGATTCTAGAGGTAGAACATTAGGAGTCATGAAGATTCTCCCTCAAAGACACTAGAAGGAAATCGGCCTTTTGGACACTCTGATTTTAGATCAGATAGACTACTGATATCCTACCCACAAGACAATAAATGCATATTATTTTTCAAACCTCTGAATTTATGGCACCTTTTTTTATGGCAGGAATAGAACACCAAAGCAGGGCAGATATGGCTCTTTACAGTGTAATAGATATAAAATATCCATCCAGTTGAGTATGTGTCAGGATTCTCCAGAAAAGCAGAACTTGTGTGTGTGTGTGTGTGTGTGTGTGTGTGTGTGTGTGTGTGTGTGTGTGTGAGAGAGAGAGAGAGAGAGAGAGAGAGAGAGAGAGAGAGAGAGAATGTGTGTGTGTGTGTTTGTGTGTGTGAGAAAGGGGGGAGGGAGGAAGAGGGGGGAAAGAGAGGGAGAGAGAGAAAGGGAAAGAGAGAGAGAGAGAGAGAGAGAGAGAGAGAGAGAGAGAGAGAGAGAGAGAGAGAGAGAGAGAAGGAACTATATTAAAGTATTGGCTTGTATAATTGTGGAGGCATTCAGGTCCAAATTACGCAGGGTAGACCCTGAAAAGATTTGGCGTCATAGTTCAAGTGCAAAGACAGTCTTAAGCAGGTTTCTTTCTTCCTTAGAGACCTCAATCTTTTCCTGCTAAGACTTTCAACTAACTGGATAAAGCCCTGCCCACATTGTAGATGATAATTGCTTTCTTAAGAATCTACTGATTTAAATGTTAATCTCCTCTTAAAAAACACCTTCTGGTAACTTGTAGGTGGATGTTTGACCGCATATCTCGATACCATGGCTTAATCAGGTTGACTTTTAAAATCATCCACCACTGCATGTTGCAGAGCTGCTGCCCAGCCGTTATCATTTCAGTCCTGGTGGCACTTTCATATAATTTTTTTGTTCTTCTGGATTCTCAGGGACAAACAGTATTCAGAGGAAAAAGCCATCAATTCAAATTACTTAGGCAATATGTTTTCTGCACTGTACTCTCTTTGGGGATATAAGGTCCAGATTAAACTATAAATTTCCTATCTATGACTCAGTATCTCACCCCAGAATCTGAGCCTACAGGCTTAGTTTCTACTAGAGAAGGTGAAGAAATGTCTGCAGTCTTCAGGGTTTTGCCCACACAATAAGTATGTTAGTATGGAGACTTTGGGGGATTGCTTATATGTTTTATGTTATGTGGGGTTAGTGTACTTTTCAATGCAGTTATCTTGATTTGATGCAGAGGAACAAGACTCCTGTGGTGTTATTCTGATATGTACTTGAAGATCACTGCTGTCATCGTATGGAACCTGAAAATAGAATTACTACAAATGGAAGTAGATGAATGGATGAAACCTACTTCATATCCTACAGCAAATAGCACCGGAAGTCAATACTATTCCCAAGCTTCTCCATTATCTACATCAAGAATTCACTGCTTTGATTAAGTCAGGTGGACTTGAGCTTTTCTTTCACTTCAAGTGGAAAAGTACTAAATTTATTCTGTTTCATTTCTGAACTAGTATACTGAAAATGCATGATCTTAGAGTGTGAGATCGGCTGAGGTGAAGGGGCTGATTGAGAAAGGTTTCTGCTTAATGCCTAAAATTATCCCCAAACTCCAGACCAAATGAGTCATTCCAAGAAAGGTAAAGCTCCCAGAACAGGTGTCCTCTCAAGTATCCCACGTCTTAGACAGGCCATTGCACAAGTGTGGCCCTTCTGTAGACCAGAACAAGAAGCTGTGTGTGTAGTCTGGGAGTGGTTGTGATGGCAATCACTTCAGAGAACACAGCCAAGGTCAGATAGATGGCCTGACTTAACAAAGGCAGGGCAGTGAACTTGCCAGGCAGTGAATCACTGGAGTGCCTGAGCAGGAGGGTAACATGCATATTCTAAAACTGAGATTCAGTGTCCACTATTTTCAAACATTCTTCCCTCATCCTTTCTAAATCAGAGGATTCATTATTGTGAGTGAGTCCTTCCTTTACTGTTGTACACTGGATGTATTGGAATGCTCAATCTTATTTATTGGATATAGGTTGGTGGACTCCAAGCATCTTACCCTAGTCTGATCAGGAACACATCTCTCCAAGTTTTTAGATTTGGAAACTGACGCGTTAACTGAATGTGACTCTAAACTGTCTCCCTTTGAGAATTCACACCTTAGGTCTAGCAGACTGAAAGCATCTGTTGTTCTGACCCATTGTTATCTATGTGTTCTGCTTATGAACACGATGTCCTGATCTCCCCACATTCACTCATGTGCTTGGCATGAAACTGGCTCCACCTGAATCCGCAGGTCACAGTATGTGAGCAAGGTTAAATTAATCCGTTCATTCTACTTCCTGGTCACAGTCAGGGATCTAAGCCAAGTCTATCCTATCAGGACAATGGGACTCAATTCTGGGACCATTGAAAGGGGAAGCAGATTTTTGTCTTTTGTGTTGCTAGAGGCCCGAATCTCCTGGTTCATCTACAGAGCCTGAAAGCAGGGCCAACTTAGGAGAAACAGAATGAAGAAATCAACCTGGTGACATCATTTGAACCAGGAACCACGCTCTTGTCCAAATAACTCTTTCTTTCCAAACAAACCTATCTCTAGATACATCAGTCATACTTTACTTAAGTCCTTTTGGCTTAACTTGTCAGTTGCTTGCAAATAAAAGTATTGTAACTAATATAATCCTTATCCTGTTGGAGTGGCTTCTACTGAATAGGTAAGAAAATGAAATATTATTCAACAGCAGCAGCAACAACAACAAAAAGCTGTTCAGCATTCACACAGCTGTGGTTCTCTGCAGGTGAAGTTTCAGTGTTTGCTTCTGTCAGCATCCTCAATTAGTGAGGGACTTCCTCTTCCCAGTTCTTGATAAGACTGATGCCCAGTCACTCTCTCCTCCTGGATGTGACAGGTCACGATGGGCCCTGTGGAAATGGCTGCCACTGTACCACAAAACTCTTTGCAGAGAATTCCTTTCACTTAATTTTTAAGCCTCTAAGCTGCTTATTAAAGGGCACTAAAAAGGAAGTATAATGAATCTTAGAATTTTGCATCTGGAAGATAATTTAGCATTTGTCTAACCATTCAAATTCATGACTTCCAGAGAAGATATTCACTGAATAAATTAAAAAAGAAATAGATCTGTTAACATTAAGCCATAAATAACACAGATTCCAAATGCAGTGGGTTAAACAAAATGAAAGTGTATATTTTAATCATTTGGAAAAAATATGAAGATTGGCAGTACTGGTATAGAATGCCTTTATCCTCCATTGTTATGAGGTTATTGGATTGTACAGCAGTACTATGCCTCTTAGGTTCCCAGCAATCAAGAGTGCCCAAGAGCATTTGGGATCACCAAAATGATGTGATCAGTAGTGATACTTAACCATGAGATATAGCCTCCTTGTGTTCTCTTTGTCCCCATTGGCTTCAGATGGTAAAGATTAATAAATCTTAGAACTACATGCTGAGGAGGGGCACTGTGCTCTGCCAATTGGTCTCCTAGGTGATTTCAAGGAACTCAACTGGCTTGTTCATTCTGTGACAGAGGAATTAAATTCTAGCCCATAGTAAGAGAAGCTTACCATCCCAGTAACAAACATTGCAATCTCAAACTGGAAGAGTTATTCTATGGCATTTGAAGTCTAAGACTTCATTCCTATTGCTCTCCTTAGTTTCTACCAAAGGCATTTCATAGTTCAACATCCCCATGGAAGCCTTTGTTATTTGATAGGGGCTTCTAGGATCAGAAAGACAAAAGAGGTTCTTTTCTATAAAGACTGTCCAGAAGTACCATGACACACTTCCCTTTATTTCTCATTGTCAAAATCATAGTCACATGGCTTTAGTTACCTTTAACTGGGTGACTGTGTACCTATGGATAAAAGTCAGGTTTTTTTGCTAACAGGAAGAATGGCAATAGGGATTAGAGTAGCAATTTCTTATACAAATGGGAAGCCATTCTTCAATGTCTTCTCAAAAGACAAATGAAACCAACAAAAAAAAAGTTCAGTAGAGTCTAGTCATAAATAGAAAAGTTCTATTGTACCTGTTTTTAACCTGAGTCTTCAGAGGTTCAAGAAGAGAAAGCTTCTAGAATCTTCAGTGAATCTTTGACTGCTAGAAATCTCAAGTACCATTTCCATTTTCAATGTCTACAATATTGCAGAGTGGATGGGAATGGGCTGTGAATCAATGAGGAGCTCACTCAGGCCACACAAAAGCTAAGCACTTCTCATAGACAGTGAAAATGAGGAGCTTCAGTGAGAAGCTTCCATGAGGGGGTGTGTTTACTTTTTGTTTTTGTATGTAACCTCAGCGTGCACAGAGCACCTCAGACTCACACATTTTGTAGCCCCTCAGAGTAGCTTGTCTTGGTCTAGTAAAGATTCCTGTCCAAATTTTGACCTCAGTTCAGTTTTCATGTCCATTCAAAAAGACAGTCTCTCAGATTTTCTTAAATGAATCAGAAAGGCTAAGTAAGGTCTGTTGCCAAACCAGGGTGCAAGCAAACACAGTACATCCCCCCTCTTGCTAGATGCAAAGCCAGAAGTACTATAGAAAGATAAAATAATGGAGAAAGATTCAGGACCTGCAGAATGTAAGGAGATCCATGGAGTTATTCTAAAAGCTATGAACAGAGAAGCATGGGGGTTTTACCAGCAAAGCCTAAACATAATCATAGAAGAAAGCATTTTAGGGAGAAGGAACATTCTTAAGCACACTTAGTTTAGGATGAACATTACTGAGCATGTCAGTTTCAGGTCATGGATCAAGAAGGAGAGATGGTGGTCACATTCCTTAGCATTGTTGGCTGCAGGCCATATGCTCAAAAGGTTAAAATATCAGATAGGAACGTTTCCCAGACATGCTCATGTGTCAAACAGAGAGCAAGCAAAAATACTGATGAGTCAGTTCAGCTTCTTCTCTCACCCAAATTTTAAGTTATAGTCACAGAAAGGGATGCTATATAGGTGAGACAGTACAGGAGTTTGCCCTAAGGGCACATCCCTCATCTCTCTGTTAGTTGAGGTCTTCAAACCATTACCACTCCTGAAACATGGCTTCAAATCCATTTTTATAGTTGAAAGAGAGCATACAGATTTATTCTTTTGCCAATATGACTTACTACATCTCTACATGAAAACAAGCATTATAATAGTTTTGTTTTAGATAGAAAATTTCTTGTATCTGAGAGTCCTTTTATTTATGTATGTGTACATATATAGATGTATATGGTTAATAAAAATTATACTCTTTAGTAATCCTTAACAATCTGTAATGGGTTTATATTAATTTTATCCTTAATAATGATAATAAAGTAATACCATAGCATAATAAAACCAATAATATTTTATATAGAATTGTTATAAATGTCAAATGGTATTCTAATATTTTCATTTTTCATCTTATTTAATATCCATAGTATCTTTATACAAGCTACATGCAATGTTTTCTGTTCTTAATGAGAATCAGAGTGAGTGTTCTGGAATTACCTGCTCCAGGGATGGCATGGCCTCTTGAATAAACAGTGCTTACCTGGAAAACACCTACACAAGATTGGTGCCTGTTGTGGATATCTGTATGTTGTGAATGTGTTGTTCTGATTGGTTAATAAATAAAGTGCTGATTGGCCAGTAGCCAGGCAGGAAGTATAGGCGGGAAAACGAGAGAGGAGAATTCTGGGAAATGGAAGGCTGAGTCAGGAGATGCTGCCAGCCACCGCCACCATGAGAAGTAAGATGTAAAGTACCAGCAAGCCACAAGCCACGTGGCAACTTATAGATTAATAGAAATGGGTTAATTTAAGATATAAGAACAGATAGCAAGAAGCCTGAGCCATTAGGCCAAAGAGTTTAAATAATATAAGTGTCCATGTGTTTATTTGGGTCTGAGTGGCTGCAGGCCTGGGTAGGACTGGAGATAACTTCTACTACAGGTGCCATTAGCTTTCCATCATGAAAGAGGAGGGCCTCATAAGACCCTGCACCTTCTTAAGAAGTTGTAAACAACAGTGGCCTGGAAAAACAAAGACTTTTCTCTTTAGTGGTACATCTGCCCATAAGTTGTCAATATGTGTACACACATACAAATAAATGAAAAAAACTACAATAAAAATTAAAACAAATGAAAGTGTTCACACACCAATAAGAAAGAATTGGAATGAAGCCAGTCTTACTCAAGTCCACAGTATTCCTGTAGATTCCTGTAGATTTATCTTTATTTTTTTGTGGGGGTCAGATAATACAATGGGCTCAACTGCTCTATCTGATCTCTCCAGCTGCATACCTGTGCCTCTCAGTCCATGGAAGCTCACAGAATAAGAACTTATGGCCAATATCCTGCTTTCAACTTAAGGAAGCTGCTAATTTAAAATCCAGTTCTGCTTTGCTTCATCCCACTCACACTCACTATGGTCATTTATTTTTCTGAGCGAAGAATAAGGGGGAAATACTTAGCTGATTGCACCCCTCCTATGTCATCAAGAACAAATCCCATAGGCACAAGAGAGACAGGGTCTTTAGCCAAGGGGAGTGCAGCTGGCAATGGTACCACCTCCCTGCTCATGTTATGTTCAGGAGCTTTCCTAGCCACAGGAGAAAGTGTGATTCCCATGGAGGTTCCATGAGAGCTTGTTAAGCAAGATGAGAATGACCATTTTCATTCCATACACCCTCCTTTCGGAAATGCTTTATGACTGAATTGGGCATTTCCCTTGGTAACCTGTTTTATCTTTATTTTTGGAAATGGAAGTAAAATATTGGACATTTACTTCATAGGAAAAGTCAGAATGATATTAAGGAAAATTCCAAGTTACTGCTCAAACCACTGTAAGCCCTCTCCACCCATAAGCCAGCTCATGATCTATCCCACCCTGTCCGGACTACTTCATCTCTTCCTGTCAGGGGAAATTCCTCACCATCTACCTGCTTCTGCATTCAGATAACTGAAGTCTCTAATAACAACATCTTCATCAGCATCACTAGTATTTGATTTGAATGTTACTGAGGTCTCTGTAACTTTCTTATCTCTAAGAAGGTCCACTGGATTTCCTGGATAGCCTTCTACCACTTACCCTTGAAAATAATCAGTGCGGGGGTGGGGATGTCATTATAATTCACCCCACATGTTAAACCAAGGGCAATTCAAAACAACTTGAAAAAAATCACAGCTATACTGAGCATGTACAAATTTTTATTATCATTATTCGCTAAACAATATAGTTCAATAACTATTTACATAACATTTATATTGCTTTGGTATTAAAAGCAAACCAGAGATAATTTATAGACAGTGATGTGCATATATTATATGAAAATGTCATAAAATTTTACATAAAAGACTTATGGGGGAATGTCCTAGAACCAATTCTCCAAGTATAGTAAAGGACTGCACTATACGCTTTCTTGCTTAAAATCTGTCAGAGATTTCCCAGTGCTCTTACAACAAATGTCAAAGACCTTTTATGGTGTTAAGGTCCAGAGCGTACAGAATCCACTCATTTCTAAGGCTTTCTCTTAGTCTAATTTCCTACTGTCTGTTAGAATGTTATTTGTGTGCATATGTGCATTGGAATGTACTGGTCTCTCTCTCTTTGTGTGTGTGTGTGTGTGTTTGTGTATAGTTTATGGAACTGTTATAATGGCAGCATAGAATTGTATTTTTTTTTCACCCTGGATCTATGATGCTACCCTATTGGTTTGTACACTCTATTCCAGAGAAATCTTTATGTCACTGAGAATTAACAGAGGCTCCCTGGTGCCCTGCCAGGATCCTGCAGGTCAATGATCCAGCTGCAACAAGTTCCACCCCAATGGCACACAAGTCATTTTAGCTTCTACTGTCCACTGCCCACCCCCCTCCTAAGAAGGGAAACCTTCCTGCCTGGAGTGTTCGCTTCAGGGAAGTCCTATTAATCATCCCAGTTGCAGGTCCTGGGCTGGTTCTCACAGCTGGGTGCCGAGAGCGGTTTCTCAAGTGTAATGGCCCTCAACCTGTTAAGGAATTCCCCTCCCCCCTTTTAATATCCTGCCATAAGATTAATAGTTCGAACGTGATGCCACATGCAAACACCCTGATAAGATCTTACTTAATGAAAAGCAAGCGGAGACTTTCTTCGGAGAACATATGTCTTTTGAGAAATTCAAAGCAAATTGGAGAGAACATGTAAAATGTCTCAGGGAAAGGAAAAGTTCTAAATGAGAACATTCATCATCATCATAGATTCATGTGCACTGTCAAGACACAATAAAGATTTTAACTCATTTTGTGTCACGCAGCCTTTTCCACGAGGACCTTCATTAACAATACGCTCTGCTTGACCTGTTTCTGCCCAGCCATGTCTCCCACTGTGGAGGACAGGGTGTGAAATATATCTTTTCAAATGGATGTCATTGATTTTAATATACCTTTAATAATATTGCTGCTCAGTGTTTTAATTACTCATACTTTTCTGGTACTTCCGCCCTCAGGTGATTTTATCTAATAAATCTGATCAGTGCAGGAGATTCTGACACCCAGATATGAGAGGAATAACATATGCTGGGGGAGCCCATTTCCTTTGTGGTTAAATCTGATATGCGTGCAAAATATGCCTGAAAGATCTCGAGTGAGACAGGGCTTTCATGTGCTGGTCAGCAGCACTTCTCCTCCTCTGTCCATTGAGGGAAAATTCATAGTAAAGCTGTGTGTGGTTGTTTGAATGAAACTGTCCCTCAGAGGCTCTGGTGTGTAAACATTGGGTCCGGGGTTGGTGGTGCTTTGTGGGCAAGATTATGAAACAGTGCAGCCATGTTGGAGGACGTATGTCTCCGGGAAGAGACTTGGCGAGTTTATGGCCCCACTGCTCCACTTTCTCTGCTTCCTAATCGTGGTTGAGGAAGGGAGCAGCCAGCTTCCTGCTCCCGCTGCCCTGTGGGTCACTTGGTACCATGCCTCCCCACCGTGATGGATTCTTATCCCTTGAAACCGTAAGTCCCCCAAAATTCTTGTTTCCATAAACTGCTGTGGTCCCAGTGTTTGGTCACAACAAGAAGAAACGACACTGTTCAACCACTGGTTTCGTCCCACCACAGCTCTCTCTGTCTGTTGACCCCAGTTACAGTCCAATCTTCCTCCTCTGGGCTTTGCTGTCATTTCAGCAGTATTATTAATATTCAGCTTTTTACACCATACTTGCTGTTTGGACTGGACTCAGCCACCTCTAAATTAGTGTGTTGGGTGGTTCCCCCTCATGCTGAGAATGAGAACTTATTGAGACACAGATACATCCTTGCAGATATAACTTGCTAAGATCAGGTCATCCAGTACAGGGTAGATCCTTCATGAACACTGGGACATAGCTACCCACCAGCCAGAAACTACATGCAAAAGCACAGCAAGAATATTGTCTACCAGCCAAGGAATACCTGGGACTAGAGATGCAGAGAGAAAAGGGCACATTTATTCTTCACAGTTCTTAGAGGGGCCAGTTCTGCCGATCTTTTTTTTTATATTTAATTTTTATTTTTCAATAGATTCCTTCATGAATATGATGAATTTTAGTCCTTTTTATCCCATTACGCTCTCTTATCTTCCTTCTTCTATCCCCCTCCCTCTCCTGAAACCTTTTTTCTTCCCAACAAGCCTCTTCATACGTGTGTGTGTGTGTGTGTGTGTGTGTGTGTGTGTGTGTGTGTGTTTCTGTGTGTGATGCACTGAGTTTGGGTAGGGTTGCCTGTCTGAGCATGGGCAGGAGGTTATTTACTGGAGTATGGGCAACTCACCGATGGCTATACCACTGCAGAAATTGGCACCCTCCTCCTTCGTTCCAGCTATCATTTGCTGTGAGGGAGGGGCAGGGTCTAATGAGCTCATCCTGTTCATGACGAAATGATGACGGGTACATTCGTGTGCAGGTAATCAGAGATGCAGTGAAGTCACTAATGCAACCAACGTGTCATGTTCAGAAAAACACTGCTTCAACACACTCCTCTGAAAGCTTTGGCCCTTCCGTTTTATCCACTGCCTCTTCCACAGGGTTTCCTGAATCTTGCCCAGTGAAGCATGACGTAGATGTCAGATTTCAGGGTGAGCACTCCAGAGCCATTTATTCTCTGCCTTTTGACCAGTGGAGAGTCTCGGTATTAAGTGCCATTAACTACAAAAAGATGTTTTCTGATAAAGTCTAAGAACCCTCTGCAGATTTCTAGATTTTGTTTTCCAACCTCTGAGCATCAAAACTATGGGATAATACACATACGCTGGTCTGTCAGACATTTTATTGTGTTCTGATATGGATGCTCCAGAAAATGAATATAGCCACAAAACATAGATTCCTTGACCAACATAAGATATCCAGTAAGTAAACACTGATTTTCATTTTATGGGTGATGAAACATGAAAAGACAAAAGCTGGTAAGGAAGACAGTGAAAAGATGAACTCTTCTTCAACTGGGAGAGATAAATTGAGAGATGATGACCAGTGGGTGGGTCAAGGGAAGACAGCAGGGAAGGGACAAGGAAGAGGAATCAAGACAGCAGCTCTAACTAGAAAGTATATGCCTCTGCAGCTTGCTCAACAATGTCATAGCAGTTGATAATTTGACTCAAACAAATCGTGCCATTCAGAGTGTTAGGTGCTGTGGGAAATTCTTTTCTGAAGAGATGAGAATAAACACCTGCTCTCTCTATACTGGATATCATTGACAGAAACAAATAAATCCTACCCAAGTTTAGCTTGGTGAGTTTAACTAGAGAGTGGGAAACTTAAAGATGGCTACACCACTGAAGAAAAAAAAAAAAAAAACGCTTTTCCAAGCAACCATTAGCTGCTTATGTATCTGTAGGGAGGTTCCTGGGTATTATGAGTCCCTCCTGCTGGATGATGGAAATAGGTTTAATATTGTGCAGGTCTGGTGTTGCAAATGGCAGTTCTTAAGAGTTCAAGAGGGCAACTGCCATGTCGTGCTCAGAGGACAGCGCTCCTGTTGCCCCAGTCTGAATTTATGAAGCTAACTTCTGATAAAAACAATATGCTCAGAAGCAGGGTGATAAGTTTTAAGGGAAATAGTGCCCAGCAGAGCAAAGTTGGTGTAAACACTACAAAGAAAATTATAGGTAAGAACACGGGCCATAAAAGATGGAATTGGTGTCACATGTCCAGAAGTCTTCACAATGTCTTGAGATAAATATAGGAGTTCTTAAGGATTGTCCCAGGAGGCCAGAGTGTTAGGAGTATGCTTTAGGATAGAGCTGTGCTGAGATGAAGCTTTAAGAGCACTGCTTTTGATGTAGAATTATAGTAGGATGCCACACGTTGGTATAAATACTCAACACAGTGTTGCTATTTTGGTATCAGTTCAGATCCAACTAACTACAACTGTAAACCAGAGACTAACTCAAGCAGACACTGGAAAGTGATACTCTCACTTAGAAAGTAGCCTGTAGGTTTTCTTGTAGGACTCTGCCTTTGACCCACATGCTAGTTCTTAAAAATGTTTGAGTGTAGCGCTAAAACATCACCACTGAGGAATACTGGTCAAAGCGCTGTTTCCTTCATTCCTGAAGTGGTCTGGACCCTGTCGACATTCTCGTTTCTGATCTGAGCCTCAGAGTGTGGCCAGGAACAAGCTGATTAAGCCCCAGTTTTCCCTAACACTTCAAACATTCTTGCAAAGTAGGATATAGAATGTTGTTGGCCTAAATTGTTTTAATTTACATATATCTAAATGCAAATTCTAGGATTAGATTTTTAGAGGAAAGCCATAGCTGTCCTACTTGTAACAAACATGTGCAGTATAAAAATGTCTGGCTGGAAATAAAGCATGAACTAAGCCAGATGGACAGTGAAGCGATATAACTAATAGGAATTTAAATAAAGTCATTGGTTTGATGATTCTGTCAGTAACAAAACGAGAGTCACAGGAGACTTGAACATGCATGGGAAAGCTACACACAATTCTCGCATCTGAAAACAACTGTTGAGGTTTGCCCCTGTCTTTTGTCTCTGTGGAAAGTTGAATTTCATTTGCCTTTAAATCTGACTCAATTCAATACTCACCAGCAGGACTGGTGAAAATCTCTGTCACCAATAACATTTATACTGGATAGACGCAGACTAGAAAGAATGTCTTTGAAAATGTTTCATGGGATCTTCTGCAATCTAGAACATTCTAGAAAGGGAGGTGGGGTTTTTTGTTTTTGTTTGTGGTCTTGTTTTCTTCATCCCACACTGGCTACTTCAAGTATGCAACTTTCCAGTGCTGGGTACAGTGACATTATGTAGACTTCCCAGTCATGGTTATTAATCATTCATATTGGAGTATGGGAATGTGATGATACTCACATGTCTCCTTCTAAGTCCTGTCAAGGTGTTTGTGACTGTGAATATACAAATTGGTCTCCCTGAGCCAAAGTACCCAAGATACAGTCCCGGTCATCTCTCAAGAATGGAGGGAGCTCCCTAAGCTCTCACTGGTTTCTGCTCTCCCCTCCCCTCCCAAACTCATACTTCTCAGTGATCTCTACCTCACTCTAGTACCATCAGTACCTGGCCACTTCTGTTTGTTTCAAGTCCCCCTCAAGAAAATTCATTTAGATCAAAAAACATAGTGAATTGGGAAAGCTTCTTGAAATAGTAAGAAAAATTACTTCATAGCAGTCAGAACCAAAATAAATGAATTTCTTACGAAAACTTTCTGCTGTACATACTTTATATACTTAGGATTACACTCAGTGTGCAATTCTCAATTTGGTATCTTATTTACATTATAACTAAGCAATTTTCAATGTTATTGAAGACTCTAAGCAAACACAATTAAGATTTGAATAGTGTTTTAGCACAGTGTGCATCTACGTACATAATAATGGAGTGCAGCATGACGTTCGAATCCAGAGAAAACTCCCTAGACCTAGAGTGTCTACATTCCAATCCCAGCTCTGTACCTGGGCCTCGGTTTCCTCATCTTTAAAATGGAGTGAATCACTATTTGTTTTCATAGTGTCGTGAAAATTAAATTGAGCCCATACATCTAAAACCCTGAGGTCATTGGCAAACTAGATGAAAGCTGTTATTTTAGGACAAGGTCAGATGATGTCATTGCGATTCTGTGCTCTAGAGAATCTGCCCTTGCTTTGAATCTCAGCTTTTCCCCAGAACCTTGGTGACCTTGGATTCATTGTTTACCTTCTCTGAAATTCAGTTCTCCCAAGCACAAAATTAAAATGTGCTATATTTTTAAGATGATCATTCCAATCAAGTCAAATACCAGAAGTGAACCCTCGACACCATTCTTGACACAAAACATGTTCACTGTGTTCAAGTACATTGTGACTTATCTTTTCATACTGCCTATGTCTTTGAGGACTCTGTAAAAACTTTTTATTAAATATGCCTTCATTGATTGAAGATATGGCTCACAGTGAACTAATATGACTCTGAATGTTTATAAAATACATTGGAGGAAGCACACTAACTTGGAGGCAGAAAATGGTCACAGGAAGTGGGACTGGGCAGAGTTAAGGGAGCTTCCTTTTCTATATTTAAAGTTTGCAATGAAAAATTCCATGTCATTTTCATTTTTAAAATATAACAAACTAATAAAAAAGAAGTCTAGAATGAGGTTCTACAGAGATCTCTACTTTCTAAACAGTCACACTGATACAGGTCCCAGGAAAGAGGAAGTGGGGTGGGGTGATGTAAGTATTTCAGATATTTCCAGTAATCTCTAGAATACTTTTACATTACCATTGAAACAAATATATAGCTACCAAAACCAGGTTTTCTTAATGAGTACATATATATACATATATATAAAAATGTGTGTATAATATGTGTGTACATGTATATATACATATATATATATGTTAAATTTTTATAATATATCAAGCCAAATAAAGAAAATGGCTATTTTATAACTCTGATCTAAGGGACATAGCTCCAACATGGTAGATTATGTTAATCACAATGCACTGATCTCCAGCTATAACTATCTTAAGGTATTCCATTACAGAGTCTTGATTCATTAGTAAAACAGAAACAGAAAATAAAATAATCTTAAATTTCATATGGAAGCATTAAAGACATCAGATACCCAATCCAACTCCAAGCAAAAACAACAATACTGGATATATTACCATATCTGAACTCTCATTGTACTATAGAACAATAGTAACAAAAAAATCCACAGCATAGACAAAAAACAACTATGTAGATCAATGGAAGAGAAGACGCTAAGCTAAGTCCATAAAGCTACAGTCACTGTTTTGAAAAAAATGCCAAAAATATACACTGGAAAAAATCCAACCTCTTCAACAAATGGTGTTGGGAAGCTACATATCGTCACAAAGAAGAAAGAAACTAGATCCATGTCTGTCATTGTTGGCTAGAGTCAACTCAAATGCATCAAAGAGGCCCAAATGCTTATTTATATACTTCTAAATCTATATATGAAAATTTAAAAGAATAAAAAACTAATTTAATTTAAATAAAAAAAATACCTTGAGGATGGGGCAATCCGTGGCTGATATGTGAAATTAAGTTAATTATAAATTAAAAATACTAAATTAAAAAATGCCTTAATGTAAGAACTAAAATTTTGAAACTGCTAGAGGAATACACAGGAAAACATTTCAAGGTATAAAAAAATAAACATTTCCTATAAATGAATTCAGTTGTTCAGGAATTAAAAGCAAGAACTGATAGATGGGATTGCATAAAACTAAGCTTCTCCACAGCAAAGGAAGCAACTAGTCAAGCGAGAGGAAACCTTTGTCAGCTCTACATGTGACCACTGGACAGAGGGCTAAAATCTAGAATATATAAAGAATACAAAAGAGAACAAATATCCTAAACCTAAAGAATTCAATCAGTATATATGCTGTTGAAATAAAAAGCTGCCAGAAGAGGAAGTGCTATATGTAAACATACAGGAACAGGCTCACCATCTTCAGCCACTGGGGAAATGTAAATGAAAACAGTATGAAGGTTTCATCCAGCTCCAGTGGGAAGAACTATTACCAAGAAGACAGTAACAAACTCAGTCATGGCAGCAGGCTAAAGAAGGCGTGTGCTCGGCTGAAACTGTAAACTAGGCCTAGCACTACCACTGTGGAAGCCAGTGTGGAGGCTGCTAAGGAACCTGGAGACACAAGTTGCATCTGCGCCAGGCAGCTCTAACATGGGGAGACAGAAGAAAGCATGCTAACATACCACAGAAACAATCACACATCGAATTTTATTGCCTTGCCATTTACAGCAGCCATGCTATGGAATCAGCCTAAGTGTCCACCAACTGATCAACGGATAAAGAAAATTTGACATATATACATACATATATATATACACATGTGCATGTATGTATATATATGTGCCAAATTATATATGCATATATATGTTATGGTTATATATATATATATAAACAGAGAGTCATAAAGAATAAAATCACATGTTTTGCAGAAAATCTATGCAATTAGAGATAATATTAAACAAAAATTTATGCTTAAAGAAACAAGTAATCCAGCCAGGTGGTGTTGGCACACACCTTTAATCCCAGCACTCGGGAGGCAGAGATAGGTGGATCTCTGAGTTCAAGGCCAGCCTGGTCTACAGAGCAAGATCCAGGACAGGCACTAAAGCTACACAGAGAAACCCTTGTCTTGAATCCCCCCCCCAAAAAACCCAAACAAACAAACAAAAAAACAACAACAAGAACAAAGAACCAAACACTGCATACTTTCTTTCATTTCTGAGTACCGGATTTTATGTAGATACCTAAAGCCTTGTGGGAGTATGAGACACACAGTAGAAATGAGACTGTAGAATGAGTGGTGTTACTTGGCAGTGGAGGTACTTGAATGTAGCCAGAGAAAATGATACACTTGCATGAAAATTTCGTATGACTCCTAACACTATGTACAGGGAGTACATGCCAATAAACCATTGTATTTTAAAAACTGTCAATGTTGGAGCAAAGAGGTGAACATGTTTCTTTATGTGCTTATGTTTCCTGGGTCTTGGGAAGAACACAATCACGGGGGGGCGGGGATCTGGTGAGGGGAATGATTGGTTGGCTCTGCAGTAGCTCCAGGGTGGGTGAAACCACACAGAAAAGTGTTTTAGGGGCATTTGTTCACAAATGAGAACACTTTTTGTACACCAGGAGAGGAAGGGCTAATCTTTCATTCCACATGTGAGATCACATGTAGACACTCTGTGGATATGCGTGTTTTTCTCTGTGAGATCACATGTAGACACTTTCATTGATATGCATGTTTTCTCCACGAGATCACACGTACACACTCTTTCTGTGGATATGCATGGTTTTCTCCCTGAGATCACATGTAGACACTCTTTCTGCTGGTACGCACGTTTCTCTCCTATTGCCAGCCTCCTGTTTAGACTATCCAGGCAAGCGGCCTGTGTCATCCACAGGGTAGCTCCTCCCACTCTGAGAAGGACCTGCCTCTTGGCTGTAGGTGTACTTGCCATTGTGGTATGATACTTAAGACATACACAGGTCCTGGAGAAAGGAGACAGCCCCAGGTGCCTGACTGACGAGAAAGTCCATGTTCTTTGACACTGTATCTGTGAAATACTGTGTTTCAAAAAATGTTAGAAAATAGCCCAAGTTCCATAATATTAAATCAAAAAGAAAGGAGAGGACTCCATAAGCTTGCCAAGGTGCGAAAAACACATGTTCAAAGGTCCAAGTGACTTGTGTTCAAATCCTGGTGCTGCCATTTACTAAAAGTTTGACATTGATTATGTCCTTTATCCTATAAGATCTTGGGATTTTCTTTCTTTCTTTCTTTCTTTCTTTCTTTCTTTCTTTCTTTCTTTCTTTCTTTCTTTCTTTCTTTTTGTTTTGTTTGTTTCTTCCTTTCTTCTTCTTCCTTTTTTTTTTTTTTTTTTTTTTTTTGAGACAGGGTTCCTCTGTGGAGCCCTGACTGTCCTAGAACTCACTCTGTAGACCAGGCTGGGCTTGAACTCACAGAGATCCACCTGCTTCTGCCTCCTGAGTGCTGGAATTAAAGGCATGTGCCACCATACCCAGCTGACCCTAGATTTCTTAATCTATAATATAGGGATAAAACATCCACCCTCAGGTTCTTGAGGTATAGCTCAGTGAGAAAATACTTGCCGAGCACAGATGAGGCCTGGAGATGTATCCCTAACACAGATAAAAAGAGTCTGGAGGAAGAATCATGGCATAAGGATATCAGCACGTGGTAGGCCTGCAATACTGGTAACTGTAATTTTGAGTACCATTCCTGTACGTTCAGAGGATAAGGATTGCTCTGTCTCAGCCTCTGAGCAACTTTATGCCTGCTAAATGACAAATAATTTAAAAAAATGGAAGTGATAACTGTCACAGACACTACGGTTTACTGAACATTTTTTAAAGATTACTTCTTGATTTCAAATAGGTCAACCTAAGAAGACCCTGCTTCATGCCTCCCTGGGATGGGTATATTCACATATGGCTGCAGCTGTCATGGAAGGCAGCCCCATATTTCCTCAAAATGCAAACCGTGGAAGTCCCTTATGACCCACCAATTATACTTCCTTTATACATGGTCAAAATAATTGAAGACAAGGCTGAGTAGGTATATGTATGCCGGTGTTCAAGGAATAATAGTCACTATAGACCAAAACCTGAAAACCTAAGGTTCATGAACACATGAATAGATAAAAAGATTCTATACACAGACCAACACGGAACTACGTGATCACAGAATGAGATGAGGTTTTGATCCATGATACAATCTGGATGCACCTTGAAGACATCAAGTGAACTTAGCCAGACACAAGGTGAGTAAATGTCTCATAATTCAGCTGACACAAAGTCTCTAGAATAGGCAGATTCATAGACTCGGAAAGCACATTAGAAATTACTGGAAGACAAGAAGGACAGAAAGTTATTGCTTAAAGGGCAGACAGCTTCTGTCTAGGGTGTTGCAAAGTTTTAGACATTTCCAGTGCATTCTGTGAATACAATTACTGCTGCTGACTTGGACATTTAAGAATGGCTGAGGCTGGGGCTGGAGCTGAGGCTGGGGCTGAGGCTGGGGCTGGAGCTGAGGCTGGAGCTGGGGCTGGAGCTGGGGCTGGGGCTGGGGCTGGGGCTGGAGCTGAGGCTGGAGCTGAGGCTGGAGCTTGAGTTGTTCCAATAGGTAGAGTGCATGCTCTTATCCTGTAAGCATGAAGAACTCATTGCAGAAATCCAGAACCCATGGGGTAGGGGAAGCAGCCACATATGCCTACAATTCCAGAGCAGGGGTGATTCAGATAAGGGAACCCCTGGGGCTCTATGACCAGCCAGACTAGCCAATTAGTGAGCTCCAAGTTCAATAACAGAATCTATCTCAAAACTAATGGGGGAAATTGATAGAGATTCACAATACGCCCCCATGTCCAGCGGACTTAGACACTTCCGCCTAGCCATTTCCGGGTCAAAATAGGCATTTCCGGGTCAGAATGTCTCGGGTGACCAGGACCCCGTGGCTTTGTGTGGTTGAGTAAAGTGCGCAGCACAACCATGTGATCTACGAGCATGAGTGGAATAGCCACATGGCCCTGTGTGCGCAGGCGCGGCCCAGCCATTATAAGCCAGCGCCATATGCCTGGCTCCATCTTTTTATTCACGTGTCTTTCCTGCAGGCCTGAGCACATGTGTCTTTCTCTCTTATCTTAATAAAACTCTCGTTAGTGGATTCTGTCGTATTTCGTGACATTTTCTCACAGAGTAAAAGCGCCGCAAATAACTAACAGAAATAACTGAAGAAAACACACTACATCAACTGCTGGTGTATAGGCATGCACACACACACAGATAAACGTGTAAACATACATACACACAAACACACAAATGAAAGAGTAACTAAAATGGCATTTTTCTTACATATCTTTCACCACAATAAAAATGTTGTACAAGACAAGTTCTTAGCCTCTAATTAAAAGTGCTGTGTGTACAGGTTATACATTTCCATACTTTAAAAACAAATGAACATTCATTGCAAGGTCTTGGTCCTCCTCACCTGGTTTCCCTCATCTCTCCCCACATACAACTCTTGGTATTATTTTATCACAAATGTTATGAAGCTGTTCTTATGCAAATAGCAAAACAATAATAAATATGAATTCTTATTTCTGTTTTATATGTGTATGTTAGCATATATGCATGGTCCCATGTTTTCATTTTTATGTTTAAATAGATGCCCTAGAGATAGGTACAAATGTAGAGCTGTTCCTCCCACTTTTACTGCCGTACTGTATGCTACATAATTATTTTAATTACCCCTTTAGTGTCAGAATGTTTTTGTATTTACAAAGTTCTCCAACAGGTACACTTACATATTTTGATCTGTGTATACAATGTCTACTATAGGTTTAAACCCCCAGATCAGGTTTGCTGAAATCAAAGAGAAGTCACACACTCCACTCGGTTGTGAAAGTGTCTATTTGCTCCAGGTTTTACCAAGAGAATATGGGAGGTTTGTTTTGTGAATATTATTGTGAAGAGACATTCCTTGGTGCCCCTGCCATTGAAATCGCCCTTACTGTAAACATAGTTGAGCATACGTTTGTTTAAATGTTACTCACAGTGCCTTTTCTATTGATGTGGAAGTTATCACCATTTAAAGAATTTGAAGACAAGGGCAGTTAACAGCAATGTGTCATGGCATTTGGTGATGAAATAGCTGAGAAACAGTTTCACTTTTCCACCTCCGTTCCTACGGACACAGCCCAGGCCCCATATCTTCTCTGGGCAAAAGCTGCTTCTTGCTATCTGACAGAACCTGCTTTGGACTGGACCATGGTGAAGATGTGGGGAGAAGGGAGTCTGCCCTGTGCTTGCTGGATCACAATTAGCCTGAAAAGTGAACAACGGCTCAGTCTTCTCAAAGCCACTTCATGTGTTGCCCTACCAACCTTCCATGAGTTCCCTACAAGCCTGTGAAAAGTTTAAGAAAGGATCACCCGAGCTTGCAAATATAAAACTACACAGCTGTACCATCCCCTATGGGGGAGACACACAAAACTGTTCCATCATTCCTACTGAGAGGAGAATAAATAACCAGGGTACCACATAAATAGCATGAGTTGGCTGTGAGAGTAAGCTGTCATTTCCAGGAAAGTGATGTGGCTTTCTCTCCGAGGGTACAACAAATGATCACATGCCCAACGATGGCAGGATTCAGGCAGGTGGGCTTTGCCATTAAGCTGCCTGCAGGTGTTTCATTCACATCGGTTGTCATATTTGCAAAAAGCAGAAGGAAAGGAGTGGAATTTTTGCTTAATTCATTGAATCTTGGACAAAAATGAATAGGATTTTTTTTTCTCTCATGACAAACTGGAATTAGCCCCAGACCAGCTTGACATACTGCCAGCCTGGGGTCTAACTCTGTCTGAGAATGACACTCCTTTCTTCCAAAGTTGCCATGCTCAGGGACCAAAAGGAAGAAGAATGAGTCTTTGCGAAGACTGCTGGAAGAGATCTTCCCCACATCCATCGCGGTGTGTCATTGTGAGTGTCCAGGGAACTCGAGTCAGAGAGAAAAACAAAGAGTTATTCTTGAGACCAGAAATGGCTGCTGGTATGAAGGAATATCCGAGGGACATGATAGATGCAGGATGCCTCTGAGCAACGGAGCCCCCATCAGCATTTCCAAGTTTTTAACCAAGAAATATTGATTTATGTTTATTATGCTTTATGGCACTTTAGAGCAATTTATAACACTTACATTAGAGAATGGATGGGCCGGGAGAAAAGCCAATATGGGCCTGAAAAAAGATGAAGTGCTGTCAGGAGTCGGAGCTTTCTTGTACCAGGTGCATTTGCTTGCTTTTGTATTTTATCTGAACTATTTAACATGAAACAAGAAAATGAATATCGATTTTCTTAGACAAATAAGAAGCGGCATAAGTTGAGCAAAGCTGGAGGTATTTTTCAAGCCCCTCCTAGTATCTACATTTTCAACCATTAAAATCCAGAAGTATAAATAGAGTGCTTCTCTATGTGCTTCCTCACAAAAACACACAAACAATTGTGTAAAACGAGGGAAGTAAAAAGAACTGTTAAACATAATTATTTCAGATATCAATGTTTCAACAAAAAACAAATGCAGTAGAAACTATGGTTTTCTGTAAAGGGAGTCACTTTCTGTAACTAATAAGTACTGATGAACAGGACTGACTTCAGAGAGTCAGCCTGGGCCATATATCAAACCCAAACAATTTTAAGTTAAAATCATTTAGACTGAAATGTTTCTTCCTGAAGTTCATGTATAATCCTCCTCATCTAACATGGGAGGAGAAAAAAGAAAACAGCTCGTGAATGCTGACCTGGCCATGGTGGTGACCTAAGAGTGATTACAGGTTCTCTGGGAAGCCAAGCTTTGCTGACAAACATCTCTTCTGGGCCTGGCTCAGTGATTAGGAGCACTGATTGCTTTTCCAGAGGACTCTGGTTTGATTCCCAGCACCCACAGGGTGGCTCCTAATTGATGTAACTCCTATTCCATGGAGATCTGATGCCCTCTTCTGATCTACCTGGGCATTGCATGTACGTGGTGAACAGCTACATGAGCAGACAACCACCTATACAGATTAAAAAAGAAAAAAAAGAAAAGGTTTTTTTTTAATTTCAAAAAATTCAACAGCTGCATCTTAAGTTTAATCAAAAAAAGAAGGAAGGGGAGAGAGAGAGAGAGAGAGAGAGAGAGAGAGAGAGAGAGAGAGAGAGAGAGATTGAAAAAGAGAACTATCTCTCTTGAGATCTCAAGGGTCTAGCATAGTCTTGAGGTTAAGAAACATTAAGGAGGTTCGAGGAGAAGTCTAAAGCTGCAAGAGGATATGAGGTTAGATTGTGGACTGGAAGAGCCGGAGAGCTAGGAACATAGCAGATCAAAGAGCAAAGTCTGAGGGTGTGTGCAAATACTGCAAGGGACTCTGATATTCGCAGTTTGACTCGATGCTCTTTGCACTATGACCAGTGGCTGGACTGGGTACAATCTCAGGCCACAGTCTGTAGTCATCTCCTTCGCTGGATCGATTCGTTCAGCAGTAACAGGAGAACTGATGGAGCTGAACCAAGCACACTGGCCAGGTAGCCAAGTCTTGACAGCTTAACATAGTCTCCTGCTTTGGGGCTTCTATTTCACCTGGCAGAGGTGAAATGCCTTGAACCTTGAACTGACATCTTAAGTCCGTTGCTTTGGCTGTTTTGGGGTGGAAGGTGGTCTGAAAGGTCATAGGTGCTGTTGATAGTTGCTAGTGAAGCTGAAAAATCCGGGAATTGGTTTTTCTCCACGATGTTCCTCAAGATTGCTGCAAAGAAAAAATTTCTTACCTTTGTCATGCTCAGAAGGCTTGATGTCTCTTTTATACACATCAGAAAGACCAGGATTGTATTAACTATTAGCACCATTAAATGCCAGGGTGTGACATGTGTGGCTAGTACCTTGAAAATTCTTTTCTTTCTCAGGGAAGTTTCAACCACTAAAGTAAGAAAAACTAAAGGAACAAGTTAACTGTCATTATCGATAGAGTTCTCCTATAACTCACACGTAATCATGTATATGACTCACATATAATCATGTCCCATATTATGCCATCATGTTGCCCAGATAAAACATGGCTCAGGAATTCTACTTGAGATCTTGAAAATACATTGAATTGGGTTGTTTCTGGGGTCTTGCTTGGGTCTGGAAGTTTCCTAAGGCTGTGTTTGTGAGAAAGCTAAAGGTTTTGTCTAGACAAGTGATGCTAGCCCTGGACCTCAGGCACCTTGATGGAGGAAGAACGCAGAAGGAAGAATGACATTTAGAACTGCTAGGGGATGTCTGTGTGTCTGCCTTCAATCCCATGCCCTTCTGGACCCAGACAAGGTTGTAGATGCCCCGAATAACCAATAAGGAATCTATGAGTAGAGTAAGAAGCTATTAATACCCTGGGATGGTGTCTTGTCCAGCTTGATGGAAGAAAGTGGGGGAGAGAGAAGAGAAAGGAAAATTCTCCTTCTGGAAGGATAATGATTTCTGCTACTGCACTGACAGCCAGATGTGGAGAAACCACAGCCAATATCATCCAGCCCCACAGTGTGAGAGCTCATTGAGTATGGCAGCCTACCTAGGCTGAAGGCCCTGGGGAGGCAAACCTGCAGGGACACGGAGAGACTTGTCTGTAATCCACACATGCCTGCTACCTGTGGCTGAAGGTAAGAGATGGCATTGACTGGTTCATGGACAGAGCATCTGACAGATGGAGAAAAATCCCCAGACAGCCTGAGTGCAGGAGGGGATGATGGCTGCCAAGGAATCTCAAGGAGAGATTCCGAACCTCCAGGAGTTACTTAGAGCAGCAAGGGCCTGCTGAGGTAACCAGGATTCCATCCGAGATGTTGTATGAAGTCACAGCAGCAAGAGAGGGCTGTGCCCTTTCACTTCCAAGGGCAATTTTAATTCTCCTTTTTTTCCCATATGGAGATTTCTCATGCTATTGTAAGGTGAACTCTGTTATTGTTAGAAATAAAATAAACAAGCCAATGCAGTGGTTAGGATCTGGAAGAGAGAATCAGCAGATGCTTGCTGTACAAGCATGCGATCCTGGGTTCAATCCCCACACCCCATAAAAACAGCCAAAGCTGGAATGCTTGTGATCGCAGTTCTGTGAAGATGGAGTCAGGTGGATCCCTGGGGCTCCCTGGCCAAGCAGTCTAGCCAAATGGGCAGAGCTCAGGTTAATGGAAGAGCCTGTTTTAAAAAATGAGATGGGACTATAATATGCAGTTCCTGAGGAACTACATCCAGGGTTGATCTCTGGCCTCGATTCACTTGCACACATGTGCAAGTGTACCTACATACACATGTATTCCTGTGTACATTTGCATGTGCGTACACACACACACACACACACACACACACACACACACTCAGTGCTTAACTTAAGCTAGTTAATTATCTGTCTTACTAAGACACACGGTTTCTAGGCAGGTTCTCTCCACCAGCATCTACAGTATCAGTTGCCTCGTTGTGTTCTCATTTTGTATATAGAAATTTGCTTTCCGTAAGACCTCAATTTGTATCAAAGAATGCCAATCTCTAGCTTCTTTGCCAAAAAGAACCTTGCCAAATTGAGATCGGTTTGAAAAACCAAAGATAAATGAATGTGTCTTAAAGGTTTAATTGTGTTATTTCCCTCTTTATCTTTTGATGACTTTGACAGATGGGACTCTCACAATACACTCATTGTTCAGCTGGAAACCCCATGAAGCTGTAACTTGAACCCCTTGTCCTGAGGCCATTGGATGGCCTTCATCCAATGGTATCTGTGGACCCCAGTGGAGAGGTAGGTAAAGACTTATTAAGTCATTTGAAATTGCCTTCCACACACTGCAAAGTGGTTGGGCCATTTCAGGCCATGGCAGGGTGGCAGATTGCCCAACTGCCTACGTCAAGCAGTGTTTATAAATTAGAAATTACCAGCCTTTTGGTTCCTTGCTGATCAGTCAGAGTCCCTGGAAGACTGTGCAGACATGCCTGGAGCAGAATTGTTATTGGACCAAACAAAGCATAGCTCTTGGTTAATCAGTCATGATTTGTCTACCTGGTGGTGTTATTGGAGGAGATTTGGAAGTGGTTGTCTCTTCCACGGCAGGGCAGTGTGGCTAATTATTCCAACTAAAAGCAGCCATTAGAACAGTTCTTTGGTTATTTCTTGGCAAACCACAGAAACTAATGCTAAAGTTAAGAGAAACAGGTAGTCCCATAGGATGTATTTAATTCACCTGGTTAAAAGGGGTTTACTGAACACTTAGTGTGTGCATGTCATTGTCCTTATTTGTTTACTGCATTTGAGACTGCATTAAACTCTACAGGATATTAGTAGATTCGGGCTTTACATCAACCCTGGGGAGGAAGTAATGACTAACGATCCCATTTTACAGCTGAAGAAATTGAGTGTACTACATTTCTTGTCATGATAAAATATCCGACAGAAGCCGCTTAAGGGAAGAGGGTTAATTGTGGCTCACTGTTTGAGGGGCTACAGTCCATCACCTTCAGGAAAGACAGATCAGCGGGATGATGAGGAATCTGGTCTCAGTGTGTCTACAGCCAGGGAGGCAGAGAGCCACGAATGCTGGCTCTTGGCTTACTCCTTTCATTTTTGCTCAGACTGGGGCCATAGTCCATGGATTAGCGCTCCCCCGTTTACAATGAGTCATTTCTCCTCAGGTAATCCTCTCTAGACGCCCTCGGACATGCCCAAACTGTGTCATCTAGGTGATTTTTAGATCTAATAAAGTTGACAATCAAGATTACCCCTCACACTGGGGTTCAGGAAGCAGTATGTGCTTCCAGGAGCCTCATGGATAGAAAACCACAAAGTTAACAAGTGAAAACAGTAGACACAGTTTACGCCTGGCTATGAACTATGACCACAGCTACCTCAAGATCAGCATTGGGCTTCTAAGACTCTCCTTTGATCAGGCTCTGCCAATTACTCCAAGGCCTTTACTCTTTAGGCTACCAGGAGAACTCTTATTCTAAAAGAATCATTAGTCACCAACTGCCTTCCAGCCTCAAGCCAGCCAGTGTCACTGCTGAATGCATCCAAACCTACCTCCTAGACTGAGGTCAGGCCACCTCTGCCACTAGCTCTATCTACTCCTGCCCTCATAGATGCTCTGACTTCTCTATTTCTTTCACAGACAGGTAGAGAGCTGAGCTAAGGGTCATTGCTTTGGGACGTCTGGAAGACTTGGTACGATAAAGTAAGGGATTGAACTGCTTGAGTAAAAAAATAAATAAATAAACATGGCTGTACGAAAGTAGCAAAATGAACATGGATCTTGACATATGTTCCTTCTCTCCCTAAACCCAATGACAACAAACACCAAAGAGGCAGGCAAAAAAGCAGAGGTGTTGTCGCCTGAGTGGTAACTCATGCAGCTCTGCCTCTTCTGGGAACTCACCAGCCTGATGGACAGAGGCAGAGGACAAATCTCTGAACAGGCTCTAGGACTGAGTGCACCACGCAGCTCCAAGAGATGAGGTGAAGAGATGCTGACCCCAGATAGGTCAAATGAACCACCATAGAAACCAGGTGTATCCCCATGTGCTTCTCTCATATGCAGCTCCCCTGCTTGCCTTCTCTGGCTCTGTGGGAGACAAGGCTACCATCAAGACTGCCACACCATGAAGATCTGGAAAGGAGGGTCAGAAACTCTGACCGTGGACAGTAAAAGAAACCAGCATGGAAAATGAAGGCCTTGAGAGATCACTGGCATTCTAAATGGTGAGAGACCTGAGTCACGCCTTGCCCTTCTCATAGAGAATACAGATCTGGGGCTCTTAGATAAATATCCCATTTGGCAGGAGACAGGACAATCAGATTTATTTAGAGAAACATTTGCAGTCAATACCCTCCCCCTTAGCTTACTACTTACCTGCCAGGCTTTGAATATGAAGGAGAATAATAACCAGTTATTTAAGAAAGACTAGCATTATTATGTACGGAATCCAACTCACAGAGGAAATGACTTAAAAGAAAACAAGAGAAAAAGGAGAAAGAATTTAAATTTGATTATTAATATTTCTCTACTTAGTATGAGTCAAGTAGAGAAAAGTTGCATTTAAAAAAATAAGACTTGCCGGGCGGTGGTGGGGCACGCCTTTAATCCCAGCACTCGGGAGGCAGAGCCAGGCGGATCTCTGTGAGTTCGAGGCCAGCCTGGGCTACCAAGTGAGTTCCAGGAAAGGCACAAAGCTACACAGAGAAACCTTGTCTCGAAAAACCAAAAAAAAAAAAATAAAAAAAATAAGACTTGAAGATGATCTAGGACAATTCTTGAGCAGAAGAATGAATGGAAAAGGGAATTGAAAATAAGTCATTAAATAGGTGAGAAAATTGGAGACTCTAAATCAGAGTATCCATGGATAGAAAGGAGGTAACTACCTAAGTTGAGCAAATAGAGACAGAAGGATAAGAAATATTAGGAAGTAATAAAGGGAATTTCATAGAACTCCAGGTGTAAATTCTAAGACAGTTCCTGCATGTTGGAGAAGTTAGTAAATATTTGGGACACAAATTCTAGATAATTCATTTGCAGGCATTTCAACGAATGAAAAGAATCAACCTTAATACCCCTGTTTTCAAACCTGCCAAGACTAGGTACACCATGCTATGCTCTGTCTTTTGCCCATGTGGGATTTCATGTTCTACAGTATAGCCTACACAATCTGTCATGTTTGGTGATAGGCATCTGCCACTCAATATAGTGTAGCCAAGATTTAATCCTGGTATAGCATGTGTCAGTATTTAGTATTTTTTAATTGATTATTATTCATATATATATACATATGCCTTGGTTTTGTTTTTTCCAGTTCATCAGCATTCAGATTATTTCTACTTTGGGGGTACTATGTACACCGTGACAGAAGTTTATGTATGGACATCTATTTTCTTTTCCTGAGAATTTATCTAGAAGTGGAATTTCTGGGTTACAGTGGAGTTACTTTTATGAGGAAAACCCAAACTATTTTATGAAATGGTCGCCCTCTTTTCTACCAGAAACAGAAGTGTGCAAAATGTTCCACAGCTCACTGCCACTTGTGATTTTTCTTTTCCTCCTTGTTTCCTCTTTGTTTTGTTTGTTTGTTTACATGATACTAATTTTAGGACATAAGAACTTGTTTCTCGTTATGGTTTTAGTGATAATTTCCATAATGACTAACCATGCTCAGTGGTTTTCCCCACATGCTAATTGTTCATTTCCCATCTTCTGAAAAAAAAAAAACATTCAAATTCTTTGCTCGTTTTTAAATTAATCTATTTTTTCCTGAGTTGTTAAGAAGTTTTGTGTAACCTGGCTATCAGTGTATTACAGATGTATGATTTGCTAATATCATCTGATTTCCATTTATCTTTTACTCTCTTGAGAACCTCGTTTGTAGCAGAAATGTTTTATTTGTGATGTTATCCAAAGTTTCTGGTTTTTTATTTGTTGTTTATTCCTGTGACATTCTAGGATCTTCTAAGGATAGGCCATACTAATCAAATGTAGTTTTTGACACACATGAACTTATATTAAAAGAGCGATAATGCTGGTGTGATAAAAATGTGAAGTATGTTATGTTCAGGCTGACACTTTCATGTGAGTCATGTGTTCAATGGGACACCATTTTTGTGTGTGTGTGTGTGAATGTCCTCTTCTCAAGGATGACACTCTCCGAAATCCTCTCATTGTACTTGTTCATCACTGGCATTCTCTCCTTACACCTGTCCAGGTATAATCAGTTGTGAAGGTGATGAAATGGAATTAATGAAGTTATGACTTGAACAATTACTATGTGTCAGGAGGGGCAGTGCATGCCCTGTATGCATTCTCCCAACACCTTACAACAGCGGGTGGAAGCAGCATCATTAATCATCCCATTTCAGCAGGCATAAAAAGCTCAGGCTCCTAAAATGTAGCCAATTTCCCAGGTTCATACAAAAAAGTTCTTGTGAACTTGTGGACTTGAACCCAGGTGTGACTCCAGTGCCAGGCGACATCCTGGGGCTATGTACTACACTGATAATGTGTCAGCAACCAGGTGATAATTTTATTGATTTATTCATTTAATTTATTTTAAAATTAGTTTACGAAGTAGCCAGTTTCTTTATAGCACTTTCATATATACTTCACTCTTATTGATCCCCAAGCCCCATCTTCTCCCCTACTCCTTACCCTGTTTCCATTTCCCTGATGTATTTCTCCTTGCACTTTAATGTACATGGATTTTATTGTCTTCCCTTCAGACCTCCCTTGTCTCCCATCTCCTGGTCCTCTTTCTAGTGTCATGGCCTCTTCCACTTTCCTGGTACCTAGACACACACATACTGAACTACTAGAAGCTACAATCCATACAGTGTCTCTTGGAGTCAGGGTTACCTGGTTTAATTTGTGTCCTCTTCCACTTGTTTTCTAGGTGGTGATTTTGAAAAGAGGACACCAGCTCTTCACTATTCTGAGTTTATATTGTTCTAGTCACACAGTCTCTCTGTGATCATTCAAGTTAGCAATCATAGTTCCTGTGTAATACAATCACATTAATGAGAAAACATGTCAGGAAACGCACCTGGAAACTGTAATGAAAGTGAGATGAATGTTGCCTTTGGATCCACATGTGTTCCTCTGATGCTGTGGAGTAAACCCAGGGCTTCACACTCGCTACACATTCATTCTGCCATCAGGTATAACGTCCATCCATGTGTGTTATTAATAAGGACTTCCAATCAGAGGGCTTCACCACACAACTTCTTATTGTAGCACTCACATCCGAGAATTAAGTACACGTTGACAAAATGGGTCATGAAGGGTACAGTGACTTTTACAACCCAAAAATTAGCATTGACTACTAGAAACCTTTATCTAGAGCTAAAATTTAATGGGAAAAGAAGATTTTATGCTAATGATATTTCTATTTGAAAATATAGTGATACATGAATCACAACATATAAAAATGTAGAACACAAGTCATGAATCTCAGAGATTGAGAATATGATTGTATTAGTGTCAAAGCAAAAAGGAAAAAAAAAAAGAAAGCTATCTCTAGGAGTCCAATCAGATGAGATGGAGAAGGCCATGTTTCTCAAGGTAGTGTTACCCTCCTATGTTACAAGGATGAAAAGTTTGTGACAAGGGACAAATTCAGAATATCATCAAGGAATAAAAACATTCAACCTAGATTACCCATAAGCAATAAGAGATTCAATACTTTTTTGTACCAATTATATCCTGCATGTACTAGACCTGATATAATGTAAACTTCACAATGATCCTGAAGACAATAATTATTATGCCCTGAATAGAGATGTGAAAAGTGAGGTTCAGGATGATTTCATACATTGTCCCAGTTTCAGAGCTTGAAGGTGACAAACTGAGGTTCAAGTTGAGGTCATGTCTCATCAACTCGTGCTGTTTCACTAGGCTATTCTGAGCACTTAAGTTCTTCATCTCCTGCTCTTCACTTTAAATACTGGCTCAAGCTGCCTCTAGATGCAAAAATGATGTGTTAAAATGTTGAATAGATGAATGCTTACTGTCTTACTTAGATTTCTATTGTTGTGAAAAGATACCATGACCACAGCAACTCTTATAAAGAAAACATTCTATTGGGGTGGCTCACGTATAGTTTCAGAGGTTTGGTCCATTATCATCATGGCAGGGAGCATGGCAGCATGCAGGCAGACATGGTGCTGGAGTGGTAGCTGAGAGTCTTATATCTTTCAGGCAGCAGGAAGTTGACTGAAACACTGAGTGTTATCCTGAGCATAGAAAACCTCAAAGACCTCCCCCACAGTGACACACTTCCTCCAACAAGGCCACACCCACTCCAAAAAGCCACACCTCCTAATAGCCACTTCTTATGCGATCATGGGGGCCAATCGCATTCAAACTACCACACTTACCTTGAGTAAGAATCAGTTTACCAAATCCTAACATGAACTCAAAAGTACCACTTGGGGATGATACTAGTATAACCACTCAAACTGGGCCCTCATTTCTACAGTAAGCATTGGCACGGCAGTAAGGTCTGTGCTCTGAGTGGCAGTACTTCCTAAGGAAACCGGTCCATCCTGCATTCCTGAAGAAACCCCGTTACATCTCTTGTGCTATCTGATACCACTGTTACAAGAAAGGTCAGACCTTTTCATGCAATTATCCAGGATATGCCCAATGAGGTCTATTGTTCCTTTTATGTTGCCAATCTAAGTTCCATGGCTCTTAAACATAAAATGGTAGTGTGATGCCTTATCATGATTGTCACCTCAATAGGATTTATCATCACCATAAAAACAAATCTCTGGGATGTCTGTGTGGGGGATTACAGGTTGGACTAAATGAGATAAGAAGACCCACCCTAACTATAGGCAGCTTTGTTCTTTGTCATTGAGGTCCTAGATTGAATTTTAAAATGGGAGGTGAGCTGGATTTTCAAGTTCATCTCTCTCTGCTTCTTGATTGCAGATGCAATGTGATGCGAGGCTTCAGACTCCCACCACCGTGCCTTCCCTGCCTTGATGGACTGTATTTCCTCTATCTGTAAGTCAATAGAGATGCTCCTTCCCTTATGTTGTCTTTCTTCAGGCATTTGATCTCAGCAACAAGAAAAGTACCTAAGATAAAGAATTTGAGAAGAATTGTAAAACCTAAAAATATCAGATTATTTTGTTATTAATTTAAAAAACTCTTTTTTGTATAATAGATGCATGTATGGTGACATAAAACCAAATTACAAGTTCATTAAGATTTCGCTGTGCCGAGTCTTAGGGAGGTACAGTAGCATGGCTCTGTCATGCCAATTCTCAGAAGGCAGAAACCAGAGGGTCAGGAGTTCCGTCTTCCTTCAGAGAGTCCCAAATAGAAACTTGCAATGACAGGAAGTGAACCAGAGACTGTTTTGAACACAGTGCTTCCTGATGACCTCCCAGAGGAATCTCGGCCGCTACAACATCATCATCTCTTGAGATTTCCGTATTCAGGTTCTCTCCTCCCCAATCATCTATGTGTAACTGTTTTCCTGCTCTCTTGGTTTCTGGCTGTGGCCCCTCTTACACGTGTTTCTCTATACATCATCATAAATGAGGTTTCGGAAGACAGACCATCTGGCATCTTGTATTTCTCTGGCGTATCCCCTCTCTTCAGTTCTCTCCCGTCACAGCCTGCACCAGGCTTCTGCCATTGAGAAGCAAGGAAGAAGTTGACCTGTAAGTGTACAGCCAGTCAAAGCCTGAGCCACTGTAGAAGGGAGCTCTGAGGCATGGCTTACCTGTCAATGAGCCCTTTGCTCCTCCTGTCACCTTTTGCCGGTCAGGACACAGATGTCCTGAAGACAGAGGGACTCCTGTTGTGAGAGGCGGTGCTCTACAGCTTAGTCAGCTCTCAAGGATGTGTGGCTGCAGCCTGTCTGCAAACCCACCCAGGAAGCTGATCAGCGTGTTTTTGTGGGTTTTTTTTGTTTTTTTGTTTTTTTTTTGTTTTTGTTTTTGTTTTTGTTTTTCATGCAGGTGAGTTTGGGCAGGCTGTCTGCTTACCACCCACCCCAGAGGCTGGGCAGCATGTTCTTCCACCTAGGTGAGTCTGGATAGAACATCTAAGCAACTGCCTTACCTTTCTTGCCTCTTCCTTACCATACACTAATTAATGCCAAGTGATGCTTCCCTGTGCAGAAGTTAATTGCAATGCCAATATTTCTGAGAATAACACTTCACATTATTGCCTGCTACTCATTTCTGGATGTAACAGGTTATTTCTGTGGTGAATTAGACTTTCCTTACTGTGATAAAAACATCTAACATCTTTAAGGATTTACTGGGGCCAATAGCGTCCGAGAATTCAGTTCACAGTCTCTGACTTCACTAAAGTTTCATGGTGAGGAAGCATGAAGCAGAGATCACTCATCTCATGGCAAACAGGAAGCAAAGAGAGTCAGACCGAGGTGGGTCAGAGTGGGGCCAGGGATAAGGCCACTACTAGTCTCCAGTAACTGACGTTTCTAGAACCTCCCAAAGTAACACCACTAGCTAGGGACTGAGTCTTCAATTCATGAACCTTTGAAAAAGGCACCTATATCTAAACACTAAATTTTTTTGAGTAAAGATTTTTTTAAAAAATCGTATACACAGAACCAAAGTATGATGCAATAACCACATGCCCTTCATTTGGTGAGGGGGGAGACCAAAGCCACCGGTGTAGGACACCAAAGCAGGACTTCCAACTGATGACGCCACTCTCTGGTCCTTCCTCTTGTCCAGGTACCCTGGGGATCACAGGGACTTGCTAGCACAGACTGGGTGCTTCTCTGTTATGTGCAGAATGGTACCCACACCCTCACAGCACTGTTTGGGTGCCACCTTTAAACAGAATCTGTTCCCTGCGGTACTGGGAGTGAACTCGTGCCTCTGCACGTGTGGAGTGTGAGAAGCAATGGCTGACGAGTGTGGGAGAAACAAAGCATGAGTTCTGCAACTCTTTAAATTAGACTCCTTCACCACTCAGGTGGGGATAATGAATCCTGCTTGCTGGTTTCCCACAGTGCCTGTGAAACTTGAAGAGAGGTGTACTGAGTGAACAGTGTGTTATTATTTAGTAACTGACAGGCATTTATTTTAGAGATCCCTTTAGATGCTTAAAATATTAAAGAACCGATATGCCTGAATTCTATCCAACGTCAGCGAAGCCCAACTATAAACTTGTATTCAAGTAAATCATTAGAGTCTAGCTGGGGCAATGCTGGCCCATAAGGCCAAGATCCCAAGTACCTATGCACATACCCTTGTCAACGTGCTCTGCACTGTGAAAGTATCCAACTGAAGTCCACCGAAATCCACCAGGCAAAGAAATTGATTTGTATAACTGTGTAGTAAACCTTTGTAGTTCCTGTAATACTTTACTAAGGACATGTGCTATCCATGGGCTTCTTAATAAATGATGTCTTTTCCAGGGCTGTCAAAATCTGAAATGCTGGAGGTGATTGTAGGTTTAAAATGATTTTGTTTTTGTTTTTGTTTTTTGGCAAGTCAACATTTGGAACAAGAAGATACTGTGACAAAGAGAACACCAAACACACATACACACACACACACACACACACACACACACACACACACACACACACAGAAGATTATGTGTAGAGCAGGTAGCAAAGAGAAATGGCAGCAAAACAGCACATGGCCATGGAACCCCAAGAGAGGTCAGGACTGTTGGCACAGTGTTGATCCTTCAGTAATTATGGAGTTCAGTGACCTGAGGAAGAAAGCTCAGTCATGCTTCCCACCCTGGTACTCTGGCCAGCTGGGGGCCCAGGGCTGCTTTAAACACTGGTGAGAATCTCACACCAGCGCAAACATTGACACAGCACAAGGCGTTTATCTTGGCTCCAGAGAGAGGCAGGCATCTTTTGGAGTTCATCTACCCTTTAAAACAGGTTTCAACTTGGGAAATTGACCTCTTGAGATTAACCCGTAGAGATACATTCGTGATGATTCAGACCTTTTCGTTTGTTTTTACTGATAGAGAATGTCACAGCTTTAACTCCCATTCTCTTGCAGCATTTGGTGGATAAGAAGTAGGGTGGGGAGGAGGCACAGCTCATCGGCAGGCTGCTCTTTATGCATCGCTTAATAATAATATCTAATAATATCATCTTGTTGAGACTGGCTGGCAACAACACCATCCTCACAGACTTCCTGTGAAACACTGACCTCTACTTAGGGCCCCTACAAATCCCTTTCCCTTCAGGACCTTAGACTCCTCTACACTGTCCCAACGTCTCAATTGGAGTCCTGAGAGAAGCTAGCCAGGAAAGAAAAACAGGACTGCTCTGGCCCCATTAACGTGGTGCTCAAACCAAAGCAGAAAAATGATTGACAGGAGCAATTTTCCTTCCAGATACCAAGTAAGGGAATCTGTTAAATTTATCAGACATATAAGGGATAAATAAGAACAAAGTGTGATCCCCCACAAAAGAAGAAGACAGAAAGTCTGCATCAGAAGAAAGAGAATCAAATTTAAAAAGGAAATAGTCATCTCCACTAGGATCGGTGGTACATGTCCGGTACTTGGAGGCTGACACAAAAGAATCCCAAGTTCAAGACCAGCCTTAGCAACTTAGGTAAACCTTGGATCAAAATGTTAAACAGGATGTATTAAAGTCAGAGGCAGGGGCAGAGGGTGTAGAGGGCGCCTAGTGTGTGCAAAGTTCTGTGATTAAGCCCTAGTACAACAGCAAAAAATAGCATTCAAACTGTTTCAATTTTGTAAACCTGGAGTGAATGGGACATTGAATTCATAGGTTTAATCTCCTTAATTTAATTAGTGCTGTCTTTCAAATTAAAATTTTTTATGTTTCTCAGACACTCCAAAACATTTCAAGTGTGGGACTGAAGGGGGGCCCAGAGAAAGCTGTCATTTTTATTAGAGATTTATTAGAGGAGATATTACCACCATAGTTACACACACAGGCTGCAGCGCAGCGAAAGAGAGATCAGGCCCCCAAGGCAGAGTAGTGGTCCCTTCTTAAGGGTTTCAGAGGAAGTGGGCTGGGAAAGAAACGGAAAATGTTCATTGTCAGACCCAAGGTTTGCCACTGCTAGAGGTCAGCGGTGAGGGTTCTGTTAAAGAATGTCATGTGATTACTCATCACCTTTCACATGGCTGTTACCAGGGATCCTTTCTAAAGGAAGTCAAGAGTCTAACGAGTTGCTTCTAGGAAAAGAACTGAGATAGTTTCTCAAATGGCCACGATTTCAAAGAGGATGTGATCTGTCAAATGGCATGCCCATGGCAAACTCTTTCTACATAATCTTTCCTTGAGAAGATTTATTTTCCCTTTCTGATAGCTGAAGTCTTTTTGTTTGGATTGAGAAGTTTTCTTCCTGGTAATGACATGCATTCACCTGTAATTCATCCCTCATTCATCAAGGCAAGCGTTCCTGTGTTTTAGAAACGATTCTAGGTCCTGCAACTCAGGAGCTTTCAGTACACCCAAGGATGTGCCATCATTCCAGCCACCAAGAAGTCTCATCAGCCATCTGGTAAGGAACGGACAGTTTCTAACTTTCCTTTTCGTTGATATGTCACAACGCTCTAGTAGGAATCAGACCCAGGCAGGCCTCATGGTACAGGTCTATAATCTCAGCTCCTCAAGAAGCAGACACAGGAGGATAATAAGCTGAAGTCTCTCTCTCTTTTTTTTTTTTTTTTGCTTTTTTAAGGTTAAGGGTATATCTCAATGGTAGAGTACTTACCTAGTATTTACCCAGTACAACACATGCACGCACACACCGTCTATCGCTTAAATGGTTCCTAATTTTAAAATGTTTTCCTGGCCAAGCTGTCTAATGTTGAATAATGATCATTCAGCATGCAGGAAGTTGTATTTTTCCTAAGAATTTTTATTATAGAGCAGCATACATTTTGAAAATGGTTCTTTACACAACAGGGCCTAGTAACTATAATAGTTTACCAGATCAGTGATCAATGTTCTTAAAAGCCACTTAATTTAAATCTATGTCATCTGCATTATGAAAAGATCTTACATGCATATTTACTACATGCAATCTACTGATTTCCTCCTAACTCTTTCTGTCCCCAATGGCATCTTATGATCTGTCATGATTATGGATCTCATTTAAGACCCACACTACTAGAATATGGAGCATCACTGCATGAACAGGTATCTTAGTGATCGCTAAGGTTGTGACAACATCATTCCAGTGAACACAGCCTCCTATGTCTCCCGAGTTTCTTTTCATGTTATTTCCTTGCTCCTTACTCTAATAGACCAAGCATTACGTGAAGAGTACAGGAAATTAAAAAAAAAGTGTAAACATTTTCAATAAGACCCTCCTAGTATCTTAAATGCCTGTCAACTGGCCTGCGTAGCTTTCAGTGGTTATCATCCTCAGAAGAGGACATAAAACCACTGTAAAACCTGAAATTTTCAGGAATCTATACACATGTGAGTTTGCTGTGTCCTTTTCAAAATTTACAGAGTCAACTATAATCTATCTTGGTTTTATAAAACACATTCGATCAATACTGCACACATATCCAGGGCCATTGAGGACGACAAAGAGCTCATGTGACCCTGCCTCAAAATGTCTGATTTACATTCCTCTTCAGACTGATGTGTTTTCCTTTGGAAAAAGAATCATGCATCAAAGCTGACTTCTCTTTCTGGTCCATGGTTAAGGGACTTTCCCTCCCTCCAAGTTTTTCCCACAGTTAGTGCTTAGGAGCAAGTGGCTGCCACTGTCTCTAAGTTTTCCATCATGGAAACAGACCTGCTGGTACCTGAGCTAGCCTTCAACAAATGCAAGCACTGCTGTGTCTTCCTCCCATCCTTCCGCTGCTGCAAACCCCCAAAGAACAGCTCCAACCTACGGGGTCAAGTTACAGGCTCTGGGAGGATTTAGGATTCTTTAGCTGGCTTTTCCCAGGCTTCAAACACAATCTCCAGTGAATGACATCACACACACACACACACACACACACACACACACACACACAGAGAGAGAGAGAGAGAGACAGAGACAGAGACAGAGACAGAGACAGAGACAAAGAGAGACACAGAAAGAGAGTGAGAGAGAGAGAGAGGGGGGGGGAGAGAGAGAGACAGAGAGAGAGAGAGAGAGAGAGAGAGAGAGAGAGAGAGAGAGAGAGAGAGAGAGAGAGAGAGAGAGAATGTAAACACTATGACTTTTTAAATGACTTTCCTCTAACTTACTCTTACTCCATCCCAGGCTAAATTTGGTAATTCATGGTTATCTCAAAATGTTGTATTACTCATTCTTTTTTTCCTGTCAGAGGCCATCCCCCACTCCCCTCCCCTTTACTCTTCTAACAGCCCTGTAAATCATATGATTAACTTCTAAGCTAGGGGTGATAGATGTGAGAAAGGGACATTTAATTGGAGAAGAATGGCACCCCTTACACACACACACACACACACACACACACACACACACACACACACACACTGCTCTTAATGTTTCTGGGTACATCAGAATGTGATCTGAATTCCAGATAGAGCTTCTACATGGCATTTATCTTTTCTCCAGCATGCATGTGCTACAGCTTTGCCTCAATTGAGTTGTTATCTCCTTCCACCTTTTTGAACTTAATACTATAAATTAACTAGTATCCTGGTGAAATAAATTCCTTTGCTGATTTTATGCATATGGAGGGTATTTTAATTTCATTCAATAGTAGATATTGAATTTGTGTGCCCTATAAAGTAATTTATTGATTTTTGACATCTAAAAGCTAAGATTTTTGTTGTTAATTTAAAAAAGCATTATTTCAAAATACTTTCTTGACCTAAGGGAATATATGTTCACTTATATCAGTAAGACAAGTCAACTGGACTTGAAAGGATAAAAATCTGATATTTGAAACACATTCTGGATATTCTTTATTTTTACAGTGAGGCAGTCCACTGGCGTAGTATAGAACATGGAACAAGTCCTCTGACTTGTTTTTACTAAACAGAGTAGGAATCCACCTACTGGATCCTCCCCGGCTTCCTTTATTATCATCTCTTCCCATGTTCTAAAGTAAACTAATGTTAGACCTTGGACTTAATGGATACAAGATAAAAAACAATCTTAAGTATTTTTATGTCAAAAATTAGGGTGAATGTTTCTTCAAAGAGAAAGAAGAAGGGTGTACATTTGAGTCAATAATAATGCACACATATTAATGATTTCTAGACTGCTTCTCAGGAAGCAGGTGAGAATTTCGAGAACACTAGCAAGAGTTACAATGGTTCTCACTGTGAGTGTGACACATTTCTTTATGATTCTATAAAGAGTTATAAGGGGAAAATATTTTGTTGTATGCAGTGAAAGAAACCATGTGCATTCATCCTCAGCACATACAAACTACAATATCTCTTTCTTTTTGAGCCATGAAGGCTTTGATTTCCCCACTTTTAGTGATATTATTTGAATTTGTACTGATCTGGGAATCATGGGCAAATTTTAAGCTGTAAGTATGTAAAGCTATGGGAATTAGGAGCAAGCCAAACAAAAATGATTCTTTCCCACTCTTCTTATGTGCATTATTACTGATGCTCAAGAAAACTTACACAGAAAAGTCCTACTTGGGTCAAGGAGGCATAGATTTATGGCTGTTAAGAATCTACCTCCTGAGCACAGGGTCTTTGTGTTTAAAGACATCTAAATGATGATTAGGTAGTGCCTCAAAGAAGCAATCAGATCTCAGGTCTCTTCCATGTGAGGTTATTGGAGTGGGGTGGGGGGTCTGGAGAGGGAGCCTTACTCTCTCCTCCATAGATACTCTGTTTTAGGTCCTTACTTAACGGCTCTTTGTCTATGAAAAGGGACACAGGGAGAAAGTCATATTTTATAATGAGGGAAAAGTTTTCCAAACAGAGAAAACGTTTGTCTTTAACCGTGATTAAATGCCTGACAACTGAGGATCTTTGCAGAGAACAAATTGAACTAAGTGCAAATGCGGGTTCCTAGGGCTGCTCCCTAAAATAAATAACAACAGAACAGGGGGGATGGCGGACAGAGCATTCCTGAGCCAAGAAGTTCAAGATGTCTTTAAGTCTGTGTAGCCACCCCTACGTAAAGCCATCAAAGTAGTGGAGGATGGCTTCTCCTCTTTAGAAACTGTAGCAATCAAAACAATCCATTAGTTGTTTTTCAGTGGCATCAAATCCACCAGTTACAATACTTTTCCTGTTAGACCTCCTGTTCATTACCTCTTTGCCCCTGCAGCTCATACACTCCACATGCACTTCTGGTTGTTAATGCATACAGCACAATCCTCTTGAATTCAGCAGAGAACCCATGAAGCATCACTAATTCACCGGAGAACTTGACCATTTATTGCATTAAGCCTATTTGAAATAGAAACAAAGTAGCCCACAAGATCATACTTGCAAATTGTAAATCCCAAGGGACTTAATTCAGAGTAAGTGTCCAGGCTTCTTCTTGGGCATTTCATTTCATTTCATTAGTTTGTTTGGGGTTTGGTATTGTTGCCAAAAGAGTTGGTTTTCAGTGGTAGAGAGAAAAGAAGCATAAGGAAGCAAACAGTCATGTCCAATGTGGATAATAAGCATGCAGCTGTTTTGAACATATACTACATTTTTTTTTCTGTTGTGATTCTTGGTTGCATTAATTAAGTGAACTAAATCTCACACTTCATTGTCTCCTTAGTTTGTTTGAAGCAAAGAAGCCTTAAGCTTTGACTCCGTGTTGCTTGAGTACCAGGATACTGACTTTGACAGTGTTCCTACCATGCTGCAGGAGTTAATGGACCTGTATTTAATGACTTGTAAAGTATACTTAGATGTTTGGTAGATGATATACACCAATTAGGCATGAAAAAGGCATGTGACATAAATGTTATAGGTAAGCCAAGAACTTATCTGTGAATAGAACATCAGGATTCATTGAATAGAACTATTAAAACTATAACAACACATAGATTGAAGGTCTTCATTTTTCTTGGAACCACAGAACTTCTGTTTTGAGATAGTGCATTGCTTTGTAGCATAAGCCACCCCTGAACTTACAGCTACGCTTCCACCTCACCTCCCAAGACCTGGGGCTGCAGACTTGAGCACCATATCTTGTCAAACTCTAAAACTTGCAAAACTTCCTTACTTGAGTTAGAAACTTCAGTGTGCTCTAAGGAAGAGTACATCTTCCTTGAAGGCCAGGTACAGGGAAAGTTGTGTTTTATCACTGCTGGAGTTCTCTGTATAAAATATCATTCAAATATTTGTTGAATGTATACCCATATAGCATCTTTATATGGCATCATCTTACAAACTGAGAGTCAACGCATCCCTCCCTCAGGAGGTACCACTCAGGAGGAGTCAGAGATCCTTGGGACACTTGAAACCATGGGTTTCTTAAAAAACCCACCTCTGTCCTAGCCTTCTTGCAACTAACCACAGACGTTAAGAACTTCGAGAAGATGGTAATTTCAGCAACTGTCTCGGAAGACATCTGCTTGCTGTGTTGTTGTTTTCTAAAAGCAAACTAAAACAGTTAACTAAGTCATACACAAGAAAAAAGTCACGGGATCCAAGATGTTATTTTATTTAACTGTACTAAACAAAACAAAACACTGTACTGATTGCAATTGCTCTTTTCTTCAAGTGTCTGGAGGTGAAATTCCAGAGGACACAATGGCCTCAGCATGGTAAACTTTTCTGTCTTTGAACACATACCCAGAAAGCCCTGTGTTCTTGCTAAAACTCTCACAGTTGATTCTGGACTTAAAAGGCCCTGGGATGACTACATCGGCACTTCAGCACCGAGCCTTGGAAAGTTGTAGAATCTCAGGCTAAAAGACAATGCTTACATTTGGGCCAAGCAATGCAAAACTTTCATCATCCGCTCTCTCCATGGGCTGGAGCTCTTCCAGAGATGGTTATAGGAGAAGTGAGAATTGACTGAGAGCAAATGCAAGCAGATACATGCCTCGTGCAAAGAATTCAGATTCCTGACCTATTATTTTGTCAAAGTGGAAATATACTTTGCCTTATTGACAAGCTTAATGCCAGAAACCATGAATTATTTAATGGGATACTTTGAGATAAATATTTTTAATATCTAATTCCTATGGGTAAATACCTTCCACTTTGCTTCTAAAATACATAAGTAATTTATGACGACTATTTCCTCAGTGCTCAGATTTAATTTCACTTTTCATTTTTTACCTGCTTGTACATTTACATATTAATATCCGTGCATCCTTAAGTATAATCAAATTTGTTAAAATATATGATAAAAACAAAAATGTTTTCTATAGCAGCATAATGCTTTCAAAATCCACCTGGCTCACACACATGTATAGAAAATAAATGACAAGTTTCTCAGTTATTCCTTTTGCCATACATTACCTTTTTATGTATATCCTTCTGTATCTACAAACACGAATGTATGGAAATTTTCTTCAGGAATGGAGGGGTATCATTAGTTGGAAGATAAATAAATAAGTAACTTCACTCGCTACATTAAAGTGCTTACATTGCAAGAAGACCTATTGTTTGAAGGCCGACATTGTTCCCAAACCCAGAAACAGGAAACACTGGAGTGTTGTTGCACAGCAGAGAGGCTGGTCTGGGAGGAAAGCAGATAGAATTGCGAGTTTTAAAAAAAGACATTGGCTTCTTCTCCTACTCCATCCCTTACCCTCACCCCCTTTCACCAAGGCCAGTACATGCTGAACAAGCACCAAAAACAACCAAGAAATGAAAGGAAACTCAAAGGTCACTCAGGGTCATTATTTTCACATACCTTTGAATAATGAGAGCATCACATGTCAGCTAGAGGAGAACAAAATGTCACATTCTCCAGCTAAAGGTCAGCCTCGGTCATAGGTCACAGAAGGGAGGCCAGGAAATAACCTAAGAGGTTAGGCTGGGTTCACAAAGAAAGGTCACCAAATGTCAATGAAAGCATGCAGCTGTTGCGAGATGAAACAACCGAGTCACCCTTCTGTGCTGACATCGGCTAGAAAAAAATGTCTCTGCTGCCATTTTTTTTGGCTTGCTGTTTTATAAGACGGTGACATGAATGTACCCAAATTAGCCTTTTAAAAAGCAACAGTTTGGAAGTTAAGTGCAGCAGTTTCCAAAGACTCAAAACCATGACATTTTTATCTCAAGTGATCAACACAGCATTGGGCTCCTAATACCAAATTTAGATTTCATCTGAGCTCATGTGCTAGCAAGGAGGCCTCAGGATAGGTGGGCATCAGTAACCAGTACTTCCATACTTTTAAGAACTATTATTACCCCTTTAACTAAAAGGTACTCATATTTCTCTGTCTTTTACAGGGTCGGAAGACATGAATTATCTATAATTGTACTTGACCTGGCTTTAGGTGGTTTTTGATCTGGTAATAAAACCACTCAAAGGAAAGAAGAAGAAGGGATAAATTTGCAGTCTCATTTGAAAGGAATTTGAGCAAACCCACCAGTAGAATAAATCTATGTAAGGATCCTGCTTTCAAGTCAATCACTCCTTGTTATTCAGACACTCTGTTGATGCACAGCCCCATAGCAACTCTGGTTTTCTGGGTTCTGTTTTGTACACACACTCAACTTAGCAGTGAGAGCTATTTTCAGACAGTGCCAGAACCTTCCACATCTACCAGCATCTTCTGTTTATTCCCAGGCAGGAGACCCTGTTCCACAGCAAGACATTCTCTTCCTCAGGGTTCCCAGAAGTGGCCTCAGTTTACAATGTGGGCAAGTCCATGTTTTCTGAACCAGATGAACCATGCTAATGTCATCTCTGTGTCAATTCTATACAATATTAAGAAAGAAATGTACATTCATACAATGGAAATACAAAAGAATATTAATATATTACCATGCAAACATGAATGCTTTTATTTTTCTATGTAGCTCCATGTGAACTATATAATCCTCTCGGACTCCTAATGCTGTTAATACTGTAATTGTCATATTGCAAATGAGTTAACTTGTGCACAGAGACCATAACTAACTTGTCCCATTCATTTATGTGTGAAGCTAAGGTATGAATCCAGCGAGGGCAATTGCAGGCCTGTATTCTAGATTTAGATGTTGGGGACTATGAAGCAAGGGGTATAAGAAGCTTCATGTGAAGATTCGTGCCACTCAAGCCAGAGATCTAGTATGGAGTGACATCTAGTGACCTCCAGGGTGGAATGGGTCCAGTCAATCATGGAAGATCCTATGGAAGAAGTGAGGCAATCCTGGTCCTCAGACTCGAAACCCACTCTGGGTCCAAACTAAACTGGACTGGCAGTTTGAGCAGAGGAAGAGCACTGAGTTGCTTGGACTGTTTTCTGGACAGCATCTAATTGCCACATGGTACAGGTGAAGTTGAAGGTTTTTCTGTTGGTCTGTGATACTGTTTTGCAAGTAACAATATTTACAACTTCATTTCATTTTGCTACTAACTTCAGTAGGGCATAAATAGTCAAATCAGCAAAACTTTTAATAATAATAATAATAATAATAATAATAATAATAATAATAGTTTCCAGGGAAGAAAACTCTACAGGAAGAGCATCCTTGACAGGAAGTTTCTGTTCCAGGTGATTCTGTCTGTGTTTGTTTTGCAGGTTTTCAGGGACACTGTCAAGTAAGAGCACTCACCCCAGGATGACTCCAGGATTAGAAGAGGTGAAACCTCATTCCTACCTAATGGGCCTCAAGCATATGGAGCCTGACAAGGGAACATTATAAATCCTGCAGATGGGAAGGGAGGCAGTGGGTAGTGCCACACAAACGCTGTGCACTTAGAAGAGAGAGTTATTTAACACATCGGGAAGTTCATTTAACAAACGAAGTGGGCTACCTGAGCACGCCGTCGTATTCAATCTCTCCAGGGTTTGCTGAACTTCCTGTAAAAAGCCATTTTTCTGCTGTTTGCGTTTCTTCTGGAACTTCCTTTACCTCTCCTGTGCGAAATGGATGTGTAAGCAGCAGATTGAGCAATGGCTAAGGTCAAAGTTAATCAGTAAGGCAGAAGGTGGGAAAGCGAGCTGTCTTTTCTTAATATCTCAAAGTTCAAGAGACTCTGGATGATTTGGGCATGGCATCTTAGCACTTCTGACACCGAGCCTCTTTTTCTTCTTAAAAAAAAAATCTGTCTCAAATAACTAATTCGTGGGAGGTATTCGGTATGGAAGGTGTCCCATTGCTGGAATGACAAAACTGAACTTTCTGCTCCTGCTCTCACTCACAGGCTGGCCTTTTATCTTTAAAGGTGGCACGGTGAAGAGCTAGTCTGAAGAAAATGATCTTCAAAGACTTGGAAGGATCAAATACCACCTTAAAATGTCAGGACGACTGAAGTCACGTGGCATGCAGACTGGAGAAGAGCAGAGCAAAAGGGGGGTGTGTGTGGAGGCAGAATCAAGCACCCCTTTGAACAAGGGAGAAAATAAAATATTCAGAGAGCATATCAAGTATAAACAGTATCTCTATCTTAGAAGATACATGTATACTCAAAGTCCCTTAAGAGTTCTTAGGTTTTAATTTGGGAAAGTCACTGGATCATTTTGTCACATAAAAGAACACACACACACCCCTTCAAATTAACAAATTTGCATCCTGCCCCAGAAGGGATTTAACTGAAACTTGGAATATGTAGAGTAAGGTTCATCAGATAAGCATGTGCCAAATTTAAGACTTATAAGCACCCTAAAATGAATGCTGTTGCTTCTCTGGTAAACCTCCTCCTTCATCTCCAGATGAGATAAAGCTTGAAATGTGACATGACAACTCCTGGACTTTTCAATAAAAACCACACTTGACTGAAAAACAAGCACAGAAAGAAAGAAAGAAGGACTCGAGGTGGCAAGGGGAAATGAATTCTACTCGATTAGGGATTTGTAAAAGGCACAATTATCTTACTTGACATACCTGTTACTCAGTGACAGAAAAAGAAAGAAGAAAGAAGGAAAGGAAGGAAGGAAGGAAGAGAGGAAGGAAGGAAGGGAGGAAGAGAGGAAGGAAGGAAGGGAGGAAGAAAGAAAGAAAGAAAGAAAGAAAGAAAGAAAGAAAGAAAGAAAGAAAGAAAGAAAGAAGGAAAGAAAAAAGAAGGAAGGAAGAAAAGGAAAGGAAAAGAAAAAATTCTAGTATATGGAAACATGTTTGCGTGCTTCTGTGTCAATCAGCTCTGAATTACTGAAATAATGGCCTCCCTCAGCTTTGTATTAGCTTGACTTTTTTTTTTCTTGTCAAGTCATGCTTCTTTTTCCAGTATCTGAAAATGTGCCAAACTAAATGTCAATGCCTCCATAAGGGAGATTTAGGGTTCCTTTTGGAGCAGATAGAAGCCTCAGATGACAAACAGTGCTTATCCTGAACGTCCCTCCTGCCTGTGTGACTTACCTCAGAACAAGGTCAAAAAAGCCACCAGAGAAGAGCTATGATTTGTTTGACTTGACATTCCCTGGTCTCTCCCTTTGTCATTCTGTGGCCCAGAGTGAGAGCAAGACAAGTGCTTGCCCTTAGGTGTCCCTGGCTGCTCGCCCTGCATAGCACAGAGAGCTGCTGTGGATTTTCCCCGGATGAAAAGCTTCTATTGGCTTTAGTGATGTTGTATACTGTGTGTTGCAGGGCCAGTTTAGAAATATTTCCTCAGAACAGAATCTAGCTAGAAAATATACCTCTTCCTCCTCTTCCTCCTCCTCCTCCTTCTGGAACAGCTCTCATCGAGTCTTAAAGACAAATTTTACCAACACACACTGTGACAGATGCTGTCCTGTCCTGGCATGGGGAGGGGAGCGGTAAGGAACGGTGTCCTTGAGGTCACCTCTTCTAAGGTAAGTCTTGTGGATGAAAGGACACAAGAAATAGAACATGGGAACACTATTGCAATTAGTCAATGATTAGTCGATATTCAAAGTTCACTTTTTTGAGGATAAAATTCACTCTGTATGCTAAGAATACTAGACCACAAAGTCATGTCTACCATCTTGAAGGTGTTCCATATGCAAAACCCAGAGCTGGATAACTATACCACAGAAGCCCAAAGGAGATGCTGATTATCATCTGGCTTCCTTTTGGGGTGCTCCATCTAGTTAAACAATGAGGTATCAAAGGCCTTATCCTGTTGAAAAGCCATTTTCTCCCGCCTGGAGACTCTCACCTTGGCCACATAACGTGGGTCGACTCTTATGGTTTAGGGATACAAAAATAGCCCTGGACGGGGCAGGGATATAGTTCCTTTGATAGACCACTTGCCTAGCATGCATGAAGCCCTGTGTTCAATCCCCAGCATGGCATAGACCAGCCCTTGTGAAGCATGCCTGTAATCCTTCAGAGGTGCAGGGTAGACGGATCCAAAGTCTAGGTTACACTTGACGACTATGTAGCAAGTTTGAGTCCTAAGCCAGTTTGGACTACATGAGAGTCTGTTTGAGCGAGGAAGGGGAGAAGAAGGGAGGGAGAGTAGGGGGGGGGGCAAGGAAGGAAAGAGGGGAGGGAGGGGCTGGGGCTGGAAAGTTGTAAGATGTAACCAATCTACCTGTCTTTCTAATATGAATAATGTAAATTGAGTTTCAATTCAGTTAGCATAAGTTTTAGATCCATTCTTCCTTAGACCATTTCTTACAAACTCCCTTAAATTGGGGCAAGAACAGTCTTCCGTCTGGGCAACAAAGCTGGCCACCACAGCAAACTTCCTTCCCCATTCCTGTCCCCTCCTGTCTCCTGCTCTTCCCTCTACTGTTCTGTCAGAGAATAAGCCTGCTTTGCATGGAGCATCTGGACCTGCAGCTGCCTGTGGTCCACCGAGTTCCTCTTCTGATGAAGGTTCTTCCTGAGAGCCCGCTGTGACCTGCTGCCTTTAGATCTTCAGAATTTCTCTCCGTGTTTACAAAGCAATTCCAGCTGTCTCCACCATCCATGCTCAACACTGAGGACACACTGCTTAGAGGGACTCCGTGGACAAACCCAGTCACCCAATTTAAGGAGGCCAGGCTCCCCTGATAGAGCAAGAGGGGAATGACCTATTTTAAACTCAAGTACTGAAAATGGCTACTTCTCATTCAAAGTAAGGAAATTGAAAAGGTGAGTCATAGGGAGAAAAATGATCCCCTCCAAACCTTTCCATTAAAGCGATGAAGAGGACGTGGGGGATGACTCTCAGATTATTCATAAGAAGACAATGGGCATTTGTCTGTGTGGTTCTCCTCTGAGATCCCTTGGCAATGAGAGGGTTTCTACAGGTGTAAGGGACAATGTCTTTACGCAAATTTATAACTAATTCTTCTAGCATTCGCTCCTTTTCTTTTTCATGTCTCACTTCTAGTTTTGATGAATATCTATAAACCTTCCCCCTTAAATATAAATAGGGAACGGCATGTAAGTCCACACAACTAGGATTTAAATGAAAAATGATCATTAAGCAAAGCTGGCCAAGTCCTGGAATTCAAACAAATGGAATTCACTGATGGTAGGGTTTAAACGAAGAAATGTTAATGGCAAGATTCTTGTTGGAGGCCTGGGCACAGTTTCAAGAGTTACCCTGGCTCTAGCAACATAGCTACCTCTTAGCTGAAGGGAGAAAGGAAAGAAGAAATGTTACCAGAGCGCTTTTAGAAGCCCGATGAGGGAGGAGGGGCCCAGGTGGAGCCGAAGCCTTGGAGGTTTAGAGCAGCCACACAAGGTGCAGACTATCACGGGGGGAGGAACCAAAAATTAATACCTTGGCTTCTCTTCTCCCAGAGCATTGATCTTCTGCCAGTTTATCCAGGGGCCAAATGCAATCAGTAACCTGCAAACAGAAGAGCGGAGGCTGGTCTCCTGAGGCACAGAACCGGGAAGGTGTGGCTGAGAGACCTTTTGGAGGGGAGAGAAAGGAACACCCACCATGAAACTTGCTCTTTAATTAAGGAATAGGGTAAACTCAACCATAGGGTCTGGACACAAACCTGCTTTGTGAAAGACAAGGACTATAGAGACTCAACTGTCTTGCCCGCAGCTGCTTCATTGAGTGTGACTGCCCCCTGGAGATGAGGTTTACTGTGGTTTGAGTAACAACACTTTGTTTCTGAAATCCATGCTGGGAGTTTAATCCGTGGGAGGTATTGAGTTGATGGAGACTTAATTGCTCCATAGTGTTTGGAGGCCGATTTGGGGGTTTCCTATGAACAGATAATACCATCAGGATGGAGCCTTCATAATTCAGTGTTGGTGGCTTTTTAAGATGAGGCAGGGAGGGAGAAGAGGGAACATAGTCATAGACAGACAGACACATACACACATATACACACCACACACACTCGCACGCACACACACATGTGCACGTGTGAGTGTGGGTGTGCTTCCTCCTTCTCTTCCTATGACATGACGACACCACATTAGGACTCTGCCAGTACAAAGACCATCAGCATATTCAGCCCCTTGTCCTCCTATCTCCAGATCTGTGATCCAAAATAAGTGGCTCTCTCCACACTCGCCTTGATTCTGGTGCTCTGTTTTTAGCAGCAGAAAAAAAGACATAATATTTAACATGCAATCAAAGTTAAAGTGTAAGGCCTTTATCCAGTAAGACTTCAGTCTCAGAAGATGAGGGAAGATCCACGTTCTGTCTCGTCAGTCCTTTGCCCCCTCTGCCTCTCTTTAGAGACCTGACCCCACCCCCATTGCCCCCTTGAAAAGACATAGGAAGAAGGTGACCATCAGCAAAGTAGGAGATCCTTCATTCCAGAAACTGAATCAGTCAGCAGCTTCACTCTGGAGTTTCCAAGCTTCGGAGCTAGAAAAAACAAATTAGGATTCTTGGTACTTAAATTGCATAGCAAAGACATTTTTAATTATAGAAGCATAAGCAAAGAGACTGAAGACTAGCTAGGCTTTAGGTCATACAGACGAGGGTATTAAGGTTTTCTTTCTCACTAGTTGCAGACTTGGGGAAATAAGCTGAACTTAATGCTTTCTGGTTTAGAGTATGTACAATAGTTTCCGCATCACTGAGGTTTCTATAAAAGTCACAGCTCTTTCATAACTTGCTTCCATTGTGCTTTCTTTTATTCTTACCTTTTGTTTTGGAACAGAGTCTATGGCAGCCCAGGTTGGCCTTGAACTCCTTATTTTCTTGCCTCTATCTTCTCAGCACTTGGATTGGTCACATGCCGCCACCATGCTGTCCTCACTAAGTTCTATTAAGTATTCAGTTCCTTGGTAGTTAGGTGGTCATTTCCAAAGCCTTCTTACAGTGCCTTTCATCTTCTTCTGGCTTCCCTATACAATCTGTGCTGTCTGTGTGGTGAGCTGCTCTTCTTCTAAGATGTGCAAGTGCAGTTTATTTTAGACTGCCATCAATGCTGGAAAATTCTCACCTATTATATCATTCTGTATTGATGCTTTTCTCATATCTATATTTTATTGTGAAATAATAATCAGACATAAGCCACACCCTGTAAGTTTAATGTTTCCTAAGCTCTCCTTACTCAAATTGAATTCCGAGTCATTTCTTCTACTCGACCTTCCAATTGTGGATTGTCTCTTTAACTGTGTTCATTGTCTAATTTATACTCCCTATTAAAGTTCAAGAATTGCATGTATCCATTTTAAGTATTGTCTTCATTGAGGTTTCTATTACTGTGATAAAATACCCCCAACCAAAAGCCACTTGGGAAAGAACCAGTTAAGTTTAGCTTGTAACTCTCAGGTCCCACTCCATCACTGAAGGAAGTCAGAGAAGAACTCAAGGCAGCAACCTGGAGGCAGAAATTCATGCTGAGGTCATAGAGAGTGTTACTTTCTGGCTTCTTCCCTGCAGCTTGCTCATCCTGCATTCACACAGCATCCAGGACCACCCACCCAGGAGTGATATCGCCCACAGGGAGCTGGGCCCTCCCACATAAATCATCTATCAGGAAAATGTTCCACGGGCTTTTCCACAGACCAACCTGGTGGTAGCATTTTCTCAGTTGACGTTTGCTCTTTCCTAACGACCCTAGCTCGAGCCAAGTTGGCATAAAACTCCCAGCACTGCTGTTTTTATATTTTTAATTTTTTAAATAAGTTGTATCTGGTCAATTTTCTCAGTACCATACTCATTGCTCTCATACTGGAAATACTTGATGCCTTACTTTAAAAAAGAATCTCTAAAGATGGGGCATTCTTATTACATGCCAAATCCTGGAATTCTGCTGCCTATAGTCCCTGTGGGTGTGGTTTTCCTTTGGAATTTGTGCTTTTTATCAGACTTGGGGATCCTATTTCCCATTGCATTTTATACTTCTCTTATTCCTGTGAGGTTAGGCTTGATGAGGCTCTTCTGCAGGGCTATTCTGAGTCCTACACGGAGAGAGTATTTCTCTAGAAAATCCACCCATCGGCTGGGACAACCAATCAGAAGTGACAATAAATTCAGAGTACAGACCCAAGTCAGGGTCTGAATGTGCTGACATACTCCTAGTAGGAATACTGTTTTGTTTTGTTTTGTTTTGTTTTGTTTTTTTTACCTGTTTTTCATTTTGTTTTGTGTTTTCCAAATCAAGGCAAAATTTCTAGTAGTTAAGAAATTAACCACTTAAAATAGACATCCAGTGGCATTATGTCATCCAGTCATATGACCATGTTACCACCGCCTGGATACATCTCCAGGACACTTTCACAGCAGCAAACAGAAGCCCTGTCCACAGTGACAGGCAGTTTCTCCCCAGGACCCATTTTCCCTGGTTCCAGTCAACTGCTAAAGCACTTTGCACATCTGTAGAATTACCTATCTGGAAGTGGTATATAAATGGAATTGTATAGCATGTTCTGTTTGTAATCTGATTTCTGTGTCTAGATGGGGTAGTGGAGCTCAAACTCTTCAACCTGTGAGGCAAGGGCTCTACAAGTCGTCTACATCCTTGCTCTTGTTTATTTTTTGTAACTATTGTGAATAAGGTTGCCGTTAACATCCAAGCACACGTTTTTGAAAGAATCCATAGATCTCTTTGGGTGTTATTGCCATCTTACCAATATTGTCTTTCTAGCTCAGGAACAAAATACGTTTCTTTGACTAGATTCATGCAGGTTTTTTTTTTTTATTGACCTTTCTGTAATTTAATGTTTGTTGTCTCTTTGCTTAAATTTATTCCTAAGCATTTTGTTCTTTCTGATGCTTTTTCTAAAAAAAAAAAAGGGGGGGTGTCATTTTCTTTTTAGATTGCTCTTTGCTACTGTGTTGAGAGATCTGTGATGTGGGTGTGTTGGGCTTGCGTCCTGCTCTGGTGCTTTATTCATTAGTTTACTTCTTGTTTTGTTTTCCTCCTACATCAAGTAAGGAAGAGTCTGTGCCCCTTGATTCCAGCCTTTACAGGACAGTTACTCAGATTTGTTCCTAATCGTTGCACGGAGGAGCTTTGTGAAGTTCTGGTTTTGCATGAAGTTTGGACACGTATTGGGAAGCCCAAAGTTGTCTGTTTTCCAGCTCCATTTGGCCAGTGAGTATCAACACTCCTCTTCAGATGGCACTAGAGAGGACGGGTAGCTCTTCCAGACCTCCTTGTTCTGAATTCCTGTGTGTGTGTAATTTAATGGTTCTTGCCAGCTCTGCAATGTAAGCGTGGGCACATTTGCATGTGTTTGGGTACTTCATTCTATGTTTTTAATGTTTCTCAATAAACAGGTTTTGTGGGCTTCCGATGTATTTCCAGAAATGGTAGTCCCACTTGTAGGCTGGTTTTGTGTGGGAAAGGGTAGATACCTTGAAAGGGCCTATGCATATGAAAATCATAAGACGAGGCTTTCTTCATGAACATTTTCTGCCACATATATCACATATTTTATATGTATATATATATATATATATATATATATATATATATGATATGTGTGTGAGAATGGAATGTGAAACAAATGTACATTAATGTATACATTGTGTGTCATAGGCAAGAAGTATGATGACAGCCTCAGAACTGCTCTTGTGGGAATTCCTAGTGAAATGTATGTGCTGTGGGATGGTCTGTATGTCAAGTGTGTTGCTGATTGGTCAGTAAATAAATCACTGATTGGCCATTGGCTAGGCAGGAAGTATAGGCGGGACAAGGAGAAGAATTCTGGGAAGTGGAAGGCTGGGAGGGAGACACTGCCAGCCGCCATCATGACAAGCCACATGGGAAGATCCCGGTAAGCCACGAGCCATGTGGCAAAGTAAAGATTAATAGAAATGGGCTAAATATAAGAGTAAGAGCTAGACAATGACAGGCCTGAGGTAATGGCCAAGCAGTTTAAATAGTGTAAGAGTTTGTGTGTTTATTTTATAAGTGGGCTCTGGGACTGGCGGGACTTGGTGGTGGAAGCTGGAGAAAAGTTCTCCAGCTACAAATGGCGTCCAACGTGGTGGCAAGAGTTTTCACCTAAAAACTTAGAAAAAAGATTCTAAAACGGAGCTAAAAACAGCTTCCTAATTGTCTCTCTCAAATGAGCGGCAGCTGCCGGTTTGAGCTACTGGCGGGTTCCTAGCGTGCACTCTCGACCTGCAGTATGATGGGAATGAGGCCTCTGCAAGTGGCACATTAAGCTGTGTGGTGGATTTAGCCTTTGCTAGTACAAAACAAAAAAAGAGGTTTCTGGGCTACACGCTGCTTTGATAGAAGCATAGACCCACTATTTCTGAGAGTTGATGGCTCCCAGAGCTGGCGGAAAACGTACTACCACCATGTTGGGAAACTGAAGTGGGCGGAACCAGCAGCCACAGCGCCAGCGCCGTTTCAGGCTTAGAAGGCTGCAGTTTAAAGCAATAGGCTCAAGCTAGTATAAAAAAAATAAGCCACATAAAGATGGCTACCACACAGAGAATCTGGATTATGTTCTCTTTGATATTCGTAACTGAAGAAAAACATTTGATTACAAAAGCTGTTGAGTTATGCCAAAATGTATATTTTAAAGGTACCTTGACTTCAAAATTTGGATGTAAGGATATGTTGCTTTGGAAAGGAAGCTCTGATTTTGTTTCCACAGAAAGCCAGAGGCTATGGATTTGTTCAAGATTAAGATACATCAGGTTTGACCAGCCAAGACCCCCTGAAAGGTCTCCGATGACACCATGGCCCTGATGATCCAACATCCAGAACCGTTTCAAGGCAACTGGCTCAGACGATACATCCTCATGGACTACTCCATAATCCTAAAATATTCTTTGTGTCCCCATAAGATACAGCGCCCTCCTCCAGCAGGAAGTAGTAAGAGAAGCTACGCCCAAATTCCCAAATATACCAAGCTGACTTTGGAGGTGTGTAAAGGTTAAAGCCTTCCTTTTTAAGAAAAGAAAAGGGGAAGTGCTGTGGGATGGTCTGTATGTCAAGTGTGTTGCTGATTGGTCAGTAAATAAATCACTGATTGGCCATTGGCTAGGCAGGAAGTATAGGCGGGACAAGGAGAAGAATTCTGGGAAGTGGAAGGCTGGGAGGGAGACACTGCCAGCCGCCATCATGACAAGCCACATGGGAAGATCCCGGTAAGCCACGAGCCATGTGGCAAAGTAAAGATTAATAGAAATGGGCTAAATATAAGAGTAAGAGCTAGACAATGACAGGCCTGAGGTAATGGCCAAGCAGTTTAAATAGTGTAAGAGTTTGTGTGTTTATTTTATAAGTGGACTCTGGGACTGGCGGGACTTGGTGGCGGGAGCTGGAGAAAAGTTCTCCAGCTACATGTATGTCCTGCCTGAGAAGCAGAACTTCACTTGACCCTCAGAACCATATTGCCCTCCCCCCGCTTAGAGCACTCACAACAACCAGGTCACAAGAGCATGGCTTTGAGAAGTGAGCAATCTGAGTTGCCGTATCTCACTGCCACCCATTAATTGGTAGTAAAACAAAACTTCCTAGCAGTCACCTGGAACCATGCTACCCAGATGGATTCTTTGCTGTGACACTTGGCAGCACTTAAAGACCATGAAAATTAAGTTCCAAGGAAAGCCCCCTAGAGTGACTAGTTATGGGCAAACTCAGCCTTGAGCCAACAGAATCCCAGCCCAAGGGAGAACAAATTTCGTCATGAAGATGACTGAAGTGGATTAAGTGAACAGAATCTCCAGAAAGTAATGTTTCTATTGAAGCTGACTGGAGATGTCATTTCTTTATTGATCCAACCCAAGCATTGATCATTTTGGGCCTATTCAACCTCATGATTTTGCTCTCTTGAAAGGCTTAAGGGATGATTCGTTAGAGTTAAAATGCTTCTCATTCAGAGCAGTCGGGTATTGGGCCAGTGAGATGGCTCAGCACAAAAAAAGTGCTTGCTCTGCAACTCTGAAACCTAAGTTCAACTCTAGAGACCTACATGGAAGGTAAAAAACCAAAAACCCAACTCCTAAAAGTCATCCTTTGACTTCCACACTGGACTACAGCATGCCCACACTTGTAGTACATGTGCATCACACATCACACACACACACACACACACACACACACACACATACACACAGAGGGGGGGGGGAAATAAATGAAATAAAATTTAACAATGAGAATAGTACTGGAGAAGTATCTCATGCTTAGGATAACTGATTGCTATTCCCAAGGATCTACACTACATTTCCAGCACCCACGTGGTGGCTCACAGTTGTATGTAACTCCAGTCCCAGGGGATCCAACAACCTCTTCTGACCTCTGTAGGCACCAGACACACATATGTGATACACAGACATCCACGTAAGCAAAAGAACCAAATACAAAATAAAACTTAAAAAATGTGATTTCTAGATGCTTAAGTTTTGGTCTATGTGCTTTTTACATAAAGTTAGCCAAGATATATATTTTTTATGAATATATCAACTAGGTCATAATACTGGTAAAAGTAACTTTATTCAATATCTTATAAAATATTCAAATGTGAAATGATTCCATTTTGTGTAACTAAGTCTAACAATGGACGTGTTTTGCCTACTTACTATTTTGTTGTTCCACAAGTAACAAATATCATTGTGTGGCTTTGAGTTGGAGACAGTGGAGGCCTTCTTTTGCTTTTGAACTTGGTCTTACTATTAGTACAATTTAGGTCAGGCTTACTGTACATGAATGTAATAGTTACATCATTATATTATAAGTAGCTAATTGTATTACCAGCACTGATGAATTATTCATGGCATAATCACATAATTTACTTCGCAATGATGTTTTATTTTGCATGCTAATTTGAACATGGTACATTTTTCACATTTTGGTCTAGAGATGATCTCTGAGAATGACCTGTTTGGGGATATAGGGGCATACAGTGACCTCAGTACTCCATTTTCCTCTAAACATTGCTTCATAATGTGTATATTTTACCAGGGTGCAGTAGGTCAGCAAAAGTCAGGGCCCTGCTAATAATCTCTCTTAAGTCCCTCTAATTATCACTTATTAACTATGTTTCCAAAATTATTTTTTTTTTTCAACACAAAACATTCTGTTACCCAGGATCTTCCAACAGAAGAAATCTTGCTTCTTCTCATCTTCAGCCCAACCTTACCAAGCTCATCACTCTCCTCAGCCCTCTTCTATCTTCAGTTGTTTCATTGAATAACTCTTCTCCTGCTTGCACTCTAATCCATTTACCACAGCAAGTCTCCTACAGGTACCCCTGCAGCTGGATGTGTGGGGCAATGCTTCACCATTGACCAGTGGCTAGCTGTCTCAATGTTCTCCCTGTCTTGTCCTTCATACCTCAAATCTTTGCACAGATGTCAGATTAATTCTTCTACAGCCACTGATTAAAGCATCTACTTTTCTACACAAAAGCTTGTTAGGACTGATTTCTCACGACCCATGAAACAGCTTTCATTCACTTTTAAGACTTTCCTAAAGCATCTGCTCTTCGAAGGATCTTATTTCGCTTGCACCCCAGTGAGTCTACTTATTCCTCTGCAAATCCCTCAAGTTCATAACCACATCCATACTTCCTCCTGCCTGGAATTTCCAACGCTAATTCATACATGCAAACACACTTAGCGTTTTCTCAAGGTGAAGTACAAATGCAATCCATCACAATTTCCAGTTATTTCCCATGACTCCCCTCAGAACTTCCATCTTTCAGCTAAACACATCCTTGTATTAATTTATCTTTCTTAAAAGACTGCAACCTTTTTATTCGGAAATATGAAACATAGTCCACATTCACACTATTTTTCTCTTTGAAGGGACAACAGAAAGTTAACACTTCCTAAGCACTAACAACAATTTATCATATTAGACTCATCACAGACACCCATCATGGCAGGTGTTGTCAAATACATAATATTAGTAATACTATATCCAAATGACCACCCTATATTTCAGACCGTGTACTGGTACTCCAAGAAAATAGATTTATCATAACATAATGGTGATTTTTTTGTGTGTGTCAGAACATATATAATTATTTGACCTCTCTTTCCTAAATTAAAAATATTTGTCAATTTGTGAGAATAATGGGATGACAGCAATATCTACTATCTACCTGATTGGTGGGACAGATTTATTTCATCTGGCTGGTACAGACACTTTCATTATTGGATGCTGAAATTATGGGATGCAAATGAGAGGATGAGAGTCTCATTCAGAGGAGAAGACCCATTCTATTCTATAATGAAGAAAATTGACAGAATATATACATATACACATATATACACACATGCCTATGTGTATATGTATATACATGTATTATATATATTATGTTTGCATATATACACATATATTATATGTATATATTATAGATATATGCATATATATGCTTCTGACAAATGTTAGAATACAATAGCAACAATCAGTATTTCTGCATGCTCAAAATCATATCTATATCTAGTCTTTAGGCAGATTTTCAGGATTTCATTTTTATACAATTATTTACATAAAAATCTTTACATTTTTACATAATTGGGTTTAAATGCTTCAGACTAATAAAACAATGGCTTCTTTCAACTGGTTTCCTTGAAGACATGTAATAACTAACCAGAAAATTCTACAAAGGAAAATTAGTGTTCATGTCTAGCTCATTTCTAATATATCCCCAGCTTACAGCAGTATGGCTAGCACCTTGCTAATGTTCGGGGACTGTTTCTCAGTAACATCAATGAATAAGTATGTGAGATCACAGATTTAAGTAAAACCTAGGTGTTGTGAATGCCATCTACCAGTGAGGACAGAGATTCACTCACTTATGTTAATGTTTTATATTTATATTTTTTTAAACCACTTTTCAGTTTGATTGAAAGAAGTCATGTGACTTTCAGTTTTCTACCTAGTGTTTCTGACATCTTTGAGGGCACTTGTTAATCCTTGCCACTGGCTGGCAGACTTTTAAGCCAAGGCTCTCCTGTCTTGCCCCTTGGATCCTCCGTGGAAATGTTTGAAATTTAAAATACTGTTTCCACGGTCACTGCTGTCAAGACCACAAGGAAAACCTCCCATGTGATGTGCTAGGGAAATGTGCCTATAGGACCCAAGGTGCAAAGTCACTGAGTAGCAGGAAGGACGGATGCCCTGTCTGTGTCAGGCTTAACTAACATTCCCATTGTCAATGGTGCCCAATTGCCAATGGTTAAAGCAGTTGCTAGCCCACATTCTAAATCACCTCTTGAAGCTGGAGACCTGGAGTCCTATTAATTCAGGTTCTATCACCATGGCAACTCACAGGTGAGAGTCTGCTTTCATCATCACCCTTCCTGCTTGTATGCCACAAGGGAAACATTGGCTTCCCAACAACCACTCCAGTTGATACTGGTGCTGTCTAAAATGCAAGCTATTTTGCCTCCCTCTCTGGGGAGTCTGCCATGCTTAGAATGTGACTCAAAGTCAAAGGAACACTGTTCTTTCTCTGGGATACTCAGCCAGGCATCCTAAAGAAATTTTGCTTGGGTTTATAATAGCTATGCCACTTTATTTAATGGATCATTTAATATCTGTCTATTAGGGTTTTTTCTCTACTTTTTATAGTTAGTAGCATAGCATACACATACCTACTAACCTTTTCTTCACCTAGACTCTCCTGATGTCTCTGGACCACTGGGTTGTCCAGAAGGATGTCCCTTTACAGCAAGCTCTCTCTTGTCCATTCTGTTCATTCTGTGGTTGACATCATGCTGCTCTCCTCTAGCCAATCAAAGGTGGCTGAATCACCATTCTAGATGGATTTCAGGCTAACTTTTCTCTTTATGCAAACAAGTGCTCACTAATATGAGTGAACAGACACATTACGACTTCACTGTGTATGTGTGCCTTCTAGTAGTTACATTGGAACTTAAACCTCAATGTCATAATATTAACAGGTGGGACATTTAGGAGCTGATTGAATTATGAGGTCAAAGATCTCATTAATGGAGTTCGGGGTCTATTTTACCATCGCTTTTTCCTTTATGAGAGGATCCAGGGTTTATTTCTTTTTAGCCTTTCTCCCTCCGCTATGAGGATGCCCCAAAGGAAAGACAGTACCAATGGGCAGGCTTTCTTCAGCCACCAAACCTGCTGGCCCTTTGGTTGTGGAGTTCTCAGTTTTCTGAAGTTCAAGATAATCAATTCTTGTTTATAAATTACTCGACCTCAGATAGTTTGGTATAGGAGCACACATGGGCTAAGATAGGGACCTACTTTAAAATGTTAGAGCTGTGCTATCTTCATTGAAAACTTGACATTTGGGGATGCAGACGTACATCATTTAATACTGCAAGAGTATTGAGAGTGACAGCATTAACAAGAGGGGCTACTGTTTGCTCTTACCACAGCCCAATCGCGCCTGCATTGGATGGAAAAAAGGCTTGCTGTAGATTGATTCATCTTATCCTTTAAAATAATGTCTTTATATTTGTTCGTATGTAATGAGAAGTAAAAGAATATTGGTTCAATGTTACTTTATTAAAGCTAGAATTTTTCAGATAAGGCTATTAGTCATACAGAGCATTTCTTTCCAACTGTGAACTTGTAATTGTTGGTGCTATTTCCTCCTTTTTATTTTCTTTCTTCTTTTTTTAATTTTCTTTCTTTCTATAGACATGAGCTATAGTCATGTGACAAGAGGAAACTTCAATTAAGAGGGTGTCCCCACCAGGCTGGCCTATGGGCAAGACTGTGGGAATATTTTGATAAATGGCTGATGTGGGAGTGCCTGGCTCATTATATGTGGTGCTGCCCTTGGGTGGATGGTCCTGAGTTGTATAAGAAAGCAGGCTGCACAAGCCGTGAAGAACAAGCCAATGAGCAGCACTCATCCACGGCCTCTGCTTCAATTCCTGCATTCCTTGACTTCCTTTTATAACGTACTGTGATAGGCAAGTGTAGGATGAAATAGACCCTTTTCTCACCAAGTTGCTTTTGGTCATGGTATTTTATCACAATAATAGAAACCCTAACTAAGGCATTGGCTTTGTTTTTGGTTTGTTTGTTTGTTTGGTTGGTTGGTTGGTTGATTTTATTTTTTTTTTGCATTGGAAATAATTATTTGTACAGCCTTTTGGTCTATATTTGTGCTATGTTTTATTTATTTAACAATCATAGAGGACCCTAGTTAAATTAAACATGTTATCTTGAATATAAGTAAGATTTTTACATATGGAACATTTGTAAAGTTGACCAAAGTGGGGTTTTGGTGAAGCCATGGTGCCAGGTAACTCTAATTACACCAGATGGGCTATACATAAAAGGAAGACATAAACATAGGTTAGGTACTTATTAAGAAGTTGCCACAGGAGAGGAGAGTGGTGAGGGAAGAGATGAGGGGGTGGAGATGGCTGAAACTCCTTATGTAAGTGTATGCCAAGCAATTTTCGAAGTGGGAAAAATAAACTCTCAGTAATAACTAGTAACAAATAAAATCTCAAACAGAAGGTCACAAAAGTTTCTGCTCAACTTTTCTTCTAGATTGTCTCCCATTCTCCACAGAGGAACCATAGCTAAGACTGTACTCAACAGAGCATGACATGGATGTTATTATAAAAGGGATGAAAAAAATTAGGAGCTACTATTTTCAAAGGAAACATCCAGGCATGCAAATTTATTCTATTATCTGTGCTTAATGCTTGTTAGATGGAGACCAAAGAGAAAGCCATTCTCCATATATGGTTATGAGCATTTAGCAAAAAGTAAAGAGGATATTATAGAGGATTGGTTAACTATACAAGACACTCTACAATATGTAGAAGAAGAAGAAAAGAGGGGAAAGGCTTAGATGATCAAGTCCAGACTTTATTACAAGAAGCCAAGACCAACTGCTGAGATACTGCTCCAATAGTCAAATAATTTGATGACTAATACTCACTACATCTCAGAGTGACATTTATAGGGCAGGTATTGTGTAAGGCCAGATTCACTTATGTCCCCTCATCTCATCTTCATACAGTCTGAGGAATTGTTATCTTCTGCCCTTTATCCTGATACTGGAGCTGGTGCTTAGAACATTCAAGGGATTTCTCCATCGTCCCAAGGTAGGAGGACTGTGAGTGGGATTGTAATCTGAGGTAAAGTCTAGAGTATGCTCTTTTTACTTTTTAGTTTTCTTCTGTGAGTGAGGAAAAAAGTTAATATTTGATAATGAAGACAAAGCCTAAAGTATCCAATAATAACAAGCAAGTTTCTGAAATGCATCATTATTGCCATTATTATGAAGAAAGGGAGATGGAGGACCCTGATGTTCTTGGCTCAGTGCATTGGCCGCTTGAAGGGAATTAAGACATTAATGTCACTGACCACAGATTTAGAGCAATAAAAAATTATGTTTTAGGTAATTTCCTCCATGATTCAGAAACTTAACCATTTGCTGGAAACTTCTAAATATTTTTTTGTTAAAAATTTTAGATGATAGCATGAAAGGGGAAGTGAGTTTCTATTTTTAGCGGCTACATTGTATCTGTGGAAATACGTATATGTATAGTTATGATCACTTTTTAACAAAAATATATTCTGATAAATGTGCTGTTAGGTAGTTTTGTCATTGTGTGTATGTTACAGGGCACCTCCATAAAATACGAGGATTCTGACATCATTAGGCCACATAATTTTAAGGGGCCATTGTCATATACTGTTTATCATCCAAATATACCACAGTCTTGTGAAGACACAATATACACATATATGTTAGCATCACTTTAATTGCTATAGAATAGGGTGCTATTTTTCTATTTATCTCAAATTAATTGATGTCCCACACAATCATGCCTTATTGTATAGAATATTCAGACTATAGCCAAGCACAAGATGAGGCCAATTCAACCTAACTAAGCTGGTCTGGCCAACATGTGGGTAAGGAGAGACCAAGGAAAAGGGAGAAAATAGAATGTTTAATCCAAGTGACTGAACTCCTAGAAAAGGAGGGCTGTTACTGCTAAGTTTGGGAGATAAAAATGCAGAACACACAGTTAAAGTCAAATTTCAGATGAATAAAGCATAATTTTTGAGGTATATTCACGATGTTGCATTGGGTATATTCACATTAAAACATAGCCACTACTTATGCAAATTTCAAGTGATGGCTTGGTCTATATTTTATTTGGGCAACCCTAAAGGGTTGCCTGTGGGACAAGCGTAGCCTACACCGGATGCAAATGGCCAGTGTCCTCCTCAAATAAAATGGCCAGCTCCTCCTGAGCTGAAGGAGCCACTTATAATTGAGGCCACTTTTGCTCACGGCCTAGTAGTGACAAGCTATTGATAGCCAGGCATTGCCAAATTCTCATTAGTTTCTAAAACTCAGGAACTACATTTAGAAAAAGCCACTTGCTTACCGAGAGGTCGTCTTTCCAGTAACCTCAAGAACCGGGAACACAGCTGAACCCAGGAAGTGGAGGGGAGGGGGAGCAGCTTCTGAAGACTCAAAATAGAAATCACATGCAAAAGCTCAGGCTCTTTTCTCAGAGAAGAGTCCCTCAGACCTGCACTCAGGCTAATTTTTGCTCTCTCTCTGTCATCACCCCAACCAGTTTGGTTGTCTGATTTGGAACCAACGGAGACAGAAAGAAATCACCAACTCGGCAGAACGGCTATGGAGAGTCCAGATGAGCCTCGTGGAGGAAAATCTGAAACACACACACACACACACACACACACACACACACACAAACACTACAAAGTAATCTTCAGAAAAAATGTTGAAGAAGCTATACTGAAATTATATCAGTCATCATTTATTTTTTTTGATGTGCCTACATGTGTATGTACGTGTGTGTGCATGTGTACAAAACCACTAGTAAATATTGTAATATCTAGAATGCTAGTGCAGAGTGGATGGATAGTGGCTGTAAACGTGATGAAAGTCAAAATGTGTAGCACTTCTTCAGGCAGCTGGCAGACAAACCAACTCTGCCTCAGTGATGTCAGGGCAAGGGGGGCTCTTCAGTCTGCTTTGATCATTGTTATCAGAGTGCACTCTCGACCTGTGAATCAAATTTTCAGGACGCTCACATCCTATGCTTGGCAAAGCACAGAGGGGCGTAATTCATGCCTTAAAAGTTGCTTTTAGAATGGCAGATTTACAACCACCGTAGAAAGAAAGAAAATTACCAACTAGGCGGAATTGCTAGGGGATGAACCATGTGGAGGAAAATCTGTAAAACACACACATGTACATAGGTACAAATGCACACACATAGACAAGCAGACACAGAAAATGGAAGTGTCTAATTACAGTGACAGAATGTCCAGAAAAGAATCTCTGTCAAGTTTAGGGAGTAAAGATAAAAATACAGAAAACACCAAGTTGGATTTCAGATAAACATAACCTTTTAATATAAATACATATTCACTATTGTAATAGATATACTCACATTAAAAACTAGTCATCACTTATGTACACATACGTGGAAATTTTAGCTTGCAGTAATAAACAAATAACTTGAAGGATTATTTCACATGAAATCCTCCATTTTGCTCAGGGGTATGGCTTTACCAGACAACAAAGTGAAGGGCTAGATAATCCACTGACTCTCACAGCTGCCTGATAAAAGCCATCTGTGTTAGATTGGTTGAAAATGATCTTGTCTATGTACTAGGAGAAACAGCAGCCTCTGCATTTAATGATTTGTGTGGCTGCTTTGGCCCATATGCATCTTTACAAGTAAGTACAAATGTAAAAATGTCCAAATTATACTTTTTCAGTTTTTGAGTAACATACCAGATAAAAGATTTTATTATGACTATATATATATATATATATATATATATATATATATATATGAAATAGTTGATCATACCTGTTACCTGTTCATCTCTATTACCTTCTCTTGTCTTTATAATTTCTTCAAAGACCTCCCCACAGTGTTACGGGTTTAAATACTGACCTAGAATTCCACATTTTTCTAGTTAACATTTGTAAATAGAATCCAACCATTTCTCTTTCTTTCCAATGGGTCGGATTAATATTTATTTGTGTTAGAACTATGGCTTTGTAAACAGAAAGAAATATGAATTCCTGCACAGCAGACATCAGGCAGAGTTGTCTGAGCAGAACACTATGATTCAGCATCTATTATTTTTGTCCTGCAAATGAATTTGAAGCACATTTTAGAGACTTGGAAGGAATTCTTGAAGTGGGACAACAGTGTTGATTTCCCACCATTGTATTGCCGGGAAGCAGCTTCCCAGCTTGCCCACAAAACGCACTAGGGCCTGCCAGGAGAGTCCCTTAACCCCAAGAGGCAGCTTTCCAAAAGCTAAACTGCACATTAGGGCATTTTTCACTACCGTCAAGTACTGGCGCGGACGAGCCACAGGGTAACTTCATCCAGCGATGGCCTTCTGTGTTAGCCAATGAATTTAGCTCCCTCTCCACGTGCATAAAGTTAAATCGGTGATAAAGCTCCCTGACTTCTCTCTTAGTTCTTTTCCCTTTCCACCTCCTGGAGTTCATGCAGCTACAGGGGGAGATATAAAGTAAGATGAAATATTCCGGAAAAGCTATTCTAATGCAAGTGGCAGAAAAAGAATTGGAGAGGTGACAGATAAAATATTAGTTCCTGGATAATTTAAGTTTAATGGTACATGGGTACAATTCTATGCAAATATATGCAAAGCCTCCTCTGACCACCGAACCTAAGGTGCTTAGCTCTAAGGGGTGGAGCAGCTGTAAGCCAAAGTAACTTCACCGAGGAATTTTAATTTTTAAATTAACTATTTTTTTATTAATTCTTTGAGAGTATCATACATGAACACAATGTATTTTCATTATGCCTACCACCCGCTCCTCCCCTCTAGCTTTTCTTAGGTCCGTTTGCCTCGTCCTGTGGTGTCCTCCTTTCCCTTTTTCTCACCCAGTGGAATTTATTTTGCCAGTGTATTCCTGGATGTGGTATGGCTCCATCCAGTGAAGCATGGTTAATCGAGTGAGGGCCACACCCCTAAATCAAATTGACTCTCACTCCCCCAGAAGCCATCAACTCTGAGTAACTGGTCAGCTGTGGGTGGGGGCTCATGATCCCTTCCCCAATTCACACTGAGACTGATTATGTGCAGGTCTTTCACGGGCAGCCATTGCTCCTGTGAGTTCATAAGTGTGCTGGTCCTCTTGTATCAAGACACCGTTCTCTCCCAATTCTCCGAGCCCTCTGCCTCTTACAGTCTTCCCACCCCATCTTCCTCGATGGCCCCTGAGCCTGAAAGCGAGGGGATGATAGAGGTCACCTTTGTCGATGAGCACTCCACAGACACTTGTAAGCTTCTGGGTTAACTGCCATTCATGACACAAACTTCCCCGATGATGTCCGAGAGCTGCACGAATCTATGGACCCAGAGATGAAAAGTCAGATGACAGTTTGCTACTCTGTCCAGTTAGCAAAACAATAGTGATAGTCTTATCCCAGGTGTATAAACTGGGGGTGCATAAACTCCCCAACCATGGGTTCTTGGCCAGATTTCCTGGGCATGGGTTTCCTCTGGTGGAACGGACATTAAATACAATCAGGAAGTGGTTGGTTGTCGCCACAGCGCTCATGTCACTTTGCACACGTGGTCATACTTTGGCCACACAGGTTGTTGTTGTTGTAGCTCAGAGTTCCACGGATGAGGTTTTCAAAAAGTATAAATTGTGAAATAGATTTCTCATGTCAAAGAAGATCTCAAGAATGAGAGTGAAAATTTTCTACATCAGAATTTCCTTGTAACCCCCAAACACTAAATAATGCTTTCTTATTCCACACAAACCTCCTTAGCGATGGGAAGAGTAAACTGTAATGGTCTTGTCTGAATACCCGATAGCCTGGGCAAGGCCTGTATGCCTCTGCTCAAAACACGGCATTTTTCTGTAGGAAGCATCGTGGTACCTAACGTTCTGCAGAAGTGAATGGAGACCGTGTGTTGCTCACTGTCTGAGCAAGGCATAGCTCTTCCTTAACACAAATCATTTAAAGCACCTTTCCCGTGCTACCTTAGAGCTAGGACTGTTAACCCTGCTGACACCAAATGAAGTGTGTGTGGCACAGAGTATCTCATAGCCTCACTCAGAATTCCTAAGAAATAATGATGGAAACAAATTGACCATGAAAATCAAAGAAAACTATACCCCCCTAGAATGACATTTAGAATGAATGTATATGAGCAGAAGGCTTGATTGGTAACGAGGGGTGTTTTGTTTGTTTTTATGTGTGTGAGAGTTTGCTCACGTGTATGTCTGTGTACCATGTGCATGCGGTGTCCACAGAAGAGGTCATTGGATTCCCTTGAGGCATTACAGATGTTTGTTAGCCATTGGGTGAATGCTGGGATCTGAATCCAGGCCTTCTGCAAAAGCAGCAAGGGCCCTTACCGGCTTAGCAAGCTCTCCAGCCCCAATGAAGGATTTTTGAAGTACCAATGCCAGGGCAGAGTTGTCAGGGCAAAGAATAATTTTATAAAATACTGTTCCTTTTGATAACGCTGCTTAAGGGTCATCACCAGCTTCTCACTCTAAGAGAGGTGAATAGCCAAGTTCTAACTCCAGTGTCTACATATCATTTATCATGTCCAAGAAATTACAAAAATAACCTATCTCTGAGCCAATCACTATCAACAAATCGTTCTCTTCCTAAATTCCTGAGCTAAGGTAACCCTTTTAGGAGTTTGATGGACAATCCAGAACAGTAAACCCAATAGACGTTTGCTGAACCAGTGACTCTTGGATTTCGCAGGCTTTGCCAGCAGACTCGGGTTTCGGATGTTCTGAACGGTGAGCAACATGGAAGGACTCATGCTTCAGGAATTCTCACAGACTGGGATTTTCCTGTCTTGATGAACTCTGTTCCCTGTTGTGATCTTTGCACTCTGGGTGAGAAGGTAGCCTCGGAGCAAACGTCCTAGCAAACATCACCTTCCCGACATTGACCTTTTAAGTGTATTTCGGTTCTGGTTTTGGCTTTGGGGTTCATGTCTATATAAGGCTCACCCTTCACAGCCAGTTCAGGCTGGCTGAACACAGTGTCCAGTAGAGGGCTCCCCAGGAGACTGACTTGGCCTGGCAGTCCTTTTGGCCCCCTCTGTTGGCAGGGATAAAGAGTCAGATAGGTTCACTCTGTTCTTTTCAACTCTTCTAGAACTTTGTCCCTGAAGACTTCTTCTTTTTTTTTCTTTTCTTATTTTGAGTTCTTTTGATGAGAGAAATTCAGTGGACCATTAATTTCCTAGGACTCATAACAAATGACTGCGAACTGGTGTCTGCAGATAACAGAACAGTATCCTTTCATGGTTCTGGGGCCAAAGTATGAATCAGTGTGCTGGCAAGAGCGTGTTCCAGTTGCAAACTCTCATGGAGAATCCTTCCTTATGTGGCCTAGCTCCTGGTGGCTCGCCATGTCCCTCGGCCTGTGACTACATAACACCAATTTCTTCCTCTGTCTTCAGAACATGGCCTCTCCTATTTTCTAAGTAAGATGTCTGCCATTGAACGTAGGAACAATTTGAATGATTCAGGTTGATCTCCTCCTGAGGTCTTTGACTCCTTCATCTCTGCTAAGATACGTTTTTAAACATAAGGTCAAGTCTGTGGGTTTCAAGTGCGCACATACCTGTCAGCAGGACCACCTCTCGCCTCTATCATAGGTGAATTTAACTAGGGCATCTTGAAAGTTGAAAGGTAAATATTTTGCGCCATTTGGTGCTCTGAAAGCTTGTTTTTCAAAGCGTATCCTTACTTTAATTTGTATTAGTATCCTTAGCAGTTACTTTATCTTTTTCCTGTCTCAATTAGTGAATATGCAGACCAGGGGTTCTTAGCTAAATCAACACTGACATTTAGGTCTAGGTGATGATTTCATTAGGAGACCACCATCTTCGATAACACAGGTTTTGTCACATCTCCTGACTCAGCCTCCAAATGGTAGGAGCACATCACCCAACTGTATAATAAAAATGTCTCCCGGGCGTTGCCAAATGTTCCCAGGTTCAGAGAGCTCTTCTCTGTGACTCCCTGATCTACCTTAAGTACCAATTTACAAAATGGGACTATTAGAAATTACATTAAGAATGAAAATTCAGTCAGACTGTCGTGACACATGCCTTTAATCCCAGCACTTGGGAGGTAGAGGCAGTCAGATCTCTGTGAGTTCGAGGTCATCCTGGTCTACAGAATGAGTTCCAGGACAGCTAGGACTACACAGAAAAACCGTGTCTTTAAAAAAAAAAATTCATCTAAATCATATGTTTTATTTATTTGGTAAAAACTAATGCCTTGCAAACATAATAGAAATGTTTTATTTCACTTGAGAAAGAAGAATGGAAACTAGAACACTTTCCTAGCATATACATAATGGCTTTAGAAGGCCTAGTCTACATTTCCTCACCAAGTGACAAGGAGAGAATTTAGTTCCCAGCAAGGTCGCCAATTTATCTGTCCTCATGTTCAAGAGCAGAAAAAGAAATTGCACATTTCAACCAGAAAGGGGAAAATGAATTCCTTTTGTAACAGTACTCAATGGGGATGTGTGTGTGTGTGTATGTGTGTGTGTGTGTGTGTGTGTGTGAAGTAAAATTCCAAGAAAACTTCTTTTATGCTTAAAATTATAAACACCAACAATGAATCATTACACTATTACATTCAGTATGGAAAACACAAAGAACAATACTGCTGTTGGCATAAAAATATCCAATTTTTTTTTTTTTTTGGTTTTTTTGAGACAGGGTTTCTCTATGTAGCTTTGCCCCTTTCCTGGAACTCACTTTGTAGACCAGGCTGGCCTCAAACTCACAGAGATCCAACTGCCTCTGTCTCCCCAGTGCTGGGATTAAAGGCATGCAATCTAATATTCTTATGAATTAAAAACATGTTAGGCATATGTCTATCAACTGTTAGCACTGTGTGTGATAGTAAAACACACCAGAACACACGTGATCAAAAGCTGTTTCTTTAGGCACTAGTCCCCTTACCAAACTATAAAACTGTGGTGGTTTCACTTGTCAAACATTCTATACATTTTAGATCTTGAATGAATGACAATTTGGATATCAACAAGAACTCATTCTTGTTTATAAGTATATCCTTCCCTTAACTCGGGTTCTGTCTATCATACTCGTGTTTAGCATTCAATTCTACACATTCTAAGTGCCCAACTTTCTAAGACAAATCTAAAATAAAGTGCAAACCTTCTGATCAATAATAGTATCTTTCTAGCAAATATAAGAGCTCCCTAGATGGCCACTCTGAAAAGGACAATATGCATTCAGATTTATAAATTTTCATGTCTTTTAAAGATCATCTGTATTGTTTTTAGAGTATTAATCTGTGTCTGAGTACTTGGCCTGCATGTACTTATGTGTACCACATATCTATCTAATGCCCTAAAGTGCAAAAGAGGATGTTGAATCTTTGGGACTAAAGTTATAGGGGATTGACAGCTACCATATAGGTGCTGGGAACCAAACCTGAGTCCTCTGTAAAAGCAGCAAGTATTCTTCATTGATGAGCCAGCTCTCCATCCTTACTTGTATTATACTTAAGGAGCCCATGTTAGGTTACTCATCAGCCAAAACCTCTATGAAAACAGAAATCAGATTTTCATATACCCTTATCTGATAATGTTCAATACAAAATAATAAGACATTAGGAGGGATGGTCTTTTTGAGCCACTAATTTATTTTTGTTGAGAGGTATCTATCCAGAGCATACTGGATAGAATTATGGACTAATCGGTTCAATTGCCAGGATACAATCCTGATCCTGCCTTTTCCAGGCTGTGTGATGTGTACAATGGGAGTGCCATTAGCTTGACTAGATACTACAAGGAGACAAGGGTCGGTACCTGAAAAGCTTGATGAGCAAGTTCATCATACTGTAAGTGTTCAGTAAAGAAGGCTGTCTCTGTCCTTGCTTCTCTTTCCCATGTCCTCTTTCATCTGATACCCAAAGACCTATTCGGTTCAAGACATTTCTAATTCCTGCTACTCTGTTATGAAATGAAACCTTTGATCTCTGGAGATGCTCTGCACGCTACACTTTTATTTCTTAGTGTGTATTTATTGCCTTTGGGAATCACAGCATTCATATGTGTTTTTCAAGTTCTATTTCAGTGATTATTTACTATTAGTACATGTCAAAGCGTATTGACAATAGATGGAAATGAATTCAGTTGGCACAGAATAAGAATTTAATTGTATCATTATACAGTTAATAGAAAGGAAAGGGGATTATTTTGTGTGTTTTAAAAACACCCTTAAAAAACAGAAATATCCCTCATGAAAGTTGATTTACATTAAAGATGTAAAGATATTAAATTCTACAAGGTAAATATTTTATTTTGATCTTCATATGTAGTATTCATTTTTTATGTATTTTTAGGGTAGAGATTGATAATTAGCATCTTAATTTAAACTTACTTATCAACTCCAATAGGGAGAACTATTTTCATTGTTAAGTATTCACAAAAAATAGATGCAATTTAAATTTCTATTGTAAATGTTATCGGTGACGTATTGAAATGAAATCTGAGTTTATCTTCTTCTAACCCTTGAGAGACTGAGCAAAAGCAAATACTATGTGGAAAATTGCAGTTGAAGTATTAGTTAGAACTCTTGCTAGTTTACCATAGTGTGGCGCAATTTTCAAACCTAGAAAGGGCCTGTGAAAACATTTTTAATTAAGAGAGAAAGTTGGTCTACCAAAGTTTTCAGAATGAATTTATAAACCATCCTAAAGGAGACAAGTAAATTAGAAGCTACTTTCTAATTAGTGCATTAAGTTGTGATGGCAATGATCCTTTGATTCCAAGGCTCATAACCAACTCAAATTATTATTATAGACAAAACTACTAGAATAAAATAATCTTCCTATTTGCACTTTCTTCAGTGATCCATAATGGTCAAATAAAGTTTAGTTAGTTCTTTTGCAAGATAAAATAAGCTGCTAAATAAGACAAACTGAAATATTGAAATATTAAAGACATTTACCAAAAAAAGTACCATGAGAGTAATTTTTCAGAAGTATGTGCAACATTAGGCTCATCCTGAACTTCGGAACTCAAGCAATCCTGTAACCTCAAGCTTTCTAGGTTGTTGGGACTACAGGTAAAAGCCAACAGAGCCAGTAAATTCATCTCCAAGACATCTTGAATGGGAATAAATCCTTGAGTGATGTGGGGCTTCTGGCTGGAAGATGTTCCAAGGTGGTTATAGAAGTAGAGAGGAGGTGGACACTAGAGAAAGTGATGAGAAGTTCTGCTGTGTGTACAAGTACAAGAAAGTATATGAGTCTATCTATATATGCCATGTCTACCCATTGTTTCCCCCAAAGGGTGAGAAAAGCTGAGGGATATATGCATGCCAATGTTCTTACCCATTTCAATCCAATGTCCTTTCCAGCTAAGTTTCTCTGGTTGTAAAAATGATGCAGGAATCACAAGTATATGACAAAAGACCTATGCCAGAAATATATGACCAGGGACTGGGAAAATGACCCAGGGATTAAGATTACTTGTTGCTCATACAAAGGACCTTGGTTTAGTTCCCAGCACCCACACGATGGCTCACAACCATCTGTCACTCCAGTCCCAGGAGATCTGATGTCTTCTTCTGACTACTGCCTTCACCAAGCACATGCATGGTACACATACATACAAAAATAGGCAGGCAAAACACTCAAACACATAAAATAAAACAAATAAATCTTAAAAAATTAAAATGTATATCCAAACCTAGAACATTAACATTTGAATACTGGAATACAGAAAATAAATATTTGAAAAAGTGGACAAAGAATTTGCATAAACAACTCACCAAAGAATAGTGTGAAATTCAAATTAAAAAAAGCACATGAAAGATATCCCAAACCATTAGTCATTAGGAAATGCCAGCTACAAAATCAAAGAGTCAAACTGCCTCACACATATTGAAGAAAATAAAACTTGATAATACAATATACTGATGAGCATAAGAAGCATCTAGAACTCACACATATCCCTAGTGGCCATGCATAGGCTATCACCACTTTAAAATGTAATTTTGCCAAATACAGAGTTACAATATAACAAAGCAATACTTCTCAGTTTTTACCTAAGAGTAACTAAGTCATGTGTCTACAGAAACAGGATCTGTGAATGTTCATGGCATCTCTCTTTATAATGCTCCCAAACTGAAGACAGAGCTGATGTCTCTCAACTAATGAATGGATCACCACGTGCTGTCACTCCATTAAACTACTACTAAGGTACAAGAAGCACCATGTAAACTGAAAGAAGTCAGAAGAAAAAGAAAGGACTCATACACCATTTTATTCCGTCAGCTTGACTATATGGAGAGTACAAAAATACAGGGACATTCATCACAGAAATGACTGAGTGTTGGGGTTGGGGAAGAAGATAAGCAGTGTTGGGGGACATTTGATTGCACTGTGATACCCCAGACTGTGTTAATAAAGTTAATCTTGAATTGGGGGTGGAGCCAGCAACTAGCCAACAAGAATTAGCCATAGAGAAGCCAGGAATACAGACAGAGAAGATGCACTGGAAGAAGGAGGGAAGGACTTGGAGATTTTGCGCTGTGATCTGGGTGGGATGCGGGGAGAGAGTGGCGTGTGTTGGGTCTATGGTAAGAAAGGGAAGGTCAACTGGTCACTCTTTCTCCCAGGTTTTCACCCCAGTATCTGACTCCCAAGTCTTTATTGGTAATAGAACAACTTAGATTAAAACAAACAAACACAAACCAAAATGTTTTGTTAGGTGTGGATAAAAGGAAAATGTCCAGGGTAGTGGAGATGTTCTATTGCATTGTTTCTGGGCCTGTTGATTAGTTCTGGGCCTCATACACATGGTGCAAAAGCTGGACCACTGAGGCACATCCCTAGGCTTCTATCTACACAGGTAGTGCTGACACAAATGTGTGCTTTCATGAAATATTATAAAAGTGAATGCTTGAAGCAGCTTCATGTGAACTTTCCCTCAATATATTGGATTTTTAAAACTAATGCAGGGACCAGTAGTATACTCAAAGGGTAAAGGTGAGGATCCAAGTATGAGGACATAAATTTGATCCCTGGGACCTGTGTGACAGGAAAGAACTGACATGGTTTTCCTCTGTCCTCCAAATGCATGCTGTGGCACACGTCTGTGCACACTCATGCATACATACATAACAAGTGAATAATGACTGTAAAATAACTAATATCTGTATTTAAAATCATCCCCACATATGATACACCTTATTCCAAACAAACTCATTTGGGCTAAACAAAGCCATGACCAGAAAAAAAAAAGATGTGTTTTATAGTCATTTCTTTTCATTCTCAGGCAATATTTAATATTGGGTGTCATCATGCAAAATCTGGTAGCATTGTTATATTTGATGAGAAATTAACTTCCTCAAAGTCACTATATGCATCAGGGTAGATCAGGGATTCTATGGTACTCTACAAAAGCTCACTGGTTTAAAGAATATCTATTTGTTTTTTATTTTGCTGAAGACGTCTGTTGATTCTTTTCCAAACGACGTGTTGTTTATGAAGTCACAGTGGTCTTGGACAGGTTGGTCTCCACCATCCCATATTATTTGTACTAGGCATTTTCTCAGTCAATGCATCTGGAGAAGAGAACACACACACACACACACACACACACACACACACACACACACACACACACACACACACAGCAGCAGCAGCAGCAGCAGCAGCAATTAAACGCTCTAGCCCGGAAGAGCAGGTTAGAATATCACTTCTCACAATATTTTCCAGGGACTGGTTTCATAGTCTCGCCTAATTGCAAGGTTCAGAAAGTACAGTGTCCCCGACTGTGCCAGAAAGAAAAGATTAACACACTAGAAAAAAAAAGCGCCAAGGCTCACTAACAGGATTATTTTATTTCTCTTTCATTGTATACTTTTGCTGTTTCATATTAAAATAAATTTTTGCCAATTCATTCTTCTAGATTACACAACACCAATTATATTACTAAACAGAAACAATAGGATGGCATATTCTTGCTGAAGATTTCATCATTTGGCCCTCAGCTTTGTTGAAGCAGGGCAAATTAAGTCTGCCAAGGGCTTAATGTTTTGTGTTGGGATTTCCTGTTGAATTTATGCATGTAAGGGCCAATGGGATTAGCTTTGCATGCTATTGCTTAATTTTGTGGCATTGGGGAATCTGAGTGTGATTATTGTCATCTCTTAATGACAGAAATAATTAACTCTCTGTTTTAGCAACACTGATAGAACTTATCCATCTGAATAAATACATGGCTAGCTCTCAAGATTTCAAATAAACTTTTTCATGAGGCTGGAGAGAGTGTGCTGAGAACCTAAATTTTGGGTCCCAGCATCCATGTTGGGTGGCTCACAAAATGCATATAACTCCAAGAACAGAGATATTGGGCACACCCTTCTGGCCTTTGGGTACCTGTATACACACACACACACACACACACACACACACACACACACACACACACACACTCCATACAATAAATCCTTTAAAAAACTCTCCTTTGGGATGCTGATGTGGTGAACTTTGCAATCACAATGGGATGGATCTGAGCCTCCATTCAGAATCTGAGCACTAAAGAGAAAAGAATTCACATCAGATTATTGATGAATTGGAAGGTTCTGATATGTCTTGAATTAAATGATATAGAGCTGCTGGAAAAGGGACAAGGGGGTCAATAGTTGGAGACAGATGGAAAAGATAGACATTGATCTCACTCATAAAATGGAGCATCTGGAGAGAAGGAGAGGTCAGAGGTCTCAGAATCTATCTATTTCCATGGGTATGGGAGCTAACCATTTGTCTCCTAAGAGCATTACAAACAGTGACTATGCCAGATTGGTGATCAAAAGAAGATTCCCTTGATGTAGACCATACCACCATGCTCTTCTTAAAAATGATTCCTAGTCAGACAAAGTGTGTGTGTGTGTGTGTGTGTGTGTGTGTGTGTGTGTGTGTGGTCTGAGCACACAGAATGCAAGAGTAAGCTGGCATTAGCCAAAGGAAAAAACATACTAAACCATTGAAGAAACTGAGAAGCGTTTCCATCATAGTGCGGGGAGCCTTTGCGCTGCTCACAGTACCCCTTTCTGCGCCGCAACCAGTGTGAAATGAATTGAAGGTGCAGAGCTCTCTGCCCCCGAGAACCAGGGCAGGCCTCGGCACGCTTTCAGACTTGGCATTGGGTGTAACTACTCTCTAAAGCAATAAACAAATGAACAATCAAACTCTGCATTCAATTTGAAAATTACTTTCTCTCAAAGATCAGCACAGGGCTTTTGAATTTCAAATAGTCAGTGATGCATAGTCCCTCCTGAACTACTTTTAAAAGGAGATTTATTTGTTTCTTGCTTTTGGAATATGAGTGTCTTAGCTGCCTGTCTGTCTGTCTTGACACCACGTGAGTGCAGTGCCCGTGGAAAAGCTGAAAGACAGTTAGCTACCATGTGGGGGCCGGGAACCAAACCTGGGTCCCCGAAAAGGCCAGTCAGGTGACTAAGAGCTAGTTAGTCAGCTAGTTGGATAGGGGTAGAGTTAGAAACAGTGCTTAAGAAACAAAGCAGAATGCTCAGAGGGACAATATCGTCCAGTTTGAGAAGAGGAAGCCGCTTTCTTTTGGCTGAAGAAGAATCTAAGAAGAGAAACCGCGGGTAAAGCTGTGTGAAGGCCCTGTTTCTAACTCTACCCTTACCCAACTAGCTAACTAACTACCTGGCTCGTAGACACCTTTTTCATTATTCATTATTACTGTGTGTAAGCAATAAGTGGGGGGGGCACATGTGTGAGAGATAAGAAGACGACTTGTGGAGTTGATCTCTCCTCTCACATTGATGTGAGTTCAGTGAAAGGAACCCAGATGCCAGCCCTTCACCCCCTGCGCCACGTCAGCAGCCCAGAACCCTTGAGTCACTTTACATCTCAGAAGTTACTTGGCTCAAAGAATTCATTTCGGACCACCAGTCAGATATAATTAATCTCATGATACCCTGGACCTTCTTTCATCACATTTAATCATTATATCTGTTTGATTATGTGATTAATACCCTCCTGCCTTATTAGACTACGAGATCAATGATTGTATAATTTAGTACAGTGAAAAATATGTGCTTTGATCCTCTGTTTCTGGTTAGTTTTGTTGTCGACCTCCCACACCCAGAAAGAAATACTCTTAATTGAAGAATCTCTTGATTGGTTAGGCCTATAGACATGTTTATGGAACATTTATTTTTTAGCTAATTGGTACAGCAGGGCCAGGGCACTGTGAGTGGTGCCACTCCTGGGTATAGGTATCTAAGCTCGGAAAGACAGGTAGTAGGCTTCGAGCCTGGAAACAAGCCAGTATGCAGCATTCTTCCCTGGGCTCTGCTTCCAGCTCCTGCCTTGAGTTTATGCTTTGGCGACCTGAATGATAGACTGGAATCTCTAAGCAAAGGAAATCCTTTCTTCCCCAAATTGATTTGTCAGCATGTTTTATCACAGCAACAGAAAAGCAAATGAGAGCAGATCCTAAGCACGCATATGTTACATAATATGTGTAGCTTAGAGTGGATGTTTAACAGATAGCTAAGCTATGAAAAAACACCCCAATGGGCTGCATGACTGAACAACACCCATGATAAAAACATCAGCACAAGTCTTGTCTCCAGAGTTTAGACTCTAATGGGGAGTAGATATGTGAAATTATAATGTAGCTTGATAAGTGGTGTGAGGAAAATTCTCAGTACGAGCAAACGTAAGAGGCACACACAAGGCCTCTTGGGAGGAACTACATTGTAGTGATGAAAAGGAATTGTATAACCAAGTTACTGTAACATATTTCAGGAAATGGAACCTTTTTACACACCAACCCAGGAGCCCCCGGTCGGAGAACGGACCCCTTGTGTCTGTGTGTGGTTTTGGGGGTTGTTTTTGTTTTTGTCACACAGCCCAGTAGAAGTGGGGCAGAATCTGAGTGCCAAACCCCAGGCCCCGATGTTCAGGAAGGGATCAGCCAGACACTACTTACTGTAAGGTAGCAAACGACCACACAGTGCTCAGGGAGATGCCAAAGAGCTTCTGGAACACTGGAAGACAGAAAACGCATTCAGCAGCGGCACACTGCTGTGGGCACACTGGGAGCCGGAACTGGACACTCCTCTTCTCCTTCATCCCCAGCAAACGAAATGAACGCTCCCTCCCAACAGCACCAAGTCCTCATTTCCCAAGATGCTATGAGCGCTTTCCTAAAAGACTGGACATGTAACCACATCTGGAAGTATTGGTTTTTTTTCCTACAAAAAAAAATCTGCCCTTTGCAAAGCAGTATTCCTTTTACCTTTTCTGAATTCGTATTTGCAAGGCAGTTTAATGTATTAGGATGTATTTAGTGATTAGACCAGATTAACAACTTGGTCTTGGTGAAGTTCTCTTAAAATGTGTAAGAAATTAGAAAGCATCGTAATAGCTAATGAAAAACACAGTAGGTCAGTTAATACTTGTGATTTAATTCTACACAGTGAGCATTATAAGAAAGTGGAGCCAATAAGAAATGTGTTCAGTAACGGTGGACACAGATCCTGTACCGGCCATCCTCTGTAACCAGGTAAGACTTCCAGTGGAGGACTGGGACACCAACCCAGCCACGAAACCTTCCACCTACAATTTGCCCTGCCTGCCAGATGTGCTGGAATAAAAGTGGCGCAGAACTCGTGGGAGGCACCAACCAATGACTGGCCCAACTTGAGACCCATGCCAGGAGAGGGAGCCCACGCTGTCTGGAGGGCCAGGGACCAGAGGCCAGATGGCCCAGAGACCTAGGATAGAACTGTACATGACAGACAGAAAAAGAAAAAGAAAAAGAAAAAAAAAGATAGTGGTAGTAGAAGGAGGAGGAGAAGAAGGAAGAGAAAAAGAACTGTGTTCAGAGTACCTGACGCCAATTCATCTAGCTGTATGTCTCTGTATAAATTACTTAACTACTCCGTACAAAGTATTGGGACAGATATCTGCATATGTTAACAAGATGATCTCTATACACTAATGTGTGAGTTTGAATTTCAAAAGTATTAAAATATTAAACATATTAGATATCATTGACACCAGAAACTACAGAATAAAGTTATTCTAGGCTATATACATTTTTCCCCCTTGATCTGAATTATATAGCATTGTTTAAAATGTCCTTTAGTTAGCATGCTGGCCTTAAGAATATTTATTGAAATATTATTTATGTTTTGTTTTAGAGAAAAGCCTGACACTTTCTTTATCTGTGACAGACTATTGGTTGGATGACTTCAGCTTGTGCCTCATGTCATGTGCTCTCATGCATGAAATCTCTCCCCATTCTTTGTAGTTTTTCTGCATTTTCAGGGGCATCTTGTTGACTGGTCATCACCACTTGCCCCTCTGCAGGAGTACCAATGCCCCCTGCTGGTCAGCCTGTACCAAGAGGCCCCAAATTTCCTTCTCAACAATGCTCCTGCCCATAGGTCACCCAAGAGGTCAGTTTATCACTGTCCTCAGAGACTCCACCATGGCCGGAAATATGGCATGAGATGTATGCTAAACCAGAATGTGCAGTTTTAACTTGGAGTTTCCAACAATGCTCTTACACATGGATTTATGTTCGCAGTTTGGAACACCTGTACCTTCCCATTGATTCAGGACAATTTGTTATTTTATCCTCAGGTCAGAATCACATGAATTAGGGTGGGAAAAAAATCCTCTCCAAGTTGAGGATGCTCTTCCAGTAGGATATAACATCTTCCAAAGTACCCAGACACTGATTAACTGGCTATATTCTGTTACTCCATCATCAGATAAAAACTTCTGTGGTAGTAGATATCTTTTTAAGGCTAACAGCTGTGCAAAATGACATACTACAATGTAGCATGCCAATCGTCTTTTCTGTGTGTGTGACCTTCTGAAGTAGAGGCGCACGGAAGACACTAAGTGGGATGACCAGCCACTCCAGTTTGCCCAAGATGATAAAACAAGTATCAGTCAGAGAGAAACAACCACTGTCATACAGTATGCCCCCTTGTAGAAGATGCAGCAGCATTCATTGAACAAATAGCCCTTCAGTTCTGTATAGTTTCCATGCCTTAAATGTATTATAATTCGTATCAATATTTGCAAGTCAATCCATTAAATGACTATTTTTGAAGCATGTTCATACATACAAAAAAGCAGAGCGAACCTAAAATCAGGAATACAAATGTGCCCTATGAAAGCTGATGAAAAACAAAGAGAAGAGCTAAGTTGAACTCTGTAAGATGCAGAAAAAGCTTATACAAGCTACCTAGACAGAAGGGCTTTAGGAAATTAAATTAATTTTGTGACAATTAAAATCACAAAAGATACATATTCACAAAGTCCAGGAGAAAGGCAAACATTATCCATCAGTCAGATAATAAAGAATCCCAAAAGCTTAAAACTGAGAAGATCTGAAATACAACTAGCTCCTTCCAGCCAAACAAAATTTCTCTGGGCATTGTTTGATATTACTCATTAAATCCTGAGTGATATTCTGATAAGTTGTTAAGAAGTATTAGTCTATATTTCTTGGGGATAAAGGTTCATGCATTGTATTTAAATTTGATACTGTTAAGTCTTATCATTTTACTTTCACATAAAAAAAGACAGGAATCTCCTATATCTATGTGACATGGAGACAGAAATTCAGGCTCAATGTTTTTGATTGTTCGAGGTCCGCTACAAACAGAGGTTTTTGGATGCTCCGTTCCTCACTCTATTCCTGAGTGAAGAACCATAAATCCCTGTGTAGCTGAGTGGTGGCTCTGTTTCCCGTCATTCCGCGGATCTGTTCAGACAAGTCAATCCCAAGCTGCTGTGGGAATCAGGGTACTCTACAATCTTTGTCCTGTAAAGCTGGCCTAGCAAGCTCCTGATGGATTACTTTTCCCAAGTGACCTGCCAGAGCATGTACTGTCCTTCTCCAATAGGCTATAATTAACTGACGCCTAGTTCATCTCCTCTGTGCCAAGAACTACGTATTTGACACCCTCATAGCCTGGGGGCAGGAATCCCTCACTCACTGAGAGGCTCTTGGAGAAGCAGGGGGAACCCTCTACACCACCTTAATCCCCTCTTTGCCTGTAATTTCTACCACTGCTGTGGAAGAAAACAGCAGACTGGGTGTGCATTTTCACCTGGTACAAAAGAGGCTTTGATCATTACAGCTGAGGGGACAAATGAACTCTAATTTTTAAGGACTCCCGTTGTTTCCTGAGACTAGTAAGTGGTGACCGTGAGGAACACCCAGAAATTACTGTAGCTGACTGTCTAGCAAACATTTGATAAAAAGAGGAAACAAATTCTTAATGTCCCACGATAACTTAATGGATGCCATGTGCTCTAATTTGTGATTGGAATGTTCCCTAGAGGCTCCTCTGTTGAAAGGTTGGTCCCAAGACTATCCCATCACTGGGAGGTTATGAAACTTTTGAGAGACGAGACCTTGTTGGAGGAAGTTAAGTGATTGCAAGAATGCCCCGGAAGCAGATACTGGTGTCGTGACTCTTTCTTCTCCTTCCTTTTCTTCCACGTCATGAAGTGAGAAGGACTGGTCTGCCGTATGCTCCCACCACACCGTGCTTGCCAACACAGGCTCTAAGCAACAGACCACACCATGAAACATCTCTGAAACCGTGGGCTCTGGCTTGGTTTTGTTCCGCTTGTTGCTGTGATAACATGCTCTGATAAAAGCAATTTCAGGAAGAAAGAGTTACTTTTGGCTGGTATTTCAAGGTGCAGTCCATTGTGGTGGAAAGTCTAGGTAGCAGGGGCCCGAAGCATCTGGTCACACTGCATCACCAGAAGAGAGCAATAAATGCATACTGCAGCTCAGTTTGCTCTCTCCGTTTTTACAATCTGGGATCCCAGTCCAGAAATGCTACCACCCTCGGTGGATGGGTCTGCAGGGCTAATTAATGGTATAAGAATAACCCCCATCAGACCAGGCTGGAGACCCACCTCCTGGGTAAGTCTAGATTTGTCAAGTTGTGTCTAACCCTCACAGACCTTAGAAAACCTTTCTTCTTATTTTGTTGTGTATCTCAGGTATTTTGTCACGGTGATAGAAGACATGACACTGTGAGTCACAAATCCATAAACAATCTCCCTTTCTCTTTTCATTAGTGACTCAATTCCTTTGTCAGAATTGGCCCTAGATGCCACAAGTCGTAAGAACAAAAGAAAATATATAGGCTGACTGACTTTTCATATGTGGAAGTCATTCTTGCTCTGTTGAAGTAAAGATGTCATTAAGCAGTCCGCTGGTGTAGGTAGACGTTGCAGACAGCTCTCAGAACGTCAGTAATGGAAAGATCTTGAAGAGCTTCCTACAGCCATCTGCCACTTCTGAATTAATGGGTCTGAAAAAGAAGCCCAGTGAACTGTCTGTTCTGAGTGTTCTGATGTCAGTGCCGTGAACTCTGAAGCTCAGGCCAGCTCTCTTTAGTCCATCCTTCCACCACCTCTGCTATAATTAACTGAAGATTGACCTGCTAACTTGGCCGGATTCCTAGCATATTCACTGAGCAGCAATACAAAGGCATGAAGAAAGCAGTTTCTGTGTTGACCTGGGTCAGACATTTCTCAGAGAATCCAAAGGACTAAAACAGGTTACAACTAGTGAGAAGATGATAGCATCCCTGACATCCAAGAACTCACAGATCAATATGCTTTTTTGAATCCTTTAAATGGAATGAAATTTAAAATGACCTGTGCTTAAATATATCGAAAGAGGGCATAATTACGCAAAAGATCGAGTTTCCGTGGATCAGTCCAGACCAGGAATCAACCTATGCATTTCTAACATGCTCATGACTGACACTACAGACTACAAAGGAGAATAAAGCCACCCACTGGAAGCATGACATGCCAGTCAAAACAGAACTGAAAAAGAGAATCTAGAGGAACCTCAGAAATAAGAAACTAGCCAACATATGTGTTCCTCAGTTGAGAAGAGAAATTCCTTGAAAAACTCGACTTTGCCAAGCCAAGCAGCACAGACATAGACCTCTTTTTATAAAGAAAATAATATATTATGGCTGGGTATGTAGCTTGGTAGTGGAGAGCATGCCTAAGAGCCTAGTAGTATATCTGAGGCAGATTCAAATCAACAGGAAGAAGAAAATAAAAGTAATGACTAGTAGATAGAACTTCAAACATACACACACACACACACACACACACACACACACACACACTCATGCACATATTTACACACAAGCACACACACATATAAAGCCCACTTCTCCAACTTTCAAAATGCATTTTAAATTATAGGGAAAAGATATGAAAGAGACTCTGCATATCCTACCAATACCACCAAAAATGTGGAAAATAAGAGTTGGGAATCAGTTATTCCTATTATGTAGAAATTTTCCTTCCTTAAAATTTAATGATACTTCTCTTAGGAACCGTATTAATGTAAAGTTACCCGAACATTGTGCAGATCCCTTCCAAAAAATAGCTAATAATTCTGGTAATAGGTCCAAATCTACACAAAAAGCTGGCAATGTCATGATTTTGTCAGGATTATAGCAAGGAGAGAAATGAGAGACCTGTTACAGAGCTCCTAGCTATTTGAAATTTCACCTTGAAAAACGAAGAACAGCAAAGACAATGGTCGAGTTGATTGGCCTCCACAAGTGGGAGACTTCCCCAGCCAAATTCCACTGGCAGCCAAGAAGACAGAGCAAGACTATTTCCAAAAGCCAAACTCAAGAATTAATGGTGATTTATTATTCTGGGACTTGACATTAATTAAACAAATTTAGCAATATTCTTATCACTTCAAGCTGATGTTATTGTAGTTGGCTGGCAAGAAAATACAAATTACTCAGGCAAGGGTTGCCAGTCCATCACATCCTCCTGAAATGTCTTCCTACCCCATAAGAAAGGTTTCTGGAACTCTGGAACCCCTAAATGAAATTAAGTTGGCAGGACCCTAGCCTGACTGTGTCCTTAATCTTGGCGGTTTGCATGTCTCAAATGCATGACTTAGCTCTTTTCTAAACTATAAAAGATAAAAGGAAATGCATGATATGTAGAGAAATAGCTGAGAGAAGGTCTGAGGTAGAAATAGATTGAATTATATATAACTTGACTCACAAGAACACAACTGGCTTGACTTAGTACTTATTAAACAATAAATATAGATATAAAATTTTACTAATTAATATTTATTGTATTGGAGGAAGACAGTAGTCTGACTAATGCAATACATTTACTTTGTTTGTTTGTTTGTTTGTTTGTGGATAAAGCAATCTGAATTTAGAAAGCTTTGATGACTCAATAGTCCACTGTATAACACTCGCAATGGGGAGAGTAAGATTTGGTGGTTCTATTTTCTGGGTACCACCCATATTGACCTTCATCCTCAACTCACAATGTAGTTCACCCATCAGTTCTTACAGTCACACTCTAAACACGTGGGACTAAGTATTTGGTGTTACAATTATGCTATGTAAGTTTGGTGCCTATTGTTTGAAATGTTTGGTGCTCAATAAGGGTTCACTGCAGCATTGACTTTTATTTTTTTCAAACTGCTTTGTCAAATTGCTTGATTTGATCATTTGAGTATTGGAACCAACTGGTAGTCAGTCCCCTTAGATGCCATCATTAAAAATTTGCTCAGTATGTGTTTGAAGACCCCGCTGCCAGTCACCTGCAGATAGTAGTCGTCACACTTGTCCAGAGGAGCTGAGCCTAAGTAGAAATGCAGTGAATACATATTCACTTCATCATATGGACAAATCCTCTGTATTGCTTTTCATATTATTGGGTAGGAACTACTCTTATGGAAAAATTGACAGGTAACTAAACAAATGAAGGTACAAATAGCTTAAATAACAAGTGAATAATCACAGTGATGGAATGAAACAAAGCTGATTTTAAAATCCAGGCATCCTAATATCCTATGGGTACATAACAAATTATCTCAAAGCTTATTGGCCTCAAAGAATAACAGTCATTATATCCTAGTTCCTTGTGGTTTATCTGGATCCCCTGGCTCAACATTACTTACTAGGTGTAAATTGCAGTCACTTTAATGCTTGATTGAGGGTGGATCTTCTCCTAAGCCCACATGGCTGCTGGGGAAATTCCATTGCTTACCAGCTGTTGCATGGAAGGCCTCAGCTTCCTGCAGGCTGTTTCATGGAGGCCACTTGTAAGAGACTCTTCACAACACAGTCTAGAACACAGTAGATGACTGGAACACTGACTAAAGAAGAACTCCCTCACTACACACAGACACAGTAAGAGCTTAATGGACAGCACTGATTTTTCACACTTAATCTTAGAAGTTATATCCATTAGAAACAAGTCCATTGTGTATAGCTCACTTTCAGAAGGAGGATATCAAATAAGGATATTAAGGGTATGAAAACCAACACACACACACACACACACACACACACACACACACACACACACACACATAATTGGGGCTACATAGGAAACTAATCCATACGATAAGTTTACAAGACTAAGAGATTTAAAGAGTTTCACATTTTTATCCTAACCTTTAAGACAACAAAATTATAAATCTGTGCTGATGTTATATATTTTCTACTCAATATTTCCAATACATTTGTGAAATCATCTCTTTTAGTCTTGACCAATCTAGCATTTAACAGTTTTGTAAATTTTTGAATAACTATTTAAACAAAATTCTGACTGCAATGTAGGGTAACTTAGATAGTCAACAATTCATGAGCAAATTTTAACTTGTCACTGTGTCCTGTCACTCTGACTCACTTTACAGCTCACTCATTATTGTGAGATCCATTAACTCTTCTTTAGTTGGCATTGTGTGTATGCCATGTGGGAAAGTAACATTTTAGATGCAAAGTACTTTTAGGAAATTGACATGGGAAAGACCAAAAATACAAATGAGCTATGTTATCTGCAGCCCCTGCCTTGAGACAGACTGATGAACACACATTTAAACACAGGTGGGTTTTTTTTTTCTGCGTTATGAACAGTAAAAGGATTTCTCTGGTATTTAAATATAGTCTCATAACCAATTACAGAAATCTAAATGGAAAGCCAATCTTCTCTAGGTTGTGAGATGGCAATCAGCAGCTTTGTGCAAAAGTTGGACATAACTAATCCAATCTAGCCTCAATTCCAGCTATGTCTTACAGGAAGAAAAGGTGCTAATACTCTCTGAACCAGAATTACTATCACAATTCTAAAGGCACGATGATATTAATTTAGTCACCAGCCAATCATATTTAAATCATGACTGTACAACAAGGATTAGCTCATTCATGCTCTGTGTTCTGGTTTATCAGACTCCAGCACCTGTTTCAAAAGGAAGCCATGATACAGTTCTGTGCTGATAGACACAAGGCAGTGGCTGTTACCCATCAGTAGCCTAAAAACGTTAGTTATCAACTCCACGCTTTGTTCCTTCTTATAAACACCAGTTAAAATGTTTATGATGTCTCATGACTATTCTGACACTAACTGTAAATGTGGATGATGCAAAGATTACCCCCAAAATGCTGAAAAGCCATTATATTTAGCAATGAGCAATTAAATCACCAATGGAAATCATTAGAGGGGAAGGAGACCTGGGAAAGGGCAAGAAGACATCATGTTTGGAGCTTCCAGTTGCCTAAGTCTAGAGCAGCAATGAAGACAATGTCTGTTTCTTCTAGCAGGAATTAGGATCCGTAGCTATGGAGTAATGCCAATCAGAGATGTCCTGACTTTAATTAGGGCTCAGTTCTGTGAACACTACTGATTCACCACATGACTGCTCTCCTTCTCTAGCTCTTACAGTGGCCAAACTGATAATATGTTTCCCATGGATCTCCTCCACAAATTACTGGCATCAAGGATCTGAACTGGAACAAGGCCTCCAGCTAAACAAAGATACACATCTAAATCAGCACAGTTCAAAGGCTTAAAAGTTACCTTTGAGGCACCCAGAGGGAAAGCCAGATATGTTTTTAGGAAAGATTAAGTCTTTACTGCTAACTAGCCAAGATCATTTCTTTCCAGGCTTGAACATCTTTAGATCTTTTGAGTAGCCTAGCAATAGTTCCAGGGGTTACCTTGGCTCTTGCTGACATCTGCAAATCAGAGATCTGGGCTGTCATTCACTCAAACAGAACATGAAAATATGGCCAGGTTTTGTGCTCACCTTCCTTTCCTCATGGGGTAGCACTGGATATAATTCTGAACCAAAGTCCCCTTCCCTTCCAAACCTCGCTCACTGGCTGCTGTTGCCTCAGCTCTCTTGTTGAATGTGATATGGTGTTGCTGCTTGAATGATGGACATCTTACTCTCTCTAGGACTTGTTTTTAGTGACTAGATTCCTTAGCGAAATCTGGAGGGAAGGATTGTATATAGTCGTCCATTGGAGAAAGGCATGATTCCCAAACCAGAAGTGAGCTTATAGGATTGAAGGATGGATAAGAAGGGAATCCAACATGCAAATAGATTTGTAGGGTTGTTGCTATGATGACCTTGTACTGTTACTCTAGAGCAGTGGTTCTCAACTGTCCTAACTCTGTGACCCTTTAATACAGTTCCTCATGTTGTGGTGGGCCCCAACCATAAAATTATTTTCATTGCTATTTCATAACTCTAATGTTGCTACTATTATGAATCATAACATAAATATCTGTGTTTTCCAATAGTCTTAGGCAACACTTGTGAAAGAGTCATTCAAGCCCCCCAAAGGGTTGCGACCCACAGGTTGAGAAGCTCTAGGAACTCCTGGAAAATCCACAGAATCTCAGCATTTTCCACCTGAGGTTAGAGAGGGCTCATTGATATTCTGGCTTGCATACCATTTTGGTCAAGCAAACTGCCTTGTTGAAACTCCTTCTGGCTATAGTCTGGCTTCAAAGGATATCCATGGCATAAGTCAAAGACAGTGACGTGAGAAAACTGAAGGACTCAATGGAAGTCTACTGCAGGTGTTGCTGGAGCCTGAGGGACCTCAGCCACATCTGGTACAACTGTCTCTTATACCCACTGTGGTTCTCAAGTGTTGGAGAGGATCTGTAATATGTGGAGGTTAGGTTTCATTTCCTAGCTGTTAATATTAATTCAGCAGTAAACACGGATGTACAAATATCTCTATGGTAGGATATAAAGATTTTGGTGTCCATGTCTAGGAGTGGTATATCTTGGTCATATGACAGTCTCCACAATGATTTTCACAGTGGCTTCACAAGTTTGCATTCTCACTAAAGATGTGTAAAAGTCCTCTTTCCTCACATCCACCACAAAGATTGTTGTTTATTTTCTTAGTGATGGCCATTCTGACAAAAAAAATGCTATAGATTGTCGAAAGAGTTTAAATTCACATTTTCCTGATAACTAAGGGGGCTGTACATTTTAAAAGGTATTTGTCGGCCATTGTGTTTCTTTTTTTGAGAACTGTTTTGGTTTTTTGTTTGTTTGCTTTTTATTCATAGTGATTGACAGTTTTGTTTCTTTAGTGTTTAATTTTTGCAGGTCCTTATATATTCTAGATATGAACTCCTTGTCTAGAAGACAGCTAGAAAATATTCTTTTCCATGCTATAGGCAAGACACCACATAGTTTTGCAGTTTGAAAATTAGGATTTAACCCACTCATTTATTGCAGGTCCCTGGAGTCCGTTTTGAATTGTTAAGAAAGTTGTAAAACACGTTATTATTTAAGGATAATTTATGCTATACCCTCTAATGTTCAATCAGCATGTTCAAATTGTTTTCGACTAATGTTTATTAGCAAAGGGTGCCATTATAAACACAACGCAGTGTGTTTAGGATTGGTGTTTCCAGTCTCGGGAAAAGCACTTCCACTCACTCTAGCATTCTTGTGTCCATAGTAAGTTGTCCAGCCGTTCTTCAAAGCAAATGCATTTAGTATATTGCTTTGTACTCTATGAGCAGACAGCAACACAGCTTTTGACAGCTTATTTTCAACAGCTAAACATGAAGACGTTGTAAAACTGTCTAGAAGCATTTAGCCTGGTGTTAATGATCTGTTTTGACTTGCGTGTCTACAGTGTCTGATGTTCCGGCATGAGCTCCTGCCGCTGAAGATAAGATGACATTTGATAGCTGGGTTCATCCCATGGAAAGTTTAATTTAATTACAAGAGGATTTGATTTTCTCGATTAAAAGGTCAAGTATTGTAAAATGCATTTTGGGTGAAAAGATTTGAGAAGACTACATAGGGCAAAGTTCATAGGCTCAGACAAGACCAGGGTACCTCACAGATGATTCGAATTTAAGCACCAGAGATTATTCTTACTGGACAAGTGGGGACACATACAGATACATCCAAAGGGGTTATACATGCCCCTAACAATCACTAATGACAGTACTTTTTTTTTTTCAAAAATATTTTTCCATCAGGGTGATTTGGGTGGAGAAGCAGAATCTAGGCTAGAACTAACTACATTTGCAAACTGCACAATGTTCTGTGGGATTTTCCAAATGCAAATGCTCCCAGATGATACAGGGAAGTGCTTCATAGTTTCTCTTCTGCTCAGAGATGCGTTTAAAATACAACTACACAGAATCTGCTGATTGTTTAGTAAGATGATGCATTTAGACATTAAAAAGAAAAGAAGACAATGCATTCCAGAAAATTCTGTTTGCTCTCAGCTCGCTGAAGAAGATGAGGGATGATATGAACCAAAGCTTCCAAGCAAGTTCGTTTAAGAACATGAAGTGCCTGAGTAATGAGGCCTATGCCGGTGGCACCAGGGTCAACTTGACCAATTGACTTTAAAACATCCAAAGCAGCCATGTGACAACCTGATACCCAAGTAAATAATTACAGCGCTATACCTAGCTGGAAATTAACTCGGGGTCCTGGGAATGGAATCACTGCCTACATGCTGGAGAACGGGGGGACATAGAATGCTTTGCAAAGAACCCAATAGACTCCAAATTTCGCTTCATCTCACAGATCAAAGGATAAGAGAAAATCAAAAATGACGCCAAGATTCCTGGCTAGAGCTGCTGAAAGGGGGGTTCCTTGTTAGACAATACGGGGTGAAGAATATGAGGAACAGCTGGTGTATCAGTTTCTTTAAAAAAAAAAAAGTCTTTCAGCTTATCTTTAGGACTAAACTATGTCTGTGTTAATTCTTCCACCCACGAGGTTTCGCTAAGTGTTGAGGTGGTCCAGCCTATCATGCCAGTGAAACCTGATGCTTCCCTACCCATCCCACCCACCCCTACTTAAAAAAAAAAAATCTTATGACAAAGTCTCTGGATGAAGGAAGGCGTCCATATCATATGCTTGGATGTTTGTAGCATATTGGATCCAGTGCCTCACGAAATCTGACCTGAAAAATTAATACAAATTGATTTGGGCAGAAGTGCAGGCCGCATGAATTGAAACATGAATTGAAAACTCCGGGACTGTAAACAAAGGGTCCCGATGAATGGCGGCGCACACGGAGAGCAGTGGTTGAGCTTTTCATAGGAGACGTACCCCAAAGACCTCCCTCCGTGAGTCAGGATCTGAGTTCATTCGGGGCCGGAACACGTATCGTCTACACAGTAATAAAGATCCTATGGAAACACTCACAGCAGGCTCTGAAGAGGAAGAATGCTGCACGTTAATAAACGCGAAACCGCATCTGACCAGAAGAAGGGCAGGATCCAGGAGTCCTCCTTTTTTTATGGGTTCCCTTTCTGAATTTTCAGCTACTCTAACTTGAATGCAGTCTAAAATACTGCAGGAAGAAAACAGTCATAATTTTTAAACTGTGTATTATTTGGAACAGAGTGATTAAGTCTTGTGCCACGGCAGTCGTCCGGTTCCACGTGTTACTTAGTGATTTATTAAAGCATATTGCTATAATGATAGCATTCTGTTATTAGCTGTTACCTTTTTATTGTGCCTACTTTATAACTTCATCATAAGTACCCTTACATGGTTAAATGACTTACACGCAGCATCTACAAGTTCAATTCTATTTCTAGTTTTAAGCATTTGGAAAAGGGAGACTTTTGTTCACAACTGGAAAATTAATTTAAAAGCTGCTGATAAATGGGACAGAAAATAATAGGGAAGTATCCTTCCCAAACTCAGATGTTTTAAGGACAGAGATAAATTTTTTAAACATGCTCCATGGCCTCCCGAGTCTTACTTTGGTGCCGAGGCTTGTACGAACAAAAAGAGAAGCAGCGCTCAAATTGACCAATATCACATTCTTCAAAAGCTTCACAAAAATATTTTCTCCCAAATGTTTACTTTGCTGCTCTTTGGGGTCCAGATCTCTGAATTTGGGTGATGTGCATACAGCTTTGTCAGCTGAGAACCACCAGCAGAAAAATTCAGAAGTATTTGCTGTCAGGAAGTCAAAATAAAATCTAAGCAAGAAAAAAAAATGACAATGTAAGCACAGGTTATATTTTTGCACTTGTAACTGGGTATCTTTTAGTATAGAGGGTAAAAAGTTTCTCATGATGACCAAGTATGCTTCTTCATCTCAAGCAGTTCTGCTCACAAATCGACTCTCCAAATTCGAGAACTTAGGAAGGCCTCCTTGACCCTGGCCCGCCCCAGTTGGGTAAGAGCTGGACCACACAGGGAAGCGAGAGTCCACCGTTCACGGTGACATGGCCTGAGGAAGGATCCAGGGCAGTGTCTACCCAGATGCCTCACATGACTACGGGCCCACACAACCCAGTGGAATCTTTCACTTCCAGGATGCTTCCATCATGCCTGAAGTCTCATTTCACCACTGTCCTTCCAGCCAAGCTGGACCCCGCTCAACAGAGGCATGCCGTACTCTTCCCAGCCATCCACTCTGCAAGTCTGACTGAGCCGGTTGTCTGGGTTGCGACAGACAGTAGCACTTGCCAGTCTGTCTGTCTTCCTCTCTGTCTCTCTGTTTCTCTGTCTCCCTTTTTCTCTGTCTCTCTGTCTCTGTCTCCATCTCTCTGTCTCTGTCTCTCTGTCTCTGTGTGTGTGTGTGTGTGTGTGTGTGTGTGTGTGTGTGTGTGTGTGCCAACGTGAACAGTGTTCCAAGCCAGAGTCTTTCAGAACTTTGGGGCCACTTAATCCCACGGAGCTATTCATTGCTACTATTCATCCTTGGCCTCCACTCAAAAGGCACACTCCTGCAGTCAGTCGCCTGTGCTCTCACGTCCTCAAGCTCACGCTCCTCTGGTTCCTCTACTATGACTCATCTTCCTATTCCCCTCTGGATTCTTTTGCCAGGATCCTGGCCTTTGCTTACACTGCTCATTGTGTGTCCTGCCCTTGCCTACTACGTGCGACACCTGCTGAGAACCTACATGCCCTTTAAGACTCGTCTCTCAACCATTGTCCTCTTCTGGGTAGAGCAGAAAAACCACCTCTTCCTAAGCAGCCCAGCTCTTAAATGCATGTTCCTTTCCATTTGTACTCCCTTCACAGGGTCTGGAAATGTAATAAATTGTCAGTTCATGGAATGAAGCAGCTATCACGCCTCTTCATAGGAATAAATAATTCTTTTGTTTAAACATCTCCCACCCCTGGATATGTCACCATTCTGAGGTCCTACTGTGGTTTGTTCCCAATATTTCATCTTCAGCGGCCTAGAACAGCGACCTCTAACATATAGAAGGCTCTCCTTAAATATGTGTTAACTAAATGAGCACCTTTACTAACAATGCCTTCGTGTGCACAACAACCATGTATTTTTCCTAAACACCTCATTGCTTTCTGAAAATCCTATCAAGAAACTTCATTCCATTGTCAGGAAAATTCCCTGTCCACTCAAAGCACGGCTTCCAGTGTGGTTGGTCTCATTCTTTTATTATACACCTGATTTCCCTTAAGGTAACATGCCTGTGTTGGTCTTTTAAACCAGCACTGTTCATCTTCATGGCTCCTTTCACCCAGGACCTAGGGTCAGTTTTGATGTAGTTGCCAAATTCAACTCTTTTGTCAATGTCTTTTGTTCATACACACGATAATTGTCAGAGTAGCTAACAGTCCCTTTCTGACCAGCCACCAGTTCCCATCTCTCCTTAAATGACTCTCCACGGGGTCAAAGGCATGGCAGCGCCTAGCCTACGCCTATCTTCCAGTTCTCAGTTCAGCCGGTTCCAGAATCTCTGAAATATCAGACAGCTTCTCTGAAATATCTACAAAAATGTACCCATTTCCCTTCCACTTTTTTTTCTTTATGAAGTGTTTTTTATAGCTCATTTAGTCTGTTATTCTTTTATAATTACTAATTATTCATCTGCTTTTAGTCTATTTGTGTTCATGTATACACACATGTATGTGCAGGTGTATGTGCTTTTGTGTGTGTGTGTGTGTGTGTGTGTGTGTGTGTGTGTGTTGTTGTTCACCTTTATTACTCTCTGCCTGTTCCTTTAATGCAGAGCCTCACCTTGACCTAGGGTACTAGATTCTCATCTAGTCTAATACTAGTGACCTCTTTACATCAACCTCACCTGCAGCTGGGTGGACAGGTCTGCACAGGATTGTTATGTGGGAGCTGGGTTACAACTATGCTGTTCTTTGCCAAGTATTCCGCCCTTGGGCCTCCAAACCTTATTCTCTGATTCAAATATCATTTTTAAAATGCTTACTCAAAGATCAGATTATAAAGAAAAAGAATAGCTGCCAGTAAGCAACTAGAAAGAAAAGCAAAAATATTTTTTATTTTTTCATAGTAATTCAAATGTGGACCTTTGTGGGTTTTTTTTTTATTTTGGGTCTATTATATTTTTACTTTGCATCTAGATATTTCTAGTAGTAGTGAAAAAAGAGCTGTTACTACAATCACATAACTCAGAGAAATCTTTATAGATCATAAGTATTATGCCAGTTTTAAACATTATATCCACCTGCCTATCCCAAGTGATTGAGATTTATCTTGTGTGTGGACATTTTTCTCTCACAAACTTTGTAATTCTTGGCAAATATTTCCTACTATTTTATCCCAATCTTCATGTTTATGAAGTCTGATTTTTTAATATGTTCCCATAGATGATGAAAACAAATAATTTGCTGTCCCTGTATGGAGCGAGCATCGTTGTGGTACACAAAAGTTCAGCAGCCTTAAATTTCTCCACATCATCCAGCCTTAGCTGTCCATTATTGTTCCTCCTTTTCCACTCCAATGACCTGGTCAGTATCAAAATGCTGCCCAAGTCCTTTGTCACTTGGTGTACTTTGTTTGGTCATTCACAGAAGATGAAGGAAGGCCTCACAAGATAGGAATTTATGAACCAGAAGTTGAAAAGTGTTACTAATGTTTAAGGTTTGAGAATGAGGACCATTTGATAAGAATCTGTGCACAGAGATGAAGCTCAAAGTTGCTACAGAGACGTAGAGAGTAAAGCCAGGCCAAGTCAGTACACAACTGTACCCAACCACAACCTAAGGAAATAAGATTATCTTAGGAAGGAAGCATCAAGGCATGGTAGCCACAATGGACATTTCCAATAAACCTAAGCATCTCAATGAACACTTCCCAGCATCAGTCACCCAGAGGACTTAGAAGAGAAATAAGGCATAATATAAAGATGTGAGTATGGACACCCTAGAGGTTGGTGTGAAGCCAATACACTCCTCAGCTTAACTGCTTTTGACTTTCCAATGATGAGAAAGCCACATACATCAAAAGAAGGTGTCCTTGTTCAAGGTTTTACTTTGATATTTTCCTAGTTTAGCAATATGCTGTACAATGTGCTCCTCAGATGCCAAACAGTGGTAGTGAGCTATCACTTCCTATACTCTACAGTGTTCTCTGAGTGAGCTTTATGTTCAGTTAGTTAGAAGTACTGATGCATTTTTTTACTTACTATATCTCTCATTATGATAGCATTATCTGGACATAACTGACCAATTCCACTAATTCCCATGAAATTCTGAAATATCTCCAAGTTCTCCTTCACTTAGAAGTAAACCTAGAGGTTAGCTTCAATATAATATAGTATAAAAGACCTGCTTCCAAGTTTTCTGTTTATACAAGAATGTCTTAGTTAGAGTTTCATTTGCTATGAAGAGATACCATGCCCACAGCAACTTTTATAAAGGAAAATATTTCAATTTAGTGGCTTACAGTTTCAGAGGTTTAGTTCATTATCATCATGGCAGGAAACATGGTGGCATGCAGGCAGGTATGGTCTTGGGAAAGAGTTGAGAGTTCTATATCTTGATCCACAGGAAACAGGAAGTGAACTGAGGTCACACCTACTCCAACAAAACCACATCTCCTGATAGTCCCACTCTCTATTGTGGTGGTATTGTGTTCCCCAAAATATTGTGCACCCTAATAAATTTATCTGTGGTCCAAGAACAGAACAGCACTAGATACAGAAGCTAGAAAATGGTGGCACTCACACCTATAGTCCTAGCATTCCAGAGGCAGAAATCTGTCTGGATCTCTGTGAGTTCAAGGCCACATTGGAAACAGCCAGTCATGGTGACACACACCTTTAATCCCAAGAAGTGAGCCTTTAATCCCAAGAAGCGAGGGCAGAAAGCAGAAAGGTATATAAGGCATGAAGACCAGGAACTAGAAGCTTTTAGCTGGTTAAGCATTCAGGCTTTTGAGCAGCAGTTCAGCTGAGACCCATTCTGGATAAGGACACAGAGGCTTCCAGTCTGAGGAAACAGGATCAGCTGAGGAATTGCAAGGTGAGATAGCTGTGGCCTTTTCTACTTCTCTGATCTTCCAGCATTCACCCCAATAACTGGCACAGGGTTTGATTTTATTAATAAGTACCTTTACGTTTCATGCTACACTCTATGAGCTTATGGGGGCCAATTACATTCAATCCACCACAAAGAGTCACCAAATACCTTCCATAAAGAGCCAGAGAATATGTTTTAGATTTTTCAGAATGTAGCTTCTGTTACAGATACTCAATTCTGTTATTGTAGCATGGATGCATGCAATCACAGACAATGTGCAAAAGAATGGACATGGATATATTTTGATAAAACTTTATTTACAGTAGATCAGAAAATTGCTAATTCCTGATTTAGATATTGTTTCTTACAGTGATTGAAATCCCAACCTCAATTTGAACAATATCTTTAATTTGACATAAAATTTCATTCTAAGGATATTTTAGAAAAATAATTGATGTAAGCTGTTTTCATAATGTCTTACTTAATAGTAAAGGCAAAGTAATTTTACTTGATTTATTTACACTCACAGGTCACATTAGAAGTCTGGTGTGGCTCTTCTATTTCAACTCTGTAATTTGAAATGAATACTTAGAAGAACAGCAACAGAAAAGATGAGTTGGAAAGAAACTTCCCTGAGATAAAGAAGATCAGTGAAACATGTTTTAAAGGGATGTGAGGGAGTGCCTTTTCTAGTCATCTGCTTTATCTTGCACGGTGGCCAACATAGGAAGCACTTACTCCTTTCTGTGCGGGGTTTCCAGTAAGAAATCACTCTCATTCCCTCACACTGCTCAAGACGTTAAGTAAACCTGGGGAGAGACAGGATCCATGAAGAAGTTCAAGAAGGCAAATGATCAATTATTTGCCAAAGAGGCAGGATATTGCTTATTTGTCTGCGGTCCTTTAAAGAAAACAAGAATAATTAACAAGGGAAGGCCGGGGAAGAAATTGGAAAGGTCTCAGAGTGTATCGAGCATCTGCAGAACAATTTCATTTTCTCAGTCAAGATGTAGCAAATGGTAATGAATAAATCATGTCCCTATTTGTTAATATGCTCCATCAGGTCGCTTATTTTGAATGAAAACAAGGACTCTGATGCCAATGTTTTCTTAATTTGGTGGCTATAAAATTTTCAGAGTCACCAATTACTTATCATTAATATTTTCTTACCACTTTTTGCATTTCAAGAGCTAAAAAGGCAAATCAAGTCAAGTTGGTTAACTGTTAATAGTTTATTAAGCGCCTACTGTGTGTTTGGTAAATGTCAAGGTGACAGAGATACAACAGAGAACAATTCAAACTATGCCAAAGGATATTCTAATATGTAGCTTACCTTAAAATATTTTAGAGGCTTATTGTATTTGACACATCTGAGCACATATTTGTTATCAATCGGTGTGTAGCAAATTAGTTCTAAATATTACTGTCTTTAAACAAGAGAAGATTCCTTCTCATAGTTTCAGTAAGTCAGAAAGGGACACAGTTTAGCTGGATGTTTCTGGGTCAGGGCTCTCATGTGGAGCAATTGAGACATCAGCTGGGGCTATAGTCACTCAGCAGTGGACACTCTGTTTCTGGTCTTCATTTGACCTTTGTTCTCAAAACCTTGGTGACTAACACCAGATTATCACTACCTGTCATGTGGGCTTCTCTCTAAGGCTACTCACGCATACTCTGATTACTCTGAGTCCAATCGCTTGTAAATTTACAACTAAAGTTTGATTATAACAAATTTCCTAATTTCAGTAGAGCTGATAACTCTCTACTGTTAAGAAACATACAGCATGCATTCCCAATACTATTCCATATTCATTTTCTGAATATCCAATGGAATACAAATAATACGTTTTCAGCATTTTAATAGGTATACTGAAATCATATTTTAATTATTATCTTTATGGAATTATAACTCAGCAAAAAAGCAACAAAATTCAGCAATAAAAGATATTTTACTCCTTAAAACATGATAATACTTTTCAAGGTGGAATAGAAACAAGGAAATATTTAGTATTGGATAGCAATATATTTCCATTGTATCTTTATGACTCTAAACAGAAAAGCACATGTATATTCATTCTGACAACAGTTTTGCACTTTAAGAATTTTTCATGCTGTGGTAAAATATGATTAAGACTTACCTTCATAACTATTTACCTGTGTGAAAGTCAGTAGAGTTATGAACACTCCCACAGTTGTGTAGCCAATTACCAAACTGCATTTTGATTTGCAGAATAAAACTCTACATTCACTAAGTAGCTCCCTATTGTGTCTTCCTCAGTCCCTGGCTACCACCATTCCCATGCCTCTCTGAATTTGAGTACAATATGTTCCTCCGGTAAGTAGGCTCTCTAAGTGCTTTTCTCCTTCTGACCTACTTGTTTCTCTTAGCACAATATCCTCCAGGTTCATCCACATTACAGAATATGCCACAGTAGAATAAGATTCTACCATGCCAGATTGTATTTAAGTAGACACACAGTGACAAACACTTGGTGTTTTCCATGTTTTAAACAATGCTGCTGCGAACATAAGTGTGCAGATACTTCCTTGAGTTACTGGTCTCATTGCTTTGGATATGCATCATCGAAAATTAGAATTTCTGGATCATGTTTTGAGTCTTATTACTTGATGAACTTACCTTCTTTTCCATAGCTGTTGTTTCATCTCACATTCCCACTAGAAAGGCAGAACTGTAACTGCTCTAACTTCTTCTTTGGATACATTTCATCTCTCTTCACAATGGCTCATGCTTGGGTGGTGGTATTGGGAGATGATGGATTTTTTAAGAGATGTAGCTACTGGGAAGTCCTTATGTCATTGATACCATTGCCCTTAGAAAAAATTCCTGGCCTCTTGAGTGACTTCTTATGAACACAAGTTATTACAGCCTAAGCTTAATCTTTGATGTCTTTCAACCTTCCAGACTGAGATGCAATTCTTACTGCTACATGGTCCACCATGTGCTATTGGGACCCTTACTGGACCTGATGCTATCCTGTTTTGACCTCTAGAATCAACAACTGTAAGCTGAACTAGTCTTGTTACAATAATAAGCAAGCTGTTTGGGGGTGTTTTGTTACAGTAATGGGAATTAATAGAACATCTTCATCAATATTTGCTAATTTATTTGGTTGTTTAATGACGGCCATCCTGACAGGTGTAAGACAACATTACACTGTGGTACTGGCTTACCTTTTCCTACATATGTTCATATGCTTGAGGATGCTGCTGTATAACCTTTGAAAAACATCTATTCAAATCTGTTTTCTGATTTAAATCAGGTAGTCTATGTTGGTAATTACAGGGCTTCTTAATATAGATTGAATTTTCAAATTTTTCTTCCACTCTATCAGTTGTGTTTTTTATTCTCTTAATTGTGTTCTATTTGAATAGATAATTCAAAGTTAATACATTGAAAATACTATCAATTGTAAAGTGAGATGTTGCCCTAATCTCAGCCAGGAGTTTAGTAATATTGTGGGCATATATGTTAGATTCTGAATTGGGGTTTAAATCTTCTGTTTTCTGGGTCTGACAGAATCTCCACAAGTGAGTTTCTAAAAGAACTATGAATTGTTCTAGCATATGTACAGTGCCCTAAATGATAGGAGAAGGTAATTCGTAGTAATCTGGTCCATTTGAATATGTCCATATGAATCCTGTGACACTGGAGATAGGCTCAAAGCACTTCCGGGAGTCGACACATGGCACAATGCAGTTGCCTTCTACACATTTATTTGTGTGAATTTATGTTTTTTAGTTAGATGGTAGCCTGGCTATTTCATATTTTCTGAATTAGTTATGAGGCCTTTGCATCTGACTGAGTATGGGTTTCCAAAAAGTAAAGATCATGGCTAGGTAGTAGCCTAGATTGACCATTGTTATAAAGAATCTACTTCATGGAAATATCAGAGATAGATTTTTAAAAAAAAAAAAACAAAACTAATATATCTTGACATTGTGAGAAATCACTTGAAGAAGCATGTAACTCAAATTAGAGAGGCTAGGGCAAATGGAAATGATGTGGTGAAGAGTGTACACAGGAGCTTCATCTGTAAATTTTGCCTGTATAGACCTGTATGAGGTCCATCTAAAACCTTTCTGAGTCTAATTTCTTAAGTCCGTGGCCTTGGTTTTTATATCTATTTTGAATCTTCTTTGTGTCTTGCTTCCACCAGCTTGATTCTGCTTGTATCATCCAATTCCTCTATTTCTGAATTCAAGTGTTGAATAATTATTAGAACTCACTATGTGCCAAGAACATTATAGTCAAAACAAACAAACTATTCTTGCCCCAGTGGAGCTGACAGGCTAATAGGGGATAAAAAGGCAAAAATAGAAAAGTACAATAGAATGTGACAAGTATTATGTAAATGAAATATTAATTGCTGTAGAAGCAGAAAGAAGAATCTGCAAACCAGTTCTATTATATCAAGGAAAGTTCCCTAGGAAAAGTTATATCTGAGCCTCGGGTAGAATATGATTAATCTGGGGAAGATATGTAGAGGTGAGAGAAAGCAGGGGAAGGTTTGGAAAATGAAGACAACTCAAGCCTCTTCAAAGACTTGAAGGGTAGAGGTAGAGAAGAGTTTGGTAAATTAGACGAAAGGAGATATTTGACCATCTAAGTGAAGTACAACGTGGTTGGAACAGAAAAATGCCAAAATAAATAGCAAATCAAAAAGACCAGGAGCGTCTAAAACAAAGGACTGTGTAAGGCTCAGGAAGGAGTTTGGACTTTACCCGCCATACAGTGAAAAGCCCCTGAAAAACTTAAAGTGTAGGAATAGCACAAACATAAAATTTATCGTTTAGAAAAAATCACGGCAGTGTGAACAGTAAGTTGAAAGGATCTTAATATAGAATAAAAAGTTCCTAGCTCCTAGAAATAAAATGATAAAGTAAAAGAGTAAACAAAGGGGATGAAAACATGAAGGGTAAGTTACACTGTGTCTAGGCATCCTAGAGTAAAAGCAGGGGATCCCTCAAGGATGATGCTCAGAAGCTGGGTGATGAAGTCAAAAAGCTGGTAAAAAAATAGGACCTCATATATGGCCGTGCTGACTGTGACACACCCACTGGATACCCAAGAAGCATCTTGTAGAAGGAAGGATTTCTGCCGAGTGGTAGTGGTGGCACATGCCTTTAATCCCAGCACTTGGGAGTCTGAACCACGCAGATGTCTGTGAGTTCAAGGCCAGCCTGGTCTACAGAGTGAGATCCAGGAGAGGCACCATAACTATACAGAGAAACCCTGTCTCAAAAAATCTAAAAGAAAAAAAAGGAAGGATTTCTGTATACTACATCGAGGAGAGAATTGTCCACAGAAAGATGAATTCATGGGTGATCAACATTTAGATGGGATTATTAAAGCTATTATAGGAAATATGAGTGAGATTTCATAGAAGACATACACACTTAACTGAAAAAAAAAAAAAACCTTCAAAATAGGACCCTAAGAGACACCCAAAGTTGAGAGTTTTGATATTGGAATCTGTGATTTCAGCATCAGATGGGATTGAAAAAAAAGAGTGTGATGTTAATTAGCAAAACAAAGAGTAAACAATGGGAAGAGACTCTGGGAAGAAAAGAAGGAAAGAGTTAATTCAGTAGCGAGAAAACCTGCTTGCTTTGGCAAACACAGTTTCTCTGGGTGACAGCAGAAGCTCAACTTCAAAGGTTAAAAAGAGTGAGTGAAACTGAGATCCAGGCAGTGAACACACACTACTCAAAATTCTTTAGAGGGGAGGAGGAGAATTAGAAAGCAGAGAAGCTGCAGTGCTGAGGGACAAAGACCGAGGGTGTGACGACCTCGAGTACGTCTATGGGCTGTTGAAACGGACAGGGAAAATCACAGCTGAAGACAAAGGAGAAGGGATCCATTTTGGAGAGGAGACCTGAGCCTGTACAGACTCAGGGGTGGGCCTGCAGGTGTAGACACGGGTTCTTTCCTCTCTGAATCGACAGGCAACGCATCGGGCTGTAATGAAGACAACAGAAGGAAAGGTTTTCGGAGGAGTGGTGACGGCTTACTGGGCACTGTTCTGAAGAGCTGTTCCAATCCTCATAGTGAATTGTGATTGTCCCATGCCATGACTGCTAGACCAGACCTTTAAGAGGTGATTCAATCAGCAAAGCAGCACCCTCATTAATGGGTCAAGACCCAACTCTGAGAGTGGGTGAGTTATTGCAGCTGGACTGGGCTGGAGCAGGGAGGACCCTGGGCGATAGCTGGCCAGCCAGGCTGAAACAGCAAGCTCCAGGGAGCCACCTTATCTCAAAATCAGGTAGAAGGTCCATGAGATAGCACAGTAGGCAAAAGGTGCTTGCTGAGCAAGCCTGGTGACCTGGTCGCAATTTCCAGAATCTAGGTAGAAGTGTCGTCCTCTCATGTGGGTGCTGTGGCATGCACACCCACAAACATATAAACACACACACACACACACACACACACACACACACACACACACACACACACGTACATACATAAACAAAATAAAAGACTAGAAAAAACAAAAGAAATTTGTAAAATTAAAATCTCTTTTACATTCATGGACTCACAGCAACTACAGTTGCCTGCACAAGACCAGGGCAAGATCAAGCCAATCATCATTCTAGCATGGGGCAGTGGGGGGAGGGACGGGAGGGGGGGTTGGAAGGAACAGATTCACCAGCCCCCACCCCTAACTGAGGAACTAAGGACTGTTTTTGACTTCTGCGTCAGAGAGTCAATTTTCTTTGTGGGTGTGGCCCCTGGTAGGTCAAATGTTTCCCAGTGGTTAGCACCACACCCAGAAGTACATGAGTAGCAAATTTTAGGTCCATGGGTTATGATTTAAAAAAAAAAAAAGGAGTACATGAAGCGTGAATTTGTGGGGAGTAGGGAGGTGGGGGATGAATCTGGGTGGAGTTAGGAGAAGGACTTTGCAGTGAAGACAATATAAATACACAGTAGAAGATTTTCAAAAAAGTAAATAAAAATTATTTTTAAGAGTAAAGGTTATTCAAAGCCCTAGAAATGTAGGAGGATTCAAAAAAAGGTCTGATATTACTATGTGATTTATTTAATTTTTTTAATTTTCAAAATCATCTTAGCTTCCCCTTACAGAGACACCATCTTTCAAACTGTAAGTTTGAAAGGAGGCAAGGTTTATTTTGGCTCATGGTTTTCAGTCCATTGTCAATGGACCCCATCACTGCAGGCCTCTAAGGAGGCAGGGAACTGTGGCTAAGGGATAGTGGAAGAGTCATTACTTCATAGCAGCAGGGAAGCAAAGAGAGAGAGAGGCAGGAATGAGCCAGGTTCCCAATGTCCCTTTCAAGGGCACAACCCCAATGGCCAGACGGCCTCCCTCTATGCTTGACAGCTTGACACCTCTACCATCTCACAACAGTGTATTCAGCTGGGACCAGACCTGGTACAATGGGACTTTGGAGGTCATTGACCCAAACTATCATAGTGACTTAGTGGTCTAACACCTACTAAAGCATCTGTAGCATAAATAATTTTTACTTTCTTATTAAATGACAAATATTATTCATGTATTTTTAAAAGTCAGAGAAAATTAGATGGAATAAAAATATATTCATAGAAGACTTAAGTTTTATTATTAATCTCAATAGGAAAAAGCTATCAAATTGCTGAAAAAATATGTAAGCATTTTGTCTCTTAATCAGGCTGTTAATCACACTATATAGTGTGAGCTGAGTGGTCCTCATCCCAACATAATTCTAGAGATTCACTACTAATTTCTGTGGGGACATTTGCCTTGCAGAAAAAAAAATATGCAGGTTAAAAATCAATGCCTCCCTTCCAAAACCGAAATTTCTTTTATTGGCATCTTGCCTGTGTGTGGCATTATCTTCTCATACCAAATAGTTTCTTTGGGTCACCAGGAGAAGAAAGCATGAATAATGAGATAATGAAAAAGAAAAGAGCCCTCGGAGATATGCAGCATCATTGATTTCTAGTCAGAGGCAATATTTACATCCCATTTTCTACCTATTCATTGTAAGCGAGCACAGCTCTTCCTGGTAATCAGTGTCCTCGTAGTCAAGCGGTTGGCAAGATTTCCTCAGAGTGGGGCTGCCCCTTTTCTCCTCTCTCAAATAATAGGCCATTGATTCTCCAAGGCGTGTCAAGAAACTATTACAGATTTCAAGATTAGACCAGTAGTGGGGACAATGAATGTAAGATTATTTTAGTGATGTATTCTCAAATTTGAGAGGATCTGACATTCTTCTGACAAATAAGAACCCTCGCTGGCTTGATGTTAAATCACATTACGGTGGAGGCCCAGAGTGGCCCTGGGACACTTTAACACTTTGGGGTCCATCCGCCGAGGATGCAGTCCTTTCCCATATTCCTAGTGACTGTAAGGCTGTGTGCAGTTGGCTTGTGCTATCATTTCTTGCTAGCCCTCCCCTCGTTTGGCAGCTGTCCCTCTGTGTGGAGAGCTGTGGTGATTTGGAATCTTTCCCTTGTCCCTCGTCCCTCCCAATAACTTGTTATCTTCCTAATTAAAACACCTCCTTCATTAGCTTATGATGAACTACGCAGGGTACTATGGGGCACTTTGTATTAAGAGGCCTATTAATGGCAATCTCATTAGCATAAACAAGACACTCCAAGCTCACATCTATCCATCCGTGTTTCTGTGACTGCCTCTGGCTCCTTAGCCTACCCTCTTTTCTATTTCCTTAAAAAATGCATTACTATTGTTATTGTTCATAGAATCCCCAGCTTTCTCATAGTTAGAGTAACTTCCCACTAGGGGAGTGAGGCATGGGAAAATGGCATCATTAATCTGTGAGTACTGGTTTATACTTTGGTTCGTGAAACTGCAACGTATTGCAGGAATCAAACCAGAAAAAAATTGAATCTTCTTCTAATCTTATGTAATGTAATTTTTAGTTCACAATAACAAAGGAAAAAGTAGTTAAAATGCAAAAGAAATGCTTAAACATGGGTTGTAGCTAATGTTGTATTGGTTCAGTGAAAAGTATTTACTGAACACATGTACTCTTAGCCCTTAGGATAAGGCACCAAACAAGACTGATAAACTTTTATTCTAGAGCACTTTTGCAGAATATAATTAATTCAGAATAGTATGTATAGTTCATTAACATAATTTTAGGATCAAGGTAATAAAAAAATTCTTATTTTGTAAAATAACACTAAAACACTAGGGTTCTCCATGAACTATAACAATCGTGCTTGAAATATAAGATAGTTACTACATTCTGGTGTACACTGGCTAGCTCCTTATTGGCGGAAAAATTATAATTCAACAATATTGTGCATAATATTTTTGAAATTTATTCTCTTTTTAATTCTCTCAATGTAACTCTAAGCATTTAGGACAGCAAATCATATTAAGAAACTCTCGGATTTGAGCATGGCATAATCATTATTTTTACTCTAAATTTTTATGCTTTTCAAGGGCTTGTTCTTGAGCAAGTATATATTAACAAAGACTTCCTTACAAGCAAAACACAACCACAAATTAAAACCTAGTGGCTACAATCCGATGTGAGGTTATTTTATTATGCCTATTAGATAACAGCTATTCCATACTTTACCAACAGGAACACAAGAACATTATGCAAATTAGAATGTTATTTCTGATCAGATATGTGTCTGAGGAAGCCAAGGTTTTTATATCAGAGATTGTGTTCTTTTGGCCACCTAGGGAAATAAGGAGCCAGAAAAATCTGGCTTAGGCTGGAAGAAGACTAATGCACTAATATTTATTTATGAAAGCATCGTATATTCTGTTCTTCCAGGAATTATTGCAGTAACAATTTCACTGCAGTGTACAGCAGGAGAAACTAGAAGCTGGGATGTTTTACTGCATGGGATAGCCACAACCCAAAACTGAAAGGAGTTTATGGAATTTTCGTGATCTAAAAAATTAAGACAATTTTATTATACTTCTTTGCATTCTTTAATCAAGCTAGATTTTAATACATCAATATGCTGTTACATAAGCAAAAATTTTAATGGGCTAAAAGAACATGGTTGGTGATTAATTTGGACTCTGGAAAGACCCAGATTAATGGTCTTCAGATATACTCAAAAGAGTAGCACCGAGGTGCTTTAATAATACTTTTCATCTACCAAAGGAGATTATTCATGTGAATATCTGCAGTGAGTTCATTGTTGTCTGCAAAAGAAGGCCTGCGTCTTCTTTTAGAGCTACACAATCAAATGACCCATCAAATTAATTAATGGGATTTTTAATCTAGTGCAGCTAGCATGCTAATTAACTTGTCAAGTATATATGCAAAGTCTCAACACAAGTTATTTTTAAAAGTCTTTGCAAGTGTGTGTGCATAATCACAAATGCATGGAACAGCTCTGAAACAATGTACAAAGCTTTGAAAGAAACAATGCTGACTCCTTGGAGGGAAAGATAGGCGAGGGGGTGGTGCGGGGGGGGGGGGGGGAGGGTGGAGGGCTGCGTGCAAGAAGGACATTTTTTTATTAAGTATTTTTGGTGTTTTGAGAGCCACGCAAAAAGGCATAAATTAGCTCTGAAAATTTAAATATTTGAACAAGGTGTATTTTTTAAAAGGAAGAAAGAAGCGAGGTAGGAAAATGGAGGCAGGGGGAGTAGTTAAAAGGAAGGAGGATTAAAAATAGAAGAAAAAAAAAGCAAATGTCCTCCTTTTTCCTCTTGCTTGATACAAAACCAGCCTGTCTTGAACCCCTTTCTTTTCCTATCCCTTGCCCACAAAATCTGACCTATATCAAGTGCTCCTTAGCTCAGCCCTGGCTGATGGCCACAGACTTCTGTCTTATTGGGATCTTTCCCAACATATGCAGCACCCAGCTGATCCATTTCAACATCTTCCCCTGGATCTCCAGCATCCACAAAACAAAACTCCCTGCCTTCCTCTCCCAGCCAGCCAACTTTCATTTCTTCCTACCTCCACTGGAAACTCGGTCTGTACTCAGCCACTTAATTCTTTCAACACTGTATACTCTTTGCTATTCATCATGCTGTCCACAGCACCTCCAAAATGCTATGGCCGTACTCTGGATGTACTGACTAGCTGAGAAGGACAATCAACATGACTCTTTGATTTGACCTCTCTGTTTCCCAAATGTTAAGAGCATGCTTTACCTAGAGTTGATCTCTTGTGAGATTAGCTACCAACGTTTTTATTGTATCTAGAACAGTACTATATGCCTAAAAGTAGAGAGAATAATTAATGATCTCTTTGTGTTAACATATTTCTGATTTAATCTTTCCCTTTATTAATCACATGTGTACATAGGAAACTTCAGTCACTCTGGTATTTCATCTGCAAAGACTTTTTGTGTCTCTAACATATTTGGACTTTTTAATAATAATGATTCCTACAATGTCATTGATTGGCTTTACCTCTGTAGTAACATGATCTATTTTTAACATTTTAGTAATTATCTATGTGTCTAAATATGAAATAATTTGTATATATTTAAATAATTTGGACATCATTCTATTTTATGGACATTTCTTTTGATAACAACTAACCAGGGTTGGATGAAGATTAGCAGTCTGCATTCTTGCAGATAGTTAGTAGTATCAAGCCTAACAAATATTAAAGAAACTTTGAGAAAGACATAGTGAACATCCTGGCTAGGCTACTACAGTTCTTAAGCTGCTGACCCCAACCATTCTCCAAAGGACTCAATTCTGATCTTACACTTTTCAAAAGAAAAGATTATCCTTTGTACTTGAATTATCATAGATAACTCTATAGGCTCTATAGCATAAAACTGTTTCAAAATTACTGTGCTGACTATGATCACAATAATAATCTTTTTTATAAATGTGTAAATTGTTTTACATGGCTCAGAACACTTTCTTAGGTTCATTATTGGTTCAACCAATGAATTTTAAAAAGAAGAAAGTTGTAGTCAGTACATCTAAATTATGAATAACTGGCTTCTTGGAATGTGCTGTGTAACAGAGGTTTCTGTCTTAGAGTTATATGTCAGAGAATATTTGTCATATTTGTGATTTTCCTAGGAATATTAACCAGCCACAGAATAAGTGAAAGTTCTCTGTGAATTGAAGTGATAATTTTCTGTACAGAGAAGGAAGACCATAGATTATATAGTAAAGAAAATATTTGATTCAATTCTCAAAAAAAATATGTATTTACTCAAACAGACTGTGTACACAGGAGCAAAAAACAAATGCAATAATCCAGCAATTATGATGCCGCTTCACAGTGATTTAAACCTCTTGGTTATTCGTGTTCTTTTTAGAAAATCTTTTAAGAATGTGTTAATGCTGACAATTAACCTCTGAAGGAGATAAACAGAAACAAAGCCTGCTGCTCCAATAAGCTAATCATTTCTAAGGAAAAAAAAATAGCAATGGAGTTGTGTAGCTTGGTTTGTGGTATTTCTGTTTGTCCTTAAGAGAGTGTCGAGGTATCAGTTGCCCCCAGGGGAAGCTAATCATCTTCCCACTCTACTAATAGAGTTTCATACTTGTATACAAACATGTATGAGACGTTGCTTGGGTAGAGGAAGAGGCAATAAGTAATTTGATGTGCTTAAACTCACATACAAATGAAATGTTGGTGAACTATGCCCAAAGCTGTGATTTCAGTTGCTTGCAGAGCCTTCTCAAACTTGCTCTTTGAAAGATGTAGTCTACTGAGGGCTAACCACAGGTTTTGTGTCTTTTAACATAAAAGGAAAGAAAAAGCACGTGGACTGCTCATTGGGGGGAAATCTCTCACAACCGTGAACTTTTCTGTTTTGGTATGATTTTGTAGTTTTCCAATGATCTTTCAACTTGGTTTGTTTTCCTTCAAAGCAGCCAGGAGTTGTACTAAGCCCATGACTATCATTTTCTGAAGTTTAAAAGAATTACAAAATAGGTAACTTCTACTGGGTGGTAGAAATGTTACACAACTTTATCAAGACTGTGATCATGTGAGTATTTACACGTGTAAAATTCCATCAAGGTACATGCTTACAATTATGCAAGCTATATCTTAGCTACAGTAAATTGACAATTAGGTGAATAAGAGAGTATTCATAAGGTGTGTAAAACTCTTGAAGTTAAGAAGATAGTTAATGAAGCTTATTCTTGAAATAATGTATCTATCCAATCATACAGATAACAAATGAACTTTATCCAGAGTGGTAAGATATTTTATCAACTATAACTTAAAATGCAAAACCATCTTCTATTCTCATAGTCAGTCCCTAAAATCCTTTTACGAATAGATAGTACAAAAAGTGATGATATTGACCATGTAATGACAGTATCAATTATGTAAGACGCTTTGCTGCTTAATCAGTAGATAGACTCAAACTAATCAATCACTTTCATTCTTTTCAATTTAGACATTTCAATCCCTGGCTCAAGAGATGATAAAGTTGGTCATAATTTAACATATACCTGTTTTGCCTGTGAAAATTGAATGAATTTACTACTTAGTATCTCAGAATTAACCTAAAGAAACTTGGAGAGAATGTTGCTCACAAGCATAGAATATCCACAGTTTTCAGATGTAGCATAGAATGGAGATAGCTGGTGAGCCTTTCAATACTGACTTTCTTAGAACCAAATGAAGCAGAGGATATCAAACACACAAACTAATTCTCTAGGGAGAATATAGTCCCCAAGGTAAATGGTTTCCTGGAGTTTTATTGGCAAAATATATATAAATAACTTGACAATGAAGAGTGTTTTCAGAGAAATTACAAAGGCATTGACTAGGACTGACATAGATTATCCTGTCCAAGTGTGTTACAGCTACACCTCAAAAGTGAGGAAGCCACACGTCATTTGAACAAATGTTTACAGATCCATAAGACTCAGGTATTCAGACTAATGAATTCTGACCATGATCAACAGTATTTTAACTGCAAAATATAAAAGCAGAAATCTACTGAATGACATCGATTTTGGCACAAAATCATTTAGATAGTGTTAATAATATATTCAGACCCCCAAAGAAAAAGACTATCAGGAAAACAAAGAAAGAAAGAAAGCATCGTTGGATTCTGGGTAACCTTCAAATTAATCCAAATGGCTTCTAGTCCACATATATAGACATCAAATCCTTCATCCCAGGCTAATATGCATCTGGAATTACCTATCAACTCTATATTGATATTTCATTAGGAATCTGTCATAGACTGAAATTTGTGTCTAGAAGTTATTTGGGCTTCCTGATTTTTTAAAAATAATTCTAGATACCAACATAGGTTAAAATAAATTTGGAATCTTTCTAAAAGTTTACATAGAGTATCAATTTGGTGCTTGTTGGTGTGATTTAAAATTTTAATGAAATGAATCAAATTGGCTGTAAGTCTTCTTTTCTTGTAACAACAAAAATAAATGAAAAGCATTTTTATATAATTGATGATACATTACAATAAAGAGTTCTTTTCATATAACTAATGATACATTAGAATGAGAAGAAGTGGTTTTTGTGCTCAAGAGAGAAAGCAGAGTAGGCCACTTATTGGAGATATGCTAGCCATGCTTCCACCCAATCATCTCACCTCCTTGACTCACAGGGATTGGGTAATTTTCTAGACCAATGTAGCTCGAATTTTTCTCTCCAGGTCCTGCCAAGCCCTGGCAGTCCCATAGCCCACTTATAAAATAAACATGTAGACACTTATATTATTTAAACTGCTCGGCCATTAGCTCAGGCCTACCATTGTCTAGCTCTTACTCTTATACTCAGCCCATTTCAGTTAATCTACATGTAGCCACATGTTCTGTGCCTTTACCTGCTGCCTTTACATGCTGCTACCTGGATGGCAGGCTGGCGTCTCTTCCTCAGCCTTCCTGTTCCCAGAATTCTCTTCTCTGCTTGTCCCACCTATACTTCCTGCCTGGCTACTGGCAAATCAGCATTATATTTATACAGAGCGATATCCACAGCACTTTCCCTTTTCTTTCCATCTTCCATTTCTCAGGTATCATTATATTCATTCTCAGGTCTTTGATGGGATTGAAGACTAGCAGTTATAGTTACAACTTAGTACATATATATATATATATATATATATATATATATATATATATATAGTATCTTAGATAGAACTTATTAAGTATTAGATTTAGTTCCTTTAGGATAGGACACTTTTTGGAATGATCTTTGTAACATATCATTTACCTTCATGTGCACATGCATACAGTTCAGCATACCCAGCAAGTTAGATTTCTGATACTAAAGGAAACCAAAAGTTTTTTCATTGGTTTAATTATTAAGGCCACTCCATGTAGTTAAAAGGGAGGTTTATTTTGCGAGGTAACTTACAAGAAGTGCTCCAGACTTCTCCAGATTTTAGTATGTATCTCTTGTTTGATATTGTTCACGTTGGTTGTAGTTCCATCTTATGTAGGTCATTGTCCCTTATTACTCCTGGACAATATTTGATAATCATTCCTATTGTATATAGTCTTGTATTAGGTTAGAACCTTCTTATTTAGACAAAAGGGGGAGATGTAGTGGGTAGCCATTCCAGCTTTGATCTGGAAGTTTCAACCCCCTTTGAGGCTTCGGTAACTGTCACACCTACAAGGCAGAGCTGAGAGAGGACCTTGAAGAACCAAGATCCAGATACGCCAGCACGCTTGGTTCCTGGACCCTGGACGCTGGAGGTAGACTGAGCAGAGTTCTCCAGAGAACACTGCCAGATTGCACTATACCTTTCCCAGACCCTGTTACCTATCCCTTCACTTGTAAGTTACCTCGCAAAATAAACCTCCCTTTTAACTACGTGGAGTGGCCTTAATAATTAAACCAATGAAAAAACTTTTGGTTTCCTTTAGTATCAGAAATCTAACTTGCTGGGTATGCTGAACTGTATGCATGTGCACATGAACATGAATGTGTGCACACAGTACAGTTATACTTCATGACCCTATCCAATATTCTTTTCTGAATCTGACTGAATTTTCGTAGAAACATCCATGTCGGTCAAAAATGTAAAAATGAAAATAAAGTTATATGGCAACCCCACACGAATGAAATATGAGTTATGCACAGTGCTGGCACCTGAACCAGCTCTCTTGGGTATTTCTTTTTTATGCTGTGTTGTGATTATAGTCTTTTTGTCTTGTTCTTCATTTTACATATGCTTACATAAAGTTTAGCAAGAATGGCCCATTGTTTCTAACTTGAGCATTAGATTAATAAAAACTAGAATGTACCTTTAGAAATATTATCTTTCTCCCAGGCAGGAAAAATTGTTCTGGCATAAATTCAAAAGCCGCATTTTCTTGGCTTTTGCCTTAAAGTAGAACTGACAGCCATGAGTTAAGGAAATAATTACAGAAAAGGATGCAGAGGGAAATAAACCTGGAGCAAAGAGACATATAACACCCAGGAATTACAACTTTGTGTGGTCAGCACTTTTATTTGTGGAGATAGTCTGCCTATGTATTATCTATATGGGAATACATATGGTAGCAGGTGCATATAAAATATTTATACATTACTTGTCAAGCACAAGTACATATTTATGTTTGATGTTTATTGTTTCTATCACTACATGATCAAGGGACTTTAGAGAAATTAAAAATACACGTTAGTTCTGGCAGTCATAATAAATTAATTTAACATCATAGAATAATTAGTTCTGTACTGAAATATAATTTTGGAATGACTGTCTTTATTAAATAATGGATGAAAGTGACTAGTGAAATACTCTTTGTAAGTTTCAGATTAAGATAGTAAGTGATATTTAATTTCCTTTCCATAGAATTCTACAAAATGAATAAGGAAAAATACACAAAAGCCCCCAGTCAGCAATGATTACCAAGTAAGAGAATAAAAAATTGAAATTTCATAAACCAGCCACTGTGGGAGAAGGAAGAAGTGCCCACAATTAGCTCCAATCCAGACTGTAACTTGCTGAGGTGTGGATCTGAGATGTCCTCTAATGACTCATAGATACAGCATTGGTGACCAGCCTGTGATGCTTGTGGGAGAGAGTGGGAGTTTCAGGAGGCAAAGTCTTGCAGAAAGAAGTTAGGTCATGATGAGTATGCCCTTGAAGGGTGTCTTAGGGTTAATATTGATGTGATGAAGCACCATGACCAAAAACAACTTAACGGAGGAAGGGTTTATTTGACTTCTGTATCCTGAGTCACAATTCACTGAGGGAAGCCAAGGCAGGTACTCAAACCAGGCAGGAACCTAAAGACAGGAGATAATACAGAGGTCATGGAGGAGCTCTGCTTACCTGCTTGCTCCTCATGGCTTACACAGTGTGCTTTCTTACAGACCCAAAGACCACCAGCTCAAGGTGCTACCAAATACAATGGGCCTTCCAACATCAACCACTAAACAAGATAATTATCTACAGCCCAATCTTACAGAAGCACTTTCTCAACAACAGCATCAAATTTAACTGCTAGCAATTTCACTGGACTGAGCATTAGTGGAAAATACTCCTGAAGAGAGGTGGGTGGGGTCAAAGGAAATAAAGGATGGAACACCCCTGGTATAATAAAGACCCCAGCATTCCACAGTGAAAAACCAAAATAATCAAGTAAAAATGTCAACAAAGACACCCTAAACTCTGCACTGTGTGGAGAGGCTATAAGCCACTTCATGCCATGCCGTCTGAGCTCCCACATTTTGCAAGATCATCTCCTCTATGCCTTACATGTTAGAATTTCCTCAAGAAATATTTACTAAGAAATGTTAAATTTTGCATTTTAGCTTAAAAGCACAGAACACGTATCTCAGAAAATGCAGCATTACATTGCCCACAGCATACTGAAGCAAAAAAAAAATATATATATGTTTACAGCAAGACGAAGAGGTAGATTTCATCCGCACTGAATCAATGGCTGTTCCTACAAATGAAACCCTGGTGTGCCATTTCACCTTAAAATGATCCTTCATGCCCAGAGACCTCAATCTGCCTGCCATGGCCACAAAAGAGTGACTGATTCACAGTTTTCTCTAGCTTATCAACCCCTCCAGTCTCAACTTCCTTTTTCCCCAGGATAGAGCAAGAATTGCGTTCACATTTTACCAACAACCATTCTTTTCCTACTGGCTTCTGTGATCCCATTCTCTCTGCTTTGTAGCCTCGTGTCTTCTGTACTGGCCAATTCTCCTAGTGTGTTACGTGAAGGTTGATCTCTACAAGACTTTTTACCTCTGACGCTGATTGTCCCCGATGTATTTTAATGTCCCTTTACTACCATATCAAATTATCACAGATGTTAAGCAATGCTGTTTTTGTTCACAGTTCCAAAGGTCAAAAGTCAAACATCAGTTGCCCTGGCCTAAGCTTCTGGTGTTCAGATGACGGTCTCTGGAGGAGAAGCAGCTCCTTTGCCTCTCCCGGATTCTGGTGGCCACAGCATCCTCCAGCTTGGGGTTGTTCCCGTCCTCTGTGTAGCACATCAGTCTCTGATCCATGCTATCACATCGATGTCTCCTCTGACATTGAGCCTCCTGCCCTTTGCTTTATGGGGTGCCCTGCATTTCATCAAGTCTACCCAGACCACCTGGAATAATCTTGTATCTTTATCTTAAAATCCTTTATTCGAATCCAAACTGTGAAGTCTCCTGTGCTAAATCTAAGACACCAGTCACAGGTTCCAGGTACTAGGAAATGGACATAGCCTCATATTGTAGAGAAGTGGGTACTATACTGTACTTCTTCCCGGGGTTCTAATTCCCAAGTCTTTAATAATAGTGGACTAAAGGATCTCAAGACTATTTCTGAGTGGAAATTGTTTTGCTAACCACAAATCTACTTATCTTTTTTCTTAATTTAGTATCTCACAAAATATTCAGGCAATCATCAATCCGTTGTTTAACATTTTATCTAAATAAAATCATCTTTTCTTTTCTAATATGTTCAAACTTCTTCCTCAACTGGAATTAGTTTTACCACAATGCACTCATCATTAACGACTGCCCCCCTTCTCTGGGTTTTGACTGTTTACTCAGTACACGCTCTCGAATGTTCTTTCACTGTGTTAAAGCCATGCTTTCATAGCACTATACGCCATTCCATCTGTAGTTCTTAACACATTATAATTTTACACAGAGTTATAACTTTATATAAGTTCAGTGGTATGACTGTTTTATTCATGTTTCCTCCACTAGACTGTAAGTCTACAGAAATAAGTAATGTGTACTCCTATAATTCCGTTAACTCTACACAGATCGGCACAGAGAACATTTAAAAGTATTTGTTAAAGAAGTGAATTAATTTTCTGCCAAGAGTTGTACTAGGCTTCAAATAAATAAGAAATCCATTTTCCATCTCCCATTATTTTATGAACCTTTCTTTCAAAACATTTCACTATTTGTTTTCATTACCAGGAAGGTAATTGAATCTAATACAATATTTTAGTAATACTTAAGATACCTTAAGCGACTTGGTGATATTTTAATATATTAGTATGTAAACAAAACTGCTTGATTTTCCTCCTGAAAGGAACATGCAGAAATGATCTTGGATCCTAAACTACCTCGCCTGGTTTGAAGGGAAAGATCTCAACAAGCAATTACTCTAGCATCCTTACAATGTATGGAATCCTTAACCTCAATACTGTCAAGTAGATAGGTCTGTAGTGTTGACTAATTGAAGTGGTCATTTGGAGCACCATTTTTCTATCTGTTTTCTTTTTTTTTTTTTTTTTTTTTTTTTGTTATTGAAGATCACCTGTCTTCATGATAGGAAACGAGCAAGAAATATGGTCTTCACTATCACCCTACCCTATGAGAAACTCCATAGTTTTCATGTAGGATGGTTTCATTCGATTGTGTCACCAGCATTAATAGCAAAAAAGGGGGGGGGGGGGGTTATTGCCTTGTCTTGATTTATTTCGATAAATTTATGTAAAATCATACACTGAATAGGTCTTACACAATAGACTTACCACAGTTCTCCAGGTTGGAAATTCTCAGAAAAAGGCACTAGGAGATTCAGTGTTTGTTGAGACTTCCACTTCCTTCTGATAAGTCCTTAAAAGGTACAAGCTCCCTTACGCTGGTTTCATGGGTCACTTATCCTACTACCGGGGTCTGTGCCTCTATAATGTAATCATATCTATGTGCCATGCCCTAATAATAGCAAATTGAAGGGCAAGATTCCAATAGGGAGAGAACACCAGGACTCAGACCACAGTGTGCTCCTAGGCTTCATAACTTTAGCACAATTTCTTACTTAAGAACGTTAAAAATTGTAACACTGTAGATCATAATCACATAAGAATGATTGTGCTGAGAATTTTGATTTCCTATCTCCTTTCAGCCTTCCCACTAGATACTTTTGACAAATAGTCATCACATTATTGCTTTTTTTAATCATTAAGTGAAGCAATGAGATTTTACTGTACGAGCCATTGACATTTCCCATTGACAAATCTGTCTTATTTCAGTTAGGAAAACCCCAAAGACAGGGATACCTTTTTTGGTGTTATTATATTGTTGTTCGGTTGATTTTGTTTCTTGCTTTTGAGGTTTGTAGCCAGGATGCTCTAAAACTTGTAATACTTCTGCTCCTGCTTGAAGGTACTGGGGATATAGGCATGGACTACCACACCAAAGAGGTCCCTTTTGTATTGAAGTTCTAACTCAGACTGAGAGCTTCTGAAGTGATTTAACTAACAATAGTAACATTACACATTTTTTTGACTTTACAAATCGGAATTAATAAATGATACCTTTACTTGATTAAATCCTACAGTCAATTAATGGCAAGTAGTTACTCTGAATTTACGCAGATTCCGTTATCTGAAAGAAACGTGCACGTGTGATAGCACAGTTCAATATTTATGAAGACTTTTCTCTATGACTAAAGAGACACCTGTTAATGGATTTCTAAAAATGAGATTCAGTAATTATCACTTCACTGATTATGTATTTCAGAATTTTATCAGTCGGGTGCTTTGTCATTTCTAATTTGGAATTGGAGGAGGGTGAGGAAAGCCTGATCTCACTGTGGTTTTCACAACAGAGGCCAACACCTTGAACCTGCTTCTAAACATGTTGGGGGGGGGGCATGAAGACCGTGGCTGCTTCTCTAAGGTGAAAAAGGCGTGCATTTAGATTATCGAAGCCACGATCATCTCTCTCTCTCTTTTCAATTCTATTTCAGTTCTTCCCTGACCTGTCACTGCCACCTCATTGTTTTACAAGTATTGATAAATGTGATAATGAGTAATGACATCTATTCATGGCGAATGTGTAAGGTCTAAAGTTACCGAGTTTTTCATTAAGAAAATGTGTCTCTAGCAGGGTCAGGCACCTTGATGTAATCAGACTGGCTCCAGTTCTGTAAACAAATGGACCACCCTTAAGTTTCACAGTGTCTCTTTGCGACTTCCACGCACCTTCCATTTTGGTCCTCTTAATGACACAGGTGATGTCATGGAGGTTTAAGTGCAAAGACTTGTTTCCACTCTTATTTTTACCCATTAAAATGCAAATGATGTGGGACTTTCTTGTGCTTTAATCCCAGAGAAGCTTTGGGTATGCAATGTTGAGTACTTGCTTTCAAAGTGAATTCTTATATACACAAAAATGACCACTGAGAAACTAGAGAAGCAAGGCGCATGTGGAGATCAAAAATGACCTTCCTTCCTTGGGTTCCGAGTGAGACTGGCTGGGTAATAACCACCCACCATCCCCAAAGCAAAAGTGTGTGCCTGTTACCTCTATAGCTCCGTCATATTAGGATTTCAAAGCTTTATCCTTAAATTATCAACAGATGTGAATTGTTGAACTCTGTGAAGTCTCAAACCCTGGGACAAAATGGCTGAGGTGGTTATTTAACATATCAAAGCAGACCTGGCCTCTAGGTTCTCCCAGCATCCCTCAGTCCCAATCTGGTGCAGGATATGTCTGGAATACCTGGCCCTCAACCAGGTACTCTCCAGCCTAGGGGTTGGGTTGCCTTTCCCCCAGAGGCTTTTCCCTATATTATGCAGCTGTTTGGGTTACCAGCTCCTTATTTACTTTTTGCCCTCTTGGCTGCTGCTCCTGGTGTCCCATGCTACATCCCCCTGTACCCCCCCAGCCCATTCCACCCCACCCTCACCCCACCTCTCCTCACATGGCTCACATAGACTCACCCAGATGTCTCCCCTACCTCTGACTATTCTCTCTCTCTCTCTCTCTCTCTCTCTCTCTCTCTCTCTCTCTCTCTCTCTCTCTCTCTCTCTCTCTCTCCTACAATAAACCTTCTCCTCCATCATACCAAGGAACAGGCCTGTCTTTTAATTTCTTTTTTTTATTGAAATCTAAGTAAAATATTGTTACCTGTGTAATCAATGTAAGAAAAACGACCCACCATAAGATTTTGTCCATTTTGAATACAGTTTTATCAGCAATTTGCTTGAAAAGCCATCTGGTTGCTAAACCCTTGAATATCATCCATTTATGTACTGTTCTTAGACGTGTAAGCCAAATAAATACTACTAATTTCAAGATGAAAATTAAGTTGAACAGAAGATATTGATTTTTATTATGCATAGAAGTGCAATTTTAAAAACAATACATGTATATGTGTGTACGCATATACATACAAATTTTAATATTCACTTCCTGATTCTCAGTGTTATATGAGTCGCGTATCTTCATATACAAACAAACATAAAGGTGACTCATATTTATTCAAATACCCATTACTACAATCTCAGTATAAAGCAGTGACATTTTTCTCCTCTCCCAGGATCACTGGCCCCAGAGACCACAGAGGATCACCTGGCTTTGCCTTTCCCTCGCTCACTTCAGGATCCATCAGCTGTCACCAGCTCTGTATTTCAGATCCTCAAGTTTCCCAACAAGAAAATAAACTATATGTCTCACATGATATCCACCTAGACACATATTACTCCACATTGCCTTTGGAAAATGATTAAAACTAGTCACAGTCATGGTAGGAACGTTGGCAGCCCAGTGTGTGAGACAGAGATATCTAGAATCTTTGAGTCCTTATTTTGCTTCTAGGATTAACCCACGAAATTAGCTTTCTACTCTTCTGTAATTAAGGTCAATACTGAGGTCTGGCTGTTCAGGACCACTACCTCCAATCCAATGACCAGCATTCCATAACAGTCACTTAGGTCTGTCTGAATTTATTGCCTTTCCTTTGATTTTGTTTTCACTTAAGCTATCAGCTATCCCTTTTCAGCTTTTACCTAGACTACTTTTAATCATCATCTTAGTTTTTGGCTCCTGACAAGTAACTTTCAGCTGAAACCATATAGATAAGCTGCTTTCTCCATCACTGTCCCAGGCTAGAGGAAAACCATTTCGTTTCAGCCCCACGTACCCATCTCATCCTCCGTTGCTCCCAGGAAATACACATCAATTTCAATAAGCATTTACCTAAATACTTCTATTGCTATTTCAGGAGCTCATTATTTAGTGATCTCTTTGCTCCTCTGTCTGCCTAAAAATGACGCTGCAAACAGGCTTTTGGTTCAGTCATTGTATCGAACACAGTAACTTCCTTCTTCAATAATCACCTCTTCTTTGTGGAGGGAGAAGGTGATGAGGGAGCATCCTTCTACTTCTGAGCCAAAAGGTTTATTTTGCCATTTAACAAACACAATGAAATGACAACGGTTGAATATCTAACCAAAAAATAAGGAAGAATTTTAGAGTACAGTCAGAAACAATAAAATCTTTCATCTAAAAATATTTTTTCATTGAATAAATCGAATGGTTAAATAACGCTACTTTAATTGCTTGTAGAGTTTGAAAAGCATTGTTTTAATTATATGCTAATTACTTCCAGCCAGTTCATATTATAAGCCATTCAAAGGCTTTAAGCAAAAACTAAATGAGGCATATCTGTGAAACAATTGACTTGCCATAAATATATATTTGGGATTAAGTAAAATTATCCTATATACTACAAAAAAAAGCCAAAAATGAAATATTCTCATAAACTATGTAATCTTTGCTTAACTTACTTATTTATATAATTGACCAATTCACATTTTTGCTGAAACCATAGCTTAAGTCTATCTATGCCTATGACATTTTATTATGAAAAGCAGGTACCCCAGAATAAATCCATAGACATTTGAATTCTGCATACATACACAGGATCTTACATAAAATGTTGGAGTACTCCAAATATTACAACTTTCTAAATAATAAATTAATAGACGCAAGAATCAAAGGGAAACTAGCAGTTCCCAAAACCTAATTCTGATATTTTATATACTCCAAAATGCAATCCAAGTTCTATCAAAGGAGATTTACAGGATATTACTAACAAAAAGAGACACTGAGAGCCAGCCACTTGAGACAAATTCAATTAATCAAAATTTCAATGTGGAAAATTTTCAAATGGCCTCCTGCCCCCAGTGCCAGAGGAGTAATGCATTTACTAGCCCTGTGACTTTCAAGTCAGAGAAAATACGATGGCACTTCATGGGTTCCAGATGCATTATAAGGTACCCCGTTGTTGAGCTTTCAGAGTGATATACACTAGATACTGCATGAGCTTATGCAGTATCTTAGCATCACTCTTTAAATTTTTTTTTTAGATTTACTTATTTTTACCTTATGTGTGAGTGTTTTGCCTGAATGCCTGTGTGCTCTCTATGCTCTTAGCTGCTAAGCCATCTCTCCAGTCCCATGGCACCATCACTCTTTACACTACATTAAGTGAGTGTGATAGCCTAGAACCTCAAGCTCATTGTACAGCAGTTCATGCTTTCTTTTGCTCTGTACATTTGATCTAGCTTACAAATGGTTTCTGAGGACTACAGCTGTCATCTCTTCAGCAGCTGCATTATCTTAGAACCCTCCGGTGTTTCTCGTGTTCGCATCACAGAACTCATTAGGATATCAAGCTGTGAACAGTCTCCATCACCCAGAATATCTAAAATCATCCCATGACACTACTTATGCTTCCAATAAAGATGAGATAGTCGGGGGGTGGTGGTGGCCCACCTCCTTAATCCTAGCACTTAAGAAGCAGAGGCAAGTAGATCTCCAAGTTCAAGGCCTGCCTGGTCTCCAGATTGAGTTCCAGGGCAGCCAGGGCTACAGAGAGAAATCCTGTCTCAAAAAAAATAATAATAATAATAATAAATAGATTAAAAAGATAAGACAATAGCATTAATTCAAAGAGACGTTCCAGGTGTAATCTACTCATCCCATGATGTGGTGATGTGTAGTTAACAAAACAAGAAAAAAAGGGAGGAGAGTCAAATAGATGTGTGGGGAAAAGTGATACTCAAATTAGGAGAATAGACTTCCAAAATCTATGACCAAAAAAGTCATGTGCCAGAAAATAGTATTGTTTAAGGAAAGAAGACAGCAACCAGACATCAGGAATCAGAGAAAAACACACTGCATGTAGAGAAAGCAATGTGGACCATGACTGGTGAATTTGATGGATTTTTTAACGGAAATACTCTCCAACCACGTGCAGCCTTGGTGGTAAAATGCCTAAAGTATCCAAAGAGAAAATCAAACTCGACAGAAAATCTTAAAGTTTGAAAAACAACAAAGACAGTGATCCTAACCTCGGCCCATTGCTTCATCTTTTTGCCCCACTGTGACAAAATATCAGAACAGACAAAGCCAACCCCAGTCGGACGGCATGGTGACAAGGGAGACAGTGAGCTCACAGGGTACTGGACTGAGCAGTGGTGAGCAAAGGCCATCAGTTTCTTCCAGGCGACCCAACATCGCAGTGGGACTAAACCCAGCCTTCAGGACAGTATGAAGAATCCAGGAGTGCTGTAGCTCAGTGGTGGACACTTGCCTACCGAAACCTGGGGTCCTCGTACTAGCATGGCAAAGAAAAAAAGGAATGTGAATCTACTACAGTGTATTATTTATAATATATAAATTTAATCCAAAATCTTTTGTGAATAACGGAGATTAAACAATAGGAAATTATGAACCTCCACACAAAGCAATAAAAATGTTCTATAGTAAATTTCTTGTAATTTAACTGAAGCAACCCAACATTAACTCTGAGCAACTAGGGTACATGTAAACTCTGTATTATACTCCAAGGAAGTTCTTAACAACATTCAGAGAGATCCATAGTTAAGGAACTAAGAGAATAATTAAAAAGAAATATCAGAACTGCTTAACAAATTAAAAAGACAAAGAGAAAATGGAAAAAAAACAAAAGTGAAACAATTTAAAAACTCAAAATATAACAGATGTCAGATGGCAAACCCAAAAGAGAGCTTTATATTAAATGCAAAATGAAGCTTTACATTAAACGTGAATTGACCACCCGAAATTCAAAAGACAAAGCTTGTTAGACCCGATCAAATCTTCTTGGTTATCAACTTGTCTACCTATGGAATCAACTAAAACCGAAGCAAGTGGGCCGCACCTGTGGGATGTTCTTGGACCAGGTGAGGTGGGAAAACCAACCCTGAAACTGGATGATTTGAGACTGGAAGACACTGAAAGACACCCTTGCAATGCCATGTGAGCTTCCAAGCAAGGGAAGCAACTGATAGTCCTACCCAGCTGGGATGCTTGTGACCCACAACCATGACCAGCATGTCAAGATATGACTAAGGGTGCAGTAGTTGCTCTCACATCTTGGTGGAAAACAACAGCTGTCTAATTGGACTTCAGGCCTGCTCACCAGGAGGGAGATCATGCCTGATATTGGAAAGGAACCCATCATCCCAGAGCTGCAAAGGTCATGGATCTTAGAGGAAAACCTGTTGCTGGAGAATTTCTCTCCAGCTCCCGCCACCAAGTCCCGCCAGTCCCAGAGCCCACTTATAAAATAAACACACAGACTCTTACATTATTTAAACTGCTTGGCCATTAGCTCAGGCCTGTTATTGTCTAGCTCTTACTCTTATATTTAGCCCATTTCTATTAATCTTTACTTTGCCACATGGCTCATGGCTTACTGGTACCTTACATCTTCCTTGTCCTGATGGCGGCTGCAGTGTCTCTCTCTCCGCCTTCCACTTCCCAGAATTCTTTTCCTTGTCCCGCCTATACTTCCTGCCTAGCCAATGGCCAATCAGTGATTTATTTACTGACCAATCAGCAACACACTTGACATACAGACCATCCCACAGCACTTCCCCTTTTCTTTTCTTAAAAAGGAAGGTTTTAACTTTAACATAGTAAAATTACATATAACAAAACAATTATCAAGCAAGAATTACAGATACAATATTAAAGAAGAGATCCTATCTACCTTATATTTGTGAGTTTAAGGTTTTATATCTAACTTATCTTTTATTATAACTAAGGAAAATTGTAAGTATCTAGTCTTTAACCACATCAAAGACCTCAGGAGGATATAACACTGCCTGAGAAATGGGAGAAGGATGCAAGCAACTTTTGGGAGTCTTGCAGGGTAGACAGAGACAGCTGAGCCTGGACAGTCATGCAAAGTTTTCTTGTAAAGTTGGGGCATCTGTCTTCAGCCCACAGGCCTAGAGTCTCTTATTCATTTTTTTCTGTGTCTTGTAGAATGTCTGGCAGTTTTCTCTGCAAAGCAGGAACCTGAAAGACCATTTTGTCAAGCAAAGTTCAGTGGTCACCTTTCTATGGGTCCTGCATGTCCAGTTGATCAAGCAGTCCAGGCAAGAACAGTTTCTTGCCCAAATGGCTATTTTTGTCAAGGTGAAGATAAACTCCGTATGGAGTGTCTTCGATGCCCATCCTCCTCTCTGAAGTAAATCGGTGCTGTCAGGAGCAGACATGTCTCACTGTCCAGAAAGTCTAAATTTTTAAAACATTTTAAATGCCATATTCTGTAGGTCTTTGAAGTGTTTGAAGACTACCTATCTATCTGAAATATATCTATGTATACCTAGAAGACTTAACTAACATGGCTATAAATATTATCATAGATGACTAACTATTAATCTATTTTTTAATTATCCATTACAATTTTAAATGAGTTACATAAACATAATACCTCAAACAAGAATAGAAATATATATACAGTATAACAAAATTAAGTTTAAATTTGTATCAATAAACTAAAATCTATAGCAATGTAAAACATTTTAAACAAGTTGTTACTCTTTAAAAGTAGGTTCCTTAATCTACCCTTTCATCCTATCATATCTAAACTATTCCCCTTTTTGTTTTAGAAAGAGATTGTATTTATAATCAACCTGATTTAAATAAAAATATTGTTTTTTCTCTGTCCCACAGCAGAGGGCTCTTCTGATTTGGGACACAAGAATCTCTTAACCATTTTTTTTTTTTTGAGCAATATGTCTGGGTTTAGAGGGGGAGTGAGCCAATTCCATCTCTAAAGCCAGCTTGGTATATTTGGGAATTTGGGCATAGCTTCTCTTACTACTTCCTGCTGGAGGGGGGCGCTGTATCTTCTGGAGACAGAAAGAAAATTTTAGGATCATGGAGTAGTCCGTGAGGCTGTATATCTGAGCCAGTTGACTTGAAACCATTCTGGATGTTGAATCATCTGGGCCATGGTGTCATTGGAGACCTTTCAGGGGGTCTTGGCTGGTCAAACCTGATGTATCTTAATCTGGAACAAATCCATAGTCTCTGGCTTTCTGTGGAAACAAGAGCAGAGACTCTTTTCCAAAGCAACATATCCTTATATCCAAATTTTGAAGTCAAGGTACCTTTAAAATATACATTTTGGCATAACTCAACAGCTTTTACAATCAAATGTTTTTCTGCAGTTACGAATATCAAAGAGAACATAATCCAGATTCTCTGTGTGGTAGTCATCTTTACGTGGCTTATTTTTTTATATTAGCTTGAGCCTATTCCTTTTAAACTGCAGCCTTCTAAGCCTGAAACGGCGCAGTGGCTGCTGGCTCCGCCCACTTCAGCTTCCCAACATGGCGGTGGTCCGCTTTCCACCAGCTCTGGGAGCCGTAACTCTCAGAAATAGTGGGTCTACACTTTTACCAAAGTAGCGTGTAGCCCAGAAACTTCTTTTTTTTGGTTTTGTACTAGCAAAGGCTAAATCCACCACATAGCTTAATGTGTTACTTGCAGAGGCCTCATTCCTACCATACTGCAGGTCAAGAGTGCACACTAGGAACCCGCCAGTAGCTCAAACCGGCAGCTGCTGCTCATTTGAGAGAGACAATTAGGAAGCTGTTTTTAGTTCCGTTTTAGAATCTTTTTTCTAAGTTTTTAGGTGGAAACTCTTGCCACCACGTTGGACGCCATTTGTTGCTGGAGAATTTCTCTCCAGCTCCCGCCACCAAGTCCCGCCAGTCCCAGAGCCCACTTATAAAATAAACACACAGACTCTTACATTATTTAAACTGCTTGGCCATTAGCTCAGGCCTGTTATTGTCTAGCTCTTACTCTTATATTTAGCCCATTTCTATTAATCTTTACTTTGCCACATGGCTCATGGCTTACTGGTACCTTACATCTTCCTTGTCCTGATGGCGGCTGCAGTGTCTCTCTCTCCGCCTTCCACTTCCCAGAATTCTTTTCCTTGCCCCACCTATACTTCCTGCCTAGCCAATGGCCAATCAGTGATTTATTTACTGACCAATCAGCAACACACTTGACATACAGACCATCCCACAGCAAAAACCTTATACCATCAGCTTATTAAACCAATTATAGTTCCTCACTACACTCTAAGAACTTAGCTTCATAGCCACAGAAAGTACAGCTCTCACTCCTCACCGAAGAAACTTCTGTTTGCCACAGCTGTGCACCATTACAGAACTCCACAGCTAGTCAAAATGCAGAGGACAGCTGAGTATGGGATGGCCAGCCCCAGTGGATATGTCTATGTCATCACTCCTGCACCTAAGGCTTAGGGAGCACGGTGGAAAGATGAACAAGGGGGACCAGGAAGTCTGCTGTGAGGTTGTGCCTTGCCGGTGATCCCTAAACAGTATGATTGCCTAAACAAGACCCAAACAATGACCATGCCAATAGGCATGTTGGGGGGGGCGAAATCTGACTCCTAAACAAAGAACTACAGGCAACTATAGACAGGATGAGCCCTCTAATTGGTTATCCAGTACAAATCTGGCAGCTCTGAAATCATAGACATACAAGTAATACAAAATGGACTGAGCGGGCTGTACTTGTGTATTTATGCATTTATATGTGTATGTGTGTAGCAATTAAAGGAAAGGGGGTTGTGTATTTGAGATGCCACAAGGAGAGAAGTCATGGGGGAGGCTGAAGGAAGGGAAAGGAGGAGAATGATATAATTATATTTTAATTTCAAATCAAGCATAAAAATAGAAAGGAGATGCCTTTGAAATAAAAAATATAAAACTATATGCCCATATATTTGACCTCCCTTTCATCGGGTTTGTTTTATTGAATGGTATGAGATCTTTACATATTCAAAGCACCAGTCGTATATGAGATATCTCTTTTTCAAATACTGCTTCTCCTTTCTTTTTCTTCACATTGCCTGCTAAAGAGCCAAAAGTTTAATACTGTAATGTTAGGAGTCTATTTGTCACACACACACCCGGCCCCTCCCACCTGCAGCACATGTATCCCTAAAGACAAGTGAATGCCACCACACCTAAGCATCTAGGAAATGCAAATCACAGTGACAGTCATTTCCTACCCGATTAACTGAAATTCAGAGGAATGAAATGCTAAGTGTTGGGGAGCGTTTGAAGTACTTGCAACCCAGTGCACATATATTGCAAAGCTGCACAGTCATTTTGGGAAGCTGTTCAGCAACTACGACGATACCAGTCAGGGATCTGCTTCCCTCAGCACGCCCCCCGCCCCCCTTCTCCTAGATAATTAGCCAAGAGAAACACTAATGTCTGTTCAATGTTTGAAGACAAATTATATTTTAGAAACTTTAATTATATTAGCCAAATCTGGAAATACCTGCTTATTAATTTGTGAATGGGTAAAAAAGTTACAGTATATCCAAGTCAAGAAATAGTATTCAGCAAGGAGAAGTAATTACTTATATAGCAAAAATCAGAAATGAACCTCAAATCTACTAAAAAATGAAAAAGGTCAGATGCTCAAACCATAGACTATCTCATTTCAATTATATGGAGTTACACAAATCCGTTTATGTGGAATTAGATAAGAGGGAAAGTCTAATGACTAGAAGTAGGTTGTGATTAGTAGAAATTGGGGAAATTGGGTAGTTGATTGAAATTTTGAAAAGATTGGAATGATGTTTTTCCCATCATGTTTTTTTTCCCCATCATGATTATATTATGATGGATTTTTTTCAAAACTCAAATTGTACACATAAACAATCATGAATTGTGTTGTATTTAAGTCACTGTTGGATCTGAGGCAAAATGGTGTTGAAAAATCTTTAGAATAGATAGATTTGATTTTTAAAACCTGACAAAGAAACAGAGCCTTGAACGGAAATTCAACCATTAAAGAGTTTCATTTAATAACTTAGACACATTTTCTCATACATACTGAGGAAAAATGAAAATATAAGACATAAATTCAAACAGTGTTACATGTGGATTCATATGGTTATCCAGCAAGCTCTTCATGGGAAAGAGACATTACAAAATCTAAATAATTCCAGGCAAAAGTTCCCATAGTTCTGTTGGGTTAATGTAAAAAGAGATTGCATAGACCATAGCCCTACTCTAGCAGCAAGATGCCACAGCATGTGTGGTGTGCTTTGCCCAGAGAATCCCACCTAAGTACTGAGTTGTACTGGGCGTGGTCACATTGTCCTTCTGTGGTATCTGAGGTATGGTATCTGAGTCTCAGACTCTCCAGGGAAATATGGACATTTTCCATAAAGTTTCCAGCCTTTCCAGTAAACTGGCATAATAGAGTCCAGTGAATCTAAAAGTCTAGTCTCACTGTTGCTTAGGTCAAACACTGGCCAACACCAAATTGTGGATAAAAGGATTTATTTGACTTACAGGTTTCAGTCCATCGTCAAGAAAATCCAAGGCAGGAACTTGGAAACAAGAGCAAAAGCAGAGGCCCTGGAGGAACGCTGCTTACTGACCAGATCCTTCTGTCTTGCTCACCTGGCAAGGGGTCGCATGGCCCACAGTGGGCACCACCCACACCTCCCGCATCAATTCTCAAGGCAAGTCTGATAGATGCAATTCCTCAGTTTAGTTTCCCTTTTCCAAGTGACTCTGATTTGTGTCAAATTGACAAAAACTCAACATGACAGTGTCCAAAACACACAAAATTGTCTTATTATTTAAAAATGTAAGAAAAATTTTTCAGCGTTAACTTTTAGGACATCAGTCTGTTTACCAAATTGCTACACAAAAACAGACTCCGTGCGGATGCTTTAAAATGCAATCCATGGCCGGGCGGTGGTGGCGCACGCCTTTAATCCCAGCACTCGGGAGGCAGAGGCAGGCGGATCTCTGTGAGTTCGAGGCCAGCCTGGACTACCAAGTGAGTTCCAGGAAAGGCGCAAAGCTACACAGAGAAACCCTGTCTCGAAAAACCAAAAAATAAATAAATAAATAAATAAATAAATAAATAAATAAAAAATAAAATGCAATCCATAAAATCATGCATGAGACGAGCCCTGCTCACTGTCGACATTTCTCCTTGGCATTGTATTAGAGGTCCAGACCTGAAGACCTAAGTGGAAAATAATTGATAAGCAACAAAACAAAACTGTAATTATTAGCAATTGATATGACTGTTTCAAAAAACTAAGAACAAGAATCCGGCTTCTGCAGAAAATTCGAATGTAACAAAAAGAGAGCACTAGATCTAAATGCACTTGCTTCTAGGCTATGTCTGTTTATGACTGAAAAACGTGCCTTTTTAATAAGCAAAATCACAACAACAACTATCAATAACCTACAGAGTTTGGTGGCTTACTTTCAAGCATTTATGAATACAGAGAGAAAAAAAAAAAAAAACCCAAGCTAATGACCCAAACAAGCTTGTTTTGAAAACCAGTGCACTGTTAAGGGAAAAGAAAGAAAGAAACTGTCATCACTGACTTTCAGAGCAACAGGGAAATGCCTTCTCTTTTGAATTTAATTGGATGTGTATGGGTGTTTTACCTGCATGTATGTCTTTGAGCACGTGAGTGCCTGCCTGTGGAGGGCATTCATCTGATCCCTTGGAACTGGAGACGGAGACAGCTGTGTGTTGCCGTGTGAATGTTAGGAACCAAACCTCACTTCTCTGGAAGAATACCTATTGGTCTTCACTGCTGAGCCATCTCTTTAGTCCAGATTTTTTCTTTTCATGCTTCTGTTAAATAGCTGAGTTTTTGGATAACTTGAATTTGTGAAAACATAAAATTTGATAGAAAACGAGGTTCAAACAAACCAGCCATGCCTGGGATCTCGGTAGATCAGGCTATCTCAGCATATGAACCCTGGGATCTGGTAGTCATACTTCTAAATGTGTCCATTACAAAGGGGGAGGAGGGAATCTCAATAACATTTCCCAGGTTCTTCCCAAACGTGGGGTTTCTATGGTAATTCTTTGAAAGTAACTGCGGATGAATAATCTCAGATCATGAAAACAACCTGGTTCACCAAGAGCCAATTTTTAGCCTGATTGCACCCTGAAAAGCTGTCTTGCTACTGCGGTGGATGTGTGGCGTTATGACATGGGAAGAATAAAAGTCAGTCAGTGGCTGGAATTTCCCTGCGGTAAAGCAAGCAACGCTCTGCAGAACGTTTTATTGACCCATCCTTATTAAGAATTGTGTGTATCTTCCTCGGTATATCCTCTTCAATCTCACGGAATTCTTATAAGGTATCTCACATATCCTGAGTGATTGTGAATTATTAGTTTCACCATGTACAAAACACCCACTGTTCTATAACCACTGTCGGGGTCCAAGGAGGACAGAAAAAAACAGACCCGTTATTGAACCAGGAGACTTCAATATGAAGAATGACCAACCAGGTACAAAGCTGTGAACGGGGCTACTGAAACGATAAGAAGAGAAAATGCTAGTGCACTGAAGGAAGGAAACATGGGAAACGGACGGCATTATGATCAAAAGAATAAAAAGGAATGTAGCAAGAGTGTCCCACAGAGCTGAGACTCTGGTGTTCAAGGAGGGCTTGGAGGTCCTGCTTGTCAGTGAACATGGCTGTCTGTGGGCCTGGGAGAAGCTCAAAGGGGCTGAGATACAACCTCAGAGGACACGTTGTGGTGGGAAGTGGGGAATGGTGAAGCTTGTCGTAAAGGGGTTACCGAAAAGAGTTGCCCCCGATCTCAGCTGCTGCCGGGAAGAACTGTGGTTGCCAGGATAAAGCTTTGCCCAGATGTTTCCCAGGAACCTACTCAAGCAAACAGCCCATGAACAGTGAATGAGCATGAAAGGGCCAAGTCCCTTCTTCTCCTCCATCCTTACCAGAAGAACCTCACCAGGAGTCAGGTAAAAAGACAGAAAAGAGGTTGGTGGGGTCCCAGTTTCAGCACTCCCAAGCAATTACTGGAATGGCTTGAGCAAGAGACAACAGCATAGAAACTGGCAGAACCATCCCCAGAAAATTCTCTGAAATAACGGAAAATTGATTGAAGATTACAGTTACACGGCGGTAAGTGGCTAAACTACCTCTGTAATTTAGCAGCTCGCAGAGAGGCCAGGTAGCCCAGCATAACCTCACAGTTTTAATAGCAAAGCCACTATGAATTCAGATACAAAGCTCCGTTCATTTTATGATGCAAGAAAGATCCATGACGCACTCAGATGTCTGCATCTGATTCTGTTTTGAACAACATTGAACCGATGGGTCTCCAGGGAGAAAGTGACATCAGCCTGGAGAGATGGCTCAGTTAAAAGATGCTTGCCACCCAAGCACAGGGTCATGAGCCTGGATTCCCAGCACCCACATAAACGATGTCACATCAGCACACGCTTGTGACCTTAATGTTGGAAAGGATAAAACAGGAAGGTCCCTGGGGCTTGCTGACTAATCAGAATTGACTTTCAAACTTTGGGATCAGTGAGAGACCCTACTTCAAAACTGTAAGTGGAGAAGGACACCTGATGCCAACTTCTGTACCCCTTCCATTATACACACACATACACACATGTTCGCATGCCTATACGCTGAATGTAACCTATCATTAATAAAGTCCCTGAACTCAAAAAGGCCCTATCTATATAAAGCTATTTATGTATATTCACATGAACACACCCAGAGTCTTCTAATGAGATCTCAAAATTTTTGAGTCATTAAATTAAAAAAAAAATAGATGATGGTTCTAAGTGGGGATCAAGCAGATTTTAACTTGTCTTTATGCTTCCTTATATAGTAGATTAATATAAAATTATTTTTCCAAAACCAGTGTAGCCCTTTTAAAATATTCTGTATTTGTTGAAAACTCACACTGACTGGCCAATATTGTCTCACCAAATTTTAAGTGTTGTTTTAACCTCGGCACAGTGGCTGTGCCTTATTCAACCATCAATTGTGACTCTGCTGTTACCAGCCTGCTTCTCTGCCAGGGGCTAGCCATTCAAGCTGTAGCCTGGCAGGATTCTGTTCCTGCAGGCACTAGCTCTGTCGCTGCCCTAAAGGTAGCTTTAACTAAATCTCTATCATTCTATTTATAAATAAGACTTGAGCTTTAAAGGCTGGGGTGAAAACCTGCTAGCTCAGAGAGGTTGATTAGCAATTAGCTAACCTTCTCTTCTTGCTGGCAACTCCCCAAAAAGCCTGCCCTTCCACTCAGCCAAACAAAAAAAAAAAACCATGCCACTAATAATCTCTCCCTACTACTTCCAGTGTCTCTTTCTGTTTCTTCCAGATGCCCTCTGATGCTCTATGATTACTTTCTGTCAACTAGTTGCTAACTCAGCCTCCTGACCCAAGATTCATTTTATTCAGTTAAGTCAAATGCGAACTTGGGGTTCACAGTTTGATAAAATATCCCTCAATACTTAAAATTTATCAATTGAAGCCTATTTCTCTTTGTCTCAGAGCCATTTAATAATTTGATTTGTTTTATCCTTAGGATATTTTTATTTTGTCCTGAATTATAGTAAGTTCTTCTACTTGTTGACTATCTTTATAACATTACAAATATCTTTTAGGATATAACATCATTATATGTAATTTCTGTAATTTTCCTTTAAACATTTAAAACTGGCTTTTAATTTGTACTCAAGAAATAGCATGTTGCACTCCTCCTAATTTTATTCACCATTAAATCATGATGGATGTCAGGGTAAATTCTCTGCCCATAGATCCTGCATGTTATCATGCATTCCTTATAACCTTTGCTGAGGAAATGTCCTTGAAAAGTTATGTTCTATAGTACATCACCCTAACTCTGTACACGTAGCTGAGTATATTAAGGGTAGACACATGTTCCAGAGGTAGTCATTCAAAGGCTGACCATAGAATAATCTACAATAAAAATGCAATTAATAGGCTATTCACAACAGAAAAATGTCAATAAAACTGTCACCTGCTTTATTAGTGAAAATGCAAATTTTGAGATGTGGCCTGAGGAATCTCTACATTGACTTTACCAGCGGCTGGACTATTTGGCCTGCCCCTGTGTGACCCTTCCAGCAGTATTCAAGGGCTCTTTTCCTCCACATCCTCACCAGTAGTCATTATTGGTTTTCTTAAGGACTATATTCTGGTTGCAGTGAGATGGACCACAATGGCATTTTATGTAGCCACAAAGAGTAAAATTCTGTTCATGAGTGTGTATACCCATACACATATGTACACTCATGGACCAAACAGATATACAGACACACACATACAGACACACAGACACAGACACACAGACACACCTGCACACTTTACTAACACATGCACACACGGATGCAACTGAAGAGTCTCATGTTAAGCCAATTAAGCCAGACTTAGAAAGACAAACATTGTATCTTTTCTCTCATGTGTGGATACTAGATTCCATATATGCATATACAACCTGAACGACATGTAGTATCTGAGAACAAAGGGGATTAATTGGAGGGGAAAAGGTGAGGAAGAGGAGTGTGGGAAGAGATGGGTAGATACACTTAAAATCCATTATATACATGTTTGGAAATGTCAAATCAATTTAGTTCTCTGTATAATGAATATTCACCAATAAAAAGGAAGATAATATTTCATCCATCGGATTGTTTGAAATAAAAAGAGTGACAATGTCTAATATTGAAAAGATTAAAAAAAGTTGTCATTCACATATATCACAGGTGGAAATATGAAGTTAGGAAGGCAATTTGACAGCATGTGTCAACGTTTACATCGTGCTCACCTTTTTGGCTTTTTTATCTGAAGTCAAATTTGCAGAAATATTCACATCCGCACAAAGAAGTTACATAATGTTCAGTGCAACATTCACAGGAGAAACAATCGAAACATTTCCATCACTAAGAAAGCAGGATTAAGTAAACATTGTTATTAGAAACTAAGGAAGTTAAAAATCAGATTCAACACCCTTATCATAAACCACAGACCAGTGCAATCCAGCCCCCAACTTGTCTCATCTGTATGTGTCACTTAAGCTCTTCAAATATCGGGGCATTTACACTTCCTTAGCCCTGGGCTTCTGTAAGACTTTAGACACCCTTGTGATGGACTCATTCTCTCTGGGGTTCCACCTTGCACTGCATACTCAGCAGAGGTGTTCCTGTAACATCCTGACCAGAGCCCTCTCTACACTTTATCTTTCTTCATGGTAGCCCACAGACATCACTACTCCTCAACAGCCTATTAAATATCTAGTGCATATTCCTTCAGTTATCCATTTCTTTCCCTAGAACCAACTCTTACGTGAAAACAATTCTTTATTAGTTATTAACAAAGTCTCAAGGCCTGGAACGGTGACTTATAAGGGAGAATACATTTAATTAATTTGCTAGTTATTTTAAAGTATCTTCCAGAGGACTGAGTGGTAGAATGAGAATGCTTAATATTTGCAAGGCTGTGGGTTAGACCCAGTGCAAAGAAATGGAAAAAGAAATACATGGAAGAACTTCGCTTTATAAGATACGTGGATGTACAAGTTTTGAGTTTGGAATACAGGTCATTGAAAACACATGCTTAGCATGCAGACGGTCCTACTCATTATCTCTGACATAAAATACATGCAGATATGCAGATTACATGTAGCAAGAATGTAGAAAATATGGTAATGTTTGCATTAGCAATTTTTGTGTTCCTGTACGTGTGTGTGCCCTATATGTAAAATATATATGTGTGTGTGTGTGCTTCTGTGATATGTATGGTACATATAGGTGTATATGTGTATATAAATGTGTATGTATTTGATAAATGAGTGTATGTAAATGTACATACAAACAATTGAAAGTGTATATATGAAGTAATGATCTCTGTGAAAGAGTATGTTATGAGAAGAAAGTAAAAAGATCTTTGATATTTTATTCACATATTTCTGTATACATTTAATGTTGCTATGAGAATAGATTGATAGACTTTTTGTGAAATAAAAACAAAGAGGAAGGATGCAAATAACTCATGAAAATAAATGTCATTTTAAAAGTCTTGTTTAAAATAGATGACATTCTAAATCCTATATATGTACTAACTCATAGAATAGTTACAACAATCCTAAAGGACAATTATTATTATCCTCACTAAGTCAGCCTCTGATGCAAAAGATAATTTTCGTAACTCACACAAAATGAAACAGCCCTTGGGTAGCAGAACTAGAGAAAGAAATAAGAAGGAAAGGGGCTGTGAAGATTGGATGGGGAAAACAAGGCATTCATTCGCCAGCTAGTGCACAGAAATCTAGATGCAGCCAAGAGTGACAGAAGATGTCTTTGCTATTGTGGAAAACTGTACATTAAAGGAAAATGAAAAGTTAAGATTGCCCACCCTTTCATGGACTGCTCGCACAAGTACCCAAGATTCATTGGCCAAATGGTTGAGCTGTATCTCAGTCCCTATATGTGTCTTGACAAACTTATCTGGGACATGGTTTGAGGAAGTTCTCTGTTCTAAAGCACAGAAATTTTATTTTAAAAATATGTTCCTGACCTATAGAAATAATGACATGTTTTAGAAAAGATCATTCAGTCCTTCTCTTCTAAAAAAAAAAAAAGAGGTCATCAAATTGGTTCAACATTGGTCAAGAGAGCATGAATATTTTAGAAACTTCTGAAGGGATCATGGAAGCAATCTATGTTGGACTAGTAAGAGCTTCTGTCTTTTTTGTTATTGTTTCCTTTTGTGTGCTCACATGTCTGGTCATTTGCTGCTTTTAATCCTGTAGCTAAGGATAACCTAACTGAGTGATCTTATGTTAAATTTTCTTTAGAAGAACACAGGGTCAACCATACAGGAGAAAATACCATAATAGATTGCCTCTCATTAAAATGAAATCATTTCTCCTGCTGGATCTTCGGACCCAACACTTGCAAGTATCAGGACACACTCCACCATGTACCATAGTTTATTGTCTTTATACATTCTCCGTTAAAGGAAGGAAAGATTATACATAAGTAGTTCTTCCATTTGTTGTCTACTAAAATCACTCACCATTTATATCCTCAAGGCTAATAAGAAATTGTGCTTGTAATCCTCCTGTCAGCTTTAAGGGTTAACTTGAGATGTAAATGGGATTGATCCTAGTAGTTATAATATTCCAATTAAAACACTGTTGGGTGCACCCATAAAGGGACTCTAAAAATATTTCTGCAGTCTGACTGTAGGTGTGACATTCCTGAGAAACCAGTGTGCCAATGGTCTTCAGACTGCCTGCTTGTTTTCTGCTTGAGAGAGTGAAGTGTATTGGTTCTGACACAGGATTAAACTGGAGCATGTATGATTACACCTGTCCACACGATAAAGCTTGGCTTTCAAAATTCAAAGTGTCTACAAGGCAGAAAACTGCTCTTTTACAAAAAGGAGTGGGGGAAATGAAAAATAAAGTATCACATCTCATTTGTAGACTTTGTTCCTTCCTTTGAAAGCAACTCAAAGAGCGGGTCACGCTGTTCTATTAAAGCTTATTCCCTTTTACAGGGACGCGAGAACATGATTTAAGAGTGTGCTCATCATGATAGCCATGCCTTTTATTCTGTGAGCTATTGAAATATGAATACACCACTAATTCTTTGCAACTACTAGACTGTAAATCAAACATGCCACTTAGTAGATGACCCTTATTCTCCACTTCTGTTCCTTACTAAAGATTACCAGGTATCTGTGGGAAGGACAAGAAAACAGAAAATGGTGAGGAAAATGCTTTAACCTCTCTTTCCTCCTGAGGCAACATGTGTGTTTGAAGTTATCTTTGTAATGAAACCAACAGCTAGTCAGAAGGTTAAAACTTTAGTCAAACAATTTTTATGCAGTCTATATGCTCCTTTCTTCCAGTTGTTTTATATATATACAAAAACTCATTAAGAAATGCAATGTCTTTGGGCCCGAGAGATGACTCAGTGTGTAAATGTGCTTGTCACCAAGCTCAAAGACTCGTGTTTGAACACAAGGACTCACATAGTAGAATGCAAGAGCTGACTCAAAGTCCCCCACCACACACACACATACACACATGCACGCATGCATTCACACATGCACTCACGCACACAAATAAATGAGTAATGTATATTTTTAATTAAAGGAAATGCAATGATCTTACAAAGGAGTAGATTGTGAAGAAAATTCTTCTTAAGAAAAAGTAAGTTTAGACATATCTTCGAAAAAGATATTAACCCAACCCAACCCAACCATAATAACAATTCTCATTCAATAGATACCTGCTATGTCCTGCCACCCAGAATTTATCACGTCAGGCTGGTTCACCGTGAAAATGTGCTGGCCCTAGTTAGAAGCTGGCCACTCCTGCTCACAAAGATCAATTTCAGAAGCGTGAGGGTGAAAGCCAGGCTTCAGTGTAGTGATAAGCAATGATGCTCATGGCAGAGGGGAGACAAATCTCATTGAAACTAGTGGAAAGGTGAACTTTCGGAAAATTTTCACAAGAAAGGCAAGAACTGAGGCACACGTCAGCGAAACCTGAGCTATCGTCTTGGAGGCAGAGAGGAGAGACGAGATAGCTCTCTGGCCAAGAAGCAGCAAGACTGGAATGTTTCAAGAGAAAGAAAGTCTTCTATGATCCACCTCTATCAAACTCTACTGAACATTTATCTTGGGATAATTCAGCATCTCTACCTCCAAACCTGCTTTTCTGCTTCTGTTTCCTCTCTCAACAAAAGGTATCATTATCTGCTTACGTTCCCAAGACAAAAATCTGTGCCTTTTCTTTGTCTCTCATTCTGTCATGCTACAGCCCTTTGAAAAGTTGCATTTTATTCCTCTAAATAGCTTTTCTACCCAGGCCCAGATGCTGTGTATATATGCTAACAGTGTCACAGTGTTGACGGTGCTAGGTTCCTTAAGAAGTGAAGCCTAAAATGAATGGAACTAGAAAATATCATCCTGAGTGAGATAACTCAGACTCAGAAAGACAAACATGGTATGTACTCACTCATAAGTGGACACTAGATGTAAAACAAAGGATAACTAGACTGCAACTCATAACTCCAGGGAGGCTACCTAGTAAAGAGGACCCTAAGAAAGACACAGGGATCACCCAGCAACAGAAAAATAGATGATGAGATCTACATGAGCAAACTGGGGGTGAGGGGGGGTAATGGAGGGCAAGGATCAGGGGAAAGCAAGCTTAGGGGAAAGGGAGGTCCCAGTTGGATCAAGAACAGAGAGGGAGAACAAGGAAAGAGACACCATGATAAATGAAGACCCCATGGGAATAGGAAGAAACAGAGTGCTAGAGAGGTCCCAAGGAATCCACAATGATGACTCCACCATAGACTACTGGCAATGGTCAAGAGAGTGCCTGAGCTTATCTACTCTGGTGATCGGATGGCCAAATACCCTAACTGTCATGATAGAACTCTCATCCAGTGACTGGTGGAAGCAGACGCAGAGATCCACGGCCAAATCCCAGGCAGAGCTCCAGGAGTCCAATCAGTGAGAGAGAGGAGGGATCATATGAGCAAGAGATATGGAGACCATGATTGGAAAAAACACAGGGACAAATAGCCAAACTAGTGGAAACACATGAACTGTGAACCAATAGCTGAGGAATCCCCATGGAACTGGACCAGGTCCTCCGGATAAGTGAGACAGTTGATGATTTTAAACTGTTTAGGAGGACCCCAGGCAGTGGGATCGGGACCTGTCCTTGGTGCATGAGCTGGCTTTATGGAAACTAGGGCCTATGCTGAGACACTTTGCTCAGCCTTGGTTCAGGGAGGAGGGGACTGGACCTGCCTCAACTGAGTCTACCAGGTTTGGCTGACTCCCCAGGGGAGACTTTGCTTTGGAGGAGGTGGGAGTGGGGGGGTGTTGGGAAACAAGGCTCTGGGTGGGAGGAGGGAGGACAGGGGAATCGTGGCTGGTATGTAAAATTAAATTAATTATAAAATAAAAATATTTATTTAAAAAAAGAAAAAGAGGAAGTGAAGCCTAGTGATAGGTAACTAAGTCATTGAGGATGCTGTGCTCAAAAGGGATGGATGTCATTTCTCATGGGACTTTGATTAGTCCTCCCGAGAGCCTGTTATTATGCATAGAGCAATCCCTGACTGAGCTCACTCTGGCTGCATATCTCCTCTTGTGATTCCTTCTACCCACACTTCCTCCCATCATGACATGTTCCAATCCATCATAATGTAGCTAGAAGGCTCTCACAAGCTAGAGCTATGCTGTCAGACTTCCAGAAGTGTTAGGTAAATAAAACCTTTCTCTTTGCAAACCAGTCAGCATCAGATATTTTATTATAACAACAACAACAACAAAAACTAACACCAGACTAAGTGCCCTATGATTCCAGTTTTGATTATGAGAGTATTTCACACAAATAAATAACTCCATAGAGGAAGAACCAATTTTTTAAGTTGAGGCAGCTGGATTACAAGAAGAATAACAAGAAGAGACACAAACTGTCTCTCCCACAGTTTGAAGCAATCAAAACATGTGGCATCGTTAGACCCAGCAATGTGCTGGCTCCTCTTCTCTAGGGGGAAACAAAGCCTGTTTTCCAATTCCTACGGTGCAAATGTTCCATTGCTGCTGATTTCAAGACACCACCTTCTCAGAAAATCAGAAGTTGGGAAAAGATGCATACATTGAGGTCTGAAGAGTGGGCAGAACAGAAATCAGAAATAAAGTATAATTTGGAGCTATGGCAAGGAGGCACCAGCTTCCAAAGACGCTGTCTGAGCCAGAGGAAACATTAGAACAGAAGAAATTCATTGGTTTCTCCAGTTCTCCTACTTTATACTCTCTCTTTCATGCCGCTCTTCAGCCTAAGCTGGACAAACTCCTCCGGAGCCCGACGAACGGAGCCTCAAAGCTCAGATCTCCTGAGAGCAAAGTTGGAGAAAGATGATGAAGAGACCCAAGGATGGATAAATCAAAGGCAAACCAACACCTCATGCTCATGAAGCAACCCTGCATCTGCTGCCATTCTGAGAGCATGAGGACCACTGCATCACCTAGGGGCTGGCATTCATTAAGCATCGATAAATATTTTACAGAATCAATGAATGATTTATTAGCAAATGTAGTGTCAGCATTTAATAATCAGAAAATCTGTGTTGCTTTGTGTATATATGACTTTCTATCAAATCACATTTATTGATATAGTGGCACTACAACTTAGCAAAATCACATGTAAATGTACTGTGTGGTTTGTCCTTTTAAAATAGTTTGAATGTGTACTTTACCCTTATGACCCCAGCCATGTGGTTTATTGGAAAAAGACTGAAAGTTTTTGCTTTATTTAATGATACAATTTAAAAACTTCCAATTACTTCAACATTGATATTTTAAAAATTATCACAAAACCTGGTGTATTCTTTGAATATCTCTCTCCATCTGAGCATAGCTTATTGCTCTTTCAACTCCAAATCCTCATCTTAAAATCTATTGCTAGCTCATGACAATAGGCGAGTGTTAGAATTTCCACATTTCCTCTGTGGCCCACCTTCTATTTCTAGCCACATCCACCAGAGTTATTCACTCACAGGACATCCACATGCAGTAGAACTTCCTGAGGACTTTATAGTGTGCCTTTTCTTCCTATGGCTGTCTTTGTTAAAAACTATTTTCGTTTGATTCACAAATCATGTTGAAGATAAACGAATCCATTAGTTAAAGATTAGGGACAGATTTTAATCAGTCACAAAACTGTTACGAGGGGAAAAGAATCCAGCATGAACTCAGTCACCTTTGACTTGTTTAGAGGTGACAGCTTTTTAAAGGGTGAATGAAGGGGTAAGGAAAGGAGAGCAGGATTATAGAATCAAGGAAAAAAATTAAAAAAGGAAAGGGGTCAGCCGATGCTCAACTGTACTCTCACTGAGGCTTGGTGGGCCAGAACTCTGTCTCTATGTGGTGACTGAAACACAATAAAGTCTTTTTGTAGTACTGAGTTTTTCTTGGTCAAGCACTACAAGTGTGGACTAGCGTTATCCTTGGCTGTGGCCTTGAGCTGCTAGAAACTGGGTTAATATTTTGTTCAAGTCTTGGCAGGCCAAGGTTGAAAGCAGTCAAGAGGAGGGTTAAAGCCACCTTACTAATGAGAGCAGAAGATTCAAGGCCATTCCAAGCTCTGCCCACGGCATAAGCTCTCCAGGAGAAGGGGACTGTATTTGGGTGCACTTTGAACTACCTCATGTGAATTATTCTCCAATTTGACTGCCACTTAAGAGTGGGCTAAATGGTGGGTGAGGTCTTCCTTATATGCCAGCAATAAAATGATGCATGTTTCCTAGACACAACTTTAAAATATTTGCTTTTTATTATGACCACAGGCTGGCAATTCTCAACAACATCAGTGGTAAAAACTCATCCTCTTCCCGCAAGTCTTTTGGTGATCTTAATTCTAGATCATTTCTGTAGCTATTGTAAAATTTTAGTAATATCTAGCAAGCTTTATATTTGCCTGTTTTATGACTCATCTCTTTACAAACATTGTATTTTTACAGGGAGGTTAATCTGGGGCATGGCCAATTGTGCAGCTGGCTTCGAACACTTGTCAACTCAGCACTTGCTTCCATTTTTAAATAAGGTTTGAAACACATTTGAACTTACTCTGGGCTTGCTGTCTATGGCCCACACTCTTTGTTTAAGTAGCATATTAAACAGAATATACCAGAACAGCACAGTTAAGAGCTGTCTGTCTGCTCTGTCATTATGTCCTGACACTCATAGTCTAGGTTAGTATTTGAAGCAAAAAAGTAAACCACCATGTGTAGGGTTTTTATTTGTGTCGTACAAATTGTAGCTCATCCATAAAGTGTCTCTAAAATTTAAATGTAGTATTTTTTAAATTAATAATCATTTAAAAACAACAAATCTAAGAAAACAGAACATCTTACCAGTGTTAACACTTAGCGGCTGCCTCATTCATACATTTTTGCAGACATTATGGTCTGACTAAAACTACTTATCCGAAAATTATTTGTAGAAGACGTAATAGAATTAATGGCCAGATAATAAAGTTAAATAACAGTGAAATCAAAACAAAAGCGATTGACTTGCTTTCTATCTATCTTGTGTTTTGTTATTTATCCCCCAATTTGTTTTTTCAGATTGCCGTGACATGTGTACAATGGTCAGGGGCAGAATGCCCTTGTCTGATTCTTTGCCAGTTATTACCTCTCCGAGCTATTTTTTTTTTTCACCTGATGATTGTTCCTGAAAAGAATTCTGCTGTATAGGAAGATGCTAGCAATATTGAGAGAGACAGAGGGTGTGGTGGGCCACAAGAAGGAAAGAGAAAAATGTAAGGGAGAAGTTGAAACAGGGAGGCAGGGGTGGAGGGACAGAGAAAAGGCAGAACCGAGCCGATCACTGGAGACATGAAAATCCAGGGGCCGGGCTCCTACGACTCGGACTGCCAAATGAACGTTTTAGCAGTTTTATTGTAAGCCTCCTAGTATGTATCTAGAGGAGGCTAAGTAACTCAGATTTCTTTAGGATGGTCTTTCACCGAATGTCTTCCACTACAATTGTTTTGTGGGTTATCATTTTCAGTTCCGAGTGTTTTGCAGTACAACAGGAAAACCAAATACAAGGTAAATGAGAAAAACTTGAGTATTTTCAAGTTATCCCACATTATCATGTTAATTGCCTTCGAAAGAATGACAGATTAACAACTCTATAGAAAAATGGACAAAATATATAAAAAACAAACCCCAAACAGATTATTATATTCATAATGAGAGAATTCCCGAGCACAACACACGGGAGAGTGGCAGAAACCTGAAAACTTAGCAGTTTTCTCTGTTGCAGGGACCACAGGACATAGGCCCTACTATGCTTTCTTAGCACGGTCCTAGAATGACATAATCCTTATCAGGGAGACTTGGGAATTACTACCAAAGGTACCGATAAATTTACCTTCCGTCTTTCTCCATATTAACTATGTCTATCAACTTAGGGATTATTTTGAGGGTACATTGGGGAAGAGTATAAGGTTCATGGGGTCAATTTAAAGCTTATCTTTGCTGTCATGGTTATGTGTAAATATCCACAGTGGGAAATTTAAATGTTGGCATCTACTGGTGTTTTGAAATAAGACTTCCTTCACGACTTGGCATGTAGGGAGTGTGGAAACTCGGTGCATGCTGTGTGAAGAGCATGGAATGAATGTAGTAGTAAACATGAAGGAACGAAAGTTCATTGTAAGTCTAACATTTTAGCTGGCCACTGTACAAGGCTGCTCAATTGTAGGGACTTTCTAAGAATCTAAGGGGAAGGACTCAGTAGCAAATATTTATCGGCGTAGACCCCCAGGGCAGTGGTTGGTACATCTGGGACATATTTGAGGCCATCCACTCTTAGTTACCTCTGAAAGAAGAGGACCTTATCCAGAGGGATGCTGCATATCTGTGGCTGGACACAGAGAGGAGGCAGGGAGAGCTGGATTTGATATGTAGGAGCTGTATGCTCTCTCTGAAAATGAATGAATGACTAATACTGCAGCTGAGTATAGAACTGACCTTGACTGACCGCGAGGAAATGAAGACGATGGTAACTAGTAGCAATTTCAGTATCAAATTTCCAAATAGGTAATCTTGTAATTACCAATCCCATCAAGATATTTGAGTTCCTCAGAAAGGAACAGCACATACTAAAACTAGAAAATTATAGTATAGATACTAAAAATTCAAACGTGTGTCAGCCTATAAGAATGAAACATTAGTAAATGACCAGTGGTTAAGAACTGGTGGTGGTGGCGCATGCCTTTAATCCCAGCACTCGGGAGGCAGAGCCAGGCGGATCTTTGTGAGTTCGAGGCCAGCCTGCTCTACAGAGCGAGATCCAGGAAAGGTGCAAAGCTACACAGAGAAATCCTGTCTCAAAAAACAAAAAAAAAAAAAACAAAAAAAAAGAAAAGAAAAGAAAAAAAGAGAACTGAATATTTAAATGTTTAAATAATTAAATATTTATCACATTTAACTTATTAAATGTATTAAAGAATAAAAAAAAATCACATACATATATCGTTAGTTGATTAGCCAACTAAATTGTTTCTGATTCTTAACTTCTCTATTCCACATCATATAACATTCACAAATTTCAGAAGCTACAGTGTTTGTTAAAGCATTACTGTGCCTACCACCAGGATGGTATGAGGCCTATAGTAGTATATCCCAAAGCAGAGCTTAGAAGGTGGTGGGATATCTGATGGGGGATGAATGAGACCTCCAAAGGAGCTCCAAAAGACACCCTTATTCTGAGATTTAGAATATCTTAGCTAGTGATTTCTTGTCAGACGACAACATGTAGGGGCACCTATGAAACCTAAGCAGGGCAGCACAGTAACAAAAAGAACAACAACAAAAAATAAGGGTGGTCATCACAAACCAAGGACCAGGAGCTTTTCCCATCCTCATGTGTGGCAGACCAGCGCCTACATTTATTTACACCAGGGACTCTTCAGGAATGAGGGATAAGAGACTTAGAAATAAAGAGGGGAGAAAAACAGAAAACACAGGATAGACTTGAGTGGACCTGGATCCGTATCCACTGGCCCAGAACTTTATTCCAAATGTCTATTTATAACAATGCCAAGGGGTGGAGCAAAAGACCTCCCCCTTGCTAGTTACAGTCAAGGGTAGACCCTTACGAACACCTGATACTCAGGCCTCTGGTCCAATCAACCTCTTATGCCTTTATGCTGGGTACAGCCACTAGGAAACCCAGTGGGCTACAACACCCATGGAATAAGATAAATTAAGCTTTATCCAGCTTGTGCGATGAATGGGTAGATGGGTAGGTGGGTGGGTGGATGGATGGATGCGTTGATGGATGGATGGGTGGATGGATAGATAGATAGGTAGATGTATGTATGTATAGATGGGTGGGTAGATGGATGGATGGATGAATAGGTGGGTGGATGGATGGATAAATGGATGGATAGGTGGGTGGTTGAATGGATGGATGGATAAGTAGGTCATTTGCTGGATGAGTGGATGGATGGATGGATGGATGGATGGATGGATGGATGGATGGATGGATGGATAAGTAGATGTATGTATGTATATATAGGTGGGTGGGTTGGTAGAAGGATGGATGGATGGATAGGTAGATGTATGTATGTATAGATGGGTGAGTAGATGGATGGATGGATGGATGGATGGATGGATGGATGGATGGATGGGTGGATGGATGGATGAATAGGTGGGTGGGTGAATGGATGGATGGAACAAGTTTCAACAGTGACACAGGACATCTTAGTCAGGTGACTGAGAACTCAGATTTAGGTTTAAAACAACATCAACAGAAAGACTCTTGCATTTTCTTATTCTCAGTTACCTAGCATATATTCACATTCCCTTTGTATTTTCTAGGTTGTAGATATTCAATAATTTTGTTTCCTTTTCTTCCTTCTCTATCTTCCTAAAGTTATAGCATTCCTGCTCAGAAGCATTCTTCAGAAGTTCTGATATCTCCAAATGCTAGCAAGATGTCAGCCAGTTTTACTTTTCTAAATCTATTACCAAGTATTAACTTTTACATGTTATTATTTCCAGCATAATTATAATAGTGTGTTTCCCATTACTATTTCTTATAAAGCTTTCTGCCTTGAAAGGCTTTTCCCACTCCATCTCTATAGCTCCAAATCCACAGTCAAGGACATTTGCCAAAGCTAGTTTTTATCATTTTGCCAAACTTTCACTTTTTATTCTTCTGAGAGCTTTTCCAGTCACGCTGCCTTTTAAATTTCTCTACATAAAATTGTTATATTTTCTCTGAACTTCCCTAAGTCTGGCTTTCAAAAGTTTATATGGCATGAATGTCTTTTGTAATGTTATATTTATTAGCACAATGGTATTTGCAAAAGAACTCTTTCTTGTAAAATTCTGATTATTTTCTGCCAGAATTTAAGTATGAAAGATGGTACATTAAAAGGACTGACTTTAAAATCCTGGCTTTTCCACTGAATTGAGGCAATGATTTCACTACTTCAAATATGATTCTCTATGTACACACTGAGAACAAAAATGTCTGCTCTACAACATTTGAGACATGAATGATTGTGTATGTATTCACACACACACACACACACACATATATACATCTTATGCATATGTGTATATTACATGCATACAGGTGAGTAGACACACATACCATCTTTTAATTCTCACTATTTGTGATGCAGATATTTTTACTCCAAATGGAGTGTAGGCATGTTGTCCTCAAGCTGTTTCAAGCTGAACGATTTTGAGAAAATGGTAAAGCACTAAGGTCCCACTCAGGGCCTTCCTCTGTCCTTTCTCCCTGAGCTGGGATGGAAAGCTGGGGAAAGAGTTTCTGACTTTCCCCTGAAGCAGGTGATAGGATCCTCCCGAGAGGTACCCTTCCTACAGCTGGCAGAAAGAAATGTGCTTATCTTCAAAAATACCAGGGCACAGAACAGGCTGCGGATGAACACATCTGCTAAGCTTCTGCAGTTCCACACCTTTACACCCCAAACTCTTCCTGTGGCATGCTCCTCCTCTCCTAGATCTACTCCTTCCTCAAACCTCCCACTAAGAAGTACACAGCTCAGGTGTGGTGGTGCACACCTTTAATCCCAGCACTTGGGAGGCAGATACAGGTGGATCTCTGTGAGTTCGAGGCCAACCTGGTCTAAAGAGTGAGTTCCAGGACAGCTAGAGTTACATAGTGAGACCTTGTCCCAAAACAAACAAACAACAACAAAAAACAAAAAAAAAAAAAACAAGTTCACAGTTCTATGCATTTTAGGGTTGTCCCTTTTAAGGGTGGGGTGTCTTTATTTCCTTACTAAGTTTGGTACGTAGCATAAAACAAAATGTAGCTATATGTATGCTTCTATACACACTATTGTTGAATGCATATTAATTGTTACACACACAACTGCATCATTCCTTCTCCTTTAATCTGCTAAGGGAGTGAAAGAAAATGGCAAACTACAAAGATCTTCAAAACTAAGGGTTCAATTCACTAGGAGCTTGTGGCCATCCGCCTTGTCGACCCGCAGTCTTCCCTTCAGCCCTTAGCCTTCTCCCTTTGAACTGCCGTGGAAGACCACTGGAGTAGTCAGTTCAAAGTGCTTCTGGTGCAGCCGCAGACATTTGTGTCAGCCTCTTCCACGACCTTAGAAATCTCAGTCACCGCAGGAGCCAAGTCCTCTCCACGGACACCGGCACACCTTTGAAAATCACACTAGCTCTTTTCACATCCTGCTGGACGGTTTTCCTTTATCATTCCAAGCTCATACTTTGTTATGGCTTTCCAGCTACGCTTTGCTTTTTTCCAAAGAGGAGAGAGTCCTCTAGTGGCTGGAGTAGGTTTCTCTTCCGCAGCCCTCAGAGGAGAAGCGTCTGGAGAGGAGAAGCGTCTGGAGAGGGAGGCCTTTTCATTTCTAAGAGCTAGGAGAGTTGATGATCTGGGAGGTGGAAGGGACGCTCTGCCACAGTAAAAGACACAGGGAAATATGACTTGACGGCGCACATCCAAGACGTATCGTCCCTATGCTGGCAGCAGTCGGGGGATTTTATGAAGCCTTAGAGACTTGTTAGATTCTAACCACTGATTTATCAAGATCTTTCTGATTATCATCAATGATTTATTACCATTTCCTTGTTCTGGTTATCCCAGCTCACTTCTCACCTATCTGCACGGCTTTTGAACGACGCAGGTTCTTCTCCTACACCACCAGATCCACATACGGCTTCCCATGTGTAATTCTAAGCAGAAGTAGCTGGTAGAAAAAGAGCCAGTTATCATTATGTTTGTATTAAAAAGAGAAAATACATTTGCATTTCTGGTTTTCTGATTTATTTCTCATTAGACTGAGAGAGGAGGGTCATGGGGTCATTTTTCTCTCCTTAATTCTAATGAAGCAGCTGGAGAGATCAGAAAATCATTGTGCATAGTCAAAACCAATTAAAGGGAGAATACTAGCAACCTGCAATTATCTATATTAAAAAAAAATGATGCCAGAGATTTAATTGGATAAAAAAAAAGTCTGCCTGTATTCCAGTAACAATTTGACCAATAACTCCACTGTAGACATTTTTCCAAAGTAGCTAATGTGTCTATTTTTGGAGTCTTTCACAGTTAAATGTAAGCATGTGCTTCTGACACAGTGGCCAAGTAGAAGGTTTTAAGGATGGCTGAGAGTCCTGAATCCTATGGCTAGTGCCTGAAGTGACATTGCAAAGTAGAAAATAAAATTTGCCTGTATTCTCAGGGCCTTTGTGAAGCAACTGAGCCATTCTAAGTACCCTAGAAAGAAAGGAACAAAAGTCAAGAATAAAAATTATAACTTCTCTAAAAATGGCAGCCAGTGCTTACAGAGCATTGTTCCGATGCTATGGCGATGAATCGTTTTGTGAGTCAAAGTGTTGCAACATGTACCGTCTTTCAATGCACGTAGACAATACAATGGGGGGGGGGGTCATGTTCCACCTCAAACTACTGGTCCCTGGGCAATCCACAGAGCAAAGTGTTTCTGTGCCACCATGCGCTATGTCTTTCTGGAATTCTCATGTCTCTCCAATTCATGTTAATGAATGAAAAGGCAGAAAAGGAAAACTCAGGGACAAAAAAGGAAACTAGATAATTCATGAGCATTCTATGCATAATATGTTGGTTTGGCATATAGATTATTTTAAGGGAAAAAAACCTGAAAACCAGAAGTAGGAAAAGTCTATATCAAAGCATAAGTTTTCCTTTCCTAAAGCACGGGTTTCTTTGTTTGTTTTGTTTTGTTTTTCACGAAGGAAGCCACTATCCTCAAGATGTCACCTTCCCTTGCTAAGCCAAGTGTCACAGGCCTGTAATCTTTCAAAGCTGAGACAGGAAGATCCCAAATTTAAGGTTTGTCTGGGCTGCAGAGATGTCTCTTTTCCATCTCGGGAAGAGAAAGACTTTTAACAACTCTTAGCAACAGAGATGGCACTGACTTAAATGTGCCTGACAAGGTGAACTGAAAAAATCTTTGTCCTTTGTTTTCTGTACTTTTTCTGGCCACTTTGCTATATTTTTCCTCCCACTCTAAAAGCCTAAATTCTACCCATCCTTTTGAGTTTTGTAACTGTGATCACTCCTGCACACAACTGTGATACGTGCGCTGATGCCATAAGAAACTTCTGTAGCTGGAGTGTTGGTTCAGTGGTTTAGAGTATTTACTGCCCTTCCAGAGGACCCAGGTCCAGTTCTTAGAGGCTCACAAACATCTGCAGCTCTGGTCCCAGTGCATCTCATACATTCTTCTCACTTCTACATGTTCCTGCAAACACGTGGTGCACATACACTCACTCATACACACAGAACATAAAGTGAAATAAGTAGATGTTCAAATGAATAAACTCTTAGTTTAGTTTTGTCTTGTTTCGCTTCTTATTTATCTGACATCGGTTTGTGTCTTGTTTCTCTTTTCAGATAGGGACCCCTGCATTCCACTCTGGCTTTAGTTTGTCCTGAGGCCAAAGAGGATCTTGAATGTCTGATATTTCTGTCACTACCTTGCCTTTTAAGTGCTGGCATTACAGGTATGTGCTATCATGTCCAGTTTATGTAGTTATGGGGATCAAGCCCAGGGCTTCTTGAACACCAGGATTACAAACTACCAGGTATGCTACATCTTCTCCCTCTCGTCTTGGCCAGTCTAATTAACGAGGTGGACAGCTGTTGAAATCAAGCTACTCGAAATTAGTCCATATTGTATAAAAGAATAATTTTTCAGCCTGTGCTTTGCCCTAGGAGGCTTCATTTTACAAGATGCTTTTGAGTGTATTTTAAGGGAAAAATAATAACTACAGAGGGTGGGTGGACCCAGGAACTGTAGCATATCTCAGGCACCACCCATGCGGCACAGACTGATACATGACTTGGTGTTTGGAATAGAAAAGAAACTGCCCTATAAGTCTATCAGGCTCAAGGGAAACTGCAGGGGCACATGGTGTATTAAAACGATATCGGAGAAAGCAGGCCCAAGAATTTATCAGACATGCTCGACCAAGGGAAGGATGTATCTCCTTCACTTCGACCACCAAGAGTGATGGACACCTAATGCTGTGATGGCATTGTCCAACATTTACTTATCATCTGATAGTGCGTGTGTGTGTGTGTGTGTGTGTGTGTGTGTGTGTGTGTGTGTGAAGAACCAAAAGAGCAGAGAATTCTCCCTGTGAGTCAGCTCAATCTCCAATGGTTGATACAGTCTACTCCATCTGCCTATTGGCCACTTGTTCATTCATCTGGACCTGTGCCCTGTTCTCAGGACCCCTTCAGTCCTTCACCTTTCAGGAGATCTTTGTTCTCAAATCCTGGCTCCCGCAGATGCAACATCTCCCTGCCTGGCACTGGCCTGTTCATTATCTGACCAATACAAACTCTCAGCCCACTTCTGAAATCCCCTGAATGCCGCTGTAGCCTCTGAAACTTGTTTTCATTCTAAAAGACACACACACACACACACACACACACACACACGCAAGCGCGCGCGCGCGCGCGCACACACACACACACACACAGAAAGAGAGAGAAAAAGAGAGAGAGAGAGAGAGAGAGAGAGAGAGAGAGAGAGAGAGAGAGAGAGGACAGACAGACAGACAGACAGATGGAGATAAATAGATATATTTGCTGTGTGCTGTGTAACATATTATATGAGTTAATATTAGTAATTAAGACTGGAATAAAAGAACTTGAATTTCCCTTGGACAGACTACCAAGATAGGTAGATTTTTTTTTTGAGAAATTGTTATCATTAAACCACTAAACCATGTGAATTCATTGTTATTCAATAAATTCTAACTTTGTGGAAAGACACAAACATGTTCATTCATGTTTCTGGCATAGAACTCTCATGACACAGCTGAAGTGCCAGAATGAATGGGGATATTTTTCAAATCTGTAAGTATATCAGTTTGAGTGATTTTGAAGCAGTAAGGACAACTGCTTGGTAATCTTTATAAATCCCTATATTTTGGCTATATTATAAATCAATCTGATAACCAATTTTCATGAGTGAAGCTTCTTTGTATATGTAATATGTCCCTATTATGTGAAGAAGAATGTGCCATACCTCAAACTTTCAACAGTCTCAAAGTCTACAGAGCCAATGTGATACATGGTATCCCTGGAGAAAGTTCTGGATATTATAAATGGGTTAGTAGACCTCTTCCATACTTGGAAGACAGATTTTAATTCTATCAGATCACTAATATCACTATTACATAATTGCAGTCTCTTTAGCAAAATGTTTGAGTGCTTATGGTGGATTCACAATATATCAGCTTGACTAAGAGAGAGCCACACAGCTTAGACTGGTTGATTTCAAGTTAGTGTTGGCCATATGCCACTTTTGTAAGATCTGAGGGATAGAGCTATAATGCCTTATAAAACAACAAAGAGTACTCAGCCGCCCTGTCTGGAGTCACTGAATTGCACTTGGGTGCTATCTTGGGCTATCTTCAGATTCACTTTCCTGATACAGGCAGGTCCCAGTTCCAGCTCATCTTACTCAAAATGGCATACTTACTCAGTGTCTCCAGCTTGCGAGCCAGGTGAATGTCTATTTTCCTGATAAATGGTTCCGTCCCTGTGTAGAGACAGGGTTTCTCTGTATAGCTTTGGAGCCTGTCCTAGAACTCGCTCTGTAGACCAGGCTGGCCTCAGACTTACAGAGATCCACCTGCCTCTGCAGAACTTGGTATTTGTAAACTGGAGATTTGGGAGAACTAAAACAAATTCTGGTCCATCTGCATGGACTCCAGCACACCTTCATGTCTCTGAATTTCCTTTGCTCTTCACGTTAACTCCACCTTCTCTTCTCAGGCAATTGCCTTCCAATTTAGACTCTAAAGTCAAATGGGAGAAAATAAACTATTTAAACAACCCCAACAGTTAAGAAAGTCAACTTCTCCTTAGGGAATTTCTTACTGTGAAAAACAAGGGAACCATTATTCTATACTGAGCACAGAACACACTTCCATGTTGAGGTGTAAGGGAGATTTTCCCCACAAAGCAAACAATTGTCAAGTGCATGCCATCTAGAAGACCTTTGATTTAACTCAATTTGACACTATGTGCCTGTCTTAATTACAGTTTGTAGTGCTGTGATAAAACACCATGACCAAAGCAATCTGGGGAGGAAAGGGTTTATTTCATCTTACAGACAGGGAAGTCAAGGCAGAAACCTGCATGTAGGAACTGAAGCAGAGGCCATGGATGGATGCTGCTTACTGGCTTGCTTCTCAGGGTTAACTCAGCCTGCTTTGGTATAACACCCAGGACTACCATCCTAGGGGTGGCACCACCCACGGTAAGCTAAGCCTTCCTACATCAAACATCAATTATGAAAATTTCCCTCAGGCTTGCCAACAGGTCAATCTCAATTTCTTAGTTGATGTTCTCTCTTCTCAGATAACTTTAGCTTGTATCAAGCTGGCTCAAAGCAAAACTAAAAAGAAACAAAACAGTACTACTTAAAGATACCCTCAAGTACTACAAGTTAAGTGTCCAGTTCCACAAAACTGCTCCCCATTTCAGATATAATCAATCAGTTATAAACTAGAATTCCACAAATGGCCACCTTCACTTCAGTAATGTTAGTATGAACCATATAATTGTGAAAACCACTTTATTGTTATTGTGTAGCTTTTCTAGGGAGACAAATAGCTCTTCATCCTAGATCAGTCACTGATGACAGGCTAAAGAAATGACTCCAAATAAGTCTATCTTGGAGAATCAATGAATTTATTGGCATTGCTTATAAGAACATGGGTAAGGAGCTACTTACCAAAGGATGAATGACCAAGATGCAGCTATGCCACACCAGAATCCTTAACTATCCTTGTGACAACTCATAAAAGTCCTGAAACTTGGCAGCTCCACAGAAGAGTCTCCTCCTCAGCAATTAATTGTTCACTGACTGTATAATCTTAGGAGGGGGCCTGAGGGTCTTGTATGTTTCTGGTGCTTCCTGAGTCTTGTAAGTTTGATGAACTTCCTAAATCTTAATAAGCCTCTTGCCTCCTTCCAGATGAGACTTTTTTGATTCTGAGTAAACATTTGTAAAACACTAATTTGTTATAAACTGTTTTGAAGTGGATATACATGAACAGGCAAATGAATAAGACAGATGGATCCAAGTAAGGTAAAGTGAACGGGGAGGTGAAGATGTCACAGGATCACTCCAAGTCACATTTGTTTACCATCTAGAAGCTTATTGAAAGCTTGCCATGTTTTTTGTTAAACTCCTGTTTAAAGCTTAATCTCCAGCATCCCTCTCAACCCCAGGTGAGTGGGAAGGGATGGAAATTTCAACATTCCAAATCTCTGGTACTTGATTTTCATCTCACTGGCCCTTTCCTGGGGTAAGTTGGGGTCCCATTTTAAGTTACCTCATTGGCAAAACTCTGGTGTGGTCAAGGAAGTTAACTCTGAATAACAGAAGACATTCATTCCTATCATTCAGGAAAATCCAAACATTATAGTTGCTAAATGATAGAAATCAAGGGAAAAGAATTCACATGCTTCCCACTGCATCACTTTTAATGTATAGCACTCACAGTGTTGCACCGTTTCTCAGATGAACCTTACTGCCCACCAGGTGCCAGTGAAGCCAGGTGGCAGCAGAGTGCACATGAAGAAAGCGGCCTTGGAACAGCCGCATTTGCTTCCTAGAGTCGCCATTACAAAGAGCCACAAACCAGATGGCTTGAAGTCCAGGACAAAGGTTCGGCATGTTCATCATCTCTGGAAGCCTCTCTCTTTGATTGGCAGAGGTAGGCTTTCTTACTCCATACACAGCTAGTTTGTGTTTTCTCTGTGGATAGTCGTTACTGCGTCACTTCCTCTTCTTGTAAAGACACCAGTCCACTAGTGTGCCTCATTTGGCTTTAAACGTCTGAAATCCAATTAAGGTATAAATGCTGGAAGACATACAATTCACTCCTTAACAAAGACCGTTGATCAAACAGGGACCTATAATTGCACACACTAGGTGCAATTACAAAAACAGTGCCAATGAAAGCCATGAAGAAGGTCTGCATATCACACAGCTCTGGGGGCATGATTTAGAGGAGTGATTTCGTAATGCATCATCCAAACTGAGATACATATGAGAAGAAAAAGACACACTAGAAGTAATGAATAAATACTAACTGACCTGTGGCAGATGCTGTGCAGAACAACCCCAGAGAGATCATGGAGACAGCACCGTGTAAAGAAGAGTCCATGGGGAAAAAAATAGCATCCAAGCTGAGATCTGAGGAAGAGAGAGGTAAAGGGAACCTTGCCTTCAGGTTCAAGATGTTATTTAAAAGTTTTAGTCATTAAAGTGGCACAATTAGTAAGAGGACTTGTGATTTCAAAAGGCACAAAGAGATTAGGAGAGGAGAGTACATCAGGGCTATCAAGCAGAAACACATAATGAACAAAACAACTATAAGCTGGAGAAACAACAGCATTGGGAATAATAAAAAAATGTCCGAGGCTTGAAAGTGGAGCTGGGCCGAGGGAGAAGGAAGGTTGAGAGCACAAGTCAGAAGACAATCGGCTTCCTTAAGCAGTTTGGCCTTGGTTTTGATAGCGGATGTAGGCCAATCAAAACTTCCATCGCAGGACCTGGCAAGAAGGCTCCCCTGACAAAAGCCCGTGCCACGCAAATCTAATGACCCGAGCTATATCCCTGGATCCCATTTTAGGAGAAAATGCTCTCTCCTGGAAGCTGTCATCTGATCTCTCACGCTTACCATGGCACATGTATGTCTGCAGACACACACACACACACACACACACACACACACACACGCACACGCATACACACACACACATGCATACACACACATGCGTGCACACACACACGCATACACACACATGCATACACACACGTGCACACACATACGTACACGCACACTTTGTAAAGTTTCCATCACAGAGCAATGTAATATGTAACTTGACTTGAGTTTTCAAAAAACCGCAAAGAGATTAGATCAGGACAAACTCTATGCATTACTGGGTATTTTTCCTCCATGGTATCTCTCTTTCAACAGAAATGAAATGGTATTATTTTAGAGATTCAATAATAATTAGACTTGGAAAACAGAAAGAAATTTTATTTATGAAATGAATTACGGCATATATGAAAATGTCACAGTGAACCCAATATTCTGTACACTTGATGTATATCAATAAAAATGAAAGAAAAGACACTAGAATGACATCTACCATGGAACCTCAGTCCAGAGTGTCGATGAGACAAAACTGTTGAGGTCAGGGAAGAACCAAGGTAAGTCGGCCTCAGGTGATGCACTGTACCAAGCTGACAGATTCGGATCAGTGAGGTAAACCGTTCAGTCCCCATAGCTGATCTCCTCATGTTCAGCATCTAAAGGAACAAGGAGGCAACTCCCAAAGACCACCACATTCCAAAGAAATGACACTTCCACTGTCAATAGTCATAACTGTAGTGGGTTGAAACCCATCAACTAAGTCTCAGTCTAAAAATCTATACTAACAATCCAGAAAAGCACAGTGAATTACTTGAGAAGAGAAGCAAGTATTCATCTTGTCTTTCTTCTATAATGTGGGAAGAGTGTAAAACATTAGATGAGAACTGTTTCTTCTCAGAAATGGTCTAGTTCAGGGGTCGCATATCAGCTATCCTGTGTATCAGATATTTACATTACAATTCTTAACAGTAGCAATATTACAGTAACGAAGTAGCAATGAAAATAATTTTATGGTTGGGGGTCACCACAGCATTAGGAAGCGTGTTAAAGGATCGCAGTGCTTGGAAGGTTGAGAACCACTGCTCTAGTTATACGAAGAAAGAATGTTATAGTCTCATTGTGCATCAATGACTAAGTCAACAAAGGTGGGTGTTAATCAGAAATTGCTGCTAAAACCATGTGAGGGAAAAATAGACATCACAAAATGCTATCTCTAAATTCATTTAACACAAACCTAATCAAACCCATGATCAAATCTCGAAGTCACTCACAAATACGCAAGAGATTTAGCACTACATATGCTAAGGCCAGGTAAATGAGCAAAACAAATGACTTTAAAAATATTTAATTAACTTAATTATTAAAAAATCTTAGAAACAAAAGATATACACTGAAATGAAGCAGATCCAAAGACTATACATCTCAATGAAGATGAGTTAGAATCGGCTTGCTGAAGCTGTGAGTCTCACATTGGATTTTACACTTTCACTACTAAATATGTATTTTATGGACTGGTCAACCACCCAAAATGAAAATCCATGACAGAGTTAGAACTAGAAAAACGATTTGCTCTTTCCTATACCATGTCCATCACTTGCATTCATCCCTTCCTCACCCTGTAATACTTGGACTTTCTTGTTCTCTTTTCTATTGTTATACCGTACCCACATATACATTTGTTTGCATATACACATTGGCTAGGTTCAACATACAAGGGAGACAGTATGTTTTCTCTTCCTTTCTGAGAGTGTGTGACCTCACTTAATATCATATATTCTAAGTATGTCTATTTTCAGGAAAATCTTGTGATTGCGTTTCTGTTTAGATTTGAATAGTAATGCATCTGTTGACAGACATCTCTGGTGATTCTGGTTATTTGCTATTGGGGATAAAGAAGCAGTAAAGACGGGAGCACAAATATCTCTGTGAGGAGGTGTGCGGCTCTCTGGGTCTATGTCCAGCAGTGAAACAGCTGGGTAATATGGAAGTTCTATTTTTAATGTTTTGAAGTTTCCAAACTGACCTCCACAACGGCTGTATTAATTAGCACTCCCATCAACCGAGAACAAGGGATCTTCTCCTTCCATATAATTGCCAACATTTATTGTCAGATTTGTTGAAGACAAGTACTTTGAATTTTCTTAAATTACCAAAATAAAAAGGAAATGGAAAAGTTCACAGACTAGAAAGATGTTCATAGACCTACCTGTCAATCACAATGAATATGAACCTTAATATTTATATCACCATTTCAAGAAATAAACAGTTCAAGAAATAAAAACAAAACTGTGGAATTAGTTGAGCATAGGGGTATATACTTATAATTCCAGCCCTCAGGAGGCTGAAGCCAGAAGAACACAACTTCAAGGTTAATTTATGTTACATAATCAGACTCTGTCTCAAAATTTCTGACACAATAAAGTATCTAAATACTGAGTAAATACACTGTGATTAGATATTTTGAGTCTGAGATAGTTGAAGAGAGGGGTTCAGTTCTACCCATAAACTCAAAGCCCTTAAAAGACATCTGGACCAGGAATATTAATGTAAGTAATAGAATCAGATATTGGCTGACTCCATAAGAGTCAATGACTTACCAAGCTTTGTACAGAACAACCCCTATACAGTTGCTAGAACATTATGTAATGTATTGTGAGGTGTTGAGGTACATCCAAGCCACATGGCAGTAGCATCCTTCTGTGTAGCCATTACAAAGTACAAAATCTCCTCATATTGCCCAGTGTCTCTAGGGCGACCTGTGGGTCACAACCCCTTTAGCAAACCTCTGTCTCCAAAAATATTTACGTTATGATTCACAATAATATTACAGTTACAAAGTTGCAGTGAAAATTGTTCTGTGTTTGGGGGTCACCACAATATACGGAACTGTGTTAAAGGGTGGCAGCATTAGGAAGGTTGAGAACCACTGCCTTAGGGAGTGAGGAGCAATGAAAAGAGGTGGAAGCGAGGCTCTAGGAATCCTGCACCCTTGGGATCCAATTATAATCTTACCTCCACTAGCTGTGACCATTTTTCCAGGCCTGAGATTTCTCTTCTACAAAATGTAAGTGATATATGGTCCAGTTCATCAGGTGTGACACTTATTAAATAATAGAAAATATTTCTTAAATAGGAATAGGCTAAAATGCCAGGCTTTATGAGCAATATTCTGTGGCGTCTGTTATCGTTTGGATCTTAAAAAGTCTCTGTGTTGGTGTGGTGCTGGTGTAATCGTGGTGAACAGAGCTGTCTCCCAAAGCCTATGTGGTAAAGGTTTGATCACATAGCACTGTGAGAAGGTACTGGAGCCTTCTTCTTTTTATGGAAAGTTATCTTTTAATTATTTCCATTATTTTTTGAGGTTATAGTATTATAACATCATTTCTCCCTTCCCTTTCTTACCTCTAAACGCTCCCATATACCCCTCCTTGTTCTTTTTCAAATTCATGGTCTCCGTTTTGATTAATTGTTGTCACATGCATGTATGTACATGCATGGGTACTGGAATCTTTCAGGTGGTGGGGCCTAGCGGGAAGTCTTCTGGTCTTTGTTGTCATGACATTGAAGGGGATATCAGGACACAAGTCATTTCTCTCCCTCTCATTCCCCCATGAGCTATGCTTTGCCACTTTCTGATGCCTGCATGCATGATCTTGTCCTGTCACTGGTCCAAATCAACAGCCAAGTGACAAGGGACTGCCACCTCCAAAGCTGTACTGTGAGTCTAAATGAAGCTTTCATGCTCTTCAGGCAAGTATTCCAAGGGTGTGTGTGTGTGTGTGTGTGTGTGTGTGTGTGTGTGTGTGTGTGTGTGTTTTGTTTTTGTTTAGAAGGCTACTTAACACAAGTATCTAAACCAAGTGTCCAGAGAGATGAAATGGTAGGTATTGTAACTGAAATGTAAAGATGATCTTTGGTGGTGTAAGGAGATTGAATCAGGGCCTCACACATGCTGAGTACACACAGGACAATCTGTTTCTTTATAAAAGCTTTCTTGATACCTAAATAATAGTAAACATGGTTTCTGTGAAAAAAAGTGTTTTCTGAGTTACAGTAAGAGATTTTCAGAAGTTGTATGTTTTGAGTCCCATATAGCCCTTGAAGATAGATGACAAGAAGGCACACTGTCCCTGTCCCATGTAGCAACTCAAAGCACATTTCACATGGCAGGGGCCCTACAATCATAGGAGTTGATGGTTAGAAGGTTTTCTCCCAGTTGTTTCCTTTACTTCTGTTACTGGGTCTGGTCACCCAAACAAGTGTGTGAAAATGCATCTACTGGCAGCTGTTCCTGCAGGTATTTCCACTTCCATTTCCCCTCTTGCAAGGAGTCATAGATATTTCATGCATCTATGATCAAATGGTCAACAACCAGTGGACGTCTTGCGGTAGGACTAGTTCCTACGGTTGAGATTACTCTAGCAGAGCAATAAACAAAACACAGAAGGCCAAAAAAGGTCATCCATCATGGAGGCCAAGAAGAACCTCAAGTGGTGACTCAGAAACTCAGGCAGTGAGTAGTAGAGTCAACTCATCCTCAGTGATCTTGACCATGTAAGTGCCACAAGTCAGGGTATGAAAATTAGGGCTGAACAAATACGGCCAGAAGCTTGGAGCAGGATGAATTCTAAACGGTTCTTCAAACCTGTGCCTGATGTGTGTCCCTTATCTAATATTCTCCAGGAATGTAGACAGTCTATGCATAGGATGAAGTTTTATTGTAAGTTCTCAATACTGGGTTACATGATATGGTGAAGATGAAGGCATTTTATAGACTAATGAAGATACTGAATCAATCAGTTATCTCTTGCTCAACTAGAAAGAAGTTTATTTTGGGTAAGCCTGATCTAATCAGGTAAGCCTCTATGTCTGGCCTTGGACAAGTAAATGGCCATGATGTAGGAAGGCCTATGGAGGGAAGCCTAAGGCAACCTGTGGAACTGATGCCAGGAGCCAAGTTCTCCCCAGCCAACCACTACAACTAAAACAGTGGTCATGAAACTCCAAGAGAAGGAACACTGCCGGTGTCATGAGCTGGAAAGTGGACTTCCTAGCTGTGTCTTCAGATGAGGATGTCGGCAGCTGACATTTTGATTTCAGACACGAAGCACTAAGCAGAAAATCCAATTAAAGCATGTCAGGTTGATGATAATGAACTAATGCCAGATAGCAGATTAAAGTTGTTGTAAGCCACTGATTTTTTAGTAATTCATGATGTAGCATAGAAAACTAGTTCAGCATCCTAGATCATGTGCATGTGTACGTGAGCACACATATATACTCATAAAGACACTCATGTGTATACATGTTTTGTTTGCTAGGACTTGGCGGTTTAAAAACTCTGAGCAAGAGCCAACACATAAGCTGTTTGCACACTTGTCTTTGAGATATTTCATGCAAAAAAAAAAATAACTTTTTTTGCCAACCATAGATGCACCCTTTGATGTAATTTGAATGATTTAAATTCTCCCCTTATTCACGGTACAACAATCTACCTATGGAATCTTCTTGTTAGCTGGCTTTGGTCTTGAAATGAAGTCTAAGCTCCTAAAGCTTCTAAGTGCTTTTCTTCCTTGAGGCTCAAGTGGTGCTTACACAGGGAGTGTGAGGTAGAAGAAACTAGAAAGAAGATGTGATGAGATTTAGAGTCCCTGAGGGAGTGCCAGCCCCGAATGAAAGCCTGTAATTTGTACAATCTCACAGACGGTTCGGATCTCCGGCACCATTATTTACTTAGCACAGAATTATCTAGTGGCCTCGGCAATTTTAGTTTACTGATGCATTGTATGGAGTGGGGGGTACATCTGTGTTATCAGGTTTAGCCTGATGGAAAAACTATGATAGAAGACCAGAACCCTCTCTTTGGCTCGCAGAAATTTGGGGGAGTCCCTTATGGTTACCAGATGGTATCAGAGAAGTTGGGATCTATTCTTGGAATTCTTAGTCTCGTTAATTAAAAAAAAGTAAAGAAAAGAAAAAGAAAAAGTTTAGGGCAGACTCAAACAGCAGCTTGAGGACAATTTTATTAGAGCTTACAAGAAAAACACCCCAGGGTGTGCAAGCTGTAAATCTTAGCAGATGTCCAGAAGAGGGGAATGAAGGAGAGGAGCAAAAAAGAAATGTCCTTTGAGTTAAGTTGGCATGGAGGTCAGCCACAAGGGGAGTGGGGTTGAGGAGGGGGAGCAGGAGATTTAGAGATAGACCAAGGGAGACCAAAGCCCCAGGAAGGGCATCCTTCCATTCTGACCACCATATCAAAGAGCGAGAAGAAAGAAAAGACAACAGCTTTCTGAGTAGGGACACAAAGATGAACAGACCCAGTAGTTTGGCACATAGGGACTACCCAAGAGGGCAAGAATTCTGGGAAGGAAAAGTATAGAGTCTCACTAATGGAATAGTAGTTCCTCCTGTCTCTTTAGCATGGCTTAAAGTGAGCCCATATCTACAAGTGGTCCTTCATCCTGAGGGATGATTGATCTGCCCAAGGGGCTGTTAGGTCTCCATTCAGGCCAGGATTCCTTTCTCTTGACAAGGCGGAACTAGTTTTCTCTTAAAGGGTCTTACAGTTGAGTAATGTTCACACTGATAATAGCTCCACATCCCCTCCCTATCTTAACATGTAACAGATAAGCCACAACGGTCCTTCAGGTAGCCACACTGAGCTCCAGAGCAGTGGATCTATCAGGATTTCTCATCTAATCTCTTTCCTCACATTGTTCTACTTCTTAGAATCGGCCCTGCCAAGAGAAAGCAGATGCTTCATAGCTGCAGGGTAGAGTTCCTAGGTTAAAAAAAAAAAAAAGTTCTCAAATGACTTTCGTTCTGTATATTTTCATACTCCCTTCTAAGAGTGAACATTTCTCATCAGAACATTTGAATTATGTATTAATCTAAATAGCCAAGCCCCAAGTAATGCCAGATTGTGTCAACGAAGTCATTTGCAACTGGCTTCTCTGTGCTTGTCATTCCAGACAACAAAGTCAGAGGCATAATTTTGAAGCCGTTCTGATTTCTAAAATGCATGTACAGGGAAAGCATTTTTGTCTAAGAGTATGTATAAAGGGTTCTGCCCTGGCATGGGACATCCCGCTCACAAAAGCCCTTGCTGACCTCCTGCTGTCGCTGCTCATTGTCCTCGTCAATTTCCACTGTCATCCTCAAAGCCTCAGTAGACTTTCCCCCACCTAATTGCAACATATGATGAAATTAATTCTCCATATCTTAGAACACCAGCAATAGATCTGTATGGGATCACCGTGGCCTTGCTGAAACATGCCCTACCCCACAGTCGTCCTAACCACCCTGTAGCTGCAGCCATTACTTCTGGCTGCCTCCCTGGGCAGGGAGGGTGTCTCTTGGAAAGCCTCACAATTACTGTGAAACTCTAATAAAAGAAAAACAAAATGGCAATTTAAAATTTCTCTTTCAGAAAAGAGCAAAATATACATTGCTGCGTTAAAGAGCTTGGATATGAAGATCATCTAAAATTTTAAAAAAAATAGACTCCTCCAGCACTACAAAATAATAATAATAAATTAATTTTATTATTAATTAAATTAATTAAACAATTTTTTATTTTTATTATTATTATATACTTACAAAAGATTTCTATTTTCTAGATTAAGTCAGTGTCTCGAAAACCTTGCTAACAATACTTAGAAAGGGGTTTGTGATGTAATTGATTTTGATGGGGAGAGACCTCAGTTACTAAAGAGCTTGTCACCCAAGCATGAGGATCTGAGTTCAATTCCCAGCATCCAAACAAAAAGTTGGATCTGGTCGGGAACTGGAATCTCTGCCTTGGAGGGCAGATAGACAGATCCCCAGAGCTGACCAGCCACCTAGTATAATCAGAAGTCCTGGGTCCCAGGGAGCGAGAGAGAGAGAGAGAGAGAGAGAGAGAGAGAGAGAGAGAGACCCTGTTTCAAAAATCAATATGTGTGGTTCCTGAGGAACGGCATCTGAGGTCAGTCACTGGCTTCTACATATACATGCACACATGTACATTCACACCCACATGAATGTGTACACCCCACACACACATACACACAATGCATATTTCCAGGCCCCACAACAAACCTGCCAGCTCAGAATCTCTTAGGTAGGACATAAGAAGCGTGGAAGCACAAATTCCCATATACTGCCAATGCAAATTGTCTATAGAGCCTAATTTAGGGACTCGAAAATTGGCAGGTTGATATTTTCTGTTGATTTGGTAGTATATCAATTATTGTATAATGCTTTATGATAAACTTTGGGTTTGAATCCCTAATTTAAATTTATTCCTACAAATTCAGAGTGGAGTGGCAAAAGGCATTCAACAATTCTTGAAAATTTGGGGCCTACAGAGGTAGCTCAGCGGTTAGGAGCATTTGCTGCTCTTCCAGAAGAACAGAATTTCTTCCTAGTACCCACATCAAGCAGCTCATAACTATCCATAACTAAAGCTCTAGGGTATCCAATGCCTTCTTTTGGCCTATGGAGGCAAATCACATACATGGCAGACACAGAGAAACACCAATCAATACAAAAATAAAAGTCCTTAAGACATTGTGGAAAATGTGTATCAATTAGTTCCAACAATTGGGGAAGGAAATGAGGACTTCCTGCAGGACCCCTTACAAGTGAGAATTCGTCCTGAGCAGTGTTAGCCACTTTATTCTTCACACCGCCCTGAGTGGAGTGCAGCAGAGCTTGGTGGGAGCTGGGTGTTCCCCTTATGGTATGAGGTACTGCCAGGGTGCTGATGATCTGACGCCAGCTCGAGTGGGATCGCTTTCCATAACTCGAGTCTTACAGAAAGCCAGGTAGAATAAGGCCAGGGACACAGGAAGCCTCAAACCAGACAGGCCACCCCTACTGAAAATGAGGACATAATTCCAACCAAAAGCAGATCAAACCCCTTTGACTTGGGAGCAAAACTCCCCTGATGTTGTTCTACCTTTAACTGACACCCCATTCTTCAAAGGCCATCATTCTATCACTTCTCGGGGTAAAACCACAGTAGACAGAAAGCACACCTACCCTTCTTTTACCGCCTTCCTCCTCTCGTTCTCTTCCATCTGAATAACTTTCATACTTCGAGATTCTCATTCATATATGTGTGCAATGAACTATGATCATATCCACTCCCCATTTCCCCCCTCTAACCCAGCGTCCCCCAAAATGCTCCCTCCTAACCTTTCACATTGCTTCTTTGTTTGGTAGTTCACCAAGTCCAATTAGTACTGCCCATACATGCACACATATGCAGCCATTCACTGAACCGCCCACCAACAGCCACACCCTCAAAGAAGTCATTCTCTTTTCCTTCCTTCCTTGTCCCTCTCTCCTCCCAATCCCTTTATCTTTGACTTGTTTGCTGTGGTTTGGGTATGATCTGTCCCTTAAAGCTAAAGTTAATATGTAGTTGTCTCCTGGCGTTGCTGGGTGGTATGAGCTTGTAGGAAGTCATTACACCACTTGGGTGGGGGGCAGGAGTGTGGGGGGGATTGTGAGTGTCTCATAAGAATGGGTTATAGGAAAGTGAGTCTGCCTCTGGGTGTTGTTCCTTCTGCATATGCCTACCTTGCATTTACCTTGTTTAAAATCATTTCTTTTTAAAATACGTACTTTATGTGTATGGGGGGGGGTGGGCATGCATGTGAGTGCATGTGCATGTACAAGGGTGCACCCAGAGGCCAGAAGAGGTGACCTCTTCTGGTGACCTCTTCTATCTCTCTCTGCCTATTCCTTTGATGTAAGGTCTCTCCCTGAAACTAGGGCTAGCATCTGAACTAGGGTGGAAGCCAGCGAGAACTAGAAATCCTCCTGTCTCTACTGACTTTGGAGTTGGAGCTACAGGCATGTGTAAGACACCCAACTTCCTGTTTGGCATTTGAATTCTTGTCCTAGTGATTGAGCAACAAGCACTCTTTCCTGCTGAGCCATCTCTCCTGACCATGTTTCAGCTTTCTGTTGTGAGTAAAAGCAGTGTGATATTCTAACAAGTACCATGTTTTTGAAATTTTAGCAGTCTAAACTTTCAGTCCAAATAAAGTTCTTTGCACCTTAGATGATACAATCTCAGATATTTTGTTATAGCAGCAGAAAGCAAACTAAAACATGATCAAAATCAGCATTTAAAATTCGTTTTCAGGGCTTAGAGAGATGCTTCAGTGCTCAGAAGCACATGATGATGCTCTTTCAGAGGACCCAGGCTTGCTTCCCAGCACCCCCATGGAGGCTCATAGTCACCATCCATAGCCCTGGTTCCAGGGCATCCAAGTGGCATGCAGGTAAAGCATTCATACACGTGAAGTTAAACAAATGAGTCGTTTTAGATAAATAGAACAGGCAGGCCTTCAGAAATGAACAGCCCTAGAACTTACTCTACCATCTCACATTTCATCTCATCTCATTCTATCTCCCATCCCCAACTCATCCATGAATGTCTATTTGTAGAGAGGAACAAAGAAAAGTTCATCAAAAATTAGAAGGCAATCAAGCTGATCAGAGAGAAAAGGTTACCTACCCAAGCTGGATGTGGTAGCATTGACCTTTAATCTTAGCTGTCAGAAGATTGAGGCAGAAAGTTGACCAGTTCATTGGTTTGGAATACATAGTGAGTTTAAGGCCAGTCTAGGCTACATAGCAAGACCCTGCTTAAAAGCAAACCATAACAACCTAACAAACCAGACTCCCCCTCCCCACTCTGTGTGCATGTATACACAGACACAAAATACAAGTAAATGAATAGTAAGTAAAAGTGTAAAATATCTCTGTAATCTATATTTGCAAAAATACAAGAAAACATTCACCTGCTAAACAAAAAGAGGAAGTTTAAAAATTATATAGTATAGGGGAAGGAAAAATTTCTCTGAATTGAAAATATGACTGTAACCATTGCATTTTCTAATGGGATTTGAGACCCCCCAAACAAAAAAGATAGAAAATTTCTTCTAAACTTTTAAGCCCATAGAAAATACTTCCAGAAATTAAATTTAGTAGACAGAGCTAGAAAGATCTCAGATAAGCTTTAAAAGAAGTCTAAAAAGAATGACTTTATCAGATAGAATAGCAAAAGGACAAAAAGAAGACATGAAAATCTCGTATGACTAAAAGAAAGTCATTGGACTACAAATTACAGGACATGTTTAATGTCAGGTAAAAATTAATTACAGTGGACTTAAACCTGCCTGTTCTTATCTGATGAAATATTTAATTCCAGGTCTAAGAGAAAAGGGTCTACCTGCAGCATTGCAGGAGGAAAAGGGAGTTTTCAGGAGGAAACTAGAACTTCCAGGTTGGCATCAACTCTGTGCATCAAAAGATCATGGAGAAGTGTCTTTAAAGATTAGAAAAATCAACCTGTGATTTAAAAAACATCATATCTGGATTTAGCTCAGTGGTCAAGCGCTTGCCTAGCAAGCACAAGGCCCGGGGTTTGGTCCTCAGCTCTGAAAAAAAAAAATGTCATATCCAACTGAGTTAATACATATGAATGGCAAAAAAAAGGGTAAAACAGAAATATTTTTGTAGACTGCCAGAAGAATTACAGAAAGAAAAGGGACAGCTGATGGAGACAAAATCCCTGTGAGAAACCTATGAAAAAGGAGTATGGTATAATAATAACAGGTAGTATCTACCTTGTGCTACCATGGTACACACACTGTTTCAGTCCCTGCATATTGATAAAGCTGCTCAGTGTGCACTAGTCTATGGAAATAGAGTGTTTCTGTTCTATTACAGATGACAGCTCTAAAGTTGAGTGAAAGGAAGTAACTTGTCCAAACTTACGGGACTAGAAAAATGGCTGAGCCAGTAGTAAACACAGACAGGATGACTACAGTATCTAGATGCTTCATTACCAGGTAACACATCTTCTTCAAAAGGAAATGAAACAAAGACTGTGAACCCAGGGAATGGGAAGAAGGAAACTTCAAAGTCGTCTTTAGAAATGAATGCAGGGTTGGAGAAATGGCTCAGTGAGTAAAGAACTTGCCACAGAAGCATGAAGACCTGCGTTCAGATTCCCTAGAACCCATGTAAACCTGAATGAGGTCATGTGCATCTATCATCCCAGTACTTCTGTGGAGAAGTGAGAGGTGGAGACAAGGGAATCTCCATAAGCTAGTCTTGTGGACAAGAGATCCTGTCTCAAACAAGGTGCAAAGAGAGGACTGTCATCAAGGTGGTTCTCTGACCTCTACACATGTATTGTGGCCCATATGTACCTGCACTTAGAAACACACACACAAGGATTTTTAAATTATTGCAATAGGGACTGGCGATCTAGCACAGTGTTAGAGTGCTTGCCTAGCACTCACGAGTCCTTAGGTTCAATAATTAGCACTAGAAAGCAAAAATAAAGCAGCAGAAGATATTAAAATGCATAAACTCTTACCTAGTTACACAATCCCTCAAACCTTAAAAAAGAGGGGAATTCTGTCACTTGCAGCAGTGTAGATGAACCTAGACATCTGTATGCTAAGTGAAATAATCCAGGCAGAGAAAGGCAAATACTGCATGGTCTTCTTGCATGTGGGCTATAAACCATTCACCTCATGGAAATAGAGAATAAAATGGCATCTCCCAGGAGTCAGGGACTAGGAAAGGGATGGTATTTGTCAAGGTGCATAAACTTTCAATTTTAAAATGAGTAGGTTCTGAAAATCTAATACATAGCAGAATGGTCATAGTTAACAATAACATATCACACACTTCAAATTTGCACCAAGTAGACTGCAAATATTCCCACTGCCATAATCAACAAAAGAAAACTACATGAAATAATGGATATGTTAGTTACCTTAACTATGGCAATAATTTACAATGTAGACACATGTTAAATTATCATATATTACACTTAAATCCATACAATTTTTGTCAGTCATACCTCAGTAATACTGGGAAGAAATTCCAAAAGAAAAAGATGACTTTCAAAAAATTGAAATCCACTAACATACCCAATTTTAATAATATATTAGTTCTAATAGTTATATTTTTCTGTAAGTGGCTATATGCAAATATCATCTGACAATATAATCAATATGAAAATAATGCATCCCCTGATTAACCTTGATTTTCAACTTGATATAACCTAGATATCTGAGAGGAAAGCCTCTACTGAGGAGTTGCCTAGATGATGGCCTGTGGCCATGTCTGCAGGGGATTGTCTTGATTGTTAATTGATATGAAGGTTCAGTCCTTGGTGGGACATCAGCCTTAGGTAGGTGATTCTGGGATATATAAGGAAGCTAACCAGGCACGGGCCTGTGACTAACTAGGGAGGGAGCCAGGAAAACAAGTCAGCAAGCAGCATGCATTCCTCTGTGGTTTCTGTTTCTGGTTCCTGCTTGATTTTCTTCCCTGAGTTTCTCAGTGTTGAACTGTGATTTGTAAGTGTAAGTCAAATAGACCCTTCAATCTCCCAATTGCTTTTGGTCAGTGTTTTATCACAGCAAAAGAAATCAAACTAGAATAACACATGTATCTTCTTTTTTGTTTTTTTGTCTGTTTGTATATTGTCTTGACGTGTATGTTACACTTATAAAACCTCTATTCAGACCAACCCTGTGTCAGTGCATATGAACTTTGGATAATATATCTGTAGATTCTGCTACATATGAACATTTCCCAGATACACTCTCCTGTGGGATATGTATGCACTGTGTGGAAACATATTGCTGTGATATGATTGGTGTAATAAAAAGCTGAACAGCCAATAGATGAGCAGGAGGTACAGGTGGGACTTCAGGGCAGAAAGAACTCTGGGAAGAAGAAGGCAGTGTCACCAACCAAACCATAGAGGAAGCAGCATGACCAGTATGGAGAGATGAGGTAACAAGTTACATGACAGAATGTAGATTAAAATAAGTGGGTTAATTTAAGTTATAAGAGCTATTGGGACAGGCCTAAGCTAAGGCCAAGCTTTCATAATTAATAATAAGTCTCCATGTTGCTATTTGGGAGCTGGCAGTACAGAGAAAGGCTCCACACACTCTCATTTTCTCAAGATAGTAGAGACATGATTTGGCTGAGGGAGTGTGCAGGGTATGGATGTGAACATATTCAAGCAGCTGAACAAATTCATGAAGATGCATGTACAGGTAAGTGTGTATGCATGTGTGTGTCTTATGTGGAGGCCAGAAGTGACAGTCAGTGTCTTCCTCAGTCTCTCTACACCTTATCACCTGAGATAGGGTCTCCCACTGAAACATAGAACTAACCTATTCAGGTAAACTGACTGGCTGGAATGCTGTGGGATGTTGTTCTCTATGCTATGAATGTGTTGCTCTGATTGGTCGATAAATAAAATGCTGATTGGCCAGTAGCCAGGCAGGAAGTATTGGTGGGGCAAGCAGAGAGCAGAATTCTGGGAAGAAGAAGGCTGAGTCAGGAGACGTCAGACATAGAGGAAGCAAGATGACAAGGCAGAACTCAGAAAAGTTACCAAGCCATGTGGCTAAACATAAATAAGAATTATGGATCAATTTAAGTGTAAGAGCTAGTCAGTAATAAGCCTGAGCTAATAGCCAAGCAGTTATAATTAATAAAAAGCCTCTGTGTGTTTACTTGGGTCTGAGTGACTGCAGGACTGGGCAGGACACAGGAAAACTTCCAGCTACAATGGAAAACCTCAGGGATGTTCTTATCTCTAGCCCTCAGTAATTGTGATTATAGACAGATACCCTGACACCTAACTTTTGACCTGTGTGCTGGGACATGAACTCAGGGTCTCATAGTTGTATGGACAAGCATCTTGCCTTCTCCTCAGGCCTCTAATAACACAAGTTTTAAAAACAGTCCAATAAATCATGGGCAAATTGCATTATATTTGGAAAGCAGTGACCCTTATCTTATAGAGATAATATATCTTTCATGATCAAGCATGGTCATTCCAGAAGTGTAACTGTGATTCAGATTGGACTCTAGATGCATCATTCCTCTTGGAGCAGGGGTTAAGAGCATGTGCTGCTCTTTTGGAGAACCTGAGTTCAGCTCCCTGCACCCACACCAGGAAGCTTGTAAACACATGTAATTCCAATTCCAAGAGGTGATCAGACCCTCTTCTGGATGCTTCAGGCATCTGCACTCATGTGCAACACACACACACACACATACACACACATACATACACACACACACAAGATTTTAAAGTATTATTCATTTTATACTTCATATAGGCAGAAATGATATGAGCAACATAATAGCAGAAATGAATCTGCCTAATAAAATGTAATTTCTATTCTGGATTTTTTAAATTAGAGTTTCTTAATATGCTTCAGACTACACATTGGAATTTCAAAGCAGACACCCAAGGTATAAGTAAAATACAAGTGTCATTTTCATAAAGCTGAGGGTAATCTAAGAAAAAGAAAACTCCATGCAAGGCTGAAAAGGGAGGTTTTAAAATGTCAATTATTTCCAGTTTAGCTGGCAAATGCTTTGTAAACCCAGTACATTTCAAAATTATTAGGAATGCTGGAAAAAAAGAAATTGAAAGATGGCTTAACAGGTCAAGGTGCAAGCTCACAACCTAAGTCCAATCCCTGAGACTCACATGGTGCAAGTTGTCCTCCACACATAGCCCATGGCACAAGCATGCATAAACATGCAAACACAAATGCATGCATGCACTCCCATAGACACACAAAGCCCACATACAGACACATATTCATGCCCCTTGCACACAAATACACATTCACTACACACACACATGCATGCACACATGCACGCACAGTGACACACACAAAATAAAATGTAATTTAAAAAACAAGAGATATTGAAAACGGAATGAGTGAATGGTGAAGTTTTCGAAACTGTGGTATTTTTGCCCAATTAGATGTTCAAATAAATTAGAGAGAAATGATAAACAGAGCGGAAAAAGCAAAGGTCAGACAGGACAGTCAAGCAGTAGGAAGTTCTGGTAAGCTCAGCTTCTCATGGAAATTAGGTACAAGAAAACATGGCTGTACTGAAAAAGATAGATTTCTCAATAAAATCCCGAATAAATACTTGACGACTTACTATTAGGGAAATGTTCATTAGAACACAGTTCATGGGTGGAACACAGGGTGCAAGTGAAATGTCCAACGAAGTGAACTTTATTAACAAATTACAAAATCTAGGCATTTTCACTTATGCTTTAGTAGGTCATTTAACCCATAAAAATACTTGTAATATAGTGTTACAGAACTCTTCAAATATTAAGTACTGTGAGGTTCAATTTTTATGTTTTCTTTGGTGTTCACACTCAAAGCACTTTTGTACTCCTTCTAATAACATTTAAATACAGCATCTTATTGATATTCGTGAGGGTCATGCGTGCTCGTCTTTATCTGTGGAGAGCAGAGGGCAACTTTGTGCAGCCTGTTTTTCCGTATTTACGTGGATTCTGGGGACTGGATGCAGGTGCCTTTGCCTGCTAAGCTGTCTTTCCTGACCGCTGTCTACTTGTTGTTACTTTATCTTATTGCATCCTTAAAATGCTACAAAACTAATTTCCCAGAGAGCCAGATGCCACATTTGAGGAAGCCACAGGCCTTTGCTAATCCTATCATGATGAGCTAATCAGCCCGTTCCTGCATTCATGACACCCTGATGGACCTCCATGCTGGAACCTCTTCTCTTCTATTTTTGAAGAAACTTATTTCGAGATTATGCATCTACTCCTTGTAGTAAAACACTCAACTCTGATAACTAAAGTATTTCCTCAAGTGTCCTAAATTTCACCATAGTTTTCTCTTTTTTGTTTAGAATGCATGAAAATTCTTTGACATTCTTTCCCACCTAGACAAATCCTAATGTTCATTCTAGATCCATCTCTAATATCCCTCCCTCTTCCAAGGCTTTTTCCCTTCTCATTCTTAGCATATCATTTCACACAGGATGGAGAAATGAATTCACTTGTCTCCTCATTTATTGCCACTAACAGTGGCTCAAACCCCAAGTTACATAGCATCAAACCCTAGAAGTAAAGTTATAGAGCTAAATAGTTAGCTTTTGCCTTCAACTTATAAATTCTAATTTTAATCTGTACTCTCTTTTGTATTCCTTTTTGTCCTTGTGGAACATGTCCTTGACATAGTTAATAGATTTTCCATTTCACCAAATATAAAAATAGATGTTAAAATTCACTTGTGGCTTTTCAGGCCTTGGCTAATCATCACTAAGAACTGTTGAACAGGGGTTAGGGACAACTCAGTGGGTGAAGAGTTTGCTGTGCTCCTTAAGGAAGGACCTGAGCTCCACTTTCAGCACCCACAGAAAAAACTGGGCATAGTGGTGTGCCGTAACTGTAGTAGAAAGGGACTGAGATGGGCAATTCCCAGGGGCTCTTAGGCCAGCCAGCCTAGTTGAGTCAAAGATTTAGCCAGAGACACTGCTTCAAAATAGTGATGATGATGATGATGATGATGATGATGATGATGAAGACAGTGATGACAATGATGAGGTGGAGAAGAGACAGAGAAGGACACTCTGTCAACTTCTGACTTCTCCCTTCCCTCATGGACACTTGCACACATTGTTAGTTATTTGGCGGCGCTCTTACCCTGCGAGGAAATGTCACGAAACATGACAGAATCCACTAACGAGAGTTTTATTAAGATAAGAGAGAGAGACAGGTGTGCACAGGTCTGCAGAAGGACACGTGCATGAAGAAGGAAGCTGGGAACATGGCGCCAGCTTATAAAGGCTGGGTCATGCATGCGTACACAGGTTCATGTGGCTACTCCACACATGCACGTAGATCACATGGTTGTGTTGCGTACTTTTACGCAACCATGCAAAGCCATGGGGTCCTGGTCATGCAAGATGTTTTGACTGGGAAATGGCTATTTTGACCTGGAAATGGCTATTTTGACCCAGAACTGGCTAGGCGGAAGTGTCTAGGTCCACCAGACATGCCCCACCATGGGGGCATGTTGTGAATCTATCAAACATATGTATACATTGTTAGTTGTTTGTGGCGCTGTGTTCTTACCCCGTAAGAAAATGTCACGAAACATGACAGAATCCACTAATAAGAGTTTTATTAAAGATAAAAGAGACAGAGAGCAGGCCTGTGGAAGAGACATGTGTGTGGAGAAGAAGAAGAACCGGGAACATGGCGCAGGCTTTTAAAGGCTGGGAGTACACAGGTCGACGTCACTACTCCACGCATACGCGTAGATCACATGGCTACGTTGTGCGCCTACATGGCCATGCAACGTCACGGATCCTGGTCACGCGAGACACCTTGACCCGAAAATGGCTATCTTGCCCTGGAACTGGCTAGGCGGAAGTGTCCAGGTCCACCGGGCATCCTGGTCACGCGAGACGCCCTGGCCCGGAAATGGCTATCCTGACCTGAAACTGGCTAGGCCGAAGTGTCCGCTGGGCATATGCAAACACGCCCGACCGTGGGGGCGTGTTGTAAACCCTTCATACATACCACACAAACACTCAGAGAAGGAGTGGAAAAATATTGAACAACGGAAAAGGGAGACCATAGAGTGAGAGAGGGAAATGGAGGTCAGAAGGAGAAAAGAAGTGTTCTGTTAAAACATCTGATAGCCTGTCTACACAGTTAAACTTTGAAGTGAGGGAATAAATATTTCCAAAGGAAGGACTGAAGGGAGAGACAAATGGATATTTCAAACTAAATTTAAACTCTTGCAAAGGTGTCAATGTAATCAAACTCCCCACAGGTAAAGGGCAAATTACTCCTTTCAGTAAACTTGATTACATTGTAGCAAACCAAAGCCTTGTATTTTACTCTGTCAACACAGCTCTTATTTCTCTATAAACAATCAGTAGATTTTTCTTTCATTTTCCTGAGAAGTCAGCTCTGTAAATTGTTGTAGTCGCTCAGTAATCAAGTGCTAAATGGTGAGCTCCCTGAGGACCACGTGTCTTCCTCAGTTCTGTTTCAGAGACTCCCTAACACCAGGCAGGCAATGCTGCCCACATTTGCTGGAGAATAGATTGTTGTTAATTCCCTAAAGACCAATGGAGTGTATGTTCTCTTAATGTCCACTCATACGACAAAAATGATGTGAGGAATAACAGTCAGACAGACCTCAAGATTGCTCATTTGGTCTTTTATCCACATTCTCTCCTTAGAATGCAGTCAGCTTCAGATCAATATTATGCAGAAAATACAATCAGAGGACAAATGAAAATCACCTTGCTTCCAACCGCAGCTCAAGGAGAAACCAAGATAGAATGCTTTAAATATGATCAAGAAAGCATTCCTAGCAAAAAAATGTGTTGCTTTCAAAAGCCAGCTTTGTTTGTTCCTGCAACATGCCAGCAACTGCCAAGACCAAGATATTCAGAAGTGAAAAGAGATGTTGAGGGGAAACACCAACCCAAGTTTTCTTTTTCCCTGGAAATCAAAGAGGACAGGGATGTTAGCCTAACATTCTTTAAGTTTTGCATTTGAAAGGAATAAAGGCATGTGCCTTCCAATATGGCCCCTGGGCATTTGAGAAAATAGCAAAAGAAGAAAGGTCATTCTCACCTTCCCTTCACCCTTCTCTCCTGAAGCAAGTCATAAAACCTAGAAAGAATCTCTGACCTTCTCCCCTAAGGCAGGCTGTAAAACCCAGATGACCTTCTCCTGAAGCTGGTCATAAACCTTTCATTCCCAAAGTGCCCTCCCTGTACCTGGAGGAAGACCTGGCCTTCTCTGTAAGGCCACTGGGGCATGGAGGAGAATGTGAGCAAGTGGATCATTTTAAGGTTCCTAGTTGATTGTTGCTGGGTCGTACCCCTTGGTCCCACCTGCTGTGCATGTCTATGCCTTTTTCATCTGAAGCAGGAATGTTCACAGACTTACCACTTCTTTGGGTTTTCATTTCTGAGCCTCCCATACCAAAGAATTTTGTATGTATTGCTAATCTGCCCTTTGCCATAGATACCCCATAGAAGATATGAATATTGATATAGGGAAGAGACTAATTTTTCTCCCCAGCAAAACTCATTTATCAAAGTGAACTCAGTATATTAGACTCCAGACTGTCTCCTTCATGTCTTCCTCTAACCTGACCCTTTCCTTTACATCAGATTTAAAACATGGATGCATTGGTTTTCAAGTTTCCCGAACACTGCCCATGAGTGAACTCTGCCCCCATGGAGATTTACATACCCCACCAAACATAGACCATCAATAACATCCTGACAGCTTAGGTTTTTGTTTTTATTCTTACTTTTACTTAAGGGAACTAAAATTCAAGTGCTCAAGTTACCATTTTGAAGAGATCTATGAATTTTTCACTGTAATGGGGCTACCTCCCTATTGATCCAAACCACAGTGCTTTCAAATGGTGCCTCTTCTATAGAATTTGGTCAGCTAGATAATCCCCAAGCCCCACTTCCCACAATATACCCATGCCCAGGAAGAACTCTAAGATACAGAAGCTACATTTATTATCCCTTCAGATTCTCAAAATAACTACAACTAAGGATAGTTCAGTATGGGGAAAAGCACTACACAGGTGGAGGAATTGTACAATCAGAGCTTCATCTACCAGTGAACAGTGACTGGGTATGTAACATGTGCTCAGAAATTTGCCAAAACTTGGCCTTGTCTCCCTTATCTTTGATTGAAGTTAACCATCCAGTTCTATAGATCATTCTAGTTTTCATTTAATTAAATCTCTAGTAGGATAGATATCTTTCTTGAGTTCCTCCTAACTAGCATTTAATCAGTAAAAGAAAAAAGAAAAAGGAGCCTTACATTACAACCTTTAAGAAAATCTCAGTGGCTCAACTCTAGTCCAATGTCATCTAGATTCATGTGCCAACAAACCTTTCTTTTCTTCCTTTTTTTTTAAGAGAATACATATTTTAGATCATTAACCCATTCTTGTTTGTTGGTTGACATTTCAAATGTGCTCCTCTTCTCCTGCAAGCACCTCTTTCCAAAGTGCACGGGAGGATGGATTCCTTAGGATGTTCCAGTGCCGCAGCACTTTAGCTAACAGACAATAATAAATCGGACTGACAGGGAGTGCTGACCAGGGTGCATTTTGTGGTGAGAATGGGACAGACTTAGCAGCTTCCCATTAAATTAATGAGAAGCCTCTGCCTCTTTGACCAGCAGGAGTGAGAAACATAATGGAACACAGTCCTACCACCCTGGGAAGGAATGGCAAGAGAAAAGGGCAACCAATTCAGTTAAGTGCTTGGCTTTCCACATGCTGGTCCTCCAGATGTGGCTGATGCTCCATTATTCTCTCATCTCAACTTTTAGGAACAGTGGCAACTAACACAGCCTGTGGAAGTATTTTAGGATGTTTTCCCCCAAAATGACCAAGAGTCCATCCAGGTCCCTAGAACTGTCTACTGAAAGTACCCTCTTAGTATGGACTTCTGAAAAGGGATTTTAGTTTTCGGTCCGCTTGCCCTTTTACTCACCTCCCCCTTGGTCTGCTCTATACAGGGAGACACAGCACTTACTTAAAGGTTAAAATTTGAAACAAAACTTGGAATCTAATTTTCAGTTTGTCTTGAGTCAGTGTGAACTAACGTCAAAGACATGTTGGATTAGGAGTTAGCCAAGTTGTACAGGGAACAATCTGAGCAGCCTGGAACAAGTCATTTAGGCTTCCAAGTGCTCACCTTTCCACTTGTAAAGGAATCAGTTCAACAATGAAATGGCATAATATAGAACAGAAGAGAATATATGCTACTCTTTTTAATAACAAATGCGGATGTGGAGACTGACAGGTAACTAAAAGCAGATAGCCTTCCTCAGGTTTCTGTTCTCGGGCACAGAAATTTCTCTACCAATGGGACTAGTGTCCTATCTGCTCTATACTCTCTACATGTGACAGACCATGAGAGTTCCGACTCAGGGGCTGAGAAGTGGGCACACAGGTGCCTGTCACCTTCTGTTGTCACCATCCTTTACCATGCTTGCAATGTCACCTGTTTGGCCAATATTTGTCATCCAACCCTGACAGAACTTATGTGATGTTTGGCCTCCTTTAATCTGTAATTAATTCTTTATTTTTTAAATCATTAGATACCACTTTGGAAGCCTTCATTTCTTATAACTTTTAAAAAACATAGGTCATATGCTCACAGCTGTTTCTATCCCATAATGTGGTGTTTTCTAATCCTCGGCATGACTTGAATTGTCTCTCAATGTTTACTAATACAGAAGATGGAAGTTTAAAGAAAACCGTTAAATATGGAAGAATTTGTATAACACATTTGTATAGAAGTGTTTGTTTATTTGTTATTATTACTGTTGTTGGGTAGTATATACTACACAGTATATTATATGGTCTAGACTGGCCTTGAACTCCTGACTCTCCTGCCTTCACCTTCCAAGTATTGGGGCTGCAGGTATGAGCTACCCTATCTGGATGCATAAAAACTTTAAATTGTCATAAACCATAACATTAACACAAGAAGAAGCACAGAGGTTACCTAGATCAATATGTTCTAGACACTTCTAAGGAAGCCCAAATCCAGGGAAATTATAAAATCCAACTTTAGTATCCAGAGGTTCTTTGTAGGCTTCTTTAAAACTCCACAAACACGAAAAAGAGCAACACGAAACAGCACTTCCTACTAGATGATGAGCACTTGAATGGGTTTGTTTCGCGCCTGCTGATGTAGAAACTATGACACTTAAGAAAAGTCGTGGAGAGGCTAGAGAAATGGCTCAATCAGAAAAGTGCTTTCTGCACAAGCTCGACAGCCCAAGAATGGATCTTCAGCACCCTTATAAAAACTGGGCATAATGGCGTACATCTGTAACCCAAGTGCTGGGCGAGGCCAGCCAGTCTAGCCAACCTCCTGAGCGCCAGGTTCACAGAGACCCTGCCTCAAAAAACTAAAGTGGAGATAGAGTAAGGACAACACTAGACATTGACCTCTGGCTTCAATAGGCACAGGCACTCTTGAGCATGTGCCCCTGCTTGCACACACACACACACACACACACACACACACACACACACACACGTGCACTCACTCACACTCATTCTCCCACACCCTCACACAATTTTAAGGCATGGACACTAGCCACTGGGAGGTCGTGATTCTTCCTGGGACCCACCCTGTGATGATATCTGCTCAAGCTGCCAGGCAGATCTTCCTGACTTTGGAATGGGTTACTTATTACAATCTATATCATTAGTTCTTTTGCAAACGTCTTTTTAGGTATTCCCCTCCTCTGCCCTTTGTACTTCTTTTTCTCTCTCCTTCTTTAAGGTCAAGGTGAATCCTTTTTATTTAAACTTGTCTACATTTGCCAACGTGCTCAATCTAATTATAAACATCTTTTATTATTAGAGTTAGTATTAAGGATTACTTATCCTACATCATTTACAAATATCCTCTTACCACATTGTATAGTTATAACCTAGGGTCATTATATTTACAGATTTGAAAATAAAAACTTAAAGACATATAACAATATGCCTAAAATAAACTTCTTGGTGCAGTCTGCAGGAATGAAGACCATCCCATAGAAACATTGAAGTCCCAAGAAAAAAGGGAAAGTATCTGGGGGTGGAATTTAACTGTTTAATTAGTCACTTCATAGTTTGGAAATAGTTGGTGATTGATGTTTATTTTCTAAGTCTCTTAAACTTTCTTCAAGAAACTGTTCCACACTTGAGGGAAAAAAAAAAAAAAAAAAAAAAAGAAAAAAAAAAATCAAACACTGCAGATTTTATGGAATACCACTTCCATCTAGTGGTCACTAGTGGTACTTCATGGAAATGGCTTCGTGGCTGAAAATGACCGATGATTCAAATCTCAAGACACAGAGCTGAATGTGAAGGGAAAAGTTTGATTTGCTTACTTACTGTAGACAAAAGTCATCTCAGGAGTTCCTGAATAGATTGAAGCCACCTCTGTGTGTGTGATAAAATGGATGTTAGTATTAGAGGCTATAAAGAAATTGAAAACATGGGAAGAAACTGGACACCACAATTGTGAATGCCTTGTTAATTTCCGTAAGCTGTTTTGTTCGTTGCTGTCTTTATTAGTTTATTTGTTTCTAAACACTTTGTAGTCACCAGTAGACTGCAGCATGGGGCTTGGGGTGTGCTGTGTGCACTAGGCAACCTAACCAAGGCTTGTAACTTTGTAATACAAAGAATGCTCTTACTTGACAAAAGGGATCTTGAAATTTTATTGCATGTAGATAAATGTACACATTTCACTTTACTTTTTTATTGGTTAAGTTGTTCTTATTTTTAATGTCTATTAAAATGTTTTTTATCTTGATTTGTTCCATGTCAGAGGGCAAAATCAGAGCTTTTGCCTTCAAACATACCTCAAATCATGAGGTTAGAGAAGAAGCCAAGGCCCCTTAAGGGAAATCTCCTTTTGGTCAAGAGAATAGGGTTTCCGTTCTTAATGGAGACCCAATCATTCACTTGGGCCAGGTTAATCACTTAGCCAAGGCACCATCACTAGGAAGCAGGGAGCCCTAGGAAGGTGGGCTCCTAGGCTGCAGGGATAGGTAGAATTGTTGGAGAACCCTGCTATTAGGGACTCAGTCCACCATGTCCAGAGAGCTCTCTGAGCTCGGCACAAAATGGAGGACTCCCTTTCCCAGCAGGGCTTCCTCTTCTCTGTCGAACCTTATTTGGAGAGTGTCTCTAAGCTCAGATGCCTGATCTTATTTGGATGATGACATCCTCCCCAACCCCCCCCCACACACACACACAGACAGCTCCCTGCAAATGCTGTATGACTCAGCACATAAGACTCCATCTTCCTTCCCACCCATATGATAATTAGGAGCTGGGTCATGACCAATCAGCCCTTCCAACCCATATTCTAAGAACCCTTATATATCTTACCCCTGGAACAATGAAATGAGCTGTCTCTCTAAGGCTGAATCCCGGGAGTTCTTTCCATCATGTTCCTGACCATCTGAATTCTGCTCTCCGCTTCTGTTCCCTTCGCCCTCATGGACCAGTGGACCAGTAGCCAACGACCCTGGGGGAAAGGAAGACCCACATAGAATAATTAGTCTTTTAGTAAGCTACTGTAGTTTTCCTTTCCAGAATTCTTGTCTCCTAAAGCAGTGACTACAGGCTGCCACGGGATTACCATGAGGCTCCTTGGGTCCGAGTCCTGATTCAGAAAGATGCAAGTTTTCCCTCTTTTTTCTGTTGTGTTTGTTCAGACGCTGTCTGGAACTCACACACACATACCTATCCTACATATATGATGGGAGCCAGAAGCCTAAGTGACCCTTGACACCTATGCTGCCATATTTGGGCTTTTCTCCACTTTTCCTAGATCTAGGCCTTGCTTAAGTCTCCATAGCACCGGAACCTCTTCTCAGAAATCAGGTGACCACGCTGCAGTTAGGTAGTTAGGCAAGAATAGATACGCCCCATAACAACATCCCCTGTTGGCTGAACAACCAATGATTGAAGTCCCCTCCCTGCTTGCACCCTGCTTTGGCCCTTGCCTATATATGCTCTAAGAAAAAAATAAAATTTCGGAGCTTGATCAGATATCCTGGCTTGCTCTCATTCTTTGTGTCTCCTGTCCCTCTCATTCATCGGCCCTCCCTTCAGGTCCCCATTAAAGACCCCGCTGGCCAGGGCACATACACATACACATATGTATTCATATATGTATATATCTTCCTTACTCTTTCTCTAAAGTACCCCCCACACACACACCATGCGGCAGACTTCCATGCCAAGAGCTCAAAGGGCAAGGGTTGTTCGTTTTCCTTGCTTCTCTTCTTTATTGTCCTCCTTGATCAGCCACTGAAATCTATAGTTTACTTCATTGGGGATCTTTTTAAAAAAACACTAATAAAATTATCCTCAAGCTTCTGAATCCATCCTTATGTTATTTTATTTATGAGACTAAGAGTCCAGAAGGGGGTCCTTATTTTTATGATATCATTTGGTAACCAGGAAGGGACCCCAGATTTTTCTAGGAACAATGAGTTGGAGGAAACTCCAGCTCCTAACTTCACAAGTACAGATTGCATTTTGTTGCACACACAGCAAATTGGACACAATCTTGCCTTCAACAATACCACTGTTCATTAAGAAAACAGACACCTAGGCATATGACGCAGTGTGTGACTGAAATGTCCAAGACCTTGAAAAATGGCACTCTGACACTTGAGAAAACAGCAGGAGCAAGAAAGGCACTCTCACATCCCCTTCACCCTTTTCCCTTGAAGCATACAGTAAGTCCCTCGTGCAAGAAGTGTGCAGATGCAAGGAACATTCCTAGCTCTGAAGATACAGTCTTAGACAGTGTCTTAGTTAGGGTGTCTATTGCTGTGATGAAACACCATGACCGAAGTAACTTGGGGAGGAAAGGTTGCTGCATTTGGCTTATACTTCCATATCATAGTCAATTGTTGAAGGAAGTCAGGACAGGAACTCAAACAGGGCAGGAATCTGGAGGCAGGAGCTGATGCAGAAGCCATGGAGGAGTGCAGCTTACTGGCTTGTTCCTCATGGCTCTCTCAGCCTGATTTTTTATAGAACATAGGACCACCATCCCAGGAATGAAATCCACACACACAATGGGCTCCACCATTAATCACTAAGGAGGTATTTTTCTCAATTGAGGTTCCCTCCTTTCAGATGACTCCAGCTTTTGTCAAGTTGGCATAAAACTAGCCAGGACTGATGTTAAGAGCTGAATGAACTGAGCTTGCTAGGTCTCCTTCAGTTTGTTACCACAAGGCAAATTTCTTTACCAATTAAACTTCTCCACAACTGTGAACCCTTCAGTAAGCTTATACATAAGAACATATATTTGCCAGTTATTTAGGTCTTCATTACCCAAGTCTCCAATTTTGTATACAACTTATGATAAATAAATTTGTATGATGTTTTGCTTTGGTAGTCATTTATATATATTTTAGTCATTGAAATTTCCATACTTAATGTATAATGATCTCATTAATCTATTACTACCTCTGTCAAGCTCTCCATAGTGGCCTCCCACCTCATCTCTCTCCCATCTTTGTGTCTTTTGTGTTTGTTATTAATAATCCAGAGTTCAATTAGCACTGCCCATATGCACATAGATGTATGACCATCCAGTTGAGCATGAGCAACCTACCAGTGGCCACATCCACAAAGTAAAGTGATGTTCTTTCAGCAGTCATCAGTTGACAATAGTACCTCATCTATGAGTGGTAATTTGGGGACCCACCCCCTTTTGTGCTGGAATATTGATTGGTTTGATCTTTACAGTTCTTGTTCAAGTCACCACAGCTATTGTGAGTTGATGTGTCCAATGACCATGGCATATTCAGAAGTTCACATTTCACAGCTCTCCTTTCCAATCCATTGGCTCTGTGATAGGGGACCTCAACATGAACCTAAGGTAGGAAAGGAAGATATTTATTTTCCCAGATAGGGACTTACGAGGAGTTGGTAAAATTGGCTCCTTATTAATATGTGGGTCTCTCTGGAGGCCAGTGAGTGCTTTAGATATGCTAAAGACCCAATCATTGTTGGATGAAGGAATGAATTGATATGATTGAGGCAACAACAAAATATTACAAGACTTTTAACCAAAATTTGAGAAGTTACAGGTGGCCTCTGTAAGAGAAACATGACTGTGATGTACATGGATTTGAGTAGTTATGATAGAGCAAGGACATCACTGGCGGAAAGAATTAGAGGTGACTCTAGATTTTTTTGAGTCATTTTCTACTGTTGTAATGGACCTGGTCATGCTGGGCTTTTTAGAAGCATATGAAAGACCCTGGGAATTTGGACTAGAAAAGTAGTGAAAGCTGTAAGCAGGACTTAAAAAACTGTTATAGTAGAAGCCTGGAAGACAGTGCTTAGGGTAATGCAGAGTGTGGAGTCCTACCTCAAGAGGTTTCAGAAAAGAACAATATTAGCAACAGCGCTAGAGACCATTCTTGTGATATTTGGGCAAAACATGCAGCTGCTGTCTGTCCTTGTGCTAGGAACTTGGCTAAGGCTAAATCTTTAAGTAGCGGACTAATTTCTTTGGTGCAGAAGATTTTAAGAGAGCCTAATATTGAGTCTGTCACATGGTTATTAGTAACCACTCTTACAAACGCGAGTCTACAAAGAAAGGGAGGAAGTGGGGCAAGAAGAAACACAAAATATAAGTTTGAAGAGAAAAAGAGGAAAGTTAACGTGGCAGCCAAGGCTTGTGCTGGAAGCGATAAGATTAAAAGAAGCCTTAACTGCAATAGAATGAGAGGAAGAGTGGACTCGGGACCCATCCTTGCTAGTCTTCCTTGTGAGAGGAAAAGGCCTAAGGACTTTCCTTAAAAAGTCACTCCTAAAGGTCTCCTAAAAAGTAACAACAAACAGAAGCTCTGTAAACCTGTCTAAAGGAGACCAGGATCCACCTCAAACCAGCAGCTGGGCTTGGCAGTGCCCTCTGTGTTACTCACTTTACGGGTCGTGAAGGATACAAGAATAAAGGGGTCATGGAATCTTCGTCCGTGGTTTAAGAGAGACGTGAACTAAGGCCAGGCAACATGCGGCAAGGGAAGCCCTGCATGGATGCCCCGAGAGGCCATTTCGTGAAGCTGTGGACGTGAAGTCTGGGTTGTACTGGAGACCGCCAGAGCTGTGGAACATCTGCCTTGGAAAACGTCACACAAGGAGCGAAACCAGCTCAAGAGGTTTGCGTATTGCAGACAGCAGATCTGGAGGTTCTAAGACGTTGACATTGGACACGGAGCTAGAGAGGTTGGTATTTGCTCTGCTGGGTTTCAGCCTTGCTTTAGTCCAGTGTTCTCTCACTAGCCCCATTCTGCCCTTTAGGGATGGTAATGTATATTGTGTGCATTTGTACACTGAAAGTATTTAATTTGCTTTTTGATTTCACAGAGAGGGTTCAATTAAAAGATTGCCTTGAGACTCAAAAGAGACTCTCTGGATTTGGACTTTTAAACAGGGTTGAGACTGGAAGACCATGGAGACTTTTGTAGTTGGACTAAATAGATTTTGTATTTGTACTGGTTTGGATTAAAACATTACCCCTAGGCTCAGATGTTTGAATCCTTGCACCTAGTGGTATAGTTTTAGAAGGTGGCCATGCTGGGCCCAGTATGTCCCTGGAAGTGGGATTTAAGATTTAAAAACTTTTACACCATTCCCAGTGCACTTGTCCTGCTTCCTGCTTCCAATTCAGTTCCTGCCCTAGCCCCCATGTCCACTGCCTGCTGCCCTGCTATCCTGCCTTATAGAGACTCCACCCTACGGAACAGCCATCCCCAGCAAACCCATCCTTTTACAAGTTGCTTTGGTCATGGTAATTTTATCCCAGGAAGAGAAAGTAACCAGTATACTCTATAATAAGAATTTATTGCAGCTGTTCAGCAAGATCACGCTTTGAGAGCTAAGGGAGATGCTAATAATTCACTCTACCCTGATCGGTCCTTCAGCAGGTGACAGTATTCTGCTTCGGAATAACACCTGCCCGCATCGTAAGTGATTCTTGGAATTAACAAATATACAGTAAAATTTACTATGTCCACAATTAAGTAGCAGTTTGTTGTTTGTTTGCTTATTTGTTTGTTTGAATCAGACCTAAACTTTTAACTCGAAAACCATTCCAGAATTGCTTCCAGATTGTAACACTTGTATGTAAGGAAAAGCTCACGGCACAAACAAAGTAATCTGACAGTTTAGGCCATTTACAGTTAAATCAGACTTAGAACTGGTGGTGGTGGTGGTAGTGGTGGTGGTGGTGGTGGTGGTGGTGTGTGTTTCAGTGCTAATCTGTTAAAATATATGTTTAAAAGCAAACTTCAGGCTGGGCAGTGGTGGCGCACACCTTTAATCCCAGCACTCAGGAGGCAGAGCCAGGCAGATCTCTGTGAGTTCAAGGATAACCTGGTCTATAGATCTTGATCCAGGACAGGCACCAAAACTACATGTAGAAACCGTCTCGAAAAAACAAACAAACAAACAAACAAAAAGCAAACTTTAGGGATGGGGAAGCAGCTCTGTGGTTGCAGCCCTTGCCGAGTGTGAGGACCAAGTTCAAATCTCTAGAACCTATGTGAAGGCTGGTTTGAGTGGTCTCCTGTTATCCCAGCACCGAGAAAGTAGAGACCGGAAATCTCTGAGCAAGGCAGCTAGCCAGACTAGTTACAATGGCTATCTGTGGAGTCAACTGATGGACCCTGCCTCAGTGAACAAGATGGAGAGTGATAGAGGAAGACTCATGACCTCAACATGCATATACATGTGTGTGCATATGTATGTACCTGCATGTGCACATACATGCATGCCCACATATGCAAACATGTACTCACATCTCAGCACCTGAGAGAGAGAGAGAAAAAAATGTTGTAACTGATCCCTAACGTGGAAGATGAGACCAGGATGCCATGAGACCCACCCTGAGTGTTATTCCTTAGAATCTGAAGTGGCTAGTGTGGTAAGGCATATCCACATTTTTCCCCATAAAGAGTGCACGGATAGTAAACATTGAGATGATCACGAAGAAATTTTTTTTTTTTTTGAGAGTGCCTCATGTAGCCCAGCTGCTCTGGAGACGTAGCTGAAGTAAGACTTTGAACTTTCTTGAGGTCCTGATTCCCCTGCCTCCATCTGCCAAGTTCTGGGATCACAGGCTTGTGCCACAGGCTGGGTTCCACCTGGACTATATAAACAAACTAAAAACAAACAAACCAAAAACCTGGATTAGTTACTGATCCTGTCACTTTGTACTAAAGACTTACAGAAATTAAGAGGGTGATAAGAATATACTGAATGAAGAAACTTATTCTTAAAAAAGAAAATTTAAAAGAAGAAAGATTAACTTTGGCTCACAGTTTCAGAGATTCCATTCCATAGACCTTGACTCCTTTGATTCTGGGCCCTCAGGACTAAGCATCGTGGCAACAGTACTTGGTGGCAGATGGGAAGCAGAGAGACAAAAAGGAACTGGGGACCAGGGAGAACCCTCAAAGTCATGCCTCCGTGACCAACTTCCCCCAAGATAGCCTCCACCTCCTAAAGTTCTTAGAACCTCGGAAAACTGCCCACCAGCTTGGGACCAAAGGGTCAATGTATGCGCTTGTGTGGGACATTTCATATGCAAAGTATTCTCTTCCATACAAGCAAAATCATGAAAGTGACTTTAAAGTCATCGAGTTTAATTGTCATTAGAGAACGGTTAAACAGCCTTGAAGTGGAGAATCTGCAGCTGCTTGGCTTCTAAGACACCGCAAGTCACCATGGCACAAATTCCTATGTTTTGCATAGACGTTTCCATCAGGTAGTTTATGTATACCACTATCATACAGAACTGTATCTACAGGCTTTGATACTGAATAGTTACAAAAATCATACTGAATAGTTACAAAAATCATTGCTGATGCATAGTAAAGAAGGAAGCTGAGGATCTCCGATGACATAACTCACTCAGGCCCTGTGACAGCAGATCTCCCAAACCAATGTTCTTCCCCATTAACGTGGCACACTGAAAAGCAGATGAATTCTCCTTTTCGGGAAACTACTTGAGTTAAAGAGAGAGGTCACAGTTTGGATCTTTGTTAGAAACAGAATGTATTAAAGTCCAACTCTGGCTTCTCACTTTTAAACAGTTAAAAAGACTAACTAATGTAGTTGTTTTGTTTTTGTTTTTGTTTTTGTTTTTGTTTTTTGTTTTTTGTTTTTTGTTTTTTACTCTTTGGGGGCCCACCATCGAGCTCCCAAATAAATACATGGAGACTTGTTTTTACTTATGAATGCCCGGTCTTAGTTTGGCTTGTTTTTAGCCAGATTTTCTTAGCTTAAATTATCCTGTCTACCTTTTGTGCTGGGTTTTAACCTTTCTCAATTCTACATATCTTTCTTTCCTTCTTAATTGGTGACTGGTTGTGTGGCTGTGTGGCCGTCCCCTGGAGTCCTTCATTCCTCCTTTTCTCTCTCCTCCTCCTCCTCCTCTTTTTCTTGTTCTATTTATTCTCTCTGCCTGCCAGCCCCACTATCCCTCTCCTGCCCTGCTATTGGCCATTCAGCTCTTTATTAGACCAATCAGGTGCTTTAGACAGGCACAATAAGACAGCTTCACAGAGTTAAACAAATGCAACATAAAAGAATGCAACACATCTTTACATCATTAAACAAATATTTCATGGCATAAACAAATGTAACACATCTTAAATGAATATTCCACTGCAAACTAGTATTTATTAAAGCAATTCTACTAGACTGTCCTCTCCTTTTGTACCCCACTCTTTAGCCTGTTCCACTATTCCACTGCTTCAGAATATAAGAGTAAGGAAAAGTCTAAAGAAGAGAATTCAACAGGAGTAAAAGTACAAACAGGCCCTCAAGTTCACCTCCTGGAAGGATGATGACTTCCATCTGGTGTTTCTCTCCCAACCTGACTTGGGGTTGGCATTGAAGTGTGCCCTAACATGAACACTTATCAAGATATCAAGGGCAATAAATAATAAAGTGTCTAAATTATAGTTTCCACTTTTTGGCTCTTCTCCATATTTATGTCCCATTACCACAATAATACTAATAAAGAAAATCTCCTTGACGTTACCCAGTGTCTTTGCAGCTGAGTCTGGGCCACCTGCGGCTGGTTCTGGCTCAGTTTGGCTGCATTCCTTTATTCATTTGCAGCGAGCTGACATGCCTGGAGCTGGCTGATGGAGGCTACAACAACTCTGTTCCACGCGGTCTCTCATCACCTGGCTAAGTGGCTTTGGATTTTCTAATCAGGCTGATTAAACCACCTATTGCTTTTGAAGAATACACTACTATAATTCTATTTGTGAGATTATGAGTTAAGTTTTTATATAACTATTGAAATGTGATTAACATTAAAATTGGCAGGTCAAATCAGCCCATGAACCAGTTAAAATTGTCTCTGTGAAGCACAGTGCATTAAGATAACATTCAAAGGCATATATAGGATCCAGAGAATGATGGAAATTTACTAGCATGGTGTGTAACAGTCGAATGACCTAACAAATGTGAGACAGCGTACTATGTCTCTAGCACTAAATATATACATAGATTTTTTTCGCAGATCAAAAAATAATTCTGAGTGACAAGTTAATTGTCAGGTCTCAGAAGACTATCAGGTTTATGTGTATATAAACATATATAATTAGTGCTAGAGAAGCTGCTAGCAATATAGCAAAGCCATTAAATGCCTGCACGATTTGAAAAGCGCACAAACTAGTAAACATGTATCAAGTCAAGATCTGGAAAGAGGAATGTTCATCAGTGAGCCAGCTTAGCAGGCAGCTTTGCTATGAAGATACACTGAGACACTGTGCACACTAGTACTTTTGACAGCCTCCCAGGGATAAAGAAACAAAAGGTGGAATCGAAGCACACTTTGGAGTTTGAAGCTCCATGCTGGTTAGTATTTTTGTTTGTTTGCTTGCTTGATTTTTTTTTTTGTTTTTGTTTTTTGTTTTTGCCAACCCAAGACAAGCAAGCCGTGATCATCTAGAAAGTAGGAACTTCAACTGAGAAAATACCTCCATCTGATGGTCTGATAGGCAAGTCTGTGGGGGCACTTTCTTGATCGGTGATTGATGTGGGAGGGTCCAGTCCACTGTGGGCAGTGCCACATCTGGAGCAGGTGGTCCTGGGTTGCATAAGAAATCAGGCTGAGCCAAATATGGCCCAAGTCGTTAAACAGTATTCCTCCATGGTCCTTGAAGCTTCAGTTCCTGCTTCAAGATTCCTGAGTTTGAGTTATTCCCTGACTTCCCCTCAAGGATGAACTGTGATTGGGAGCTATAAAATGGAATAAATTCTCTTCTCCCCAAATTGGTTTTCACCAATGGTTTGTCATGCCATAGAAAGCAAACTAAGGGCAGTCAGTCCCTAACGTCTACATTCCAAATCAGGTTGAATAAACCTTCTCCAGCATACAATCTGCCTTCTTGAAATTGTAATAAGTAGTTTTCATTGTAAACAACACAACCTAGAACACATTGGTAAGAGAATCTCATGAAAGGTAGCCTAGATCAGGGCAGTCCATGAGCAAGCCTGCGGGAGGTGATTGTGATTGCTCTCATTGACGTGGGAAGATCCAACCTGAAAAGAGGTAGCACTATTCCCTGATTTTGGGTCCTGGACTGTGTGAGTAGAGAAATCAAACTGAGTACTAGCACACATACATTTATTTCTCTCTGCTTTTGTCTGGGTGTGATGTGAGTACCCACATTAAGGGCCTGATTCTGTGACTTGGCAGAAGTGTGGAGATTAGTTACAGAAGCCACTTTTCTTTTCCGGAACAAAAACCCAAAATTCTGAGTGACATGTGAATTGCCAAGTCACAGCAGACAGAAGGATATCTGGTGTATGCAAAAATATTTGGTAGCATTTGGTTTTTGAGAGATGGGAGATTTTGTTTCCAAGGTCCTGATGCACAGGTTCCAGTTGTAACCATGAGGAGAACATGCTAAGCAGCAGGACTGACTTGTAACACATGGCAGTATGGAGATTTCTAATCTGCTACTCTGCCTCCAATATCCCAAATGTCTTCCTGTTTAATTCAGGTTTATTTTCCAAGTTTTCAGTATGTCAGAACAAAACGTTCTTACTCTCTCACTTTAGAGAGTACGACTCTTAGTTGCATAATTTTAATTACAACTTGTCTACTCTGTTCTTCACACTGTTTTTTATGTGAGTATTTGTGTTGCGTGAATAAGCAAAGCATCAGCCACCAGACACTGACATGCCGGAGATAGAAGATTGACTGTCCACCAGACTGTCCTGTGGTGAATTTTGTCAGAACAGTATTTTATACTGCAGAGAACTAATTATGACTCTAGATCTAAAATGTTCAGGATGATTTCAAATGGTGAACAATATCAACTAACAAGGACTGTTGTAGTCTGAAGATTTCTCCAGTCCTGCCCAGCCCCAGGGTCCTGCAGCCATTTATAAAATAATCACTCAGAGTCTTAATATTATTTACAAACTGTATGGTCTATTGCAGGCCTTTTGCTAGCTATCTCTTATATCTTAAATTAATCCATTTCTATTAACCAATGTTTTGCCACGTGTTCTGTGGCTTAGCAGTCTGCTGGCATGTTGTTCCTTAGGCAGCAGGCTGGCATCTCTCTAGACTGTGCCTTTCTCTTTCTGTCTCTCTCCTTGGATTTCTCACCTGCCTCTAAGCTGTCTTGCCATAGGCCAAAGCAGCTTATTTATTAACCAATGGGAACCATATATATTCACAGCGTACAGAAAGACATCCCCCAGCAGACCATAAAAGAGGAAAAAAATGTTTTTTTTAAAAAAGGCTGCAGATACATCTCAATTGGTAGAATACATGTCTTGCCTGCAAAATGCTCTAGTTTCCAAATCCTGTACCACATAAACAGGAATGATGCTGCACACCTGCAATCCCAGCACTGCGGGGTAGAGGCAGAAGGCTCTGAAGTTCAAGGTTATCCTGGGCTGCATACCAAGTTCAAAGCCAAACTAGGCTTCACAAGTCCTCGTCTCAAAAATAAGTAGACAGACAGGTAGGTAGGTTGGTAGGTAGATAAGTAGATAGATAATAGATTATAGTTTGATAGAAAGAAAGAACAAACAAAGTGACAAAAACAATAAAGAAATAAAAAGAGAAAAAAATCCTGAAATTAGATTAGATATAATGTGGTCTTCCCTCCAATTCTTCTGTAACAGTTAATTTTATTTTATTGTATTTATATTTATTAATTTATTTTTGTATGCACGTGTGTGTGCATGTGTGCACAACTACAAACACATTCCATAGCACATGCATGAAGGTAAGAGGACAGCCAGCATGAATAGGTTTTCTGTTTCCATCATGTGGGTCCAGGGAGAGAATCCAAGTATGAGAATTTGGTCACTGGCATCTTTACCTCCTGAGCCATGTAGCAGGTTCCATAGCAGTTAATTTTGTGTCAATTTAGCTAGACTGGTTCAGTAATATGTTAGTCTAGATGTTTTTGTAAAGGTTGTTTGTGGAAGTGGTTAGCATCCATAGTCAACTGACTTTAAATAAGGCAGATTTTTCTCCACCCTCATCTATGAATGGGCATATTCAGCTGACACATCTTCCCGAATGGGTAAACTTCTTCCCAGGGAAACTACCCACAGTAGAGTACCAAGGCTACCCCAGAGTACAAACAGACATTGATGCTTTCAACATGTGTATACTCAGCCTATGTTCTACCATTGAATTCTCTTAGGTAACTGAGTAACTTCCACCTTAAATATGTTTTGATACTCCCCACCTCTTGTAAGGATCAAAAGCAGTATTTGTTGCTGCTGCAATTATTCAGTTTTCATAATTTTATGAACTTGTGATGATTTGTAGGGCTGCCATCAAATAGTTTTCATAAAAGCAAGATTCAAATCTTCTTTGATCATAGAAACATCAAAAATATTCACTTGCTGATCCCTTCATGAGGCAATTACTTTTCCACTACAGAAAGGCCATCTTATTTGAACTTGTGTTTCCTGTTTCCCAGGCCTTGGAGTAGGAGGAGACACCATCTAAAGCAGTAGTTTATTTTGGCTGGAGCCTCAAATCCCCGGATTCCAGATTGACCGCATTCCATATTGTGGGGCTTGGTAAACCACCCACTACTTTTAATTCCAGGCATTAGTCAATGAAGTTTTGTTGAGCTGTTCATTCCCATACTCATAAAATGTGGGAATAGCTTCAAACTTGAGTTTCAAATTAATGGGTTATGTTTACTGAATATTAAATTGGGGCGTGTCACTTTTTTTTTACTAGATTATTGAGGGATCTAAAGATAGTTTCCCAACACAAGAAGCTAAGATACCAAGTGAGTCTTATTCAGTGTCTTTCCCCCAATAAAACTGAAGAAAAAATTATTAAGAGTTTAAAGGATAATAAAGACAACACAATTAAGTACCAAAATGAGTCACACACAGCAAATACTATGGGAAAGAAATGACTGAGCTGGGCATGGTGGCACATGCCTGTGGTACCAGCACTGGGAAGGTAGAGGTAGGAAGACGGAGTTGACGTTGTTATCTTCATTATATCATCTTCATCAACTTAAGGAGGTGAAGGCCCTCTGGGGGTAACATGAGAACCTGTCTCAGAATATTAACAGACAAAGAAAGAGGAGGGGGTGATGAGTATGAACCCTAGTGGTGTTGGGATGGTGATGATGTATTAACTCCATCACTCCAAGGCCCCTTCAGAAAGAATGGTTATGTATTCAAACCCAATCTTGAGTAATTAATCCCAGACCTGTATGTGCTTCACATAATCTCTGGACTGTAAACCTTAGGACTTTAGAACCAGATTGGGGGTGGGGAATCCCTAAATTGCCAAAAACAAGGCGGGGGGAGGGGTATGTCTAAGAATGTGACAAGAAGCATCATGTCTTTTTGCCCAAAGCTTGAAGGGGTAGTATATCTGTTTGCAGATCATATGTCCATCTGGAAGCCAATATGCCTCGTAAAAGGAATGATTTTTAAAGGCTGCTTATACTTATGCTCATAGCTTATGTAGAACTACAATGTTACACAGAGAAATAAAACATAATTTTATTTATTGATTTGGTTATTTAGCAATTTAAAGCATGCTCTCTTTAATGTTCTCTTTATTTTACTGAGACTGGCAGGCTTGGAACTCACTATGTAGACTAGATTGGTCTTAAACTCATAAGGTCCACCTGCTTCTACCTCTCCAGTTCTGAGATTAACTGTATGAGCAACCACACCCAGCAACCCCACAATCCTCTCTTAGCTCTGCCCCCCGACATCTCTGCCAGTCTCTTTCCCAAAATCATGGCTTTTGAAAACATTTTTTAAGATTTAGCTTGTACTACAGGGGTTTCTAGAATGAGCTCTAAGTTATCCTTAATGTAGCCCTTCTGTGACAGCTTTAAGAGCTTAAAAGAATGAGCAACAGTACCAATGGGATGTGACGGCTCAGCAGTTCAAGACACTTGCCACAAAAGCCTATAGGCCTCAGGTCGATCTCAGGAACTCATGTAAAGATGAAATGAGAGAACTGACTATATATACAAAGTTGTTCTGTGACCTCCATATGTACACACACACACACACACACACACACACACACACACACACACCTTGTATAATATTAGTGGGACCAGCCTTAATATTATACATCCCAGGAGCTCAGGAGAGAGAACTACTAGTGGCGAGGACTATTTTCAGGAAGTAGAATCTCAGCACACCGAGCTCTATAGCCCACTTGCTTTAATTCCTCTGGCATAACATCCTATATACACAGCTTCAGTTCTATTCACGTGCCTAGCTCATTTCTTGCCTGATTTCTCTCTGTTTATCTACTGCTCCCTCTAAGTTCTATCTTAATTCTTTCGTCTTAATTCTACCTCATCTAGGTCTTTTTTATCTTGTTCTTACCCAGCTAGTACTTCCCCATCTGGCTCTTCCTCATTTTCCATCTCGTTCCTCTAGTACTCTCTTCTAGCCCTTCAATCTAGTTCTTCCCCATCTCAGTTTGTTCCTCTCGAGTTCTTACCCATCTAGTTCTTCCATTCTCTTTTCTCTTCTCTGTCTCATTGTGTCCTGGGAGTCCCAGTATATATACACTTACAAGCAGTAATCCCTTGGCAGTGCAAAGCCAGGCTTCCAGGGTCAAACGGAGGGGTGATAAGAATCACATAGAGGGGCAATAACTGTTAATTAGCATTTGCAACCCCAAAGGGAAGTGACCAATGGGGAAATAAATTAACTGAAGGCTAAATTCAGGTAATATCTAAGAAGAGGGCTCTTATGAGCTCAACTATAATCTTAAACATGATTGGTAGAAAATGTTAAGAATCTATAAGTTGCTAGGTCAATGGGAGAAAATAAAACTGTCTTCTTTTTTCCTGTGGCTCCTATCTGTTCAAGCTATCTGCCGTTATTTCTGCAGGGTGGGGGAAAGTGTACTCATTCGCTAGGCAACCTGTGTACAGCTAGATGCCTCTGGTGATAGTTAAAGGGAGATCTGGAACTAGAGGTAAGGTTTGGGAAAGGAGGAAGTAAGCCTAATTGGCACATCGGCCAGGCCTTCTCAAACAGGTAGCCTGGATGCTTAAGTCTGTATCATAGGTATCTCTGATAAGGTACTTTCCTCCATCTGGGGATGGACCTGGCCGGATGCTGCTAATGATGATAATTACAGGGAGGCTTGAACTGGGGTTCTAGCTGAGCATAGCTGTCAGCACAGAAAGTTATATAAATATTCCTAGAAGTGGTTAGGTAAGGAGTTAAAGGTCTATAAAGTTAGTAAGGCTGTAAGGAAGGAGGGTCTGAGCTAAATTGTGTAAAGCTATTACTTAAGGTCCACCTGACCTAGGCAATGTCTCCTTATGGAATTTACCTTACATAAGGAGACTTTCATGTGGACTGTTATTACTGCTAGTCCTTGAAAGTGGCTAAGGGAGATATCTGATTCCAGAGAAAGCCTTTCCTGAGGTTGTTCTCCAAATACCTGGAATGTGTATGTCCAGAGAGTGATCAGTCCACACTGTTAGCCCTTGTTAGGGAAAAGTCAATTGGGAAAACTATGAAGGCACACATGATTTTCATAACAGAAGACAGCTGATATATAACAAGCCAAATAACACCAAAAGCTCCTTGGAATTTGGCTTCCTCTAGAGGAATTCCCTGATCCCTCCCGGTAGTGACTTTGCCATAACCAGCTGAGCTCTTATGATATATTCCTGCGGCCTGCAGCACACACACACACACACACACACACACACACACACACACACACACAAACACACACACCATACAAACACACCACAACAACAGTAATTAATTAAGGAATAAATGACAAAATCCTGTTAGACTGCTTTAGGCTTATCCTCTGGCAATTAGCATGTTTACATTTACATGTGAACACGTGTCTAACATCATGTTAAACAAAGTTGGACTGATAAGCATGTAAAGGAAAGGACCTCAAAACATTCTGCAAATCCAGCACACTGCTCGTGGAGTTAGAAAGTCCTTCCTTAAATGACCAGAAGGTCTTAGGATCCTACAATAGTCTCATCTCTTCATCTCTCCATTTTCCCCTTAAATCCACAGTAGAAGGAAGACTTGGACTTAAACATTAAATGCCAAGTGAGCAACGAAGTGTAAAGCACAGAGGAACGGAGGCTGGCGGCCCGCTTCTTTTATTGGTGGTTGCCAAGGAATGGGTTGCCAGGGATAACTGTGCTCTCCTGGAAGAACAAAGAGAAGACACAGGACTGAAGTGTGAAGTACAAATGGTTTGTGGTGTCTTTCTCTCCTCGAACAATTCAGAATGTGGAAAGACATAGGCATTGTTGCAAGATAACCCAGGAGAGAGCACACACTCTTGAAGCCTAGTAGAGAGTCTGTATTGCTGACCAGTGGCCACCTGGGGAACTTGCCCAAATCATGCAGCCTTGAGCCTTGCTATTCTCTACCTTTTATGCATAAACAAACAAACAAACAAACAAACACCTCCTGGCTGACACATTTTAGTTAGCAAGAACAGTTAGTGAGAAGAGAAAGTCCAGGAGCCAAAAAGCAAGGTTAGTACACGTAGGGACTGTGATGGCTAGTTTCTTATCAGCTTGATACAAGCTAGGTCCACTGGAGAAGAGGAAGCCTCTACTGAGAAAATGCCTCCATAAGATTGGGCTGTACACAAGCCTGTAGGACATTGTCTCAATTAGGGATTGATGTGGAGGGACCCAGCCCTTAGTAGGTGGTAACATCCCTGGGTACGTGGTGCTGGGGTGTGTAAGAAAGCAGGCTGAGCAAGCCATGGGGAGCAAGCCAGTAAGAAGCACCCCTTCAGGGCCTCTGTACCAACTCCTGCCTTCAGGTTCCTCCCCTCTTGAGTTCCTGTCTTGACTTCCTTCAATGATAATCAGCGATATGGACTCATAAGCCTAATCAACACTTTCCTCCTCAAGTTGCTTTGGTCATGGTGTTTCATCTCAGTAATGGTCACCCTAACTAAGACAGGGCCTTTCCTGGATCCTGGAACTATGGACTGGGTCCTTGATGGACTAGGTCTCTGTTCCCGTTTTGGCAGGTGTTGGGCCTGTGTGCTGGGTTCTAATTGTGCTTCTGACATGGTGTTAGCTGTGCCAAGGTCTCCGAGCCGGTTACACACGTTCAAGTGAGGGTCATAGTTTCGGGAGAAAATGTGGCAGAGAGCAATGCCCAAATACACATTGTAAAGGCAGTGGGAAGACACGTCAGGAGCCAGGAACTTTCTGCTTGCCTCTCATTCACCAACAACTGGCTAAGAGAGGAAAAAGCAAAGCATGGGCCAACCAGACTTTAGAAGAGAGGAAACAAAGCTTACAGCAGGCTAGCCTTTCTGTCCCTGGCTGCTCGATACCATGCTGGGCCTGCCTGCAGTCTATGTAACCAGAAACCATCCTTAACCTTCTTACTATCACAGGAGAAAATGCCTTTCAAGAAGAGCTGAAACAGATCTTTCCCAAACTCCATCCTTCCATGGCTGCTAACATCCACATGGACAAGTCTAACAGATAAAGACTCCAGAAAGACTCGGTCACTGTGGGGTCTCCATGGTTCTAAGAATTTTATCTCCTGGAGAGCTACCAGGTCCTTTCAGTGAACACTACAGTAAATTCCCCTTGTTTATCTGCAGAGGAGTCAAAAAAAGAATCATTTTAAAACACATACAGCATCATGTTCTATTTAACACAGTCGACCCTGGAGTATAACTGTTTAACTGCTGCCTAATTCGCTGCAGTTTGACCAGAATCTAACTGGCCTATTAAAGGGAATACCTAACTAAGCCCTTCTATGTTCAACAGAGACAAGAAATACCCAAGGCTTAAACCATGCTGCAATACTCAAATGAAGAGGAAGAAAACAGAAGAATTTGTGATGACTACAGTTAGAAGCCAAGGCTCAATAGTGACTCATCATAAGATGATAGAATTCTTTAATTTTCCACTTCATCCCTTTCACCTTATGTACCAACATCATATTTACAAAAATTCATTTTTTTGCTCTCCATATAATGCACAATTTATTAAAGAAAGAAAAGATGCACAAGCCAGATTTGATGACAGACACATGTAGTTGTAACACTTGGTAGCCTGAGACAAGAGGATCATGATTTCAAGTCAAACTCAGGGCATCAAGGGGAACTCTTACTCTAATAAATTAAGTAACAGGCATGTGCAAAACAAATCAAGAAACACAATTTGAAAAACTAAGTATTAAAGGTAGAGCTAGCAAAAATGTTAAAATTATCAGATAATTTTTTTTACTTGTTAGACATAGTAGCTTCTTTTATTTCATATTGCCCATATACATATGCAATAAGTAAATAAGTACAATAATAAAGTAATTAGTGTCTCTGTGTGTGTGTGTGTGTGTGTGTGTGTGTGTGTGTGTAATTGAAAAGCAGGGACAGGAAAGATTATGAAAGCACATGAGATGTTTAAGTACACACCTTCAACCAGACCTAGTAATTACAGGGGTCACCTAGAAGGAGGCAGGTGGTAATAACTACTTTCCAGACAAACCTGTTTGCTTCTTAGAGGTCAGCTGGGACCTGACAAGACGTGTCAGGAAACTTGGCAGGTAGAGGAATGGGAAGAAAACCTCACGATGTTTGCTCTTATTTTATCTTCTGGAAATAATTTTCTCAAATATGAATGTGAATTTGTTTTCTTTTGCTGAAAGATTTTAAAATAGCCTTCAGTCTTTTCCGTTCCTGTTCTGCCTTGTATTGCTATCAGGCCATTATAAGTTTTGAATAGGATGAGTGCCTGGCACCAATAGGCATACAAACATTTATTAAGTAAATGAAGTCATCTCCATCAGGAAGAACACTCCTATGGCTTCTAATTGTCTGTACTGCAGAGACTAAACTCCTTGACATAGTGTCCCAGATATCAAGACTTGACACAGCCTCTTCCTTCCTAGGCTCTTCTCTGCTTTACCTCTTTAATTTCTGGATTTTGAGACGCTCTGTTAACTATTACATGGGCTACTTCCCCTTGCATTCTCTCTTTCTTCCCGTTATATCTTAGAAGGTTTTTTTCTTCTTCAAACCTGTTCCTTAATGAACCCCTCATAGATGGTCTACATGGTTTCATCATAAAATCCTCATGAAATTATCAAGCTTGTCCTGTTCACCATATGAAATATAAATAACTGTTCACATATTTATGCCTCTTAAGAGAGCTTCTTGTGCGGGCACAGCATTCTGCCTGGTTGTCTGTGACAAAGCATGGCACATGGTAATAGAATTAGGCAAGCACAAACTCATAGCTCTGCCTGTTCAAATTATAACCTTAGTAAAATTAATTACATCCTCAGACTTCACTCTTCTCCATTAAATTTTTAAAAGATCAAAAAAAAATTTTTTAAGTTTCTTTGGCTGACTATGCAACTGGCAGATACAATTTTTATTTCTGAACAAAGTGAAGTGAGACAGAAGCAAATTGATCAAAGTAAATAAATGTATATATGTGTACAGCTGTGTGTATGAATGTGAACATGCGTGGGTGTATATGTGTGCTTTCCAAAGGATTGTTAATACTTAACGGTTTTTTAGATTTTATTGTTAAAACTATCGTAATCATTCAAAATCTTTTACAAATGCTTCGCTGCAATTATAGACATTTGAAAGTACCTGATTCCATGAAAATAAGTGAGATTCAGTTATATGTGCATGCTTAGGGTTTTTTTCAAGGTAGCATTTCTGAAGACTCTTCCTTTGGCGATGTGAAATAGGCAGTCAGTCAAGCTAGGTTGTTAACCTGGACTGTAACAGGAATAGTTCCTACTCATGATTACACAGTAGCATCAAAGTAAATGTATACGCAAGTTAATGACATGCGTACAAATTAACCAGTCAAAACTCAAACAGAAAACTCCACAGATGAGAAGCTAGAGCTGCACATTGTAGTGCCAGCTAAATATGTCTATGGAGAAGAGGGCAAAGTGTGCTTGTGCCCGGGTTTCTTGCCTGTTCTACATTGACCAGCTACATTTTTCTAATTTTAGTTGATTCTTTCATTTAAAAGGGAAACATCATTGGAGAGAAACCTAAGATAACTGAGCTTTCACCTCAAACACTAAAAACCAAGAATAATATCACAAAACAGAGGATTCTAATTCTATCCACAAAGGTAGCGTATTTTTCAGCTTGAATTCAGTATGTACTGTTTCTTTGTCATATGATAATCTCAAATGATAGATCTTTTAAATATAAATGAGGTCAATTATAAAACTTAGACTTATAAAAAAATCATTTAAAGGGTTCTTTACTCTTAAGCATAGGTGGGGGGTGGGGAGAAAGACTCAAACGGAAGTTCCCATTTAAAAAAAAAACACCTCCACAGTTTGGAATTTAGTTGTTCTCAAAGGATAAAATTTCTGCCAACTGCATGACAAGCTGTTGTCAAGGCATAATGGGAGGCTTCTGTGGGAGTGTGCCGTGGGTTAATGCACAGAACTTCTGTCTCACTTCGGGCTTAGCGGCTCTCTGACGCAGGGAGAATCAACATTTCAAAGCCCCGACTCAGCTTGCTCAATAATTCAAAGGCTTGTTCATATGTGTCCAACACAAGCATATGTTGTTAGCACCACAATAAAAAATAGTTTGTTTACTTTTATGTGAGTGCCATGTGTAGCGTTATGTGTGCGGGGAGGCACACGCATGTGCCTCGACATGCAAGTGGACACAGGGGACAATTTTCAGCTGTCAGTGCTCACCTTCTACTCGGTTAGGGGAAGGGGGTCGCCTGTCTCTCCCACTGCACTGCGTGATGCATGCCAGCTGGGGCTTAGGAGCTTCTGGGTGATTGTTCTGTGTCTGCCGCCATTCTTACCAATGGAGTGTTCCGATTACAGATGCATGCCACGTCCCCCAACTTTCTAGGGCTTCCAAACTGAGATAAAAAGGTTTGGATACCAAGTGATTTTGCTTACTGAGGGATCTTTCCAGTCACTAAAACTAGTATTTTACAAAAACAGTGGAATTATCTTCAGTGTCCTTTTACATTATTTCTGTGAATCTCTAACATGAAGATGATTCAATGTCAAAATTACTAATCAAAGATAAAAGTCTGCATACACGTTATGTAAGACATGAACTTACAAATATTCATAAATTGTGAAAATTAGGAACCAAGGCATACAGAGTGCCATGACTAATGATTATAGTTCCTTTTCTCAAATTTTTGTTATTGAACCCGGTCAGCAGCTGTCAAAGACAGCTTATTACTCTTATTTCAAGATTAGAAACTGAAAATTAGAGGGAGTCTGATTCATCACGGATCGAATAATTAGTTAGCTGTGGAGGTAGAAAATGTAGTTGTTGGTTTTTTTTTAATTCTACTTATCCTTCCACGTCTTTTTTTTTTTTTTTCTTCCTGTTTTGGTAGTGTTTAAGTGCTTCCCTCCAAAGAGTTATCATATAAGCCCTTAAACTGAACAGACTATTTCTTTGTACATGGGAGATGTCAGATAAATAGCTTCTTCTTATAAGACACTCCTCTAAATCTATCTTAGCATCAACATGGTTGGGAGAAAAACCATCACCATTGTTTAAGGGAATTTCTAGAAACAAGCCAAAACAAATCCTTGAAAATAGAATCCCATGAACTTTGCATTCCCTGTCCTCTGGGAGAAGAAAGACTGAAGAAGCCTCCTCCTACACCCACATGCTCCCCACAGGCCAAGCCATCTTTGGAAAGCCACATTCTACATTCCTGGGATGTCTGAGTTCCTTGTGACAGGTTGTCTTTATTCCCATCTAGAACCATCATTAAGAAAAACGGTGCTTAAATTCATCTGGCTAGTGTTTACAAATTTGTTCTTTTACTATGGATCATCTATCCATTCTTGATTTTATAGAATATCCTTCCAAATAACTTTATAATAACAGCCTATCACTGACTTCTAACACACTTAGGACACTTTAAAATTTTTATTATAGATGATGATGAATTAACAACTGTTAACTTTATCATAGCCATATAGGATAATTGGAGATTTAGGAGTGACATATTTAACCTTCAATCCTAGGGGAAAAGTATGTGTTGGGTATGCAAGATTAGCACTGCTAAGGAGAAACACCCATGCTAGTTAGTTTGGCTCAGAGTGCTTTGTCTTGGTATTTGGGAAGTTAAGAAAGTCGTGTGTTCTACTTATCAGGGATAATAAATGAAATTACAAGCTAGCTATCACCTTGAGCATAGCACTCCTAGTTTGCATAAAAGGTACCTGGGAATGGATTTAAGTCATGTATGATTTTAGAAGGAAAGGTATTAACTTCTAACAGTATCCAATGATTCATTAGGGTCTAAAAGTTGGAAGACATCTATAAGGCCTAAAACTTCCCAGAAAGGAGATTTAACATAATAAGGAAAAAAAAAGTTTGGTTCTCAATACTCATAATGTACTTTAGGGGAAAAGCTGTACTCCTTGTTATACCTGCCATTCTTTTTTTTTTTTTTTTAAGATTTATTTATTTATTATGTATACAGTGTTCTGCTGCACATATGCCTATAGGCCAGAAGAGGGCACCAGATCTTATTATAGATGCTTGTGAACCGCCATGTGGTTGCTGGGAATTGAACTCAGGACCTCTGGAAAAACAGCCAGTGATCTTAACCTCTGAGCCATTTCTCCAGCCTCATACCTGCCATTCTTAAATAATTTCAATTAAAATAGTCAACAAGGCAAGGTGCCATATATAGTGATGTCATGATTTAAATATTGCATATTAGTTATCCTTTTTAAAGATTTATTTTAATTTTAGTCACATGTATATAAGAGTGAGAGAGAGAGAGAGAGAGAGAGAGAGAGAGAGAGAGAGAGAGAACATGAGTACTGTAGAAACAGGTGCCTTCAGAGGCTAGAAGAGGACAGATGCCCTGCAGCTGGAGTCACAGACAGTTTTTTATCTGTCTAACATGGGTGCTGGGAAACAAACTCAGGTCTTTTGGAATAGCAATGTATGTTCTTTTTTTTTTTTTTTTTTAAGATTTATTTATTTATTATGTATACAGTGTTCTGTCTGCACATATCCCTGCAGGCCAGAAGAGGGCACCAGATTTCACTACAGATGGTTGTGAGCCACCATGTGGTTGCTGGGAATTGAACTCAGGACCTTTGGAAGAGCAAGCAGTGCTCTTAACCTCTGAGCCATCTCTCCAGCCCCAGCAATGTATGTTCTTACCTATCTCTCCAGGCCCAAAATTTGTTTTGAGTATACATAAGTGTATGTATGTTTGAGCATACATGTGCATGTGTGTACACATTTGCATACTGGTGACACCCACAAAAGTCATAAGAAGGGATCTGATTCCCTGGATCTTGAGGAAAAGATTGTTGAGAGGTACCTGATGTGAGTCTTTTTTTTTTTCTTGTTTGTTTGTTTTTTGTTTTTGTTTTTCGAGACAGGGTTACTCTGTGTAGCTTTGCACCTTTCCTGGAACTCACTTGGTAGCCCAGGTTGGCCTCGAACTCACAGAGATCCACCTGCCTCTGCCTCCCAAGTGCTGGGATTAAAGGCATGCACCACCACCACGTGTGAGTCCTGGAAATGAAACTTGGGGCCTCCGGAAGAGCAGGAAGTGCTCTTAATCACAGAGACGAGATGTCTCTCCAGCTCCCCACCTGACCATCTTTTTAAGGAAGCACTTCACCAACAAGAAAGTTAAACAGGACCAAAAAATTATTTTCTCTTTTGGATGGTGAAGTAAGAGCATGTATGGAGTTAGTGCAGGAAATAATAAAAATGTTAAACTTGGCAGCTGGACAAATCATACAAAATGGGGAAAGTAAAGCTTAATATTTGCTTAGGCAAAAATAATTTTGAGAAGTTTCTTAGATGTACTTTAAAACATTGTTAAAAGAGTGCCTAATGATTTCATATTGAAAAGTTATTTGTAATCATTTTCCTATTTTGCCATGTAAGGTCAGTGATAACAGTGAATAATTTATTTGACTAGGACTTCAAATACTGTGTTTGATTTTCTACATACATAAAACTCCCCTCATAAAACTCTCCTTAGTCTTTACTACATGTAAGTGTATATCCATATAGAATATTAGTGTTTATGCTTCATAACTTAAAATGATTGAATAACTGACTAACTAAAAGGCAGAGCAAGAACATCCAGATTAACAAAATCAGAAATGAAAAAGGAGATATAACAACAGACACTGAGGAAATCCAGAGAATCATTAGGTCATACTTCAAAAACTTGTACTCCACAAAATTGGAAAATCTAAAAAAAAAAAAAAAAAAAAAGGACAAATTTATTGATAGGTACTACATACTAAAATTAAATCAAGAACAGATAAATAATTTAAATAGACCTATAACCCCTAGGTTATAGGAAGTAGAAGCAATCATAAAAAGTCTCCCAACCAAAAAAAAAAAAAAAAAAAAAAAGCCAGATGGTTTCAGTGCATAATTCTACCAGGCTTTCAAAGAAGAGCTAATACCAATACTCCTCAAATTGCTCCACACAATAAAAGCAGAAGGAATATTGCCAATTTTTTTTTTATAAGGCCATGGTCACCCTGATACCCAAATCACACAAAGACTCAACAAAGAAAGATAATCACAAACCAATTTCCCTCATGAACACTGATGCAAAAGTACTCAATAAAATACTGGCAAACCGAATCTAAGTGTAATGAATCTTTCTCTGTCCCTCCAGCCAGCTCCCAAATAATGACATGGAGACTTCTTATTAATTATGAAAGCTCAGCCCATACCTTAGGCTTGTTCCTAGCTAGCTTTTATAACTTAAATTAACCCATTTATATGGATGTATATTATATCACATGGCATTACTTCTCTTCCATCTTGTACCTCATGTTTCTTCTCAATGTCTCCTGTCATCTCTGCCCTTCTTGTTCCCAGAGTCCTCTCTGTCCTCAGAAGTCCCACCTAACTTCTTTCTAGTTATTGACCATTTAGCATTAATTACACCAATTACGTCAATACACTTTCACACAGTGTACAAATATCCCACAATATTTCCCCCTTTTTGTCTAAAAAGGAAAGGTTTTAATTCTAACATAGTAAAACTATATACAATAAGAACAATTTTCAAGTAAAAAAATACATTCACAATGTCCAGTCCATTAGTATTTGGCAAATTCAGAGAAAATATGCCATTATCTATCCTATCTTGGTGAGTCCAAAGTTATGTACCTAATTTATTTTTTTATCCTAACTTGTATTACCAACCCATAACTATCTTTTTGGACCTCAAAACATTTTCTTAGATAAATAACTTAAGCTTTTATGTCTCTCAACCTTATACACTTTATACCACTTTTGTGAGTTTATTTTCTGAATGTGGTAATAAGAAAAACTGTAACTATAACTACCAAGTCTTCAACCCCATCAAAGACCTGAGAAGGATATAATAATACCTGAGTAAACAGGAAGCACAGAGCAAGCAACTTTCAAAACTATAGAAATGACAATAATATCTGGATGCCTGGACAGTCAACCAAGTTTTCTCTGCAGTGTTGGAGCATGCATCATTGGCCTACAGGCCTAGAATATCTGACAGACTTTATGTGAAGCAGAAATTTTGGAGAACTGTCTTACTTTGTCTTAGAAAAATTCATTACTCTCCTTTTAGTGTGTCCTGTTTGTTCAATATGGAGAGCATACTGTCAGTAGTCAAGGCAAGGGCAGTTTCTTGTCCAGGTGAAATTTGCCACAATAAAAGCAAATTCCATATGGAGGTTCTTTGATGCTCATCATCCTTTTTTGAAGTAAATTGGTGTTGCCAGGTGCAAACATATCTCACTGTCATGAAAAGCGTTACATTAGTAAAACATTAAATGCCATATTCTACAGGTCTCTGAAGTGTTTATCTACTTAAACCATGTCTCTGATTGACCTTGAAAACATACCTAACATGACTAGAAGTGTGATTGTTATAGATGACTAACTACTAACCTGTGTTTCTTTATCATCCTAAATAGCTTTCAAGGACTAAAAATTTATACTATTTTTAAATGAACTGCATGGTACAATATCTTAAACAAGAGTAGAAACAAATATACAGTATAATAAAAATAACTTTAAATTTGTATCAATATACAAAAATCTATTCCAATGTAAAATATTTGAGACTAGTACTTGTTAAAAAGTAGATTCAACTTTCTTTTTTTTTCCAATCATTTCTATGCTGTATCCCCTGGCCACTTTTTACCTTCAGAAAGAGATCCCTGAATCTAATCTCCTTTGTTCAGTTTTTTCCTTGTCAGAATGGCTAAGATCAAAATCACAGATGACAGCTCATTCTGGAGAGGATATGGAGCAAGGGGAACACTCCATCACTATGGGTGACAGTGCAAACTTGTACAGCCACTTTGGAAATCAATATGACAGTTTTTCAGAAAATTGGGAATCAGTCTACCTCAAGACCCAAGTATACCAATTTGGGGCATATACCCAAAAGATGATCAATCATTCCACAAGGATACTTTCTCAATTACCTTCATAGTAGTGTTACTCATAATCACCAGAACCTGGAAACAACCTAGCTGCCCCTCAACCAAAGAATGGAAAAAGAAAATGTGATACACTTACAGGATGGAGTATTACTCAACTATTAAAAATGATGAGATCAAAAACATTTAAGGCAAATGTATGGAACTAGAAAACATCATCCTGAGTGAGCTAACCCAGACTCAGAAAAACAAACATGGTAAGTTGTCTTAATTAGGGTTCCTATTGCTGTGATGAAACACCATGACCACAAAGAAAGTTGGAGAGGAAAGGGTTTATTTGGCTTATACTTCAGCATCACTGTTCATCACTGAAGAAAGTTAGGATAGGAACTCAAACAAGGTAGGGTCCCAGAGGCAGGAGCTGATGCAGATGCCATGGAGGGGAGCTGCTTACTGACTTGCTCCCACTGGCCTGCTTAGCCTACCTTTTTATAAAACCCAGGACTACCTGCCCAGGGATGGCACCACCCACCATGGGCTGGGCCCTCCCTCAATGATCACTAAATGAGAGGTATTTCCTCAACTGAGGCTCCTTCCTCTCTGATGACTCTAGCTTGTGTCAAGTTGACACATAAAACCAGCCAGGATATATGTGCTCACTCATAAGTGGATATCAGCTGTAAAGTAAAGGATAACCATGCTGCAATCCACAAACCGTGAGAAGCTAAGTAACAAGGAGGGCCCAAAGAGGGATGCATGAATTTCCCTGGGAAGAAGAAATAGAAGAGATCTCCTGGGTAAACTAGAAGCAGGTGGGGATGGGAACATGAGGTATCAGATTGGGGATGGGATAGAAGGGGGGAGTAATGAAAGAGGTGACTTGACGGGGCATTTTAGGGTCATATATAAACCTGGTGCAAGGGAAACTCCCACAAAACTACAAAGATGTCCCCAGCAAGACTTCTAGTAACAGTGGATAGGTAGCCTGAACTGGCCTTCTCCTGTAATCAGATTGGTGACAACTCCAATTGTCATCAGAGAGCCTTCATCCAGTAACTGTTGGTAACAGATACAGAGATCCACAGCAAAACACTGGGCAGAGATCTGGGAATTCTGCAAAAGAGAGGGAGAAAGGATTGTACAAGCCTAGGGTTCGCGCGTGCGCGCGCGCGCGCGTGTGTGTGTGTGTGTGTGTGTGTGTGTGTGTGTGTGTGTGTGTGTGTGATGGTGGGGGGGTCAAGGTCATCACAAGGGAACCCACAGAGACAACTAACCTGGGCTCATAGGAGCTCACAGAAACTAGACTGACAGCTGAAAAACTAGCATGAGCTCAACCTAGGCCCTCTACAGATGTGAGACAGTTGTGTAGCTTGGTCTACTTGTGGGACTCCTAGCAGTGGGAGCAGGGGCTGTCTCTAATGCTTTGGCAGGCTTTTTGGGGAACCTATTACTATAGCAGGAATGCTAAAAGTTCTTATTAATAAAATCAAACCTGAGCCAGGTATTGGGGTCAACGCTGGTAGATCAGAGAGACAGAACAAGCCACAGCTATCTCACCTTGCCAATTCCTCAGCTGGTCCCGTTTCCTCAGACTGGAAGCCTCTGAGTCCTCATCCAGAATAAATCTTAGCTGAACTGTGTTGCTAGAAGCCTGAAAGCTTAACCAGCCAAATGCTTAACCAGCCAAATGCTTCTAGTTTCTGGTCCTCACACCTTATAAACCTTTCTGCTTTCTACCACCACCCCCTGGGATTAAAAGCTCGCTTTCTGGGATTAAAGGCGTGTGTCACCATGCCTGGCCATTTCCAATGTGGCTTTGAACTCACAGAGATCCAGAGGGATTTCTGCCTCTGGAGTGCTAGAATTAAAGGTGTGAGTGCCACCATTTTCTAGCCTTTGTATCTAGAGGCTGTTCTGTCTCTGACCCCAGATAAGTTTATTAGGGTGCACAATATTTTGGGGAACACAATACCACCACATATTACTCATACTGGATTGCCTTGCCCAGCCTTAATATGAGGGGAGGAGCTTAGTCCTACCTCAACTTGATATGCCATGCTTTGTTGATACCCCTGGGAGGCCTGCCTCTTTCTGAACAGAAACAGAGTAGGAGTGGATTGGGCGTGGGGGTAGAAGAGAGATGGGAGAAAGGAATGGGAGGACAGGAAGGAGGGGAAACTGTTGTCAGGATGAAAAATAAATGAATAAATTTAATTTAAAAATTAAAATTATTGAGTTTATTTGGTTCTAACATATTATTTTTTTAATATTTATTTATTATTATGTATACAGTGTTCTGTCTGCATGTGTCCCTGCAGGCCAGAGGAGGGCACCAGATATCATTACAGATGGTTGTGAGCCACCATGTGGTTGCTGGGAATTGATCTCAGGACCTCTGGAAGAGCAGCAGCCAGTGCTCTTAACCTCTGAGCCATCTCTCCAGCCCTCTAACATATTATTGAGTGAAAATTTTGGTGAACTTCAAAAAAATTATTTTCACATCATGGTGACCTTTAGAAAAGTAAAGATATTCCCATTTCTTATACCTAAACTTTTTCCACTTTATTAGAAATCTAACATATACAAAATATGAATAAACGTTTACAATGCAACTTTTTCTGTGCCTGTAGGCCTTCAGTTAACCCTTTAAGAACTGGTCGATATAAAGAAACATCCTCGTGACATACAGAGCCAGCATTGGGCTGCAGCTAATCATCTGTCAGCCGACTGGAGGCTGTCCATCAGTGAGCCAGCATGTCTGTTACCATGAGAGCAGACATCAATCAACTTCTAAATCAAGCAGCTATGTTGACTCTAGGAAGTAATCTTCATATTAATGTGTAATAAGCCATCCACAGGGGGTAATTTTGAACAGAAATTTGAACTCCTTGGCCTAACTGGGTTTATTACAGATTCTGCAGGGTGATTTAAATAAAATCAAGTACGCCTGTGACTTTGTCTTAGGGCTTTGAAGCTCATCTCTTCAGTTCCTGGTGCTTCTCTGATTCGTTGCTTTTTTTTTTTTTTTTTTTTGCTAGAGATTTACATAAATTAGCCAATCTACAGATATAGACACCCCCGAGTAATTGCTAGATCACTATGTACTAAACTTCATATTAACAAAGGCTATGTCCCAATACTTTTGAAAAATATTCTCCTAAATATAGATAGAGCTCCGGGGATACATGCTCTAAGTTTTCTCAGACATCTCATTTCTCTGGAGCATTATGGCATTTCTGTTTCACAATTTTTATCTTCCACTCCAGTTTTAAGTTCTTTTTGCTGGTATCACTACACTTCCATCACAGTTTCCTACCTAGATATTCAAGGGCTATTTGCCCTTCATCCTATGCAGCATCCAATGGTTGTAAGAAAAAGGACCACAAGGTGAGATGAAGAGAGATACATCAATACAGGTGATGCTTCATATCTGGGCATCATTAAACTCTAGCTTCTTTTGAAATGTGACTGCCAGGGTCAGACTTATTTCAGTAGAAGATAATTCTTTCAGCTGTGTGAATGATGGCTGGAAAAGTAAGGAAAGTGAGTCAGGAGGCCAGAGAGACAGCTGGTCTAACGGCTCCAGAGCAGCAAGGTGGAGAGGAGTAGGAATATACTTAAGAAACTTCCAAGGCCTGGTCTCCTCAGTAAAATTACTAATTCTATGGCCTTGGACAATCCTTTATCCCTACTTTATCTATTAAGAGAGAATCGTAGGCCTTCTTCCAGATACCACTGTAAGAATAGCAGAAATTATTTCATAAGTGTGGAACCCCACAACCCCCAAGGTTTTAGGATTACTAAAAATTCTTTGTGTTACTAGTATAAATATGAGTATTATCATCACAGTCACACAATCCCAATAAGGCTTATATTTTATAAACATAACCAAGGCAGGAAAAGGAAATGCATCAGGATTTCTACTTAGAAGGAGAAATTTCTAAGAACCATATGAAACACTGGTTATATGGGTATACTTCACAACATAAGACTTTAGGATTTGTCATAAATCATATATGATAATTAATAGCTCTCATTTGAAAATACTTTAAAAAATAAATCACCTTCAATTACTCATGCTTATATTATTAGAAAATCACCAAATAAAATGTTTATTAAAAAAATACATGCCTTTTTCTGGCTAACACAATGTTGATACATTTTGACTGGCTGGACTAGTTCCATCTATTCTGAAGACTTAAGCTCTTTTTTATAAAGATGGAATTTCTTCTTAGTTACATAATAAACTAAAAGAGAAGAAGAATACTTTCCCTTTATCAGATTTTTCTCAACATTTAGACCCAAATGAAAGAAAAATTAGACTAAAATCCTTTAGATATAATAGTAAATACAAAGCTTTAAAATTTTAAAGTTATTGATATGTATAGCCACAAAACTAATTGAACCTTCATGTTAAGCACAACCAAACAATAAATGTGTAAAATTTCAAATTAATGATTAAATGTGAGTGATGGCATGGAATTTGATGAAAGACATCACCTTAGATTTGGTTCTACATTTGATCTGATTCTGTTCTTTTACAAGAATCTCACTAATGTGAGAATTATTTGCTCATATTTGTATATTGTACAAAGCAAAACAAGCCTAAAATTGCTAGTTGAGAAAATCACAATTTATTCAATAAGCAATCTCCCAATATAACTCTAAACTGTAAAAAAAAAAAAAATGATCAAACCTATTTTGTTTATGTAGAGTTCAGGTTAGTGTCTTTGCTTTGTTAAAATCAACCCTGATTTTTCCCCCGAATTATTTCTATGTGTGCTAATGTTTATGTTGTTGAATTATTGTAGACCAGCATTGGACATAAAGCAAACACTGGCCATATGAAAATGGTAAAAATAGGCCAGCCAGCTAGATGCTTCTCCTTCTCAACCTTCATGGAACCTCCACTGTCTAGCCATTAAACATTCCTTTTACAACAACACTCTTTCCCCTCAGACTAGCATGGTCACTGGTGTGAGTAAAGGCGACATTAAAAGGCAGGAGTGGAGATGATACAGATATGGCACACATTTGTGGACCCTCAACATACTGTGTGTAGACCTCCATCTGCCAATCACATTGTCTGAAGTAAATGTAATGTGTTTATATGTGTGAGAGAAAGAATCTCAAATTATAGATACTGACTAAGGGAACTGTACAATTAAAATTCTGACAGAAACTGTAGACAAACAGGAGGGTTGAGATTGATTTCCTTGTGAAAGTATACACAGTTAATTAACCCAGACTTCACTGCAAGAAATAATCCGCAATTTAGAGAAACTGGCATGCTGATCTCATGTGAACACAGAAGTGTCCATTGGTATAAGGCAAGAAAGAAGCTACAGTAAGGTTAATGTTTAATGTGGAGGTTAGAAATGTGCACACACACGTATTTCGGTAGCTGTCATTGCTTTTTTGTTCCCCCCCCCAGAAAAGGTTATTGAGGAGAAAGCTACAGCAAAAGGAAAACTAAAAAACAAAACAAAAAATACCTCTCTTTCAACAGAAAAGAAGTCATTCTCCAAGCATAATTTTGCAGTGCACACAGACACAGGGAGACATGTTACCTGTAGTTACCTGACATCTTTGAGAAAACTCTGTATTTCCAGTAAAATGATAGTAGTCATGCAAACTGATGGTTTATTGTTGATCAGTTAAGTCCTAATGGGCTTTGGGAAGTATCTGTTGTGAGCATGAACTGTGTTAAGGGTGGCCTCTGATAGTATCATACAAGATCATATTTTAGCACAATGATTTAGAATCATAGTTTATCCCCCACAATTAAATAACTCAGTCGGGTGGAAGTAGATGACATTTACTTTTCTGTGAACTTTTTTCAGAGGAATTTAACATTTTAAATTTTAATTTACGTTTTTAAGATATCATGGCTTAGGTTCCTATTGAAGGGAACACATCTCCATATGTCTGCCTGACTCTGTAAGATAACTCTCAGGTAATAGATCTTTCTAAAATCAACCTTAAAATACATCAATTATTTCTATGAAAGTGGGATTCTCAAAGACAAATGGGATATGACTTCTTCATCTAACTTGAAAACACCTATATGGAATGTTGGTCACTTAAGGGCCAGGAATTAGAACAATCATGAAGATAATAAAGAATTTTTATCAAGAGAAGGACATAGTCCAGTTAATGAAACTTACTTCTTAGAGACTGGCTGAAGACACAGCACGTCATTTTGCTGTCATGTTGGTGACTTTCATGGTGTCATTGCTGCCTAAGCCCACACTGGTCTTCATTTGTGTAGAAAGTTATGGCTACCATAGAAAGAAGGCAATACTACTGGAAACGTTCACTACGTTCCACATGAATAAAACCAAATTCCTTTAAAATATACTTACTTTAATGCTTCGTGTACATGTGTGTGCAGGCACATCCCTGTTTGTGCATGAAGGTGCATAAGTAACAAGGCTCCCGTGGAGAGGTCAGAGAGCAGTCACGGGTGTTAGTCCTCATCTCCCACCTTGTTCGAGTCAGGGTCTCCATAATTTGTTGTTATTTGGTTTTTGCTTTGCTTTGTGTTTTGTGGGTTCTCCTGTCTAGGCTTTCATCTCTCCACTGAAGCATGAGGATTACAGATGTTTGTTCCACAGGTCTGGCTTTAATGTAGGTTCTGGAGATCCAAACACATGGAGTTCTCAAACTCATGTGGGAGCATTTTTAGCTAGTGAGTCATCTTTCAAACCTGTACTTTAATATTTGTAATAGTCCATTTTTTTGCAATGTATTCTGGTATCAGTAAGCACATCACCAAAGATGCTAGTGACAATCACTACACCCACGTTGGTTTTCCAGGTACAGGATGTCTTACTCAAATTCAACATTGTAAGGCTGTTTAAAAGTCATCGAGCCCCATTTTATACTCATTATAGAATTCACTCTTTTATAGAGTCACGTATGTTTCCATGGATTTAGTATGTTCACAAAGTTGGTGCAGCCATCTCACAAATTAATTTTAGGACATTTCCATCACCCCAAAATGAATGATTTTTTTTATAGTTCTTTCTTATTGTTTTTGCTTGAGGAATTATTTCTGAATAAACACTGATACATTTCATTAGTTTGGCTTTAACTTTGTTAAATATAAGAGGGAGAAAATGTAGATAATGGACATCAAGGATTAAGAATTAATTTGCTTGTCTTTAGAAATATAAATACTTATGGGGAAGTATTTTTTAATCCTAATTTTCAGTAAAGTGAGTTCTGGAAGGTAAAAGATACCTAACACATCAAATGTCATTAAAAATAATTTTAAGCAGCAGTAGGTCATATTTTCAAGGTAAATTTCTACCTGAGATTGCAAAAGCTTTGTTTATAGGTCTCCACTGATGCTGATGTTGACCATTCTAAGACTAAAACAAAGTTATTTAGATTTAATCCTAGCCTTTGTCTCTGTCAACTCATAAGACATTTTGTCACAGTGATGGGGTTCTTTTATTGACCTATTCATATTAGAATATACTCTTTGTAATCTTACACAAACTGTTAAAGGCAAAGTAAATGCTGTGTTAGAGTATCTCTGGTTTTGAAATATTCATATTTACAATTCCTAGTAGTTTTTCATGGTCTGTATGACTCAATTCTTGGGAATTTGTATTACATGAGATGGAGAAAGGTTAAATTATAAGACAATATAGGGGTTAGTCATATTCTGTGTTATAACCATTACTGCTCCGGGTAGGATACCTGCAACTTTTTTGTACTTACTGAATCAACAATGCAAATTCTTTTCAAATATGTAGTCATATAAATTTGGTAGGCCAGGTCTTCAGTGATTTTTAAAATGTTTTTCTTGCACATAACACTCTAAATTTTTACTCTTAAACTTAAATTCCTGAGTCAATCCTGTCTCTACAACCAGCTCTCTGAGCTTAATAGGCTGAGAACCCAAATTTTAGTAAATGCTCTAAGTGATTTTTTTTCATAAAAGCATCTTCTCCCTTTCTGAGAGAGCAAGTAGGAAATAGCATAAAAATACAGCGCAAAAAGACCTGCAGAATGGATCGTTCAGAATACGGCGCTATCGTGTTTCAGCTCAAAAATCCTTAGCTGGGTGTGGTGGCCCAAGCCTAGCCCTGGGCATGCTGAAACAGCAAGGTGGGGGGACTCCAGGATAGGCTGGGCTGCAAAGCCATACCTGCCTCAACACAAACAGACACAAATGATTTGCAAGAAAGCATCATTAATGCACGGGCCCGGTGCCTGCCATGTTTGTCAGCCTTTCCCGGGCACTTGCTTCCATATAGAACACATACAAGCATCTTGCTAAATGAAGGAATCTGATGTCACATTCAACTTGGTGTTACTTCACAGAACAGTAGGCGTGTGAGCACAAGAAACTAGGGAAAAAAGTATTTCATATAACTATTGTAATAAAGACCAGTAGTTATTGAATCGAGAACTTTCTAGACATTTTGGGTAAAGCTACAACTTGAGTATTTTTGATGAAAAATACAAATGCAGACTGATTGATGATGATTATGATTATGATGATGATGATGATTTCCACTAAATTAAAAGAAAACAGGCTAGGGTCTATGCAAAGGCCCATCAAACACTCTAAAACACCAGGCAAACATTTCTGAGATGTTTAATAGAAGGGGAGCCTAGCCTTCCTCCTGCCACTGGACTCGTTGGCTGTTTTCAGGGAACACTGTGCGATGTCTCACTCACTCACCCTGCCACCAAACCTGTTGACTCTTGTAATTTGGGGCACAGCTTTCCTCTGCCTGGAGGAGCTAAATGGCCTGGATCCTCTGGCATCCAGTGGGACTGGAATTCTTTCTCACCTTTGCGCTCACATAGAAATGTTATCTTAATCTCAACTGACAAGTGAATTCTTAACCAACACTCAGAGGTAGAGGGCCAGAGGAATGCTTCAGGGAGAACCACAGAGAACAAAAGGGCAGGATCTGCACAGCAATTGCATTTAGAAACTGGGGCTTGTTGCCTACAATTTAGACACTAGATGGAAAAGACAAATTGTTCCCTTCTATTTTTCCCGGGAAGATTATAATGGATCATAATAGTGGCTTTTCACACCAAGTGCTGTTTTTCCATTTACACACACACACACACACACACACACACACACACACACACACACACACACGCACAGCCTGATGCTGAAAAGGAAGGAAGTTTACTCATTTCTCAGTCACACTGGTGGAAAATGTAAATCACACTGATGGGGACAATTCATTTATTCCTCCACAAAGAACTTACTGAACACCTGTCAGGTGCCTGGTTTTTGTTTTTAGGCAAAATACCGGGGTTTAGGAGGAGGGAGACAATTGTCAGAAAGAGCCTACTAGAAGGAGTCTCAAAGTGTCCTGAAAACTTGAACTCCAAGAGCATCCCGCTAAGGGATAAGCAAGGACTTTAAGAGAGTGTTTGTAGATAGATAATACAGAGGAATTATTACAGAGTGAACTTTATAATACTCTGAATCAGTGCAGTAAACTGCCGGTATAAGCAGATCTGCTTTTCTTGAAATCTCAGCATCCTAAACTCACACGAGTGCCTGAAGGAAAAGAAGATCTGAGCACTTCATGAAGGGCGGGAATCAGATTTCAATCATTTCTGGTCGTGTAGTCATAATTAAACACATTATTATAGAGTTTTTCCAGGTGTTTTGGAGGCAAGCAGGCTCAAAACCCAAATCCTTGTTTGGTTTAAGTTTCAGTCATCAAAATTATGGGGGAATACTTTTTATGTTATTCTCTAAGAACATGTTTTTCTTCTTCCTTCTTTCTTCTTCCATTTTCTTTTTCTGTTTTACAGTGTCAGACCTCTAAAGAAGAGATGCTGTCATAAATAGTAGTGATCACAGTGTTCTATCTGTCCTCCAGGTCTCAGGACATTGCAAAGGAAATATAAAGTCACTTAGGCATTTCTGAAATGCCCAAAGACATGTGGAAATAAGGACTAACAGTCAGGGGTTATTTGTGCTTAACATTGGAGGAAACCTAAGGCATGGGAGCAGAGAGGGAGGAAGACATGTTTTCAGCATCATTACTACTGTATTTTTTCTTATAAAATACTGAGCTTGAAAATAATAATTCAGGCCAGGCAGTGACGAGACATGCTTTTAATCCCAGCACTCAGGAGGCAGAGGCAAGTAGATTTCTGTGAGTTTGAGGCTAGCCTGGTCTACAGAGTGAGTTCAAGGAGAGGCTCCAAAGCTACACAGAGAAATCCTGTTTTGAAAACAACAACAACAACAACAACAATAATAATAATAATAATTCATAGGAATGTTTTTCAACCCTTGTAATAGAGTCTGCAGTCTTGTGCATTCTAGATAAGACCTCTACCACTGAGCTATATCTCCAAGTGGTAGTAATATATTTAAATCTTTTAAACCTCATTTTCTATTACAATCTTTAGGAGTATTCCATTGGTGTGGGGATTCCAGGTCACACAGTGAGAGGAACAGAATGATCAATGAAAACCAACTAGATGGCTGAGGAGTTTAAGATTCTTGCCATCAAGACCTGAGTTCCATTCCAAGATCCCACATGGCGGAAGGAAAGAACCACACTCTAAAAGTTGTCCACATGAATGTCCACATAACCACGCCCAACAATATACACACATACACATAAGTAAGTGAATAAATAAATAATGTGTAATCCAAAAGAATTTTTTAAATGACCCGTGAGAAGTCTAAATGCAGGGAGAAAGTAAATGCTGTGTTCTTTAATACAAAGATGAGGACACATGGTTGTCCCAGCTTGGGGTGGGGAGGGATAATAGAGGAGGATGCTGCAGCTTGTCCAGCTTCCCCGCTTCCATGTGCTCAGCTCAGGGCTTACAGAGTGGGAATCTGCTTGCTGCAAATGCAGAACACTGAACTCCATAAGTTTTGTGACAGAAGATCCCTGAGAATCAGCAGCTCAGAGAGGAAACTCATTCTTGAAATAGAGTGCAATGTCTCTTGGGAAATGGAAAGAAGCCAAGTTAACCGTGTCATACTCAGCAGGTCCTTCTGCCAAATGTTGAGAACTGAGATGTAGGCGTTAGCTAATGATTTCTTCCCACACAGCCATGCCACTCTCTGTCAGGTTAACAACAAAAACACGTTTTCATTTGAGGACTGGATACCATTTACTAACAAGTGTAGTCGGACCAACTACTGTTGGAAACAAGGTTGTTTAAGGCACTCTGATATCAGTCAGTCAAAACTGTCATTCCTGAAATGAAGGTGCCTGGGCTCCATGAGGTTGGAATCTAATGAGATGCTCCAAAGCCATGAATGAGATTCTGTCACAGAACTAGTCTTGTCTTCGTCCCTACACAGCATCGGTACCTATTCATGCCTATGTCCTATCATGCAACTCAAGCACAACAGACTTAGTGATTACATAATTCTCATGTGGGCTCTCGTATGGATATTTGAAGTTTTATGAATACTTACTTAGGGTCCTTGCATTGTCCAGTACTCACTTAGAAGAATGAATGGAGAACACTAAGATGCCAGTGATCGCTCTGTCATGTGATCAGCATGATCGCCATCTTCATTTTGTTAATATATGTCACATTCAGTTAGTCCTCTCCATGTCCAATTTATTGCCACTTTAAAACACACCAGTGGATGACAAACTATGGTGATATTTTATTTGTGCTGAAATGTGATTTTATTTGTATGTTAATAAATAAAGTTGCCTGGAGATCAGAGGTCAAAGTGAGCCATAAGCAGAGTCAGGAGGTGGTATCACATACCCTTAATCCGCAGGCAGAGTCTCCGTGTGTTCAAGGACACAGCCAAACATGGTAACAGGAGCCTTTAGTCCCAGTACCAATCATAGAGACCTGGAGGTCTGTATAGACAGGCAGTGACGAGGAAGTCATGTGGCTGGGCTTAGAGCCAATGAGAAGGCAGAACATGAAAGCAATAAAAGCACAGGTTAGGCAGGAAGAGGCCTCTCGCTCTGGGGAAGCTACTTCTGGTGGTAAGCTAAAGCTAGTCATGGCTATTGCTCTGATCTCTTTGGCTATTTCCTCTGTATTTGGCTCTGTGTTTCTTATTTAATAAGACTGTTTAGAATTTCGTCTACAATAAAAATCAACTCAGCAGTTCTACATAACATTTTTAAATGAAGTAGACCAGGAGAGACTACACAATATCAAAGTGTACCAAGTTTGTCATCCAGTATTAGGTAGGTATATATCTGTTGAATTATAATGTAAAATATATTTTCTGCTCTGGGCCATACTCTAAGATTCAAACATGACTCTAAGATAGAACCAGATGATATTTAAACCTTTTGCACAATCTGAAACAGAATGTGTGTTAGCATTTGTAATTAGTATTTGCAGGCACAGAGTACAAGTGTTCTCAGCTGGTGCTTAGAAAAGAACTGTAATTATTGATTAGCTTTCCTGGAAGTCTTTATGTTTCACTTTTCCCTTATCTCCTGATACTGGTTTTATAAATCAGAAAGTACTTACTGTTATGGCATGTATTCCTGTGCCCTGCATGTTAGATTTTTTTTATCATTTCCAGTACACATTACCACAAATTTGGTAGTATCTTAGACCAAAAATTATTGTTGTATTGTCTTTAAGGTCTGTAGAGTAGATGTCTGACATAAGCTTGCTGGCCTAAAATCAACATTTCTGGAGGTCTGCTTTCTCCACTTTATAGCGTTTAGGGGCCCCTGGTGTCTATCAGCTCAAGGTTATTTGTTTATCTCCATACTTAACAGTGTAGCATTCTACTCTCTACTTTAGTGGTCAGCGTCTCTGATTCCTCTCTAGTCTAGTTCCCATCTCTCTCTTAAAGTAACTGTGTGATTAAATTGGGCCTGTGAAGATATCCAGCATAATCTCCCAATCTGAAAGTCCTATTGAATCTTATCTGAGAGTTCCTTTTGACTACTTAATAGTAGCAGGTTACAAGGGGAAAGCTTGACCGTCTTTGGGAAAAAAAAAAATCTCTGCCTACTGTACCCATCAATTTTATTGTATACGAACTGGCTTACCCAGAGAGAATGTTCACAGCATTTGGATAATCTTTTTCTGTTACTTCCCCTTTAGAGGTGGTTATCCAGTTAATATCCCATAAACCTATTTTCTGATTTCATGTGATTTTGTCTACACAGACCAGTAAAGTCATACCTCACCACCTGTAATTTTTACAACCTTGCTTTGGAGAATTTGATGAGATTTGTATAACATCTCTAATTCTCACATTAAAATTTTAGAATGGTCTAATTTGAATATCTGTGCTGCTTGTATATCACATGCTAGGTAAGGACTCGGATGAGTTAGCGTTAAAGGAGAGGAGAGGAGGAAGAAGAGCAGATAGAAAGCACAGAGTTCCCAGCCCTCACGTGTAGATGTAAGTTTGCTGAAGGCATTTGGGAAAGAGCATGTCAAAGTCACTGTGAAGAAAAATCATCCATAAGAAGGGCTCAGTGTTACAGAATGTTCTACACAACCTAGTCTGTTTTAGTATAAAAGCCATCACTTCTTACACTCTTGATTCACTGACTGACATTTTTACTGTTTTTGTTCACCTTTCTATTTTCTATGGGACTTTCATGCTACCAATCGTATTTTTGTAGATGACGGAATTTATCAGCAACATAGGCCTTTGGAATTATGGTCTATTACTTAAAATTTTTTATGGTCTCCTTAAAAAAAATGCATTCTGCATAATAAAATTAAAAATCAAGCATTTATCATGGAAGTACCATGTCTTATGACTTCAAATATATTAAATTTCTCTTGCGAATTGACTTCTTTACCCTTCTCTAGTCTAGTTCCCATTTTAATGGTTTTAATGTAAAATCACTGGTTGTATTTGATATATTGCATGCCTTAAATTTCACCTTAATATCTTAAATGGGCTTTTAAATTTACTTCTTTTGAATAATTTCATTTATATGTGTTCATATTTTCTCTTCAAAACATAAGTCATTTTTCGTTAGCAATTTGACAGGATTTGGTTGTTAACTTGTCTATTTATTTCAGGCTGAATGTACTTTTTTACTGGTAGCAATCACTATTTATTGAGGCAAGATGCAGAAGCTTCACTACAACCGTCACAGGCAAGAATACAAGCGCCCATGAAACTGTCTGCCAATTAAGAATGGAAAATATTGTTTTGCAATAACCTGTGTGTTATTCTTTCAAACACTGTTACAGGTAAAAGCCTTTTTTTTAATCCTTTAAAATATAATGTATCTTAGTCTAATAAAACTGTTATAAAAAATTCTTTACTGGCTAATTTACAAATAACCAAAAGTTGCTGATTACATTTATAGACCCAAGGCCAAGGTGCCTGTAGAGACTGGGTCTTAGGAGAAACTTCCTTCTTGCAAGTGGCTATTTTCTTGTAGACTCCTCTATTGTGCAGCTATTTCTTTAGCATTGAAACACACACTTGGAGGGAAGTAGGAGGTTTGTAAAACTCAGAAAACTCATGAAGCATAAGGGTTCAGGGAGCTCAGAAACTGATCACATTTACATGGCCCTCCACCAAGGTTATAACAACAGTAAACAATTGCTATGGAGAAAAATTGCTTTTCAGTGGAGCTGACTGTGTGTGGAGTGGGTAGCTCCAGGGAGATCTTTTGCATGTTGTCACTCATGATACAGTTGGCTTTTTTTTTTTTTTAAACATGCATGTTAATGATACACAATGAAGTGATAGGTATAAATACGAATATTTCATATTTAAATTATTTTTATCAATTCACCCTCCATTATCTATTACCCTCAACTCTCTGACTTCTACTCCCTTTAATCTCTTCCTCCTCCCAACTTGTCCCTTCCTTATATTTTCATGAGCTTTTTCTGATGACTCAGAATTTCGTTAGATTTATTTATTTATTTAAATGAGATTGGGTGCAGAGCTAGTTACTGGATCATGTGCAACTTACCAATAGTTATACCACTGAAGAACATGTCTTGCTCTCCTCCAGCAACCATTAAGTGCCAATATCCCCTCAGAGATAGTGGAGATGGTAATCATAGCTACTGTGAGTTCAGGAGCACAGCAGCTATGCAATCTCCAGAAGACAGGGTTTTACCCACTCTATCCCTTTTGGTAGTTCTTACATTCTTTCCACTTTCTCTTCTGCCATACAAAATGGTAGGGAGAGAAACAAAAAATATCAACAGCCTTATTTAGCGGTGGACCCTTTGTAACACACTACCAACCTTCCAGGCAAGATGTAGCCACTGTGTCATAACGGTATGATTGTTATGGGGTAACCAACTGCTTTCTGATTGGATTCGAGTCCATTCTGATGAGAACAAGAGACAGAAAGTGGCTGTGTAGGACAGACCCCCAAACGGCAGGTCTTAGTCACTGTTTTATTGCTTTGAAGAGACACCGTGACAAGGCAACTATTATAAGAGAAAGCATTTATTGGGTGCTGGCTTACAGTTTCAGAGGTTTAGTCCATTATCATCATGGTGGGGAACATGGTGGTGTGCAGGAAGATGCTAGAGCGGCAGCTCAGAGCTACATCCTGATCTATAGGCAGAGAGACTCTGCTTGGTATGAACTTTTGAAACCTCAAAGCCCACCCTCAGTGACACATTTACTCCAACAAACCACAGCTCTTAATCCTCCTAATCCTTCCACATAATGCCATTCCCTGATGACTAAAGACTCAAATATATGTGCCTATGCAGGCTATTCTTATTCAAGCCATCACACAGCAGTTCTGAGAATGTCCTGCTGGAGGGCAAAGGAGAATTCTGGTTTCTGTTTTTGCTATCTCCTAAATTAGCACTTCTGCCTAAAGGCTATACCTGACTATGTGACAGAAAGTGAGAGGAGGCACCTGGACACATGACTCAGCCAACTGGACTGACCAATTTACTCATTCCTGTTACCTACCTCAGGCTACTCTCAGCCAGCCATTCTGTCAGAAGCCCCCAGACTCACAGCTCAGAAATATCTGACTCTTCCTGCTACGCAGGAGCTTTGCCTTCTCCTCTCTCTTGAGCACCCTGTAAAAAAAATTCTTTCTAAACTCACCTTTTGTCACCCATGCATTTCATTATTTGAGTTTGGGAGATAAGAATCTGAAAGCCTTTGGCAGGGAAGACTTTGATATCCATTATGTTTCCTAGACACTAGCTCACGGAGCTAAGGTCATCCAAGAGCCAAGAAATGCTCTGTTGATCTGAAAAACACCCTACATTCCTGGATTAATAAAGAAGGAATCGAGAAAGCTTTTACTATCCTTTTCTTAAATGAATGTGCTGTGCTCATTAAATGTCCTTCTAAATATTTGTGTTTACAGATTAGTGCTGCTTTAAGCTTTGGTCAGAAAAGCTTACTTTTCGTTAGCCAGCAGTTACTGCAGAGACATATACCTGGACAGAGTGCTAAGTATAAGTGACTTCTGAATGCTCAACCCTGAGGAGGAGATATTTATCAACCTCACTTCCATCCCTATGCGCCGGGGGTATTCTGGCACAAGAAATTTTAATAATACAGCGGCTTCTGAGTCTCCATGCTTCTATAAGTAACCCTTCGCTTATTCTCCTGCAAGTGACCCCAATGAACTTGCTGGTTCGTCAAGCTAGACTGGGTTGCCATCATTTATTCAGTCTATTGTTGGTAACCTGTCCATAGTAAGTAGACATTTGTCCAAAGCTCCTTAAGAAAAGTCATGCAACAGTATTTCACATCAGTTAAAATATTTTCAGAGCACACATGTACCTTTTGAAAGCAAATGCTGAAGTAGCAGGTAGTAATTTTGAATGCTTATTATTGATCAAAACAGTTAAAAGTTGTAAATGTCTCCATTAGACTAATCTGTAAAAGGCTGAGTCCCTGGAAGGAAGCACTATTTTGGAGGAGGATCTCAAGACTTTAAGATGTGAGAATATACTACCCAAAAAAAGTAGATCACTGGGCACATGGACTGAGAGGTATCTTGTTTTTGGCCTCTTCCTGTCTTTCTTCTTCTTAACCATAACATGGAGAAGAAATTCCTCTACTACATACCCTCAGCCACCATGCTATTCTTCAGGAGCACCTAGTACCAAACACCCATGGACTCACCCTCTGACCCCGGAAGCCAAAATAAGTCCTTCCTCCTTTAAGTTCTTCATGTCGGGTGCTTTGTTTACTGCAAGGAAGTGTAATGATCCATTTTCACCTACTTAACATGTACTAAAAGTCAAATGGAAAAGGTAAATGACTGAAGGCAGAGGATGAGAGGCAGTCACACCCATGCACGCAACATGCTGAGTCCACTGTACAATAAGAACGAAGTTCATTAGTCCAGAAGACTTCACTGCCTCTTTTGACTAATATCTAGAATACAAATGTCTAGTCAAGTTAGCCGGCCCGAGTACAGACCTGACTATCCATTCTCTGGCTTAGCTTGATGCAGGTGTTCCATACTTGCCCCCATGTCCATGTTATCAGAGCCAAGATCCCCTTCTATCTCAACCCCCCCCCCCCACAGCAGAGACTCAGTGCTGTACTGAGTCACTTTCCCAAGGTCATGCCCAGTGCCAAGGTTGCTTCTTCCTCCACCTAAGACTTCCTTCCTTTTGGCGTTGTTCAAGGCCACCAGCACAATGGGAAATGGAAAAACGTCTGATGTAGATCTGATTGATCATTACCTGAATACTTGTTTTTTCTGTTCACGTTCAAGGCTATTAACACAAATAAAAGTGGCCTGGGACAGATGCAAACTGTTCTCAAATTAAGATTCCATGCTAGACCTGATGTGAAGATCTTATTTACCTTGGATGCCAGAGGGGAACTTCAGCAGGGAAATGACTAGTGTGGGTCAGATGAAGGAAGACAGCCTGAACCAAGGCCATGGGCACAACAGAATTACGAATGAGAGCGAGTGCAGATTTGAGAAAGATTTGCCTGCAGCCTTATTCATTATTAAACAAGAAGCTGTTGGGAAGGAAGCAGGTAAATGAGGCATCCATTCCAGAAAACAACAGTGAGTGGCCACATTTCAGATGTTAAAACCCTGAATAGAATCCTGAATAGAATATATTTACAAGCAAACTAAAAACCATGTACAAGTGAAAGCTAAAATAATTGGAGCAAAATTGTTAATTGAGAAGAGAGCTCTGCTATTCCCCCCAGGCAGTCACAGAGAGAAAAGTACTGCTTGCAACCCAAGGAAACGGTGAGAAATCAATGACTAATCTTGCTCATGACTTGTGGTAATTATCAGCGTGAAGCCTGGGTTGGGGTAACTTTTAATATTTATTATCCATGGATCAGACCTGTCTGTCCAACATTTTCAACTACTGACGTGTTTCCATCTTGTCACATAGCTAACAAAGGGAACAGTATATTGTAAAACATGGATATGGTTAATATTTGGGGGTTAATACTTTATTCTTTTAATGATACTTAAAAGGACTTTCTGAGAAAATGTAAAAGAGACTTTTGAATTAAATATGATAAAAACATTGAAAAGGATATATCCTGCTTTAGTCAATGACTAATACTTTTCTGAGTTCTAAAACAGCAACAACAAAAATGAATTCTGACTATTAAGAACAGTCCAGCTACATTATCTTCGTCAAGGAGACCAAGACAGTGTTTAAAACACAGTAGACAGAAACCAAGTAAACATCTGTAAGACCCAGAGCTCATGATTTAGAAATACACCTTCAATGTAGACAATATATTTTGCTTTTCTGCCATCATAGCTTTATTACATTTATTTATTTATTTAGTGTGTGTATGTGTGTGTGTGTGTGTGTGTATGTGTATGTATGTATGTGCGCGTTTGTGCATGTGTGTGCCAGCAACAGCATGCATATACAGTCTGAGGCCTCCTTGTTTCATATGATAGAACTGAGGACCAGGTTTTCTGTCAGGTACATTTATTTACCCACAGAACCATCTCTCTGGCCCAGATAAATGTATTTTTATAATAATTTGATACATTTTATAACCGAGGGAAAATACATTTTAAAGGAGTCAGAGGCAGGCAGATCTCTATGAGTTCGAGGCCAGTCTGGTGTATAGAGCGAGTTCCAGGACAGCCAAGGCTACACAGAGAAACTCTGTCTCGAAAAATCAAAATAAATAAATCTATTGGCATGGCACTGATAATTCTACAAGTAAATTTTAGAAGAAAAAAATGATTCAAATGTCATTTAAGTAGAATTCAAAATAAGTGTTGGGTTTTTTTTGTTTTTTGTTTGTTTGTTTGTTTGTTTTCGCAAAAACAGGGTTTCTCTGTGTAACAGCTCTGGTTGTCCTAGAACTCACTTTGTTGACCAGGCTGTCCTTGAACTCATGGAGATCCATATGCCTCTGCCTCTCAAGTGCTGGGATTAAAGTCACACACCACCACCACCCAGCCTGGGGTTATTTTTCTTTTCTACTCCTGTATATATAAAGGTTAATGAGTCCTGTGGAACAGATAAAAGAATAAATATTTGCTGATGAAAACTTGTTCCTTACATCACTAGTGTTTGGACTGAGCCCGGTGACAAATCTTTCAAAAGTCCTCTCATTACACTGTACACTTACTGAGAGCTGGTTTTCCCCCTCAGAAGAGTAGCTCACAGAAGACCCAAACGGCCATTTTTTTAGTTCTTTTACATGGTACATGGTCATGACAGATACTCAGTGTATTATGAATTGATTTGGAATTGTAAAATGACCATTCCCAGGATATTTAACTTAACTAAAAATCATCGACTCTATGAAGTATCATCTAATACTCTCATCTTTATAAATGCCTGTTTGGAATTCACGTGTTTGAGACTCTGATTCATTTGTCTTAAGTGCTATGAGAGCCTATAAACCAAAGAAAATCCCCCAAAGAACCTTTTCTCTGTGAAGTACATTACAAATCAATGGCTTTCCTATACAACGGAGATATTATCTCAACCAGATAATGCTGTGGGAAGTCCTGGATTTTAACAGTGCCATAACAAAGCATAGAGAAGTGTGGGTCTTTTCTTTTTCTTAGGCATGCATATTCTACTTGGTGGGTTGCTAAGATACACCAAACTTAAAAATACAGAAATGTAATTTGACTCTTTAAAAATAGGCAAGGCGGCTTTCTTGCATCCCACAGAATTAGTCCCCAGGGATGCATACAGTTGTGGCACAATCATTTGTATTAGTTACTTTCTGTTCTTAATCAAAATAGTATTCTGTAAATGTTTTAATTTTACATTTTGATACTGAAATAAGGAAATTTACTTGCAAAACTTAAATGCTCACCTCTGGATTTTGACGCCCTCACCCTTCACTTAGGTCATTTGTAGAGAGAAGCTCGGATGAGCTCCCGTCAAAGCCACAGTGGCCGATTTATGGTCTCTCCCATTCCTTTCCAGCCCAACCCCCAGCACCAGACCAAGTAAGGTGACACCACCAAGCTAAAATCAATTTTATTTTCAACTGAAGTTGTGATGAAATCGTGTGAGACCTACCATACTGAACTCTCAAGTTACAAAAATGTCTTTGACAATTGTTTCTACTCTAGTTGACCAAAATAACAGGCATAGATGTATTTCAAAGGTTAAAATATTCCTCTTGAGGAGCCTGACCTCAGAACCTATTGCCTGTTTGGTAATTTTCAATGTTTCAATTTTGTATAGAATTTCTATACATCATGAGGCCGGCCATCAATCTCCCAATTTTTCCTTGGTGAGAACCAATAGATGTTGTTTTCTTGCTCTTAGGGATTCCTGGTCTTGTGGGGGGCCCCAAAACAGCTTGACCACACAGTTGCTATGACAGGCCTGGAGGCCCAGACACAGCTTCTGGCAGAACCTACCCAGCAGGGCCTGCATCTAAGTGCAAATACCTGAGGCCCAGACACAGCTTCTGGCAGGCAACACCTGGACCCAGGAAGAGCCTTGAGCTGACCCCACCCAGTGGGCCTGCATTCCAAATACCTGACATTCCAAACATTCCTTATACCCTTAGACAAATGTCAGCCAATCAAGGTCCTGAACCCTGGAAATCCCCTCACCTCAACCTCTGCTATGTTAAAAACCCCACCCCACCTGAGCTCAGGGCTCTCTGCTCTCACCACTACATTGGACAGACAGAGATACCAAGCCCCGGAGCTTGAAGATAATAAAGGCTCTTTGCTTTTACGTACGGGATTCAGTCTCCATGGTGGTCTTTTGGGGTTTCCTTCAATCTGGGCATAACAGTCTATGTAGAAGGCATGAAAAGATAAAATTAGGAGAAATTATCTCTATAAGTTAGAAATAATATGTCTATAGATAGATGATAATCTGCGATAGATGATTGATAGATAAATAGTAGATGATTGATTGATTCACTTTTTACCTGTTTCTTCTAACTCTCCTCTACTCCCTAAATTTGTTCCTATTTTTGTTCTCACAATGTTGTATACTTTCTTTCATTCCTCTTACGTCACTACTTAATCCTTCACGAGTTTTTATTTCTCTTTCACAGAGCCTTTCATTTTATCAATTGCAGAATTCCACCATTTCCTTTTTCTTCTTCACTACCCTACTCAGTCTATGCAAATTTATTCATCACCTCAATTACCACCTTCAAAACATTTCTCATGCCTTTATGAATTCAGATCTCTGAAGGTATTTTCAAAGGTGACATTCAGAAACCCCGTCATTTTCTAGTGCTCCGGATCTGCCCTCTGCTTCTGCTCCATAGCTGCTGTTCCGACAGCAACAGAAGCTGAGAGAAGTGGAATCTTCGGAGAGTAAAGCCTTCACGCTCCACGTGAAGGAATAGAATCCTACTCTAGACTATGATAGTGTGAAAGGCAGAGGCTGTAAGCCCTGAGTGCTTTGCAACCGCAAGGATGCTGCAAAAATAGCATGTCTGCAAACAGACACAGCCTGAGTGAGCCCGATCACTTGGTACAAGCAAGAAGCTTTTAGTATTGAGGAACTAGGTTTACCTGACTCTGCAACGACTAAAAAGGATGACACACAATAAGAATGAGTACAAATGATAATAGCAGAGACTGTGAACCTCGTGGAGTGGGGACTACTTTCTCAAGACTAATGAAAACTTCTGGTTTTATTCACTTTGCTTCTTTTCTTACGTTTATTCAAACTGTCTCTCTGTCTAAGTCTCTCTGTCTCTCTATGCCTTCTCCATCTCTGTTTCTCTGTGTCTCTGTCTCTCTCTGTCTCTCTCTGTCGCTGTCTCTGTGTGTATGTGTGTGTGTGTGTGTGTGTGTGTGTGTGTGCCAAGAGGCAGAAGTTAGTTCTCTCCTGAGGTTCTAACTCAGGTCTTTAGGATTGGCTACAGTACCTTTATGTACTGAATCATCTTGCTGGCCCTTCTTTGTTGAGGTGTGTCTTAGCTTCTCAGCCAGGCTATCCTTAATCTCCTTGCCCAAAGTGATCCTCTTTCCTCAGCTTCCTGAGTAGCTAGAATGGGAGACATAATCACTCTGTCCAACTGTGAGATTTAATTTAGAGTGGTTATTACCTTTGTTCCCTTTCTTAAACAAACTAGATTTTTTTTTATAAGATGTATCTTTATTTCTGGCTATAGTCTTTTGCCATGTACAAATATTCACTGCCTCTAGCTATTCTTCTATATACATATCACACTAAATGTAGGCTAAATGATATTATTACTTCAATAAATTGATACATCTCTTGATATTTCCTTTCTTTTTCCTCTCTCTCTCTCTCTCTCTCTCTCTCTCTCTCTCTCTCTCTCTCTCTCTCTCCCTCTCCCTCTCCCTCTCCCTCTCCCTCTCCCTCTCCCTCTCCCTCTCCCTCTCCCTCTCCCTCTCCCTCTCCCTCTCCCTCTCCCTCTCCCTCCCTCCCTCCCTCCCTCCCTCCCTCCCTCCCTCCCTCCCTCCCTTCCTTCCTTCCTTCCTTCTTTCTGATCTCTCTTGACTTTTTGAGACAGGATCCCTTGTAAGCCAGAGTCTCAGTATGGCCTTGAACTCCCTGTTTACAAGGCTGATTTGAATTCTTTCCCCTTCTGCCCCCCCCCCCTTCTGTCTGCCTTTGGTTTTTTGAAAAAAATGTCTCTCGCTGGCCTGGAACTTGCTAAATGTGCTCCTCTAGGCTGGCTGGACGTAGAGCCCTAGGCATCTCCCTGAGTCTTCTGACCCAGCACTGGTATTACAAGTATACATCACCGTTCTTGGCTCTGTTGTGTAAGTTATGGGGAGGGACTTCAGGACCTCATGGTTACATGCTAGCACTTTGCCAACTAAGTTTATCTTTCTAGATTTAGTTTTTTAAAATATCATCATCATCATCATGATCATTGTCCTCCTCATTCATCGTGTGTATTGGGATAGGGTATGTGAATGGAAATCAGAGGGCAATATATGTGGGTTCCCATTCCCTGGAGGACTCAGGTCACCAGGTTTACTCATCAAGTTTTTTTCTGCCTGAACTTCCTCATAGCAGTACTTTTTTTCTTTTAATATTTATTGATAGTGAATGGCTTCAGAAAGGAGAAATAAGGGATAAATAATCTTAGCTGTTTCAAATCTTCAAGGGCAGTTTTTCCACCCCCAGGATTATTATTATACAAATATTCAAGAGGCTGTAGCAAAAAATGGTATTTATTCACAACTCTTGTGCTTTACTGCATTCCGAGTACTGCTGGAAGCACATAGCCCTTCAAGACATATTTTAATGCAATCTTTCCAGGTATCTGGAAATCGACAATTCTGTACATTGTGGATGCTGCTGTCTTGGTTTTTCTTCAATCATCAATCAGTCTTTCTCATTTTACTCTGGGCAAAATAACTATTGTCAAAATTAATTTCACAATTTTAAATGTGGATCTTCTGGAATGTAACAGAAATAAAACATGACGTTTTTGGAGCAGAAAATCTCAGGACACACTCGTACAGACCTTCTTGGATTGATAATGTCCTAGGTTTTCCTTACAGGTTTTTAGAGACATCAACTGACTTTTTTGACACATTCATAGAATATATATAACATAGTTTTGTTCCCAATGAATTAAAAAGCTCAAACATCTGGCCAAGGACAATTATACACTTAGATTTTTGGGTGTATCACTTATTTTCTTCTTCTAAGTTGTCCAGAATTTTCTCACTAGTGGTCAGTTTTTTAGTTAGCTGTCTTCAGTGACATTTTCTGGCCAGAAGCCACTGTGGGATGCTGGTCATACAGCTGCCACTCCATTTGGAGAACTTCATTTCCTCTGTGAGGTAGTTTGCTGTTATTTGCCTGTGTGGTATGAGCTTTGCTAATCATTCTAGTGGAGGCAAAACTGCTCTTTCCCCTCATTATTATATCCTGCTTTTGGGTCATGTGAAAGCATGGACTCTTTGCCATAGTTCCCTTAGAAAGCCCAGTGATCCAGCTTCCATTTGACTTACACATTTTCGTAGCATTTTACCTCCTGAAGACTTAAGCAGTATTCTAAAGAACAAATCACAAAACAAATGGAGTATTATTACCTCAGCACGTACTAGTTATGGAGACAAATATGGGAATTATTACTGTTTTTTTAAGCCTAGAGCAGTGGTTCTCAACCTGTAGATTGCAAGCCCTTTGGGGTCAAAATTACCCTTTTACCAGGGTCGCATATCAGATATCCTGCATGTCAGATACTTACATTATGGTTCATGACAGTAGCAAAATTATAGCTAAGAAATAGCAATGAAAATAATGTTATGGTTGAGGGTCACCACAATATGAAGAACTGTATTAAAGGGTCATAGCATTAGAAAGGTTGAGAACCACTGTTCTAAAGGAAGGCATTGGGTAAGGTTACTCTCCAATAATCTATACATAAATAGCCTACAGTTTAGGATCAGCTACATTGTATATGTCTTTTACATCTGAAGCAAAGTTGCTTTCCCCTACTCTTTATGATGCAGTGATTAGTCACATATTGATTACTCTTTATGACATTTCAGTAGAGCATAGGGAGATGTTGAGAAAGTTCTTCCTCTGTGTGATCACACTGCTACTCATGCAATTCATGCAGGTAAGTAAATTGGTTGTAACAACTCTGGGAAAAGGTGTCCTGACTACCAGGGGAGGATTCTCTCTATGCCAGTGAATGAAGATCTTCACACCCAAAACACTTTTGAGAAAAAGATTTATTTGAGAAGGAGGAGTCCAAGAGAATAGCTGCCTCTATCAGAGTGGAGAGAACAGCCTTTTTTTAACTGACCAGGCAGGGCAGTTTACACAGGATGTCTTGGGGGTGGAGTCAACCAGGGGTTGACTTGGAGCCCAGGGTTCTATTGTCCTGCTCTGTGATTGGTTGGCTTCACAAGTCAGTTGGCTAGGGGCAGAGATGGCTCTGATCTGACTGAGACAAACTGTGTTTTTTTCTGCCCTGATCTGAGCCATCTTTCCCTAGTTCTGGGCTCCAGGGTCAGGGTGGGTTTCTTTAGCTAGCCCCTTTTCCCTACAGTGCAGCCCTTGCAAACATCCAAAAAGGTGAATATTATTGCTAACCGACATTGTGTATAAATGCATGCAAAGGGAGCCTAAATAACTTTCCCACACAGCGTCAACTTGGAGATCGAGAATGAAAACAGAAAGTTTTGCAACTGAATCTGCACCCTGCACTCTTAACTGGTGTTAGGTGGCTCCTTATAATAAACCCTATACAGTCAATAAGGTCTAACCCCAAACAAAGCTGAGAAACACGTTAGAGAGCTATGTCGTGAAGTAAACAGACTATATGCATCAAGCTGTTTTTACATCTTCATACAATGTTTTATCTCTTCTCCTACATTAAATTGGTGCAATTAATGAAGAACTGGGACTGCAAAACCTTTTAATGAAATAGTCAATAGCAGGCATACGTATGTCCTAGCATTCCTAATATATAAGGAAAGATGAGGTTATCTTGCTAATGCATCTTTGCCTAATTTCACCTGGTATTTTCAGACTTGGAATAGAGTGCTACTTGATTCTTCTGTTGGCTGGAGATCAGAGATATTAATTAGAGTCTATGCATGTAAAAAAAACCCGTTTTCCATGTACAACTTGAAGAGTGCTGGAACACCGGAAAAGCACACTTAGGGTTATCATGCCATGCTGATCATTGGTGTAGTTCGTAAGCATCGTGTATGTGAGGACTGTTGGTTTCTTCTCTTCTTCAGAAAGCTATCTCTGGGGAGAAGGCTTTAAGGTCAGTTTTTAGCTCAGAGGCCAACTGTGTCCTGTGTCTGAAGTACATGATGTCTTCAACAATAGGGACTTACTTCTACCTCTGCAGGGCAACAAAGGGCACTAGCAACAGCTTCTATGTTTCCTGAGTCTCTTGAACAGCTCTGACCAACACTCAAAAGAAAGCGTCTCATTCCTAGTTTTTTTTTTTGCGGGGGGGGGGGGGGGGGGGGGGGGGTTGCTTTATGTTTTTGGCTCCTGGAAGAAGCATGGTCAACCCACGTGGGAAATTTTTATTTGGATTGTATAGGTATATTTACATACCAACTTATGTGTATTATAGGTATTTTTAGATAGTGAATAGGATGATCTATTGTTATATAGGATGATGTATAACTTTTTAAGACATGCTTATTATTTTTTGACCCTCTTCCCTTCTTCACTGCTCAACAAGAAGGGAAACCTAACTAGTACTAGAAACCTTGCCAGTTACCCAGGGCTAATATAGCCATGGGTCTTGGAGGAAAACCTATAACGGCCGCTTTACTAAACCAGCATAACCCTTAGCTATGTTCTAAATATCTGTCCTTATACCCACAGATTAGTGTAGTCCTCACCCTTCGTCAAGGAAACTTCTCTTGTAACAGAGATCATTACAGAAAACCACACACACACACACACACACACACACACACACACACACACACACACACGCACGCACAAATGTACAAACATAGCTAAAGACTTAACCTACACCAATTTGAACTTTAAATGCATTGCTACTGAAAGCTGACAATTCATGTCCTGTCTCAGGTCTCAAGAGGGGTGTGAGCAAGAAATGTGAACACTACTATGTCACCACACAGGCTTGCTCACACTTAATGCTTGTTTACACTCTTTTTAGAATGCAGACTTCCCAGTGTTCCAAAGAGCTTTCCATGTGAATAGCTTGGGAACTGCATTTCTCCTGGAAATCTCTGGTCTCCTCTGTATAGAACCTGCCCGAAGGGAGAATGAAACTGTGTGCTTTTTGTACAGAGAATGGTAGGATCAGTTAAGCCACTTAAAAGCATAACTAGCTGGCAGGGGAAACGCCATGATCACAGAGGTGGTTTTTCCTATGTGACGTTTAACCATGACACTTTGGGATTTCCCCAAAGGCAGGAAACTCCACCCATAATTTGTGGTGACGGAGGAGTGCATTTATGACCTCCTCTGGCAATTTTGTTTCAAATACGCCTCAAGAGTTAGATTTGAGGCCTTTGTATGGAATTATGTCCCCCTATTTGTACCAGAAAAGATATTTGGATGGTTTTTACACTTCCTACGAGGGATACTAAGCCGGGGTTACAACTCAGTGTAACGGTGTTTGCCTAACATGTGAAAGGCCTTGGGTTCCATTCTCAGCACATCTAGACAAAAGATATAAATAAAAGGAAAAAATGTCTTATGGGAATTATTTGGTTATTTTCAAAATGTTTTCAAGATCTCGCTCAAAATACAGTTCAGTAGTATTTACAAAGATTGACAGACTTGGAAAGTTCACAGACCCTTACTCCTGATCAGGAATGAAAAATAAGCTCTTCCTCAATATCTTCACCAAAATTCATTATTCATGCCCCACACCGAGCCTTTCCCTTAGGAATAAGCTCTTTGTGAGATACGTAGGTACGTCTTAAATTGTCATCTGTGACAGATGTGATGACCGTAATTTCAATATATTCTCCCCTGTTTCTACATCCCTCCCAATTCCCACTCCCCTGATACTTTTCAGCAGTTTCCTTCAGTACTCAGACAACAGCACTTCATTTTTCTTCCTAAGTACCGGCACACATTTACCATTTGTGATGATATCATAAGCTCCAAAAAGAAAAGATCGTGTTGTATAACTAGCTATATTTATCAAGGAAGTGGATACAAGAAGAGGTAAAATAGGGTTCCAGCTGTCAGGAAATCAGAGAATCTAGCCTTTTAGTTTTTTCACAGAGCTCCTTCCAGATCTGTAAAATTTTAGAGGTTTTTTTTTTTTAGGGGGGGAGTTATTTCTGTGTTTTGATGTGGTGTGTGTGTGTGTGCATGTGCGTGTGCGTGTGCGTGTGCGTGTGCGTGTGCGTGTGCGTGTGCGTGTGTGTGTGTGTGTGTGTGTGTGTGTGTGTGATTCATTTATGTGCTCATGCCTGCCCATTCAGAGGCCCAAGGAAGTCTGGCCTTAATCCCTTGAGACAAAGTCTCTCACTGAATCTGGAGCTTGCTGGTTTTCTCAGCTAGGCTGGCAGCCAGCAAATCCCAGCCATCCTCCTGTCTCTGATTCAACCACCCCCAGCAAGGCTGTGATGACGCTGGTGCTGGGGGACTCAACTCCAGTGTGCTGGCATAGCTAGAGTCTTACCCACTGGGCCACAGCCTTTGTC